>NC_064026.1:1250000-1875000 GCF_917208135.1 Athalia rosae | reverse complement strand
GTTCGTCGTCACCAGGGAACCATTGCAGAGGCAGAGGCAGATGCAACCCATATAATTTATCCACCAGTTGATCCACTAGAGGAGGAATATGCTCGACCATGCTTCAGACGTGATCGTTCTGTACTGCTTCATTGGTATTACTTTCCCGACAGTCACGATTCATGGGCAACACTAGATCTTCCATGGGACTTCCCTGAAGGCCCGATAGGAGTTGGAAACACAAGTGGGAGGTATGAGACAACCAAATAGCAGCTACTTTTCATGAATTTAAATTCTTGTTGTTACCATATCTACATTGTTCCTCGGCAAATATTAAAAAGTAATAAAAGTATTGATGACAGACCCCCTTATCGTGTATCTGCTACTTGGGCTTTGGATCTTGATCAGTATAACGAATGGATGACTGAAGAAGACTATGACGTGGATGACAATGGACAAAAACGAGTCCACAAACATCGGTTGTCTGTCGAAGACCTAATGGCTCAACCAGCTCATCCACCGCCGCCTGCTTCTGCAAAAAAACAAAAGCGTAAACGGTCTCCGAGCCCTCCGCCAAAGATCGGAAAACGCAAGAGGTATGTATTTTTAAGGAAATGAGTTTCCCATCTTACAGCAAATTCTCGGTATATCCTTTGTCACGTATAATTTTAAACCATATTTGTATTTTCATATGACCATGATTTTTTACAGTGGTCGTGGACCTGCAGGAATCCAAGGCTCCTCATCTGCTTCAGCTACGCCAAAAAAATCCCGTGGTGGTGTCGATGAAGAAGAAGACCTGACCCAAGGCATGGAAGATCCCCCAGCTGAGCCTAGGATAATAGAGGTAGTGGCCAGTCCTGCCAATCCTGCTACAGTTGGTCCAGGTAGCGGTGTTACAGGCAGTAGTGGCAGTTTATCAGCAACCGGGAACAAAAAACAGGACAGCGAACTGCAACCGCTAAAGTCTGGCAATATGGCTGATCTGGACGAACCTTCAGATGGTGTGTGAAACTCATTAGTTCTTATTCGTATTCTACATGTGCATGTAGTGTAGAATTGCAATGTCCACTCCAAAAATGATCCTAATATTTTAAGGTGATAAAGGAAGCACACAAGGAACTCAGGAGAGGGAAGAGCGTGACGCTAGTAAAGAACGAGGAGAAGGTGCTAAAGGCGATGAGCCAGAAGACAATGTGACTGAACAAACACATCACATCGTTGTACCCAGTTATTCGGCTTGGTTCGATTACAACTCAATACATACTATTGAAAAGCGTGCTTTATCGGAATTCTTCAATGGCAAGAATAAGTCCAAAACACCTGAGATTTACCTAGCGTATCGTAACTTTATGATAGATACATATCGACTGAATCCAACCGAGTATATCACATCGACTGCTTGCAGGTAAGGGAAAATAGTTTTGTTTCGAGCTGCTTATTGGTTCGTTCCGAAGTGAATTTAATAGAGTGACAATATAACGCGGTTTCATGTTTTCAGACGTAATTTGGCAGGAGATGTATGTGCCATCATGCGGGTCCACGCGTTTTTGGAGCAATGGGGTCTTATTAATTACCAGGTTGACGCAGAATCCCGTCCAACTCCAATGGGTCCGCCGCCTACTTCCCATTTTCATGTTCTATCAGATACTCCATCTGGTTTGGCTCCTGTTAATCCAAATCCACCTAAGACTCCTCAACCAACAAGTGCTGCAAAGTCCTTATTAGATTTGGAGAAGAAACCCATAGTTGCAGCCGTGGGACCAGAAGAAAAGAGCGGTATAGGTGTGATGGCAAACTTCGGTCTTAAGGTTGATCAGTATTCGAGAAAACCTGCTGTTTTGAAAAGCAAGCAGGCTGCTGGAGCTACCCGCGATTGGACAGAACAGGAAACACTATTATTGTTAGAAGGCTTGGAGCTCCATAAAGATGATTGGAATAAAGTTTGCGAACACGTTGGATCCCGTACTCAAGATGAATGCATACTTCACTTCCTACGGCTTCCCATTGAGGACCCATACCTCGAAGAAGGTGGTCCCGAAGGCTTAGGACCACTCGCTTACCAGCCAGTTCCATTTTCAAAGGCTGGTAATCCAGTAATGAGCACCGTTGCATTCCTAGCTTCAGTTGTTGATCCGAGAGTAGCTGCTAGCGCTGCTAAAGCAGCAATGGAAGAATTTGCAGCTATCAAAGATCAAGTGCCTGCTGCGTTGCTCGATCAACATTTACGAAATGTTCAAGCTAGTACTAATCCAGATGGTAAGTTTTCACAACCCCGAAATGCTCTCTCAATTCGAATACCTATGCTTAATCCGTGGTCATTACGTTTAGGCAAATTTGACCCATCGGCAGGGCTTGCGCAATCTGGTATTGCAGGAACAGGCCCTCCAGAACCTCCGGAAGATCCTGTTGTACCAGCCACTACAGCTGGTTCGTCTTCCGCCAGTGCTACTTCTCCTCAAGCCTCCACTGCTGACAGTAAAAAAGATGACACACAGGATCTCAAAGTTAAGGAGGAAACAGATGGGCCAATGGTATCACCACAAACGCTGAAAAAAGAAGAAGTCGTAGTGGAGAGTGAGCGTGACCAATCAGACAAAATGGATGTTGACTCGAAGGATGGCGAAGACGATGCGAAATCCAAGGCAGATGGCGAAGAATCAGAGGCTAAAGAAAAGCGAGATAAGGTATTTATTGCTATCAGCCAGTGCGTCTTGGTGCTGGCCAGACAATTTATGGTTATAAGGTGTCATCATTTTTCACTTACCGTTATCCAGGTTGTCAGAGATGCCCAACTACAATCTGCAGCGGCAGCTGCATTGGCAGCTGCGGCTGTCAAGGCAAAACACTTGGCAGCTGTAGAGGAAAGAAAGATCAAATCGTTGGTAGCATTGCTGGTGGAAACTCAAATGAAAAAACTGGAAATAAAACTACGTCATTTCGAGGAACTCGAAACAACTATGGAACGTGAACGAGAAGGACTCGAGTATCAACGTCAACAGTTGATTACAGAACGTCAGCAGTTCCATCTGGAACAATTGAAGGCTGCAGAATTTCGTGCTCGACAACAAGCTCACCAACGGCTGGCTCAGGAACAACAGCAACAACAGCAAAGTCAACATCCCCCATGGCAAGCAACTAATTCTCAGCAACAACAGCAGCCGCAACCGCAGCAGCAACAACCACCTAGCCCTCAGCCACAGGCGACACAACCACCACCACATACACCACCTCAACAAGCGTAACTTGATCATTTTCTGTAAATTAAACCAGTATAACAAAGAAATCAGGATTTTAGTGGTTGTCGTGTAAGTGGAAAGTGGTGTCTAACGCACTTATTTCATTCGTTTTCTCGTGCACCTATGCCAATAATTCCATGAAATGTATTACCATGTACTGAAATATTTATATGGCATTTTAGGCGGGTCTTCTTTTATCCTGATATTTTTTCCTCATGCTTTTAAGGTCCTGACCATCGCAGTAAAGTTTCGTTATCTTGGCTAGTAATATTATTTTGTGGAATATACTTTATTTTTTATTATTTTACTAGTTACAAAAATAGGTCAGCAAATTGTTACGGCTAAAGGTTTACGTCAAAATATCGTCCGGTTCAAATTTATACATTCACCTATTTAACATTACCGGGCCTGAGTTAACAGACAACCACTAATAGTTTTTAGAACGCCGATATGCTGGGCAAGCCGATTATTCCAATACCAATAATAACTATCATTAGAATCTGATTTCATCATGAATGAATGAATAATAGGTAAGCTATATTATTATCGACCACTTTTTCGTACACACAGTCCCTTTGTGTTTCATGCGGAAAGAATCAAGACAGTAATAATTTAACCAGAGACACGGAACGTTGTTTTTATCATTACCACGTTCTGTGTAAACTGTGAACAGATTTTAGAATGCATCCATGAACTTCTCGTATCTGCATTATAATTCGTAATATTATAATATCGACTCATGATCTTCGTGTACAATACACTACTGCATACATATACATACATACATATATATTATTACTCCGAATCAATTATTGTGCACCGCTCTATCATCTTGTAATATAAGATCTTAATGAAGTTATTTCATAGGAAATAAGGTTGAATGATGTCAATATACTGAAATAGTATAGCAAAAAAAAGAAACATAAGGATCTAGAGAGAAGTTAAATGAATTAAAAGATTGGGTACCAGTACATGAAGTTTATTCATCTATTTCGATGCAATAGAACATAAAATATTAGTACAATTATTTTTTGATCTGGTTCTTGGAAACCAAAAAAAAAAAGGAACGAAAATTGCCTAAACGCGCCGGTTTTTGATAGTCTATTACAGTACATTCAAATTCTATTATTACTATACATTGACTAATGAGAGATAATCAAAGTGCTTCGTTATCTATTAGCTCCAACACTAGATCTGTCATCAGACGTGCACATTCTGCACCTCCCGGCGGTGGACCTTGTGCCCCCTCCTTTTTTTCACTTGCTTCTTCATCCTCATACAAGTTTGGGGCTTCGTCGCTGGCACAGGTACTTATCGGCAGCATGTCCAGTGCTAAGCCCAACCCAAATCTTCCACAAGCCCAAATTTCCTTGGTCAACCTGTGATAAATTTCAATAGATGAGCTACAAAAATGCTTGGGCAACTTATACTCATACATTTAGGTAGGTCGTGTTAGATATGTGCAATGCCGAATCTCTCTTACTCACACGTTCCACATAGTTGCAGGGTCCCTTGAAGATTGTTGAACGTCAAGTACCTCCAGGGCAGCAATCAAATGGAGGTGGTAATGGCGTAAAAGAGATGTCATGTGTACACGTCTAACTTCTCCACTTGTGCAACAGTACAGAAGATTTGCCAAATCAAGGGCCAATGATCCGACTCGAGATAGTTGAAAATCAACAAAGCAAACCACCTGAGAAATTATTTCATTCATGGGTTCGGATAGGCACCTGAAATATAACTCTTGTCTGCTTACCAACCTTGGAATCTGGACCTGATTCTTCTCGAAAGAGAATGTTGTTGGTCCAACAGTCACCGTGACAAAATACCGTCAGTGGTCCTTGAGCAGCGGCTAACTTGCTCATTGTATGAAAGAAAGTGTCTTCGTGCAAAAAAGTTTGTAATCTTTGCATGACATCTTCCCTTCTCTCTTTTGCCATTGGTGGCAGAGCTTCGGATACCATTTTAATTGCATTATTCGCTGCTACCCTGTAATATTGTCTGTACCAGTCTGCGTTCTCATCTCGAAACATTGCTTCTTCAACGCCATTGCCTCCCCGTCTGCTCAACTCTTCAAACTTTTCTGGCCTTGAAATTTTATATTTTACATTTCTGTTAATTCAATTTTCGAAACAAGTTAGTTACCAGAGAGGAGTATGTACCAAAACTTGCCTCAATTCTTTTAAGGCCAGGCTAAGCGCATGAAAACCTGCCAAGGCCGACAGTGTTTGTTGAAGCTGCTCCAATTGTAGTCCAACTCTTCTGTCACCCATCTGGAAACCACGTTCTCGCAAATCTTCCATTGCAATCAAATCTTCTCGCGCAGTGTATATTCTAGCCACACCGTCGAATACGCGACGTCCTCGTGATTGTAGAGCGTTCAAAGCTGGCCATACTCTTGTGTAAAATGCTACCTCGTTTCGGAAAAGTGTCTCACTCTTGAAAGCCTCGCGTCGTTCTCGTGAATCCGGCAATACCTTAGGAGTCATTTAATGATTGAATTACCTGAAAATTCTGCAAAAGTTCTGTTGAATGAAGTAGACTTACCTTATAGATGATAGCCCGTTGCCATTTCACCCTTTCTGTAGTATTTTTTTGCTGCTTCATGCCCATAACACGCAGTCGATATAGCATTGATGTGTAATTATCTCCTCTCCCTGATCCAGGTTCTTCCTCAAAGCTGACGATTTCAACATCTGGCTCATCTTTGGCAATGATTTCTTTGATAGTATCCAAGCTCAACCGTACTGTTTCGTTTTTACACTCCATCACTTTTTATTGTTTGGGTACGTCAGTCATTAGGCTCTTCTACCTTTTGGATGGATGAATTTGTTTAAACTCTTTCGCTTACTTTGATGTAATACTTTACCAGAACGAACACCGAACGGTTGAATAGAAAACAGAAGTGCAATATGAGACTGTTCACCGCACACAGGAAGGAGGTATTTTGCTGAAAGGGGTCTTCCCCCTGATTTTCAACGCATTAATCAGTTAGGACCAAATCGAGGGGGCGAATTTTTCCTGGATGCCAATTATGCTGTTATATTCTGCATCCTTAGAGATGTTATAACTATCGATACTTATCAAAATTGATTTGTACCACAGGAATTACGATATTTGATAATTGCTGTGGAACATTTTGATATTAATTTCCGACTAAACAGTTAAATAGGTGATGACGGTTGTTGAATAGTTACAAATGTCCAGTTTATCGAATTTTCGATTTATTTACAAATATAATACAAGAAAAGTGCTGGAGAAGTTTGTAACAATTAGTAACTACACTAAATATTCGATTCGGTCTTACACTGATACTCTAGCCAAGGTGGAGTTGAAGCACATCTTTGCCTACTAAATTAACCAATTTGTTTTCTTCTGCCTTGCTCAATGATAAAGAATGCGCAACTGTGAATCCCATTTGGCCAGCTTCGCTGTAGCCATTGTTGACAGCATATGTCACGACGCTCTAAAATATCAAGAAAATATTAGCTCGTACGTTGTAGCTCAACGATTGAAATTTTATTTGTCACAGTAATGTAATACCATTTTTTAAATTGGAAGCAGTAATTCAAATCTATTTTCTTACCAGAGCAGCCGCCGTGTGTCCATTTTCAATGCAGGCATCTAACATCGTAATGAGATCATCTTTTGTGACAACACCGGTAAAACTACCTTCCTTCTGCATTACGTAAGTAAAAACAGTGAGCGCTCTGTCAAATTCTCCTCCACGGATTGATAACGTAGCGACTTGCCCAAGCACATCACCAGTCCATTTGAAGTGAGCTCTCATGCTGTCTGGTTTCTGATGCTATTGAACATAGTTGATGTTAGATTTGACTCTTCATACCAATAATATATTTTTAAAGCATTCGAATACCTCAATGCGTGTCCAAATGTCCCAAGCAATTCTGGCGAATTCGTTATTGCTGGGGGATTCTGGAGGAGGTTTACAAGAAGTATGCATAATCTGTAACACACGTTTCAGGATAGACTCTCGATGTGAATAATCGAAAATCACTATCTGAGACCATAATCGAGGTAGTAGAGCTGCTGCTGCCTGGAAACCCTCGACTTCAATAGATTGTAAAATCTCTTCAACGACATCCGACTCTGGTATGTATATGTTGGGCACCAGACTATCGTACAATTTCATAAATTTGCTCAACGGCTCCATTTGAACAACAAGTGTCAAATAGTGGCGGTAATAAATACTTTCCTAAAAAAAAATTCCAATGTATTTGGAATGTGAATCGCTCAGGTAAATTGCTATTCGGTATAACTGTGGCTCACCATATAATTTTCCCCAATCATATTGTAGTTGTTGCCATTGAGTAGAAGTTTTTGTATTCTATGGGCTACTTCGACATTCATTAGGTGATGCCTAGCAACTTCCATTGCTTTTACAAAAAAGTATAAATCCTGTTGATCTTGAATTACCATCTCTTTTCCTTCTAGCTTGTCCAAAATATCTATCAAAATTTCACTCACTGGCCCGTCTATAAGACATCGTTTGAGGTAGATAGAAAATATCATGAGATAATTCGGAAATCACCAAAAAAAATTAATCTTTTTTTACTTACTGCTACGACAGAAAATTGTGAATAGAGAAAAATAAACGCCGAGCGATGGCTGCACGCCAGCGTTCGTCATTTCTTTGTATAAGGTCAAAGCTACATCTCTTCCTGGATGGGGACATCTTAATAGACACGCAATTTGTAGACATGCATTGAATGTTCCAATATTAGGCTTAATATTTCGATGAGACATAGTTCTTAATAAATCCCACATTAGTTGCTGTCTTTCAGGTCCGTTCTCTTTTGCGAATTGAACCAATTTCAAGACGCTGTTGTAAGTTCGCACAAACAACGGCAACCCTTTTTCCTCAGCTTCTCTGTAAAGTGCCCAGGCCCTATCAATCTGCGAGATGGAAAATACAACAAGGGTAATAGAAAAATAAAAACAGGTTCAAATCAAAGTAAGACATTTACCTGTAAATATTTTGCAGTACCACAGATTAATGCATTGTATGCTGCTGCAGCTATTTCATTTTTTTCATTTTTTAATGAATCAAATAATTCTTCAAGAACACTACTGGATCTGAAGCAAGAATGCATGTTTTTTAGACTGGGTTCTAAGATGTTACTGGGGAAACTACTGGATACAGACGTACTTCCATTTGGGTTTAATATTTTGAAATGATCTTCTAAACCAGCGTTCCTCGGTGAGTTCTTCAGAGATTGGTTCTTGTTCATTGCAATAGCATAATAATTCCAATAAAGCTTGTTTAAGCTCGGTACTGACGCCTTTTTTGGACTTCAACAAACCATATATGGCGACGGCATCAGTCAATCGAGCATTTTTTATTGCATCGCTAAGTATTTCTTCCGATACCTCGCTATTCTCATCATAAACTGCACGTGGTAGAAAAGCCTGCAAGCCGGAGAGTAAGTAAACGAGGATCAGTGCCCAAGAGGTTGAGCAGGTCATTCAATTCCCACTGTGCAATTGATTGTATAAATATATTATGCCAGTCACCGGTATAACAGGATCAGCGTCTCTGTGTTGAAAGAGATCCGCGTGTTCTTGACGTATCCAAATAGCGGCCTTTCTTCCCGCTTCCTGAGCTAGTGCGTACGTGCGCTTCATTGAGTTTGATCCAGGTATGAGATATGGATCATCATGATACTTGTAATGAGCAGCGGTTGGGTCTCGTTTCACAGTGCTAGCGAGAGCCTACCAGTTTGAACATGAATTTGACATATGTTTGTTACAGGATTATCTCATTTTGTTCTAGACGTCACATTTTCATCTTACCCTCAAAATGTCAGTAGGTCCTCTTTCGATCCTTGGAGGTATTTGAATGCTCTGAGAAGTGGAAGCATCTCTGAGAGTTTGGAGACTCGTAAATAGGTTCTGAGGTACTCTGCTATAATGTAAATTAAATCGCAACAAGCAAGTTTAATTGAAGATCGCAAACGTATCGTATAGAATTATTTTATACAGATGAATAAAATTCTGTGGGGTTATGAAGTGAATGCGGCTTATTATATCATTTCATTGGATTACAATCCTAGTACGGCTGATTAAATTCATAGATACTCAGATCGAGTTACCTGCTTCGCAATCTATTTCTCAACGTGAACATTTTTATTCAGGAAATGTTAAAATATAACAATATTAAAAACTTTAATTCATCACTCCTACAGGTAATCACTCCACATCACACACCGATGCACACGCTACAGTGTGCGCACAGGCATACAATCTCTTATACATGTTATACATATGTATGTATATGCGCACGAGGAGCCATGCGCTTCGTACATCAAGCTAGTGGTGCACCCCGTGATGCAGATTTGAATTAATTTCTCACAGTCTGGCGACACCGCGAACCTAGAACTCTATTTTAACGACTTGGTTGCATTACGTTGCAGCTGCACTGCAACTTGCACCCACCGTTACACCCGATGCACGGGGGATGTCGCATCACGGGTTGCATTTAAACAGGCGCACGTCCCATACTCCAATTTTATTTGCTACACTACATCGTTATTTTACTTACCCGGTCATTACTTAAAGAGCAGCGCACAGGAATCTTCTCGAACAATATCGTAAGTTTTATAGTCCACCATAATTTTGAATGATGTTTCATAATAATGCTATACTGAAAGCTGATATACAAGAATTGTTTCAGATGCAGTTCGGTTACTTTATTAATCATTGCAGGAGGTAAGGAATTGACATTTAAAAACTGCTGGTAATTTCTTTGTAACACAATTTATTTTCGAATATCAGCATAAATAACTTTATGTACATACATTCGAATCTTTGCGTACTTCTGAAATAGTTACTAATATACAATCTGACATACGTATAAAGAAATATGTCAAGGAATCTGAAATTACCGTTACCTACTGTATCTGATTGACCAGGGTACCTCATTGTTATGCACCGTTTTTCAAATAAATTTATTATATATGCAATTCTTCTGGCATGAATTCAGCTGATCCAATCCCCAGAGTTTGATGCGCGGCGAGAGGTTGAAACAATAATGACAGAAATCAGAAATGAATAAATAACAATCCATGGACCACTCATCTCAATAACGCAAGGATTTGGAGAACAAGGCATATTGTAACATATGAATCATATTGAGAACACCGTAGCTGTTTAATCCGTGAGCATAATTTTTTTATATCTATGCGTTTCTTCCTGCACAGGGATGTCGGTCGCAGCTGGAGCAAGTATAAGAAGTTATGGATTTATTTCTTTCGGTTAATTTATTGTTTTGCATATGAATGGTGGTTCTATGTATAATGGTGAACCCTTTGCCATAATATAAAGAATTGAATAAAGTTTATAAGGAAACCAAAACCAGTCCCGGCAAAGGTACACCTATGCGAGTGTGTAGTAAGGAGCCAGGTGTTTTTATTTTATACCGTGGGACTCTTTAAGGGGATGTCTAGATGGATGCTTGTCTGTATATGTGTGCACATTCGGCCATGTATGTGCACATACATGTGCATCCTTCGCCAATGAATGGAAAACAGGATCCAATTTCTATGGAGCAACTATTTTTATTGTGTTTTCTTATTGAATCGAACTCAACGTATATTCTTTCCTTCGAGCTTCTTTATTTATTTTTATTTGGTTTATTTTTTAATGCGACCGTTTTTTCTTTTCTTCAGTTTTTTTTTCATTGTATTTTATTTTATTATCATTTTTTTATTCTCTCTTACATCTCGTTCCTTTTCTTTTTTTTTTCGTTATTATTATTTTCTCTTTTTGCCATATTCGTACACCGTTGAATCGAATTATATTATAATATTTCTTACAGCGATACGTTTGCACAATAGAATATATGGGTGACACTATAAAAGATCAGCGCTCCTGCAACGACGAATAATATACTTGGCGACAACGAACGTGTAAGTTTCTTTTGTGTAAGTGATTATAATTGCATGAGGAAACCTATTAAAAAGAGAAACATACATACAAATCACACACATACATATAGTTACTTTCGATACAGTTTTGTACGTTATTCTTTATTTCAAGATTCTTTTTTATTCATATTTTTGCATTTACAAGACCGCCATCATCAATCTCAAGTATCATTATGAATTGCAATGGTCACGGGTCAACGATATCTCTGTGTGTAAAATCGATATATTTGCAAATTTGAATATCTCGTATATCTAAAATGTTTAAACTCAAATATATGCGACCCATTTTCAATAAAGACCATGATATCGAAAAGCTATATAAGGTATATAGTGTGATGAAATTACACATTACACATAAGAGTACATGTATCTTATACAAACTAACGCTGAATTATTGAAGAAATTGGTGATAGCAAATGAGGGAGAAAAAAATTTGTAAACATTTTGTTTTTTCACTCTGTAAAAATTGATAGTATCTGTTACTGTTATAGGTATATTATATCATGCCTTCGGGACTTGTGAATCATCCTCATTAATAAGTTGCGAAGACATTGCGACAGCCCAGCAGGCCGGGACGAGTGCAATTTGATTTAACGATACAAATAATGCCCACATCCCTACCTACTCAACTGTCACGTTTATGAAGCAGAGACAATCTCACATGTTGTACGTATTATACAGGCAATTTTCTAAACTAGATCAAGATGCGAATATATTTTGCCCGCAAATTGTTTCAGTTCACACGTTTTCTTTTTTCTCTTTCTCTCTGTTGTGATCTTCCGGGTTTTTATATGGATTTTAGCGGACGACTGGCGAACGATTTTAGTGCATTCCGATAGGCCGGGACAAGTGCAATATTGAAAAAATAACTGTACGAAACATTGACACAAATCTCGACCTATCTTTCATGCAATTACGAAGTTCAAAGATCAACGATGTATACACGATATTATATACTACGTGTTCTGTTTCGATGTAACATTAAGAGATTACGACCAAACAAAGAGTGATAGACAATATTTTTTTCTTTGCGTGATCACAGACGTTCAAAATTCTATCTCTCTCTAATGCGGTCTTGATAAGTTCTTTCCAAATTAGAGAGTTTTTTCATTATATACAAATTTCATTCCATCGATCCGGCGTTACGATTACGCAAAACTATTGTGATACGGCTTGAGGGGACGAAGTTATACCTATATATCCATTCTCAGATAAAGACAGAACTACTACGTGTGCGTCGTTTGATGAAGCCACGCGCTGCGATTCGTAAAATCAGATATACGTATATACATACGATTTGTGCCAAACATTTATCAGGGAAATACGAAATATCTCATAATGAGATTTGATTTTACCCAAAATTGAACGCGTGAATCTCCTTTCTCTACCGTTATTTTAATTCTTCATTCTACGCACTATTGTGCATATTCCGTATTAAAAACATTCGATATTCATGTCATTCAAGTGTGAGGTAAAAACGATAACAAATTCTAAGACGTAGTTTTCGTAATTTTCGTTGTCTTCTCGCATACATAAATTATGCGACGCAAAAAACGGAAAAATCGTTGAAATATTGAACGTAATCCACAACACTCTGGTACAATTTAATCATGTTATTGATTTATTTATTTCACACGTAAACCTGTGTATTATAGTTCACTGATATTCGATGTATTCCCTTTATCTTTATTTCATACATTTACTTTATTTTTAAATTATGTATTTCCTAATTTCAGATAATTCCTACTCCGTACGAAAATGCGACGCTGCATCCAAAACGACCCGCACGGTTGACGACTGCAAGCGAACTGATGCCGATGGCCAGGTGCCCGGGCCCTTTATTTCTTTTGGGCCCAACTGTATTAACCATCCACTATATACCCAGCAGCCCCGTGGTGTATAAAACTGGTGGGGGAAACTTATTCTTATTTAACAGCCGAGGACCCGCAGGACCCAAAGGACCCAAAGGATCTCTTTTCTTTTCTTATACGGTCTTATTTCTTTGTTGCGCTCCGAGCGCGCCAAAATTATATCAGCTGTCCTGGATTTCATCCTCTCTTCTTGTTATTTTTTTTTTTCTTCTTCATTTTCTATTTTTTGTTATGTATACTTTTCAAATGCGTTCATGCTGCAGTGGTAATTCGTACATTGGTTCGCATAGCTACGAAAATACGCCATACGTATACTCGTAGGTAGGTATACGTGGTAAATACATAACAGCTGAAATTTGAAAAGCTGTGCGGTGCAGCACAGGAAAGAAACGAATCGATCGATCGCTGCTACTGCTCCTGCTGCAGAGCTACCCGAGAGTGTAATGCAATGATGATGGATCATGCCATTCTTTGGTCTTCGAACAGCCCTTCGGGATTTCGTGCTTTGTTTCGGGATCATATCGTATTTTTCTTTCAACAATTCGAATTAACCAACTAGATCAGACGTGCCAGGAATACCGATCTTTTTTTGTAACCTTTTTTCAAGTATTTTTTTAGACACAATTGCAACAAATTTGCACGATTCAAGGTGTGGCCTGAACGCATGCTTCGAATGGGTATACGAATATCCAGTGCAGATCCGTTGGACTTTGACGTTCGAATCGATTAGAGTGTTAACCGTTTTCTCACGTCATCGAGAAGGGGTTATTACTTACGTTGGATATCCTGCACCTTTATTTGACATGTAATTAATTCCGGGATTTTTTATCCCGGCAAACTATTTCTGTTGCGGGATAATCAACTCCTTCAATTTGCCTACACCTATGTTCACTCCACCGTATATTAGGCAGGTCGCAATAAGTTTGCGTGTCCTTAAGCCTAAGCCAATTTGCAGTATGAAATATAATTATACCTTACCACCTGCTCGGTTAATACTTGAAAAAATTTCTACGAATTTGAATGTATGTACAGGTATCTGCTCTCTGCGGTGCGGGTAGAAATCACGAAGGATATATAACGTAGAGGAGGAAATTTGTCCACATTGTACACGAAGTATGTTAAATAATCGTACGTAACCGCGCGAGGTATTGATATCATCATTATTATTATTCAGCAATAAATTATTGCGATAAAGCGATATTTAACTTCTCAGGAAATCCGGTCTCATCCAAAATCTTCACGATTTCAAGTTTACAAGTTTAAAATACAACACAAAGAATTATTCTCATTCGCGCTACGCGTAAGTCCTGTATTAAAAATTTGGTGCGGAAGATCGATGAATTATTTCGGTGAATAATTCTTGTGTGCGATCTCGTGTACGCGGGGGTTTTATGATAACATATGCGTATCAAATTTGATTGCAAGAAAAGGTGTAAAAAATACAGATTGAGAACCACTTTGAAGAGGACAGCTGCGGCGTACGCTGCCCAGAGAGCATCTGCTGTCGGGTGGGCACGCGCTTATGTCTTCCCTTATTTCGAACTTTATGTTTCATTCTCTCTTCTCACATCTCTCTTTTTTCCTTCACTATATATTCCTTCTTTTTCTTTCCTTTTTCGGTCACTTTAGCCGCTTTTCATCGTAGCGTTCCCTTTAAAAGCACCCTTACGGTTGCTTCGGGCGCAGCCTAGGTAGTATACCCGGCGGTGTGTAACACCCGTGCACCCGTACCCGAGGACTTTGTACTTTTACGCTGATGCAGCCGGCTGTAGACCGAAAATTCTCTTTGTCCCATTGTCCGAATTTCTTCCATCGAGCTAACATTCTAAGAAAACTTCCAATGTCACTTAAGCCACCGGTGAAAATTTACACCGAACATAGGTACCAGCAGGAAGCAGAATTTTACGTATTATAAATAAAGTAATCCAAGTACAAGTTGCAATGTAGGTTGTAAATTACACTTCGCTTGAAAATTTTCGAAAATGAAAAATATCATGTATTATTTCTCGTTTTTAGATTCGATGCTGATTATTTTTCCAGCGTCGTGTTACATTTGTGATTTTTTAAATTTCAATTCTTCATTCATCGATATTTTCATTTAATTATCACGCGAATTGAAATTGTGAGGGAGCTTCTGCGAATGCGTTTTCGGTGTCGAAGTGTTATTTAGTAAAGTTTACACGATGAAGTGGATGTTCCGAGGTGATAGTTGTGCCTCAGTTTTTGGAGCAGGTGGCATAAGGCCCATCGCCTCTATATCGTATTTAAAATTTAAGCAAGGGACCATCGCTTGCCATCTGGGCCTTACCTTACCCTGTAGCTATACGGTACGTTGAATCGGTCCCAACAACGTTCCTGCAGCTCAGCTACCTAGTCGTAGTAGCATATTTTTATAATATATACTGCAGCTTTACGTTGTGTCCGATTGTTTCAGCGTATGAGAGATTTATTTAATAAATCCATCGACACGAACCCGCCTGAAATATTATTCTACTGGGAAAAGATAAAAAAGCAACTCTCAGAAGTTAGACATTCTCCTTATTCAAATTGTATCACGGATATGTATAGAAAACAACACAAAGGGCAAATAAATCAGCTGCATGGAGATGGGGATTCAAACCCCGATTTTTTGTATGTGGGAAAATTTTCGTATTCAAAATATTCAATATGAAATATCATAATCGAAAATGTTGGTTCCGGTGTAATATGGTGAAGAAGACGGAATAAAACGTGCGCTATGTTATTATACATATTTATAGTACTGGTGCATCTGTATTTGCATAAAGGCGGCGTAATCTGAATCGTATGAAATTGTAGTAGCTACAGCTCGTCGTTATCGTTTGAACGGGTTAGAGCTGCTGCTACGAGGATGAGAATTAATTTGAAAAGATCTTTGTTCATCGAGGAAGTGGACCTGAATAAATGATGTGTATGTTGAACAGTACCGGAAGCTGGCATACATAATGCCTTTAGGGTGCGCCTGCTCGAGCTATTTCTCGCTTCACTGGCAAATAAAGACAATAATAAGGCATAACTTGGCAAACCATGTATTTTAAAAATATTTGATATTTCAAATTATTTTATATATATCATTACGGCTTGGCGATATAATTAAATTTTGGTATATTATGCAAGAGATTCGATTTAGGATCCGTACCTGCCGTGACCTTTTCAAGTGTAACGATAATTATCCGCAATTTGAGGACTCATGGTCAGTCAATCACTTTTCTAATTTGTACCAAAAAATTACATTTTATTGTATCGTGCTGACATGATTTGCCCTTGATTTTACGAGTTGACTCATTGTCAGCATAGCAGTATTTTTCCCCATTGCATTAGGCAGTTATCAAAAGTAATAAAACGTGAGTGAAATTTACAACTTCGTAGAGAAAAGAAAAGCAGATATTTATGTAATTACTATATTTTACCGTTCGATATTCAGCAAGACAATGCAATCTGAACACAATACATTTTGCTGATGAAGAACTGAAATTGATTGATTATACACGTTTTAAAATGCGAGGGGTCGACGAACCAATCAGAGTGGGAGCGCATTTGCGCGCGAAATAAACTGCTCGTATGGCCGCCACGTGTTGTCATCTGTCGTCAGTCAGTTTAAAACTCTTTTAGTTCGCGGTAATCATTAAATGACCGCACTCTGCCACCTGATAGCGTCGATTTTAAGCAGCCTTTAACGAGGTCCTCGTTGTCGAGGGATGGTCGAGGTACAGCACCTGACAGCTGTCAAATTGTTGATCTTGAGAATAGGTTAGAACTTTCTCTTCTTACTTTTACAACAGGTTTTCGTTCGTCAGCGTCATGTGACGGGGTGAGGTAATGCCCTCAATAGAAAGTAATCCACTTACTATTATTTCTGATGGCGAAATGTTTAGTTAGCTGCCGACCACAAACGGAAACGTGGCATGCAGCATGGTGGCATACATTTTACAATTTCATGTACTTACAATCACGTAAAATGTTATCAGTTATATCTTGAAGTTTTAGTCATCACTCTGCCGGTGATTATATTTTTGTACTTCCTACTCTGTAGTAAAATTAATCAGAAACGAATCATTAGAGTAATCACACAACTCCGTGTGATAAGTGTTTGTACAAGCTCAACAAAACGTTGAATCATTTACTGTTGTACCTGTGAAATTATTACAATGAAGTTGGAAAAAAATACCAGCGATGAAAACGCTGACAATACTAAAGTTGTGCGAGTGGTGTTTGTGTCCTTGTTGTTGGATCTTCTCGCTTTCACCATGATTTTACCCTTACTGCCAGCCCTTTTGGACCATTATGAACAGCAGGATAATAAACAGGGATTATACTCAACTATACTAAGTTACATCCAGAGGATTCAAGTGTATTTTGATGTGCCAGCTCGATTCAACTCTGTTTTGTTTGGAGGTCAGTCATTATTGGCTAAAAAATTCTTTAAAGAGCTAAAGTTAAAGTTGTTGAATGTAGTATTTTTCTGTTTTTTGCTTTTCTAGGATTTTTGGGCTCCATGTACTCTTTCTTACAATTTGTGTCATCCCCAATTGTTGGAGCATTATCTGATGTATATGGGAGGAAACCGCTAATGCTGTTATGCCTAGTCGGGATAGCAGCTTCGTACCTCCTGTGGGCAGTATCGCACAATTTTGCTTTATTTGTCTTTGCCAGATTTGTTGGTGGCTTAAGTAAAGGCAATGTTAGTTTGTCCATGGCCATTATAAGTGATGTCACATCTCCAAAATCCAGAGGCAAAGCTATGGTATATCTCAAAGTATTTTTTATTATATGATAAAAACAGTGATAACATTGGAAGTGCCAGTATTTCTCAATCATTCTTATCTTGCAGGCTTTGGTAGGAATAGCATTTTCGGTAGGCTTTGTTGTGGGACCTATGATAGGTGCAACGTTTTCCTGTCTATCTTCTGGGCACAGAGAAGGTCAGTGGTATGCAATACCAGCCTTATTTGCTCTCTTCTTGGCACTCAGTGATTTACTTTACGTTTGGTTTAACCTGAGTGAAAGTTTACCTCCAAAATACAGAGCAAAAACTTTGGTTTCTGGTATGTCAGAAGCATTAGCATACATCAACCCTCTGGATTTATTCCAGTTCAATGGAGTATCTGGCTTGTCATCAGCAGGTAAATAAAACTGATACTTCAATAAACTTTTACAACAGTCCATGGATAGATATAACCGTGCTATATAATTCATGTTATGAATGTTTCAGAATTGCAGAGTCTTCGAAAATTAGGTAGAACATACTTCCTGTACCTGTTTGTCTACAGTGGATTAGAATTCACACTAACATTCCTAACGCATCATTTACTTGGATTCACTAGCATGCAGCAGGGTTGGATGTTTCTAGGCATCGGGCTGACCATGGCTACTTTGCAAGGTGGTTGGGTTCGCAAAATACCTGCTCACAAAACCAAATCTATCGCTGAACTGGTATGCGATATGTACCCATTCATTCTCAGTAGACGGAATTACTCTGCAGCTCAGTGATCTCGAAAACTATGCCCTAAAATACTTTCATTATGCGATTTCATTTCAGGGCTTGTGGCTGGTTATCCCATCATTCATATGCATCGGTATAGCTAAGGGAACCTTGATGTTGTATTTTGGCGTATTTCTATTTGCAGTGTGTAAGTTGAGATCACATCATTATTATTAAATTGAGTCCCAGATAGTTTTCCAATGCTATAGCGTTGGAATACCTCATTAAATTATTCGATAATCCAATAAACATTATTTGCGTTTCAGCAACAGCTATGGTGGTGACATGCATGATGACTCTGGTAACCAGAATAGGTCCTGAAAGTCAAAAGGGTTCAATAACTGGAATTTTTCGATCTCTTGGAGCCCTTGCCCGAGCTTGTGGTCCAGTCGTTACTTCGATTGGTAAATTTTATTAACGAAGATGCTCACTATTCTAAGATATAGGTACTTGTCATTTATAATGACAATTTTGAATTGTTTCAGCATTTTGGAGCGTAGGCAGCACTGTCACGTATCTAACCGGTGCGCTGGCTCTAATATTACCACCTCTCATACTTCGATACACACACACGTCCTAAACCTATTTTATAAGCTTCGAAGGTATTATCATCACATTGTACTTCCACAAAGATGGTATATAATATTTATTGCCATTTATTTATATACAGATTTATACCTACATAGTATTTGCAAATTGGTACATTGCTGAGTTTTTCTACATTTTTACATTGCTCTAGAAAATATAGTGAAACCATAGCTAAATATATGTAAATATCACTATATTATATGTATAATTGTTATACACATGCTGACACGTATTTCTACAAGCTTTGTCAAATAAACTACTTTTCTACTAACTTCGAGGATTTTCAAAGTGGATAGAAATAACACTGGCCAGGGCAAATTTTTGCTTGAAGCATGTATTTCTATTAAAAGGAGTATGATATTCAAAATTAGATATCGAAAAATATAGTCAAAGCTTGCAGGATACGTTTATTAATTCGAAATATTATTTGCCTATAGATTTTTTCCGTTCCATCTTTCCGACGACGCAGATACCGAAATATCAAAATAAACAACTTAAAAGTATTCCCGGATCGACCTTGCATCTAAACATAAGCTACGAAATACAGAACTCGCCATTAGTTACCAGATTTCTTATTTTCGCTTAACCGCAAAGATCCGTAAGTATATTTTCCAACAAGAAAGAAAAATTCAGCGAGAACTAACATAACTATTGACTTATAGGATTCGCTGGGTACCTTATCAATTCAAAGGTGAGAAGTACATCTAATTCAAGTTATTGGGAACGTGGCTAACAATTTTATCGAAGCATCTGTAACTTTGACCGAACAGATCTGAAGCATTTTTTCATTGAGGCCGTACGCTTTTATGTGATCGAGTGAGCATGTATTCACCGGTACATTATCACGCAATCTCAATAGATTCCATAATATTCGCCCAACCCATAATCCAGTAGCAGTTACAGGCTGCATGCTAATCTGCTGCTATCGATATACGCCAGCGGCAAGAATCGGCGTCGACGAGAGAAAAATTGAGGAAAAAAACGTAGGGAGGTTGTCTGGTCGTCAACGTGCGCATGCCCGCTGTCACGTGACGCACCGCGGATCCATTTACGGTGTAAAATTCCAGGAAATCCGTCCTGCGACACCTTATCCTGAGGAAACCGATTGATGGACTCAGGGCTTGTGTATGTCGCGCATTCGTAGAAATAGTGCTGTAGTTTCGTCATTGGATTTAGCTAATCGGTTTCATTAGCGGAATCCCCAGGATAGAAAGTCGTAAGATCCCTGTCAACCGACAAGGCAAGTGCCAAGGTCTTTTATCGCATATCATTTACGCGTTATTTCAATGTCTTACTCACGTCGCCCTTGATGACTCCGTTGCCCCAGGGGCAAACTTTCTCGTATCTTGACTTCGGACGAAAACGCGTGATTTCTGATAAGATTCTACACGTACGAATTTATTCTACCTGTTGAATGCACTATAACCTAACTTTCAACATTTCTAAGCATCTGTCACTTTTCAATTGATATTTTAAAACAATCTAGCTACCTTATATTATTCATCACATTGTACTTATTCTTATAACCCCATACGTTATTCGTCTGCGTTCTGAATTTTGATACTCCAATTTTTTCTAATTTGTTGCTTGATGCAGTTTGCACTTAACAATAAAATATACTGTACTATCAATAATCGAGCAGTTTATCACGTCAATTTAAGCCCAGTTTCTCTGACCTTGTGATTGACGCTGTTCGGTAACTTATTTATAAGTGCGTGTTTTTTTCATAACAGGGCTAAAAGCAGTAGTTTAGGTTAGCAAAATGTCACTTTGGGCTAAGGCACAGCAGCTGCCGCCAGACGCACTCCAGCAAGTGCGCTCCGTCTATGGGGAACACTTTCCCATAGAAGTACGACATTTTCTATCCACATGGATCGAGGATAAAGTCTGGTTGGTACCTAAACAATCATGAATGTATTTGGTATGCGATTCCGGCAACACTTGGTCTTTGTATTTAATCGATTGTTTTATACAATTTTGTTAGCCGGCCCGATATTGAGCCAGACAATCCACAGTATGAGCAATACATAGCAAACCTGTTACCAGCCCTAATCCAAGAACTGGATTCCAAGGCTGCATCCATAAACACAGAAGATTTGTTTTTAACAAAAATCAAGTTAATAGATGCAGGCAAGATGTTCAGAGTAAGTATACTGCTACGCGGTACTCCAAAATTATTTAAAGATTCTACCTCGTCGTTTTACAAATAATGTACTGTATCCATTGGATAAATATTGTGACGACAAATTGCAGCAGCGATACTCGCAGAACCCTGCAACATTGTTCAGAATCATCCGACACTGCCTGGGGACAGAAATGAAATTAGTAGCACAGGCTGAAAACATAGCTGGGGGACTAATGAACATGACAGATGGACGTGTAGGCATGATGGTTGGGGACGCGGTTGCAGTGATTGCACAACAGGTAGAGGAATTGCGCCGCACAACACAAGAAACCGGTGAAGATTTGCGCAGAATGGAGCAGGAACAGGAAGCTTTTGCCATCAGCTACCACGAATGTACAAAATTGAACACGCATTTGCAACATCTTTCTACCCAACCACAAAGCCAGCAAAGTCTCGATCTTGAAAAGAAGATACGCAGGTACTGAATAATTTATTTTCTCCCTCAGTATTATAAATTACAACATTGAGATGATCAAATTCAAATGCTCATGGTTTACAGACAAAAGGAACAGCAAGAACAGCTGCTAAATCACAAGGTAGCTGGTTTGATGCAGCTCCGTTTGACGTTAGCTGATAAATTAAAGGATACTATTGGGAGGCTCGCCAACTTGCAGTCTAAGGTGCTCGATGATGAACTAATCAGGTGAGTCATTGCCACTTATCCCACACGATTGCTTAAATATTGTAAAATTGTAATGATTTTGATGTAGAAGTGCGTGCATGTTTACATACTCATAATTTCTTAGGTGGAAAAGGGATCAACAACTAGCAGGGAATGGAGCATCTTTCAACAGTAATTTGGATTCGATTCAAGAATGGTGTGAGAGTCTTGCCGAATTGATATGGCACAATAGACAGCAGATCAAAGAGGCTGAGCGCCTGAAACTGAAGTTGGCCCTTGATCCTCCTGGTGTACAGGATATTTTACCAACTTTGAACTCACAAATCACCCAGCTTTTAAGCTCACTTGTCACAAGCACTTTTATTATTGAGAAGCAACCACCACAGGTGAATATTTAGAATAGGGATGTCGATCGAAAGATTTAATTCAGATAACATAGATTACAAAACGCGAATTTTTGGACGTCATTTTCAGGTCATGAAAACCAATACTCGATTCACGAGTACAGTTCGTCTTCTGGTTGGCGGAAAATTGAATGTGCACATGACCCCTCCGCAAGTGAAGGTCAGCATAATTAGTGAAGCGCAGGCTAACGCTTTGTTGAAGAGTGATAAAATGGCAAAAAGTGGCGAGGCTAGCGGAGAGATTTTGAATAACACAGGCACTATGGAGTACCATCAGGTATTGACCAATGTCGACTGGTGATTGATTTTTGATGAAATTTGCAGAAAATTTCTAGAATTTTAACTCAATTTATTTTTATTCTACTTCAAACAGGCAACGCGACAACTTTCTGTCAGCTTCAGAAACATGCAGCTCAAGAAAATAAAGCGAGCAGAGAAGAAAGGGACGGAGTCTGTGATGGACGAAAAATTCTCTCTTCTCTTTCAATCACAATTCAGTGTTGGAGGTGGAGAACTGGTCTTTCAAGTATGGACTCTCAGTCTCCCTGTGGTGGTGATTGTTCATGGTAATCAGGAACCACATGCCTGGGCCACAGTAACCTGGGACAACGCTTTTGCCGAACCTGGAAGAGTGCCATTTGCAGTCCCAGATAAAGTGCAGTGGGGCCAAGTTGCTGAAGCTTTGAATGTCAAATTCAGATCAGCTACTGGACGGCCTTTAACGGAAGACAATCTACGATTCTTGGGGGAAAAAGCTTTCCGAGGTGGAAATGCAGGCGGACAAAATTATTCAGCAATGCCCCTGAGTTGGGCTCAGTTTTGCAAGGAGCCACTACCTGATAGGAATTTTACTTTTTGGGAGTGGTTTTATGCAGTTATGAAGCTGACCAGGGAACATTTACGAGGCCCTTGGATGGATGGCTACATACTAGGCTTTGTCCGAAAGAAGCAGACGGAGGAAATGTTGGCTCAGTGCGCTTCAGGAACTTTCCTAATGCGCTTTTCAGATTCAGAACTTGGCGGTGTTACTATTGCCTGGGTTGGTGGTGAGTTTTAATCTTAAGTTACCACCCAAATTCTCATTACTATCAATGTATTCAAAACATACTTTTAATATTAATTCTCAGATCAAACAGAAGTCTTCATGTTACAACCATTCACCAGCAAAGACTTTGCTATTCGAAGCCTAGCTGATCGTGTCTCTGATCTACAACATCTGCTGTATTTGTATCCTGACCTTTCCAAGGACCAGGCCTTTTCGAAATACTACACACCATTTACAGGTTGGTGACAAAACATGATCTACATATACTATTTTCATTTTACTGTTCTCATTGTCATTGTCATTATTATTATCATCATCACCATCATTATGTTTGTTTTAATCCGTCAGCAATGACTCTTCCTATGCTTAAACGTAATTCCCACAATTGCCTTGGTTTACAGAAAATCAGCCCACCTCAAATAATGGATACGTTAAGCCATTGTTAGTAACACATGTGCCTGGTTGGGGTGGTCCTGGAGTCGGTGGTCAAACGCCTTCACACTCATCAGTTGTTGGTGTGGGAGGAGGACAGGGAGGACCAGGTGGAAGCTATCCTACGACCCCATCTTCTATATTCCAAGCACACAGCCCTGACCCCTCCGTCACCCGAGACACCCCGTCTGTCGCATCAAGGTCAGTTCCAAATTGGATGTAATCAATCACATGAGTTCAATCCTATTTTCGACTTCAATTCAGAGCCAACTGTCATAGATATAAGTTACCTACATAGATATGCAGATGTTGAAGGGGGAAAACAAAACTTAGGTAAATTAGATGTTGTGATCTGACTATTGATTTTATTTCACATGTTATACTACACGTTTAACTTAACTTTCCTTAGTGTTAAATATCTTTTAGTATTCAAGTTATGATCAGTCAAAATGATTTTAACTGCTGATATATTCTATTATAGACATGTTATGCTAATGGACCTTATAGTGGTCTTCAATGTCAGGCGAGAGCAAGTATGCATGATGAATTTTGTGATTTGTTCGTCTTGTAAAATGAAATGACGGTAACTATGTATTAACAATTATTATTCTGCGTCATTTCGCATAAATCTGCATAAATTTATTTGCATATCTGTGTAGTTATATCTGTGTTACTACTGTATCAGTATTCTCCATTCTTCTTATACGTTTGATTAGATATTTTGTATCAATACTGCCCAGCGATATTTTTTGAAATCGTTCGTTTTTATACTTATACTTATATATATATATATATACATTTCTTTCAACAATATCCAGAATTTTCTACTATTTCGATGCCAGACATTAATTTTATATTTTTTTTATACTCATTATACACAGTTTAAAGCAAAATATACATAGGTTACAGTAGAAAGTACTAGACTTCTATAGAAAATAAAGCAAACGTCTGTTGGGCATAAAGACCAATTTTGTTCCCATAGAATCTTGGTACTTTGAATAATTTCAACGGTTTGCTATTTGTCAGTTGATAGATCGACTGACTATTTATTATAGCAATTTGTGATATTTTGATCGAAGTATACCGATAGATTGTCTCGGTGCATGTGACAGAAATTCTGTTTCTTGTTAATTTTGAATGATTGTCAATTAATGAGACTTTGATTTTAGTCTTTCGAAGGCAGTAGCTTACTTCTGCCGGGTAACGAATAGTAACAGGATTGGACAAAGTTTATCTTGAGTCAATCGTTATACAAATTTATCAGTGTTACATTTATATTGTTCAATTGGATTAGGAATGTTAGTTGCTTTGAACACTCGGAGTGAATGAGCCCTATACTGTGTAGATAGAAAAATCGGTGTTCCAACCCACTTCAGTTATTTTTCCTTGTTTGTTTTATGCGTTAAACGCAGCTGTCAAAGTTTAAAATTTTAGAAAAAAATTAAATTCTGGGCATATTGAGAATAAATGACCCAAACAAAATACGGTCGAAATGAAAGAGAGTGGCAATGGAAATGCAAAGGCCCGGAGCTAGCCGGTACAACCACGAGAAAAAAACAACTACAGAGTTATATAATGTTATTAAACCCAACTCCAATCGCTACTCGTTAATGAGTCATTGGCATCGAATGGAGAGAGTAGAAAAGACAAAGAGTGTATCGATAGAAATAGTGCTTGGCTACAGCTGAAATGTAAAACAAATTTTTGTTAGTTTGTCAGTGCTGTACTGAAAGTAACATTCCAAAACTAATTCCTAAGATCATAAAAATCTTTTCAATAAACTTTATAGATTGTTCATGTCACAGCACTCGATATCTTTATAGAAAAAGTTTTACAGTAAATTGTATTCAAAGATAATAACAAAGGTACTCGACAGAAATAGAGATTTCAGGATCAAACATTATCGTGTAATCAATCCAGCAATTTATTTGGATATACTCTTTGAAATTTAAGTGACCGATGGTTGTTTGGTCGGTTGCTTATTTATTGCCGAGTTGTACCGGCTATCCGGCTAATCGGTCACATGACTTTAATTTAAATCCATGCAACAGTAACGTCAAAGGAGTTATTTAAAGTAAAAGATTCACAAAATATTGCATATTGGCTTTGGAATGCCAGTGATTGGGGTTGTGTTTGGTATGTATTAGCTATGCTCCGGGCCCTGGCCAGTCGGGGGTGGGAAGGCCCAGCGCGGATATGGACTACGTAGAGTTCATCGGCAATGACCTGCAGCCAATGGATGACAATTTGAACTTGGATGGGCTCAACGGCTTCGGCTTCTCCGACTTCATGCAATCCTACAACCCCAAGCCCCAATAGGTATGCCCGCAAATTTTTATCGATAATCGATTATTGAATCACCATTTTCAATTTTCTGTTTTTAAAATTCTATCAATTCTATATGGCGGATTTAATCCGCTCCTCGTTATGAAAGAGGGGTATAGCAGATGAGGAGTGTAAGTCCAAACCAGATGACATATTGTTATTGAGATTACATGATTGTGTTACATTATAAAGGTGATATATATCAAATACACTGACAAATATGTTATTTCGATATGCAACGAAAACTTTTCAGATAGTACCATTTGTTCAGGGATTGCATTATCTGACTAGACGTTTTAATCTTGTTTCATATAACAAAGAGGTAGGAAATAATCAAAAGTAACGAAGCTAGTGCGAATTGAACCTGTTACTTAATGAAATTACAGGGTAACTGCAGTTCTGCAAGTGATATATCTTTCCGTTCATTTGTTATGAATTCATCATAAAAAGAATTTAGTACCATACTTGTTATCAATGTGGTAGACACTGTAATTTGAAAAGAGGCCTTCTTGAGAGCAACGCTGATCATTATTTCTTATAGGTAGTATTTTATATTATCTGTAACATGTATAAATGTAAGATTGTTAAACGTAAAGAGATTTTGAACTGAATCTTAACAGTCAGTATCAAAGATTATTGATTAAAAAAATGTTAAAAGTCAATTGCAACGAAAAAATAACAAATTAGTAAAATATGCCCAAGTTCGATGCCTTTGGATTTATATGTATGTAAAGTTAACAGAAACATTGGACTTATGCCGTTTGTTCCCTAGCCCTCCTATATTATTATGTATTATTAATGAATTAATAATTGTTATGTCTGTAATAAAACAAGGATCAATGAGCCCTGTTTAGATTTCAACATAAGCCATGGGTTGCACGTTGTTTTTTAATGTATGTATATTGGCTGCTTTGCCAAGAAGCGTAGGTTGAAATCATCAATTGATCTTTTTATTCAAGATTTAGAGTTTATTTTATTATTCAGAAGAATTTTACTTTCTGTATCGGATAGATATTAATTAATAATTTTCAATATACCTAATAATCTATATCGTAAGATTTTGCGCATATGTACGTACGCACGTGCTAATAAATTTTTAACTTAATACACAATTAACAAATATTACGTGGCATTCGGAAATTTGGATTTTTCTTTATCAATTCAAGCCTAGTCAAATGTTAACTAGACTAATTTCGAGAGTATTGCTTCGTGTACGCCATCCACATGTTACCACGCAGTAATCTTTAAGTAATCATATACAATTGCTATCGCAAAGCATGATGCTACAAATTCTACATTCACTGTTTTAAATTGATGCAATATATGGCAACAAAATTATTTTATGTAGCACAAAATATACGGTGTCTCGCTTTACATTTCTTCTACACAAATCAACGCGTCTGTACCTTTTTATAACTATGAGACATTAATTCTTAATCAATTTATTTAGATTTGACTTCTATAAATCGAGGTGAATCCTGTTATATCGCCGGTGTATTTCAAATAAATAAAATCACGGGGGTCTCTCATCTAATTTTTTTGTTCGGTGTTTGTACACGCTAATTTCAATCAATAGCGAGGCACCATATGAAATTTAGTCACTACAAAAAAAGAGCTAAGCTAATGGGACATTGAGTGACACAAAGTTGCAATATAATTATAGTTCAGAGACATTATAAGTAGAATAAATAACTGAATAAGAAAGTTTTATAAGTTTTATAAGAATTTTTTCAAGGTGCTTACAAAAAATGTATTAAGAATTTTAAGCTTGTTTTTTTTATAATCACTGGGACTATTATGGGGGACACACTAACAAGTTGGGGCCACAATTTTCTTGTGATTCTGGTGGGCAGGGGTCCTCAGCATCTATACAATCTTCGATGTAGTAACCTGGGGCAGGGTAACTTTTGTGGTACACGGAATCCTCGCACATTTTAGCTGTGGGTGGTTTATATTGTGATTTTCGAGCCCAAGGTAAATCCATTTTGGGCCCTGGGACCCATGGCTGATAGGATAATTTGTTGATAGTTTCCCCCTCTATTTTTGCCGAAGGTCTATAAAATTGATAAACATTAATTAACTTCAGTACTGCGACATATTCCCTTGTGTGTGTAAACCTGGCATAATGGAGTAGTGTAATAAGTATCGATGTGCTGTTTTTTTGACTTACTAGCTGGTGAAAGGTAATGCAATATTAGTTAAGTTGATTACGTGCTTGGAATTTTACGAACTTTTTATTTGCAATATCGATATTTTATTATATACATTGCTACACATAATTTGGTTTCATCATATTTGCATAAATTTGCTAGGTATACCTATGCGCGGACTACTTTTATTATGTAATAGAAACTTGGAAAAATATCTTATTGTTAATGGAAACTTGAGACAGATATGAAACGGTGCTTTGCAGTAAATCTAATATATATATGTATATATATAATACAATATATGTCTAGCTCGGTCATTCTGATAATCGGAAGTTTGTGCATCTTTTTAACACCAAGATTGTAAGAGTTCTGTGGCCTGAAAGACTTGCTAAATATTTTGAAATGTTGAAGATGTTCTATGTATGTCTCGCATTATTGGTATTAATATTAACAAGATTGTTATACATGCAAATCAGCATTGGTTTGATAATAATGCTTGCTCAGTCTTAAATTTTTTTGAAAAATTGTATAAACGTTATTATACAGATTTATAAACGTGAACTATGTAAACCTTGATATACCCTATACTATATTCTATGTCAAAAGAAATGAAAGTACATGTGAAGTCTCAAATATCACGGATATGGAAATTTGATAACGTTTTGTAATTCCTAAAAAAAAAAAAAAAAAAAAAAATTGAAAATTAGTTTTCGTACACCGATATTTATGAATATTAATTCAAAATATTTCATAGTTTTGACCAATTTAACACAGTTATTTGAAAAAAAAAATATGAAAATCATTTTAGTTGTCGACTATTCTGTATGACTATGTATTTTACGAATAATGCTAACACGACTACACCATTGGTAATGATTATTTCTAATTTTCCAATCTTGTAACAACATTTACTATTTCTGAAATTAAACTTGGTAACATTTGCAAGTTACACGAACATTAAGTAACTGGATTGTATGGATTAAATGAAAATAATTATCTTTGGAAAAAAACTGTAAATAGTTATTCTTAAACTTCCTATGATTGTAGCTAATTGTAATTCACATTACCTGCAATATTGACTCAATGGTTTATAACTTGTGATTGGGTCTATCGGCCCTGGATTCATGTATGACAAAGTAGCTGTAGTCCGATCTTCCAGAGGCTGGTTAGACGAGTGAATATTATCACAGGGAATAACTAGATCGGGTCGAGGGACAATTTTTGGTACAAAATCATGACGATTTGTCGTTACGGATTCCATGGGTCCATCACCCATCATATTTCTACGACTGGGTACTATGAGTCCCCTTTTTTCGGCGCACACTGGTAAGTAGCTCAACTATATGAATAATAAAAAGAAGGATACAGTAATGAAGTGTTTTTTGCTTATTGGTTTTTCTTTTTATAATACTAGAAGAAATTAACTTTGGTACCTTATTAGTAGTATAACCAGACATTTTTTGATCTGATACAGTAATATTGCTACATGGACGAATTGGAACTGGCCTTTCAATGTCACAAGCTAGAAAACTTTCACCATAAATAGTTTTACCAGTAAACTCAGCACCCTCAGGAAATATGGTACTATCACTTGTAGGCTTTAAAGGCTGTTCCCGAGTTAAATTTTCATTTTGAAGATAACTCTTTGAGTATGTTGTTGCACCTTCCATTGATGCATTCGGTGGCCTTTTTATTTAAGATTGATTAATTTTCAACTGTGCTCTGATATAGTCTAAGAACTTTGTTTATTGCCGAAACAATATCCACCTGTACACTGGCTTAAGTTTCCAAGGATAGATCTCTTTCTTTTCTACTCTAAATGGCTGATAACTTAGCTTCTGTGTAGTATGTTTTTCTATACTCTTTTCTGGGGGACGATAGCGCCCTTGTGGTTTGTAGCTAACCACTGGCCCTGTAGGACCTGGGTTCATGTACGATAGACCTGCAGTGGTCTTATCTTCGAGCACTCCTGTACTTGTGCGGATATTATTACAGGGTTTCAGTAAATCCATTCTCTGAACATATTTTGGTACATAGTCGTGACGTGCAGTTGTGGTACATTGCATTGGACCCTGCCCTGCTTGAGTCCTATAAATGAAAAATTTTATATTGCATACTTAGAGAGCAAGAGAAATTAAACGCTAGTAGAAACATTCTGTTGACCTGCGTGTAGGCGTATATGCTTTAGCTTTGCAAATACCCCAATTGGCACGAAAGCTCATACGATTTGTTGTTTCATCTGAAATTTTTCCGGTAGATGTGTCCAATGAGTGAACAGGCTTGAAAGCTCGCGTTTTAGCATGACCAGCTGTTGCTCGGTCAACATTCAAGTATGATAGATGATAAGTTGTTTTAGCATCAATGGGTTTCGTCGGAGGACAGTAAAATTTTTCTGGGGCATAAGATTTCTCTCTCGGTGGTTGCACGTACCTCTTAATACACTAAAATATAGTTTCATAAATTATTGATCATGCGTAAGGTGGATAATTTCATAATACATTCACAGTATAGAGAAGAAAATTTATTTCATCCGATTATACACAACAAAACCTCATTCAATGTCTATTTGCAACACACTGAGATCGGGAAATTGTTTGACATTCTCTGTCGAATTTACATGCTCTAGGATCGGCAATCTTTGTACAGATTTAAACTCTTTCATTGTTTCCTCTTAATGAACCAAAGTAGATCTGATTATAGAGATCAAATCTGCTATCTGACGTGTAGCTTATGTAGATACCTAAATTATAACAGTAACATGACATTTTTATTTTATTTTTTTTATCTTTTTTACAAATTTTAACAATTTATTATTTCTAAAAATTTGATATTTCTCTTGCAATATATACAAATTTTCAGCACTGTCTGTGGTTGATGTATACCTCCATTTATTCCCATTTATTGACCGTCTATCTGAATTCGTAGATTGATCTGATTAATCTGCTGAGGAATTTAATTCAATCAAGCAGTTAAAAAACTTGCATAAAATAGTTTTATATTTCTCAAGATTATCGGACCTTATGATATTTTCATATATCAGAAACAATTATCATGTCTTTTGAAGCTAAGTATTCCCAAAGTAAAAATAATTATGCCAATCAGCAGCATACACTTGAGACTTATATGAATACGAAGTACAGTTTCAGATACACTATTAACCGCTTTTGGAATTGTTGTGTTTCACAGTTATTTCAAAAACAGATATTAGGTGGGACAAATCAATAGCTCGCAATTTTCAGATAATGCTTTGCTGTATACATCACATCTAGAGAATCACCAGTAACGCTGATCGGGGTAGATATTAGTAATCATTAGTATCCGGAAGGATCCTAATTAATTAAATCAATTGAATATAATTTATACAGCTATATTTTTACTTTAACATTGCTCGGACAAATTGTGGGCCTTATAGGAGTATGGTACACCCTTTTTTTTGGACACAGCTCTACCACCTCCATTTTGATCGGACTCTTTCAGGTTCGACTTTTTCCGAATATATGTACTGAATAGGAAATAACTTTTATAAAAATCAGTGTTATATCAAAAGTTGAATGTATTCAAAAAGCTGTCACCTAACACTACGTTTGTAGAGCTGTTTACTATGAAGTTTCAGTCGTTGATAAAACAGAAGAGGAATAGAAACATGATAAGTATGCATGTGTATGAAATATAAAATAGACTTTCAAATCAGTATCTTTTATTATAGAAGTTTTTGATATCACATGCAAAATTTATTTCCTATTCAATATTCATACGAATCATTCATGCATCCATATCTGCTAACAATCAGAGTATTACAGAGAGCTCGTTCAAGCAGATACATGGCAGTGAGTCTTCTGCCGAATGGACTCACAATCAAGTTTGTTACAAATATCACTTCCCTACTGCACAATCATTTGCATATAACAAGGTGAAAAGGCAGACGAAGATGTAATTAATCATCGATCATTATCATGAAAGAAACAAGAGTAATTATTGCATAGTCACAAGTTCGAATACACCACTCGAACGTGTGGGAAAACTGTGATATAACAAATCAAGGTTTGATATAAAAATATATAGGATTTTACTTTCAATGTAATTATTTGGCAGCTTTTCTCCGTGATATTTGATTTTATTTCATATACCGAGGTATGGTTTATGGGATCATTCAACAACAATTCTGCACAGCAATGGTCATTAATAGATGGGTGTGCTGAAAACTGAACCTGTAACAGGTATGGGCTGAAAAATTTTCAGTTGACACAGTCTCAAGTGGCGTACAAACGCGGCATTAGATTAGATTAAGTAGGCGAGGAGATATACCTAGTAAATCAAAGATTCGAACTAATTTTGTACAACTATGCAGCTAAGAAAAATGTCTTATTAAATTCCAAGATTTGCTCCTTGCTGTATTTCCTCTCTTTCTGTCCAAAGCCGATTTCTGAATTGAAACAATTCAACCAAGGTCGGTATTAGCACGGTAGTATGTGTTATAATATGAATAATATTTTTATCCCAATCAGAAATTATGTCTCACAATCAGTAGTAAATTGTTATCTAATAAACGTAATCGGTAATTAACATTATTGTATAGATGATTATTAATTAATTAACCAATGGGTGGGGATGAGAGGTGCTTCTTTTTTATATACCTGATGAGTCTAGTTTTCTGTTCTGTTTTGTAAGATCGATTCGAAAATCGAGAAACGATGACTCAGCACCAGGAAAAGAAAGGGCTCTTGTTCTGGAAGCGTTGCGTGAAAGTGTCGGAAAAGGAAAATAATCGAGGCCCGCCATTATTTCCTTTAGCCCTGCAATGTGCCAAAACATTAATATCCAAGTACTATTCGCAGGCTAGAGACTTGATACACATTGGCCAATACTGTCGGAGGTGAACTCATATGAAAGGCTCTTTATGTACGTACATACAAGTATTATATTTCAGAAAAAAAAAAACAGGAAGTATCAGGTCAAGACAGGGGGGTGTCACATTTCAAATATCAAGGACAAGGAAATATAGATGACAATTTGATGTTAGAAATATCAGAAAAAAAGGCTACATACTTTTCAACAATCACTGCTGGCATTTGAACAAGCTGTACAGGACTTTTGGAGTCTTTGAGCGCCTGCTGTAAATTGAGAATCTGACCCCGCATCACACTCATTTGCTTGTCAAAATGATGCCGATCAAAGCCTTTGTCCTGCTGCTCAAACATAATTTTCCATTAGAATATACTACCATAAATTCAATTCTTATTTATGATACAGAGTAAGACAGATGTTGCGCAATGATTATAAATTTAATATACAGCTGAAGTACTAGAAATGATTTTCGATCAGACAATTCGAAGTCTGATGGTCAAATTATAAAATTTGCACTGTTACTGATCTGTGTTATTCCGTTATACCAGATGTGGATAAGCAATTTACTTTGAACAATTGGTACAAATCGTCACAAAGATCCTGGACGAAATTTTGGTCAGATAATTGTGGAAGAACCAACTCCCGAGTTGCTTCACTGAAAGGTTGTTTTGCTTGACTGAGCCATGCCCAATGATAAGGATATGCTCGCCAAGAGTCAGGATGCTTGAATGGAAATGCCAATCCGTTATCTATAGCTGCGATATTAACTTCGCTAGGTTCCGCCCCAGTTTTCCCTCCGCCAGCATCATATTTTATGAGCCAATTGTCATTTCCTGTGAAATCAATTAAATATGCGTAACCAAGAGGATGACCTAAAGACTGTCCCACGTATCAGTTAGCTATTGTTACCTCTGTCAGTGTTTCGGATGATATAATCCAGAACAACCAGTCGTTCAAATTGGAGTTGAAATTGACGCGCGAGATGAGGAGGCAAAGGCTCACTTTCCCACCTACGCAACCAGTAATCTGCGTCTTTGTATCCATCTACAAACCACTGAAAGGAACCGATTTTAGGGGGTAGTCCGATGCGATTAAAATGAGAGCCAACTAGTGGGAATTGTTCCATTATTGCACGTTTCATTCGCGCCTTTTGCCGGTCTATACGAGGGTAATAAAATGTCTCGCTGACCAACTTGACAACTCTTGTATTAGGTACAACACCTAAGCCTAATTTTCTGTCAACCAGACTAGCTCCTGCTTCACTCAAGTATCCTTGATTGGGAATCAAACAGCTCCTCCCAAAACAGCAAGGACAGCACAATTTGTGCATCCATTTTGTCCACTTAGGATTTAACCTTCCATAAGGCTCTTCGTCTTTTGGTTTAAATACTCCAATTATTTTCTGAAAAGTTCAGGTAAATCATTCATTACTTCAATCACAGAGGTATTTCTACATACATATATTCGTTGCGCATTTATGAAAAATGTTTTTCATTAATGGATATCAGAACAATTAGATATGGAGGCTAAAGTCAGAAACAACACGATATTCTTACTGATTACTACATGTTAGCATAACAGCTGCTCTGAGTTAATTGGTAGACAATACAGATGCTGGCAGAGAGTAAATCAGCTTCTTTGAATAAATACTTTTCATCACGTGTATGTTGAACTTTATTAAACATGATACTGCAGATGACTTCTAGAGTGATTCATTATATACATGAGTGACAATGATCTGTATATGTATTCGCTTTGTAGGAGTTACGATTTCTATGTAATCAAGCTCCAGATGTAGATCAAATGACATCTCAGAGACGTGTGGAAGAAAATAAAACCCACATATGGTGGATCATTGACAGTCAATTAGACTCAAATTTTACTTACACCTGCTGGATTTTTGACAAAGTAACTACCACTGGACCCTTGATAGATTCGATCAGGAAAGATGCCATTATCTATTGCAGACTCAGCTTGCCACACAAGTTCCGAAAACTGTGGATCATCTGGAAAATGATGAAGCTGTTATAGATAATCTTCATTGGCCTAAATATGGCATGTACACTACTGTAAATATTGCAACATGCTCCAACAATTATGTAACTAACAAATAATGTTTCAAGGAGATACCGCATTCAAAAAATTTCAATTATAGAAATGGACAACCCAATGGAATGATAATTCTCAGAAATCAAAGAGTTTTAAATAAGCAGAATTATGGACCTGGAAAACGGTTGAAGGTGACGTCGAGCTCTAGCCGACCGAGGAGAGGCTGGCTCTCCCTGTCTGTCCCTGGGGAATCAATGATTGGAGTTTGATCGTTGCTCAATCCTGGGATAAATTCAACGTCAGGCAGCAATTCTGGTGCAACGACAGGGGTTGGTGCGTCTGTATCGAGGGTGATAGATAAATCGACCAAAGCGTCGGTCTCTACAAGGTTAGAACTTATGTTGTTCTTGCTTTGGTATTCTCGGTAAGGCACGTGTAACTGCCGTTGTTCGGAGTCGCTCATCACAGCCGACTTGGTAGTTGATTGATCAACGATTTCTAACTACCGACTACGAATAGTTAACCAATGAAACTCTGCCTATTTGACATTACACCACCTGTCAGTGACACATAGGATTAAAATGGTATTTTCCCACTATCTTTTGCATGGAGTCTCAGACTCAACGTGTATGTCTGATATTAGACACCGGCTGATTCTCAAATTCACCCACTGATTCCGAACTCTTTCATTAAATGCAAATCCACAAATAGATCTAGACGTTAGATTAATGAAAATAACGTTCCGTCATCGTAGCAGACGGAACAGCTGATTCAACACGGCCATGTTGTCAACCATTGACACCGAGGGCTTGCTTTATAATCACACTTCACTGGAGGGTGTACTTTCGAGAATTCCTCGGCCAGATATCTGAAAAACTTATTTACAAAAAAAAATTTCGAAAAATAATGTCAGACAATTATGACTGCAGCTAAACAATGCACCCCTCATTTCAACGTTTCAGACTCTCGCAATGTATCCTGGGAGTATGGAGGACTCGACGGTAGCGAATGCGTCATCTAGGAGTACTATCACCTGTCATCGCTGGTCCTGTAATTTGTTCCGATATGACATGCGTTGTCAGGTTAGATCGGAGACGCCACGCTGTGTTGTGCAGGTTGTGGTCTTGAATAAGAATACCTGGTTGGTGCAAAGCACATAATCAATTATATCTACTGATAATCACTAACGCGTCTCCCTTAGGTAAAGACACGTGTACGAATTTACGCGTTACATCAGTTCAATACACTAACAGTGTACTTGATTGGAAATATTGTCATGCCTACTCGGTTTCGTAAATTACGAGTTTTGTTTTTATTTTTTTCCCCCCCCCACTGGAATTTAGAGAATGGTGATGATGACAAACAGATCGAGATTAGAGTATCAAAATCAATATAATTCTTGGAATCCTTGGTGACAATGCTAGCACGACGTGAGTAAATTGTACTCTTGATGTTTAGAACTGTCTAAGCAGCTTACAATTAGCTCATACTTCTCTAGGCATTCGAGCCTGTTGTTTACTACCACGGGGTAGCTTGGACCTCACTTATCAAATTTATTAATTTATTGTATTTATTATATTGAATTGTACATATTTAGATTTAATTAATTACGTTGAATTTAGCATCGCGATAAAAATGTTTCAAGTTCGTAAAGATAACATGATATTCGTGTGTATGACGGTGGGATTGGCTCTTGTTGCTTCTAAGTACCGTAACAACGTGCTGCGAAGCGTGAGACAATTCTGCCAGAATATATTCGCTTTTAATCAAAGCTTAAGCATACAAAAAAGCTTTGACACCGTGTTAGATAAAGTGATTTTGGTAGATTCTCCTCAGCAATGCGATTACGCCTTGCAGCGTATTCGTGAGTAAGTATTTATTTGGTTTTCTTTTTTCCAATCTATTTCTCGGGATTGGGATCAGATAATTTCTGTCTTTCCACTCATATACCACTTGTTATGTTATTTAGATCTTTTTTTTCTACTTTCAGTGACATAACAGACAATGTGTTGGGATTTGATTGTGAATGGGTCAACGAAGATCCTGTCTGTTTGTTGCAATTGGCGACCACCAATGGATTATGTGTACTCTTCCGCCTTGGCAAAATTGGCTATGTTCCTGGCAAGCTTAAGGTGCACTTAACATATTGATACAAAATTTTTTGATTACATTTTTCACTGAAACTTGCAGATAAATTGATTTAATTACTTTTAGTAAATTCTAATCAATCGTTGTATTGCAGGAATTGCTTTCGAACAAGCGCGTGCTCAAGGTGGGTGTGGCACCATTTGATGATGGAAGAAAATTGACTAGAGATTACGGATGTTATGTGTACGGAACTCTAGATCTCCGAGAACTTGCCAGACGGCTGGGTCTCGTCAATGCAACAGGCTTAGCTTCACTATGTAAAGAGTATTTGGGGATAGAACTGGACAAAAATACAACTGTGAGACGCAGTAATTGGAATGCTGATACTCTCACTCAGGAGCAAGTAAATTACGCTGCTTGTGATGCTATTGCATCTGTTCTGGTTTATCAACAAATGCTCAGAAAAGCAAGCCAAGAACAGTCTTATTGGGGGAATTTTGTTGCTAGTCTTAAAAATATTTGGGAAACGAATAAGGGGGAAAAGTCGTGTAATTTGCCGCAGGAATATATCGACGTGAGGTTCAAGGCTAACCCAAACAACACAATTCCAAAAGATAATCAGGGAACCAATCCTAACACCAATATAAAAGTTAAGGGAAAAATAAGCATACCAACTAGAAACAAACCACTTTATCATAACTGTTATCTGCAAGCGCCAGATGGCGAGATATTGTGTACTTGTGATCATAAGAAGGCTGAGTGGTACGTTGAGAAGGGACTGGGTGTCATGGTAAAGGAAGATCCGTATACAGTGAGATTGAAGTTTGAACCTTCTGGAAGAGCCCAAGGAGAAGTTGGACGTTATTACACGCAGATTAAAGTCAATCGTTGTGTTGTCTGTGGATCTACTGAAAAATTCATCCGAAAAAATGTGATTCCACGAGAATATCGAAAATACTTCCCTGGTAAGTGACCTCAATAGTTTGCATGTTTGCCTACTTGAAAATGGATAACCTAATTACTTGATTATTAAGACAACTAATCCTTGCTATACATTTTCATAGTCGTAATGAAGGAGCACCAATCTCATGATGTGCTACTCCTTTGTCCTCCATGCCACCAAAATAGTAACATGCAAGATCTTCAGATGCGCAAGCGGTTAGCTGAAATGTGTGATGCACCACTGAGCGTACCTGCTGTAAGCATAGATGATGCATATCAGAGCCATTGGCGAAGACTACGCTCTGCCGTACGAGCTCTGAGAAAAGAGTCTAGTCTTCCTGAACAGAGACGTCTACTATTGGAATCACACGTCATGGAACTGACTGGATGTGCTGAAGTCACACCACAGCTACTGGAAGAGTTGGAGCAACAAATAAAAAAGAAGGCACCTGCATCCTCCGTGCAAGCAGCTCGGACGCCACATGGTTTGAAGGTATCTATTAGTTTTGATTTACAATTGTAACGCTCAACAAATTTTGTATTGTTATTTATGAAACGCATTTTTTTTTTTTGCAGGTTGTTGAGTATTTCGAAAGCTGTGCTGGCGGACTTGTTGAGTTGGAACAATTGTGGAGAGAATTTTTCCTGTTGACTATGGAGCCCAAGTACATGCCAAAATTGTGGTCTGTGTCCCACAATCAAGAGCGTTTACTTATACGGTTACAACAGCGCAGGATAGAACCACAAGATGCCAGAATAGCAGGAATACTTGAATCAAATGAGTACAAAAACAGCTAAAATGCTTAAACCTGACATTTTCATATTACAAACCGATTATTCTTTTGATATAAAATTCTCTGCGGCTATTGCTTGGTTTGTTCTTTATTCTTATGAATATGAAATCTCCTCTCGGTGGTATTGAAACTTAAATTCAAGAGAAACTTAGGGTAACATGATCTGAGGATTGCATCATTAATTCAGAGGGAAGAAGATGAATTCTGAAATAGTAGGTATCAACATTGTATATCTATGACCATTTATTATTAATTAATATGTACAGACTTGACAGCAGTAGATTTGCTAGATTAAGTTAAGTAGACTAAGGTTGTTTGCTGTTCCCTTGAGGATCTGGCTCATGAGGGGGTTGTTGACTTTGCAGTTCCTGGTCGATACGTTCTTTAGCTCTGACAACTTTTGACTGAAGGTAAAATGATCCTCCCTTTGACTTGTCATTAGCTTCCATCAGGTACTTGTAATTCTTTTCTATTTCTTCAGGATGTTTGAGACTGTCAACATTCATGATTCGCATAGCTTCTTCTAGGGTGAGCCCTGTCCGTGCATTTGCTGCAGCTCTTTCTCTACCCTGAGTGCCACCGCCAGCTCTTTTGGCCGCCTCTTGACTAGCAGCTATTTCTTGACGGAGAGCACGAGCAAACGCCCGACCCACGACCTGCGTTCCCAGGATGATTATTTGAGCTAGGTATTTAGCCATCGTTTCGTACCCTGCGGGATGATAACCCGCGATTTTAATTTTTATATCTTAACCTTTAAAGCTCCTAGACAAACTTTTGGCGAACCTAACCTTCGAATGTCAGGAGAACCGTACAATGATACGAAGTCTTGCTTGTCAACTACTGAGATTTGAAGACGTAGTAAAAAATCAGTTAGTCACACGATAGAACCATAGAGGAATATACCTCTCAAGACGTTAATTAAGATAGCCGAATTGTTTCCATCACCTTACGCACATATCGGCAAGTGACCCTTAGCCGTTATCCTAACCTTACTGTCTTTCATGCTTGCTTGTGATTCGTTGAATGTGTTGAATATATTGATGTAATCGATTTCAATTCTATCGATCCGGAGTATTGAAAATCGAAAGTTTGAATTTGAAATACCCTGCAAGCAGTGCCTGCAAGCGACTGAATTCCAAGCGTTGACTGAAGTTTTGTAATACTAATCAACATTTCAAGTAGCATGATAACTCAATTTTATACGAGTTATAGAATCGGTAGTTAACCCAAACGACTCAAGTCTGATTTTATTTAATCTTCAGGATTATTGATATTTATTTATTTCTCGATTTAACGCACAAGAGAAACGATTACTTTGGTCGGGATAAAATCAGTTTGAAGAACCATAAATGGGTGTACCATTATCTTAATTGGTTTATATACCAATTATCTGTCTCTTTTTTAAAAAAATCGTAGCGGAAATTCATTCTAAATAGATCGAGTATCCCGATCGCTCATCACGGAGGTGTAACTTTGTCATGCAATTTGCTATTCATAGTCGTTGGTAGTATAAATCCCTGCGGATGCACTACGACTTCTATCAGCCCTTCAGGAAACACCCTGATTTCAGGGAATTCTGATTTCAGTTCATCTCTACTATAATCTTAATTGAAATATAAATAAATCATTTTTGCATAAATTCTTCAATTCGCCCGATACTATGATGTTCTGCAGTAGATATAGTAATACTAGCGTATAAGGGATTAAAAAAAAAAACATATACATGTATAAACCCATTTGATTTAATCTAAAATCTACGGGAATTATTTACCACGCAATCTGCGAACACGAGAGCACGTTGTATTATAGGGTAGGATTCCACGGATAATAACGATTGTCTGTCCTTTTTATGTTATAACTAAATCCAGGAAGGGAAGAAAAAAACCACGCCATATATGCATATTGTAGAGAAAAAAGCGATCACGTTTCTCTTCTACTTTGCATGTCAAATCCCTTGTCGTAGATTTAAAATTTCACATACCGTTGACGTCACAGTCGCGGTCGCCGGTGTAATCGGATCGTGGTATGCGAATTTTAACGCGCAAGACTAGCAAGAACTGCGTTAGAAATTATACGACAGAATTCTTGTGGCCTAGATTCGAGGATTCGTTTCAAAAATGATTGCTGCTTGTATTTTATTTTTCTCTCTGGGCGAATAAAATAGGGGACATATTTTTATTTTATTTTTATTTTTTTTTTGGATTTTCTTCAATCGCATCGTGTATGAAAAATGACGATGTCGATAGCCACGTATAGGGGTTGTAAATGGGGTTGCCGGCGAGGTGGCGCCCTCGCTTTTCCTTCGATCGACCGACCGTCTGCCTGTCCGCATGTCCGTCAGTACCGTATCTAGCGGCCGTATGAACCAGTCGCTACTCGGTCACCAAAAAGGGTTGAACTCAATTCTCAAAAAGCGCAAGAATTTATCGCGTAATAATCGCGTGATATAGACATAATGGCTACTAAAATGCAGACGATATATTACCAACGAATCTATCACCATATCCGCCGAAAATTATTTACAAGTTTATTTTACTAGTTATACCATCGATGTAACGATTGATTACATTGATAGATGGATTTCTTATTTAGAAGTGAAGTCGAGAAAGTGTGGATCCGATGTTGTAGTAATGAATTTTCGCTTATAAATATTATGTATTAAATATGAACAGCTATTACCAATTTTCTGTAAGATATCATTCCACTTGCTAGAGTGTAGGACGTGATGTAAGGACGAATATCGTTATAAACAAATAGCCGAAAAGGGGGTTCGTAGACTGATCGTTTCATAAAAATTCAGAGTATCGAAAAATATTTTTTCATTTTTTCTCAAATACCAATTCCGACGTACTTGGAATATTTTTCCAATAACTCCAAAACGACTTCCGCACTCGAAATACCTCGGAGCAATTCATTGTTCATCCACGTAGAATATCGCACCCCCGTCTCGGATGATTTTAAACCGTTATATCTTATCACCCGTGTCTCATCGACGCCTTTTTTACCCGAAGCTATCCACCAAACATCGAAATGCGAAGTCAGAAGTAAGCTAAGAACCGCAAGAACGAGGAAAAAATAAGATCATTTTATCGACGCGAAGCCAAACTCCTACCACTATACCACATATTATAGGAGTGTCAAATTGAATCACGTCTCCTTCGCATATTATAATGAAAGAATGAACATACATAAATATTTCTGCTCAATTTTCGAACGTATAGCAAATAATATCTTACGTATTTCCACGTATTTCCGAACAGTTAGTGGACGGCGAAGCATTGATGTTACGCGGGCTACCTTCGTGCCGTGTCTGACTTACGTTGACCCATACTACTTGCAGTCAAGTAGACCGCACGTTCAACGGGGCAAGGATGATTCTAATGCAAATTTTATTTGACGCTTAAAAATTTTTTTTCACTATTACTATAATCGTTGTCGGTAACCGCGAGACATTTTCTAGGGTTATTTACTCGTGATATTCGGCTTAAATTCTTTCTTATTCTAGATTCCCGCTCTCTTTCTCGAGAGAAATCTCAATAACAAAGGGCCCGGTGAAACGTAGCGACAATTACGATGCACATTGTTCCAGGGGATCATCTCGAATAGGGGCCCTTACACGTTATGTGGGTGACACCATTCCATGCCATTCTCGCCAGTATTTTGGTATAGATCTTTCGCGTGAAACTCGCCGACTTATTCCGAACTTCTGACTGTATGCGGTAAAGCGGTTTATGAATTTACTTCCATATTGTATTCTTTCATCGTTTCATTTCATTCATGACGCAGATCGCTTATTGGTTTTTCTGTATGTATCAAAGCCCATTTATCTTGTTGTTTTCGACAGTGATTCGTTGAACCGGTAGAACCCGAGTCGACGATCCTGGACGTGGTTTGCACCTGGTGTAAATGCATGGAGATTAAAGAGTAAATCGGAGCCTGCACCCGATTCTGATGAATAATTGATATAAAAACATTCGTACGTTGTATCGAATAGGATTTGACGACGCAAGGAATACTAATAAAATGTAAGTGTTTCGAGATAAAATGCTAGGAACTTGTAACGACGAGGATGACGCCGAGGATGTGGAAAGCAATAGAAAGAACACAGCAAAATTTCGCAAATTTGTGGAAGGATTGTGGTTAAACTTGTACCATATAAATTATAAATCGTCGCCGTTGGTCCCAAATATTTATCACAAGATTCAAAAATATAATCCAGATAATAATATTAAAATATGATCGGTTGCGAGTGAAAAATCTACGAGTTCATCGTTGTTACGACGAATATAATGTATACGAGAAAAAAAAATTCAGGTGACAAAATTGACAAAGGGGCGATTAAATTATCGACGCGTGTAATTCAAACGGTTTGTCATTGAACGAAAAACTAATAAAACTAATTACAATTAAAATCGTGGAACAATGAAATACGCCCGAAAACACGTAGGTGACTAAATATGCCGTAGATACATAACGTGTACAAAGAAAGATTAAGAAAAAAATATATAAAATATATAGAAGTTTAAAACACGAAAGAAAATTATAATATATATGTATATGTTTAATATATTAGTGAGCCGAAAGTTAATTACCGTATGTATTATAATAATTAAGAAAAACTAAAAAAAAAAAAGAAGCTAAAAGAGAAAGCTAATAATATTTGTTAAAAACGACAAGATAAAATATACTCGTTGAAATGGAAATGGTTTAGGATTCAAGCTGCGAGCTTAGAAGGATCTTAAACCGCGTCAATAACTGAAGATTCAAGTTTTGAAGAAGGATGCCAGGGGGTCGAAGGGGCCTCGTAGCCCCACAAAACACGTTTTTAGAAAACATCATACGAAGAAGCAGCAGTCAACGTGAGTAGAAACACTTATACGTCAGCCCTTCTTCATTTACTACACTTCCATACACGCGGCGTACATGTGAACGCGTTGTGTAAGTACGTCGCAGTACTGTACATCGCCCTTTCTAGAATATCGACACGAAGCCCGAGGGTAAAAGCAAATGAAAAGTTTCTTCCCCCTGTTTGTACTCTCCTTTCTTCCATCGGTTGTGGGAACGAATTTTCCCAGTTCAAGTCTCGTCAAATTCGAAGGTGCCATTTTATTCCTACCTAACTGCTGTCGATGATATAGTTGAAAATCATAGAGAACTTATTGCAACTATCCGGGTATTGAATTACATCGGTGTCCCAGTTTATTTTACTTATACCATAACGCGGATGACCGAGATGTAAGTTTTATGTAATAATTCCAGTGCGCGCTTTAGATCACTGTTATATGTGCTATTATTATTTACTTATATGTTCATAAATACATCGTACCGGCGATGCTTAGAGTTATCTGTGCAGATACCGTCGAATCGTCGTGTAAATTTGACGTGACATTCGCGTAATCCTTAATTCCTAGAGCTTCTAAAGTCTGTCTTAAATATACAATCCCTAGAGATTTTTCGAAGCTCGTTCGCTTTTTTCCCGTCGTTATATTATATTATATGGTATAGGTGGGCACATATAGACGCAGGTATACCGGACGACCGACCTATCGTAACGCTTCGTTGCGTTGGCCTAGAATTAATCTAGACTATACTCGCTTGTGCTGCGTATACCAGTTGCCTACGTCACTCGCGATTCCATAATCGCGAGAGGGAGTATAGAGGCGAAAAAAAAAAAAAAAAAAAAAAAAAAAAAAACAGCGGTAAAAAAACAAGCAGACGTTTTCACGTCGCGTCATAATCACGCTCTCGTTTAACATTGACTAAACATTTCATCTACGGTAAAAACGAAAACGCTTCCCTTCGGATTAATCCAAAGTACAGAGGCTCAAGGATAACCACGGCGAAGCGATCTTAAAAAAATACCGCCCATTTTCCAGTAGAAAATGGCAGGGCTTTATGTGCTTCAGAGTAGAGATACGACGGGCGTAGGGTTCTATCGTTATTGTCGTAGGCATCCAGTCTGCAAAGCGAAGGAGAATTTTCTTTTTCTCCAATCTTTTTTTGATTCTTTCTTTTTCTCGTCGGACGCGTCGCGCATATAAAGCTCTTAACTCGAAGATCAAGAGCGGGATTACGACACGTAGGTAGATGGGTACACAGCAGGAAAATGTGGAGCAATCGTAATTATTACTGGCCCATTTCTTGCTTCATTTTTTTTTTTTTTTTTTTTACTTTATTTTATTCGCTCGCTTTAGGGGAAGAAAAAGAACGAAACTGTGTATTATTCACATTCGGAATATCATCCCTATATCTATGATTATACATAGGTATCCAAATGTCTGATCGGAGCTAATCTATACGTGGTCGCGGGGGGATAAAAGCTTTTCAGAATTACGAAATCGTATACGATGAGTTGCAATACGGAATCGGACCGTCTTTGTGTCCCTACGAGGATGATCTCGGAAATCTTTGAGAGAGATAATATATAATATAATCGCAACACGAAATTCCGCAGCGCGTGTATATCGCATACTCGCTTACCTATACATATATCTGATATGCCTCGGAAATGAGAAACGTGTGTGAAAAATGAGATGAACCTAGAACAGCGCAATTTTGTGAAAAATTATATTACATGCAATATTAGTTGTTCCAACTGCGGGTGCAGAGTGGTCGTAAGCTAGTAGAAACGATGATTATTTGATCAGGACGGCTGCGCGGAGTTTCTTTTATTCCTTTCCACCCCTCTAATCAGTGGCTGCGAGACTGTAGGGATTGATGAATATTTGAGGGTTACTACCGAACCCAACATCCTGCAGCATTATAAATAGGTATACAGGAAGCGGAGGCACGTCGTACCCTCATTGTTGAATTCGGGATTAATGCGAAACTAAAAAGATAAAAAATATGTTTATGTAGAGGGTGAAATAGCGTTGTACCCTTTCGAGACGCAGGACCTTCCGGAGTTTTTTTTCTTTCGCTTCATCTGAGATTCGGAGAACCGGCAGACCTCAAATCACCTCCTGGAGGATTTACACGTTTTTCGGCTGTTTCCGCGAAAACTCGCCGAAGTTCGGCAGGTCATTGGGTCAAATCTACGTAGCGTAAGGGTCAATCTACGGGTCGCGAGAGGGTGGATCGGAGGGAATGGCGGTAAAGGAAGGGAACTACATTGGGGAGCTTCTTATGTATACATATATTATCCGAGTATACATAACTATCACATACTTTATAATGCAAACTTGACCCATCCCTGCAACAGCATCGGCAGCAACAGCAACAGCGTACGGGTAGCTAAATTTAGACCAATGAAAAGGGGCGCAGTGTGCTTTTACCGGTAATTTAAATTTTTCCTACCCCGTTAAGGGGTCGGAAAATTATCTCGGGGGCGTTGCGTTTGCCGAAGGGGTGCCTCGTACAACATCATCTCCCACACCCCTCGCCCCTTATTGTGTCTGGAAACTGGTGTGAAATGGTCGCGGATGGGATGAATCCGAGCTTTACGTAGATTTAGCAACAAGCTTAAGATCAACTCGGCGTATAGGCATGTAAATTATACACAAATTCAAACGAGGCTGCGAACAATGGTCGAGTCAATGTAATCCACGTGTATACAAAAGGCGCGAGCTGATTCACGCGTGTATCTTTGCCGGTGAAATTTCGTAATATCGTAGCCATCGCGAACGATAAGTAACATCGCGACAACGGACTCGGATATAATTAATCGTTCGGCGACTTACGCGTAGAGACGAAAACTTCGGCCATCAAATGAATCGTATAACAGCGGCAAAAAAAAACGCTTATGTTCCGCTTCCAAGCTGTTTGTACATATTCCAAAGTTTGCCAATTTTTATGTCTTTTGTCGCCCCGATACCGCCGCGACACTGGGTATACACATTCGCCGGAAGGCGATCATCCGGCGATCGCGAGAGAACTGAGAAAGAGATAGGGGAGAGCGAAAAAAACAAAAGGGAAAAAATGGTACTTGAAACGTGTGGGGAAAACCGCAAAGTTCTGTAAAGCGCTGAAACAGCTTGATAGTTATGTCTCGGAGTTTCTCGGACTGTCATGGTTATTACAAAGATTTGGAAGGTCAGTCAGTCGACCCTCGGAATTTCACGAGCTTGCAGGGAATCCGCTCAATTTGTTCACTCGGAACCGACCGTAACTAATGAGCCATTAAAATTCTTTCCGCTTTTAAAGTACCTCTACTCTCCTCGTGGACAGTTATATTCCTATCGTACAGTCTCGCGTCTCTCATCTCGTCGGTTTTTCATTCGCATAGTTTTTGCCACCCGTATATGCATATGCATATGAATCGGCGTTGGACGCGACCGTATACGCATAGATAATTGTGACGAATATATCCGCCGAGCGCGATTTCCGCCACGCGAAATTCGAATTCTTGTCCGCATAAGTGACTGATTGAGGTAACGAATGTACGTTTCACATGCCACACTCTTGAAGATATCATGTAACGGTCGTGCGATTGTTTTACTAAATAATTCGCCGCAATACTTGTAAAATTACGATCGCACAAAAGGTCCGAGCGTGATAAACTTTTAAGCCCTCAATTATCAAAGTTACGGCTGCGATTATTTTATTCTCAACTCACGTATCGTATATCCGTAATGGTGTAAAGTTTAAACAACGGCAGAGGAGAACAAAATTACGCATACAGCCGAGTGAGAAAAAGAGAAAAAGGGAGAAGCACATCATGCGATCTACTACGTCTTAGCGGTAAATTATATTCGTAATATAATATTATAGGAAAATTGCGTGTCGTGGTGGATAAAAATCAAGATAAAAAAAAAAGGAAAAAGGACGAGAAAAAACTAAAAAAAAAAAATGTACCTCACTTATACACGCATCGAATCTTTAAATTTCGCGTGCCAATCCGAAAGCCCCTATCCGAAATCTTATCCTCGTAAGACCTGATCGGTGGTCTCCGATATTTTCAACGCTCGAATAACTCGTGCCTCGAGGATCACGGACGAAATGAATCGTCGAACCGAGATCAAAAGCAGAGAAAACAATGAAACGCAAATGTATAGAAAAAGAAAAACCAACAATGCGTGGGAGCGAATGAGGTACATTATGCAAAATTACATCGTTCAGAGAGCCGGCTGCGTTGTGAAGAGCTTTTTACACGCTGTGTCGCAAATGAATAATTAACACGCTGTGCTTAATGTGCTTTTTTTTTTCCTTTCTCCCGTGTTTGTTTTTCCCGTTGTATCATTACCCCATCGCCCGGTCGTCCATTTATAATGTAAAGGTAATACGCCGGTACCTGCCCGAAAATATTGTTACGTTCGGGGCACCTATATGGAGGTATAAAAAAAAAAATACGAAACGTTATAGGAATCCTCCGGAGGATGCGGAATCTCTACGGTCTCCCCTCCTCTTTATTTTACCCACGCGTTATTTACGCGTAGAGGCAAGGGCAGCGACGTCATCGATCCCGCCACCCTTGCATTCAGCATCGCCGGTAGGACGATAAACGAGGTACTCGTACGGCCGGATCTTCCCTCGTCACGTTTGTTCACCCTGGTGATCCTCAACGGACACGCGTATACACCTACGCCGTACATGGCCGTACCGTATACCGTATACCCTTTACATTATTCGAAGATCGTATGCAGACGATACGACTATGTACTATATACGTAAGTTTTATTCTTTGCAGAATCTTCCGTAGCGACCCGCGTCTATCGAACCGTTTTCGAAAACCACACGCGGCTACCCTCGATTACCTTATATTCCACCTCGGCGTAAATTTATTCAAAAATATATTACACGCCATCGGAATCCGGGCGTTTGATGGAACGAAAATAAATGAAAAAAGAGAACGATTATTCGTCGGAGGCGAGTGATCGGATCGTAACTTCCCGCGATTTCGTGCCGTTGCTTCGGCTCCGTTCGTCGTCGGTTGGATGAAAATTTTTCCACCGATAATAATTGTACGTTCGGTCGGAAGAAAGAACGAAATTTAAGTAAAATAAGCGCGCTGAGGTTCGGACGGAGTGTGCACGAGAACGTTCTTTAGAAAAGTTATAACATCGTCGGCTCTCCAACCTACGCGACGTCTGAGGACTAATTATTATATATATATATACATACAAAGGAGGAAAAATTCAGCTGCGAAATTACGCGAAATGATGTAGATAAAAAATGACGGCGATGAAAATATGCGAGCGTAATATATTATTATAATACCGAGAGTTGAGGGGTAGAATGAAATAATGATAAGAAAAAAAAAAGAAAAAAAAAAAAAAGAAAAGGCGAAAATAAGAAAACGAGGGAAAAAAACCGAGTCCTTGACAGATTAGCGGTCGGATTGCGGGTAGAGAGAAACGATTTTAACTCGGTAGATCGTTAAAATTTCGCAGGTGAAATGCGTGCAGCAGCAGCAGCAGCGGCGGCGGCAGAAAGTCGGAAACTTACAAGTTGTACACCTTGACCCGTCGAGCGATTCGGTCTGCATATCATACCTATAGCTCGGGGTTAGCCAAAGTTCCTCGCGTGTGCATCAAGATTGAAGCCTTGGCCAGGTAGCATGACCTTACTTACCGCGATATACATACGAAAGTTGACCCTAAAACTGAAGCGTGTACCTGCAATCAACGTTATTATAAATACGTTACAGCCGATAGACCGACTGTGCGTTACCGCTCCGATATCATTATGCTCCTGCGGCTTGCTTGCATCGGTAGGACGTCGTCTATGCGACATTGGGGCAGCGGTGTGCCGTGCCGGTATACGGGCATTGAGAATACGTAAGGTTGACTGACTGAAAATCAGCGCGACTGTCGGCATAAAATTGTTGCATGTTCGCTGACTTGTAATAATAATTTTACCAAAGCTTTTACGATACACGTATACGTAAAGAACCCTATGGAGCGAGTGTGGAAAGCGTAGTAGGTACGGTGACTCGCGTGCCAGGGTTTGTTTTCTGTGTGAGTTTTCTCATTTCTCAACTGTCTGGAAGTAGAGCTATTTCTCAATGTGTGTATACGTGTGTCGACGTAGGATACCTATATCCATCGAAATCGTTAGCCTTGAGTCAAGGCTACGTTACAGTTTCTTGCGCGATACCTCAGAAATATCGGGAAAGCAGCTGCCCGCCGCAATTCTACCCCTAGCTGGATCCGAAAACCAATCCCGGCATAAATATTGTTTTGCGTATATCGTGGCGAACGAAAGGAACGACGCCTTCCCAGAACGGTACCGATCTATCTCCGCCTCCGTCCGACGAAAGAATCGAAACAACGAGTGGAACAACGGCGAACGAATAGAATTAAATATAGGAATGATGAAAAACTAAGAAATTATACTTCCACGCAATGTCGTCGCTGATGAGAGCCGTTGGGTATACAGCCTTGCGGAGAAACCTTTCATTTCCACCAGGTAATACTCGATCAATTTCCGATGATCAATTATATTACTCCGGGAACAAAGGGACATCTGGATTCGTCATTTTTTCGATTCTTCCTCCGATCATCCGTTGCCTCGCGAAATTAAATTTCGTCGATTCGAGTGAATTACTTCGGCTCGCTTACGGAGAAACATCATCGATTCCTTCGAATGTCATCCCGCACGGATCGCCGAATAGAAGAAAAAACCATTTCTCTATTCAACTCGAATATATTCGTCAGCCGATCGCTTTCAGCCCAACACCCGAAATCCGTTTCCTATCTCGCGCTCGTCATTCGTTTTCGATCGAAAACAATTCAGCGCTCTGTAAAACCCGGAATTTTATTTTTTTTTTAGACGTTGCATTCGGCTGACGCGCGAATCAGCTGCATTGGATGTGGAGGAGGGGCGGGTAGAAGTTCGCGGGGTTTGGGGCACTTGAGGGTTTTCTAAGTAGGAAAGTTCATTAAAATCTACACTATTCTTACGTACGTGTTGGATACGCTGTATATATTCGACGGTACCGTATACGGTTAGAATATGTAGTTTCATGTTATATCGGCAGGAAAACATGATGACGGATTCCCGGTTCCGAAAGTGCAGGTGAGAGAGAGAGAAAAAAAAAAAAAAATATGGAATAAAAATATTTCGCTAATTACGATCACCCGAGCGATACGTTATTAGCCGGAATTGACACAACTGGAGAGTTCAACAAGTGAGTAGAAAAAAAAAAAAACTCTAAAAAAAGAAGGCTTTCAGAAGTGGTACACTCGAAATATCTCGAGCATACGACACGATGAAACCTGCTTCCGAACAACGAGTTTCGCCAATATCGCTGCATCGGCATCAGCGGGGCGCAACAGATGAATATTCTACGTGTATCCGGTTAATAATGCCTTTGAAAGATACATTATTAGCAACTTGTACGAGGAACTTGACCCTCGAAGTACATAGACCCCGTTGATTAATCACTTTCGAACCGTAAAACGAACCCCTCCCCTATTTTCCAATTTCTGCGGCATCGAGGGGCAAAAAATTTTACACCCCCAGTTTTTAATCGACTAGCCTAATTGGTCGACTCTTGCCGAAAGGGTTATTCAGAGTCGGTTGTACACTTACGCACGGTATAGGGTCGGCATAAGTTACTACCAATTTGTCGATATCAAGCAATCAATTATGCCCTCCCCGCACCGGAGACAATCGAGAAACTTTGACAAACTCCCGCGTGTCATCCGTTGTAGGTAGTATACGAGCACCAGCTGCACGTAAGGAATTCCATACCCATCTAATCAACCGTAAACATCGATGGGATGTCGAGTTACGAACTGTATCGACGTGTAATATTATCGTCATTATTACGAAAACGCCGATGACAATCGGGATTCAGAAATAGATGAAATTTTTCTCCCGATTCTATATTTCGGCCATCTTGTAAAGCCGCGAGTTATATATTTACCTGCTTTTAACCGAAGTGGTTTTTCAGGAGAGTGTTGAGTGTTTCATCGTCGATGATGACCCCGCGTTATTAGTGTTGATATTTTCGGTTTCTTTGTTTTTTTTCCGATTTCCTTGAAATGCGTCGTGCATTTTAAAACGAAACCACGTCAGTTAACCATGGATAGGAGAAATAATGAACGCGTACGTTATTATGATTCCCGTTTGAAAGGGAGAACGTATTATACTATACGTTGCGCCTCGCGGGGCGTTTGCATATAGATATAATAATTTACTTTGCATAGAAATAGGGATGGAGATTTTATTGGAATTTGCGATTAAATTACCTCCAGAGTAGCCCCTTTGATGATATTTCTCGATATTTCAAATATCGCCACCCCAAAAAGATCGCCGCATCTGTACGGGTATAGTAAACCGTAAGTCGTCGTATGCGCTCGAATATTGGATTTCGAGCTTGTTGATTGAAGAGAGACGTACAGGTCGTATTTTTTTGTCGGTATTGATTCAAAACAGAATTTATGTATAAAACAAGAGAAAAAAAAAACAAGTAAAATGGTTGGGGTAAAAAACCTGAAATGAAACGGAAGGAGAAATGAAAAAAGCAGCTAGATCATCGCTCCCCCCATCTGTTATGTCATAATACGACGTTTTCGTGAACAAAAAAACCAGACATCAGGGTTATATCGGTACAAGCAGCGTCCCACGTCTGAAAAATTCACGGCAAAAGGGTCCGCTGGTTTTTTTTAACAATTTCTTTTTTTGTTTTTTTTTAGAAAAGTATCCCTGAACAGTATATTGCCTTCCGAACACGAGCATTTTTCAAGAGTACAAAAAATATACACGCGTGTACGCCTGTATATCGCCATTTGTAATCCAAAAGTTTAAATTCATCCCCGGGGACTCGATGATGGCCGTGGATCGTGTAAAAATATTTTCTCTTCGAATAATGTAAATGAAATGGGAAGAGCGGAAGGAAAGAGAGAAATTTTTTTCTTTTTCAAAATTACAAAAACACAATCGGCGTACAAATAATACACAGCCGACAATTTATAATTCAACATCGCGAGAGTAAAATTTCTCTTTTTTTTTTTTCCCCTCACATTTATCGAATCGTCGTCGATAAAATTGTTACAGTCTGAATGAACTGGATGAGCACCTTTCGACGGACGGTTTTATCGTCGCAAATTAAACTGGAGATTATAAGATGCATTTTTGATAATGTCTCGATCCTTTTTTTCATTTTCAGCCGACAGCAGTTTTCTACTTGCAAATGCCCAGATAGCGGACTTTCCGATCGTCTATTGCAACGAAAGTTTCTGCAAAATTTCCGGCTTCAATCGGGCAGAGGTAAGGCATAAATCAAGGAGTCCCAAATTTTTCTGCACTCTGCATATAAATCGACCCGATCGGTACGAAGCAATTTCGCAGCACGGACGAAACGTACAATCGTAATTATAATTTCTTCTCGGCGTAATTTATGTGCCGGAAATTTTCACTCGCAAACGTCCAGAAAAATGGTAGCGATTAAATTCCGTAAAGTTTCGTAACGGAATAGAAATAAAAAGAGAGTAGAGAAAAAAAGGAATGGAAAAGCTTGTTTCCAAGTCGTACAGCTTCCGCCGGGAATAACAATTTTGCGGATTCAGGGGTAAAGCTTGGTGAAAGATATTGCGCAAGTGCAGCAGCGGCGGAGTTGAGTTTATTTTCGAAGAATCAGGAAAAGCAGCAGGTTGGATATATCGTAATACATGTACGGCATAATAAAAAGGTACATGGAATAATAATTGACCCAGATCTTTGAAACTGGGTTAGATTCTTCCGTTATTATATTATTTATAAACCCAAATCTGAACCTACCCGTATTCGATCTTGACGGTGGGAAAAAATTCCGGGAATATTCATCGGGCAGGTGCGTGAAGACTTCGGAGACTTATATAGATCATATATTTTTATTGCTCCGTTTTATAGTTTTGTGCGTGACCACATAATCGAGATGACAGTTGAATCTGCGTCGTTGTGAAAAACGATTTTTACAGAGTATATATACAGTTTCATTTCCTAGGAAATAGAATATAAACTACAACGAAGGTATATGTGTATAAGGGAAAAAATTTATTGCCTAAGGTTAATCGCTCGAGATTTATTTCCGCGAGAAAAGTTTCAAGGATTTTTCTACTGGATATATACATTAGGCATTATAATGTGGAGTACCGACTGTAATACGAGTTCGGAAGTTGTGAAATCGCCATAGATTCATTTCTCTCACAAGTTTGAATGCTGTAATAATACCATGTGTAACAGTATACCGTAGTTTGAAAAGAAAGAGAGAAAAAAAAAGACACCAACTTTTATTCAATATTTCCTCATTTATAGGTAATGCAAAAATCATGTCGTTGCGCTTTCATGTACGGCGAACTGACCAACAAGGAAACAATATCCCGCATCGAAGAGTGTTTGGAAGGGCAGATCCACGACCAGTTCGAGATTCTGCTTTACAAGAAAAACAGTAAGTGCAAATTATAATTTCTCTTTTTTTTTTTTCTCGTCTCACTCATTACCGTAGCGTAACCTGCTGTTACGGAGTTATTATAACGCCGTACCTATTTTGTCACGAGAAACGCCCTTATAGAGGTATAGGTATATTCATGTATGATGTGTTACTCGGAATACATATATTTCTCTCTTTGTGAATAACGGATGAACATCTGACGTATTTACGTGGGTATATAATGTACGAGTATACATATTACCTATATCACTTGTACACAAATAGAATTTCACATTTCACACTCAATTTAATTTGACGCTCTGTACCGAATACACGGCGGTTGCAAATACATCGCACTTGGAAGTTAATATTCTTTGACTAAAATTTTCCTCAAAACTAGTTTAGTATATTTGATACTTATACCATAACACAGCCACCCTCGCAGTAGGGGTCGTAAAATTACTTTCGTTTTCGAAGTATTTCGCCAGATATCATGCAGATCTGATCACGCGACTGGTATATACATATAAATGCGAAGTCGAAGAAAGGGGAAGAATGGAACAAGAAATTGCATATAAATGAATTTACAGGTATAGAAACGAGAATCAATAAAAGATTTCAATCTCAGCCAGGATGAACTGCACGGCGAAATACTCGACGAAAGAAAATATACGATCGTGTGGTCCTGATTTGCAACTAACTACCGATCGGATACACGTTTATATCCATACGACCTTTAAAATCGAGCGAAAAAACCATTTTAATTTATTGATCGGAAATAATCGATAATTATTAGATATTCGGGTATTCGACGGTAGTAAGGATTCTCTGAGTTGAATGAATATTGTCGAGTTAATTTTCATGTAGAAATGGGAGTCTTTACGATCAGATTTTCCCATGGAATATTGTTATCGAAAATCGACGATAGGACACGACTCCTCTTTTGTCAGACGGTGTATTGAACATTTTTTTTTGTGGTTTTTTTCTTTTTGTTTCTTTGTTTTTTTTTTCTTTTCACGTATTGGCGTTCATTATCCATGAAAAGTCATTAACAAAGTGATAATATAGAACATGTTCATATTTATTTTGCAATTTATCGAATTAAATCCTCTGATACATTTTGGCGAGACTATGTCGGTTAAAATAAGTCCCAATGAGTCTAGCGCTCACTTTGTTTAATCTATTTTAACACTTTGCAATTAACGAGAATCTAAATATACAGTGTTAAACGTAAAAATAAATAATTGAAGGTAATTTTGTTTAAAGGTACCCCACGAGGTATGTGTAGCACAACTCAAAACTGCACTCAAAAAAGCCTGTAAGTCACTTTGATCCAATAAGGAAACAAAAGTATACAACACATACAATTATACACCTAAAAATCTGAATCTAACGATATCTAATCCTCGTGCCTTACGTAAAATTAATTAAACTCAAATTTATCGGATAAACAAAAAAAAAAACATCATCGAAAATGTTTCACACGTCTATATAATTAAACGGTACAGCGTTGCGAAGGAGAGAAAAAAAAAATAAAAATTAACTAACATTCAATCGATGTACTGGAAATAAAATGGCGCGTAGTTGGATTCGCTAAAACAGAAAATGTTTGGCATACTTACGATGGAACGAAAACCCGATAGAATGTTATGTGTACATATGTAAATATATATATTTTACATGTATACGAGTGGTAGAGGTTGTACATAGATATCCTACATAACGGGGGTACTGCATGAGAAACACAGAGAAACATATTTCACCGCGTGTATCAAAATCACCAATAACGTAACTATATCGCATACAATCTGTTTTCAAGAACTGACGGTGAGGTTCATTCAACTGTACACTGGAAGTACAGTGTGTTATGAATAGCATAGTTGCGCATATATATAGACATCCTACAATAGGGTATGGGTATATCAATCAAGTTCTCCGTTTCCGGATACCAGTGCATCGATATGTCTCTCATATGACCTGCATCGTACGGTATAGTGAAACGCGGTGTATTTGCGGTACATCGAGGGTATTCTATATCAAGACTTGGGTCACTGTGATGCTTTGAACGAAGAAAAAAGAAACCAATTCCCTCTCTTCATATATATTAAAGAATCGACCCCACGACTACCCCCTTTTTATACGTACAGACGTTACATCCAACTTTATCCGCGCCTGGGACTTCATTTTAGCGAGGCAGAATTTTCGTTTCGTAATTTTTCTCTCCAACCACCCGCGTTTTTGAAAAATCGAGGGAGAATCATCGCATCGAATTTTATGCCAATTATTTGTAAATAAAATAAATTCTACACAGGGATTGTCGAATGAGAAAACTTTTAAATAATTACATCGTAAACGGGATCGGTTCTTCCGGGATGATGACGTGGACGACATTAACGTTGATTAGAGTGATTTATATCCTGGCGAATGAAATATAGTTAAATGCACGTTCGGGATTAGGTACTCGAGCCCAGCTTAAGTGCGCTATAAAAATATTTTAATGGTTTCGGATTTCCTATAGCCTCGTGTTGCCGCTATTCCTCGGGTCAATTAATCACCGTTAATAAGCGTCGCTATCTTGTATTATGTTTTCTCGGCCGAGTGTGATCTACATGGACAAATATCTTCCACGTTAAATTGAAAAGCCCATCAAAATATCAACTGCTGGGAACAAAAATTTGCAAAGAGAGCGACTAAGAGTAACTATAAAAAAAATTCTTGACCATTATTCGGCTGGTTTTTACCCCTGTCATTGAATAGTGAGAGTGAAACGTGCGTGTGAAATTGCAGTATAACGACGTGTTTCAAACAGTTCGACCTGCCCACAACGATAATCTTTGCATTTCAAGGACTGTAATATGTATACCTACGAGGGAGGCGGAGTTCCGTCACGTCAGCAAAATTATCAACGATCTACCTATAGAAATTTAGCGTTTAAACGACTACACAATGTAACATGAACAATTTAAGTATCATACTTTTATGTGCGAACGCAAGCGGGGGTACAGTTTGCATATGAGAATTATCATACATCTGTACGATCAGTGACACAGCGTTTAATATGAATATAATATGCCATGCACGCCTGCACGGTTTTTTTTTTTTTTTTTTATTTCAAGTCGAACAACGCGAAATTTCTGAAATTTTGTCGAAATACGTTACGCGACGCGACGCGAATCCCTCCGGGGAAATTCTTCTCTTATCTTTCGTTAACACGAACAACTTTTCCGGGCATTATTATAGGACGTGCCGTTTGTTGAAACACCAAAATTCGGGGTGTTGAGGAACGGTTGGATAAATATCGGTTCCAAATCCGATGCCCCTGGTACGCTACCAATTCTCCGACAATCGTAGCTTCAGACCTCCGTATTGACAGAGCACTACCCGTTTTGGTGCGAAACGACCTAATTGAGCAAAAGCGAAGAGGAGTGCAGGGTGAAGTGGAAGAGAGTATATGGAGTAGAGTAGACGAGATGAGACGAGTGGAGTGGAGTAGCGGAGTACAGAGTAGAAGAGGAATGGAAAAAGAGAGAGGCAAGAAATAGAGGGCTAGAAGACACCCAGCTCAGTTATGTCGTGATGAGTTCCGGTCCTCGTTCTTTTTATCTGTCTGCACAGCGCAATCGGTATCTCTAAAGAACAGCCAACGGCTAAAACTCCGATCTTTTTCCAGCGCGAAACACGAAGATCGGTCGTACCCGAATATATAACGGTCTCCAGGTGTTCCTTCTCTAAATTGGATGGAGTTTACTCGGAAACAGGATAAGGAGTCCTTCGCTTTCTCTACAGCAATTTCACTTCGTAAGGAGCACTGAAAGCGAAGCATATAATTTTATAGATCGAGTCTCCGCAGGTGTGAGATGTACGACGTGTCAATCTCCACCCAGTCGCGAACATATTCACGGACGTTACTGCGATCATTGGGTCGTTCGTACGAAAGCTAGAAACATCAAATTTTCTCGCGGATGCAGCACACGCGAACTCAAATATCATCGCGATGTATTTCTCCGAAGCGGTCATCACACGAAGTGGTTGCAGGATTTTTATCGACAAGTTGCGCGAGAATGGCTGATTTTAACGTCTTCTTCGGATTACAGCGTACGGTATTAACGGTATAGTAGTGCAGTTGGTCATCGAGGCGTGTATTATTATCTGTATACTCTGCAGTTTTCTACGTTTCGCAAAAATCAACGATGATTGACCGACAAAAAATTCGCAATTATCCCACGGTTTGTTTTGTATAGGTATGCTCAACGAATCGTAGCGAGAGAAAACGCAGCAGCATATCTGTAGCGAAGAGTAATTTGGGCGGAGCCCGAAATTGCTGTGACGTAAAAACCAGCCGAATCAAAGAATCGCATTTTTAAACGAGTTCATATAAACCGCTTTCTAGCGAATAAAAAATGAGTTGAAATAAATAAATCAATAATTAAAAAAAAAAGAGCCACCGAAAAATAGCAAACCATCACTATCATTCACATAAACATTATATTTCACTCAAGACCCAAGTTGGTTTCAATAAAAAATACAGTATAATGATCTGGATTAAAAAAAAAAACACTGATTAATAAAAATTAAACGTTGCAAATTTGGAGACCGGATCTAATGTTACCTTATAAATATAATCGTTATAATACGACTTCAACTTTTTCCGTACATCAATCTGATTATTTAATTGCTTATTAGTTATTAGTTTTCTTACTTATCTACTCAATATACCTTAGCTTACTGCATTTCGCATGCTTTCACCCTAATATTCACATACATTTATAGGTATAAATTTGTATATTATTTATGGAATTACATAATAGAGGAAAGCACTAGCGTGCCTCGTAGACCTGATAATGCAAACCAGCTGTTTCCAGATTCAGTTCATTACCTGCAGTGATGTATATATAAATGTATAAACGCATACTTGTACGACACATATATGATTATCTATGCACACAGAAATATCGTACTTAAGCGCATTATACCTAGGTCTATGTAATCACCTTTGCATCGTACGTGGAAATTAACTAATTTGCATATTTTGAGCATACGTATGCAAGTTACAGAAAGTATAGGTATATAGGTATACATGCTCGGTAATGTTGTACGTATCACATAAGTGGATTCTAGATCTTATAGCTGACAATAAATTCGGCGATCTGTTTTGCTGTGATCAATTAATATTTCACTGTCAGTCTTCTTTCACGTACGTGCAAGAACATTAGCAAGGAAGGTTTGTTGATTTAAAACAACGAACATTCGCATACTTCTACTTTACTTTTATGATTTGCAAGGCGTACCTATATAATACACGTATACCTATAAGGTACGCCATTTATTTAGTCATTCATTACTGACTCGGGTGCTTTGAGTTGTTGATTATAATAAGCTGAACTTTAAGCTAGAACGAAGTAGAATTTACCGAGAGTTTGGACTTTGTGAAATTTGGTTCGCTTTGAATTGAGCCAACTACAAGAGTTCGCATAAATTGTACATTGCTTGGCACTATTTTTGTTGTCAGACTTAAACCAAATTTCAAGAAGCGAATAAAATTTTCCGAAAAGAATACCTAGTCGGTTTTATCACGAGCTCACTTATTTCACCTGCATCAGTTCTGCAGAATCAATTTATAAGATATCTTTCATAATTATCGTGTAAAAAAAAGGCCTTAAACTTAAATTCTGATTTGAGAGTCCCTGAGATTGAATAAAATAATTTTTATATATTTTTTTTTCATCTGCAACTGTAAAAAATTTTGTATCAGTTTGTGAAAAAAAAACCCTTTTGATGTGATATATTATGTATGTATCTGTATTATAATCTTTGTCTTATTTACATGTGATCTAAAAGCTATGATTTTTTTCAAATTCTTTATCTCAACAATGGGGTGCATGCATGATATGGTCTTCGGATATGAATTACTAATCAAGTCGATTATTATTTTACTATATTAGACAATTCCTTTCCTCAATTTCTCACGCACTTTTCATGTACCTGAGAGCCATAAGGTACCACCTAAAAATCGTTATGCCGATAGGTATAATTATTAATTAACTACCTGCTAATAACGTTTAAACAGTTACGAAAATATGTTCCCTTTATAGTAATTAGCCAGGATTTATGTGTTTTAATTTAACGATATAAGTTTGTTTGCTAGCTTATGAGTCTAAGAATTCAAGAGTAATTTCAAGCTGACCGGAGCCTAATTAGATTTCCGATTTTACGCCCATTACTTAATAGTTGACTCTTTGTCAGTTCACATTTACCATCGCGGCGAATACCTGTAATTTTAGATATAAATAGTACAATTGTAAAGGAACAGTGATATTTTCTTTTTGAACTAATCTAATGGCAGCCCCATCAGCGGTGTAGATACTACCCTTATCGACCAAGCACATTGTCAAACTTTTTTTTCTAATTAGTCATCAATGCCGTTGACAGGTGGAGTAAAAGGATCAAAGCTTGTGGGGACTTTCGCTGACTCAAAAAGCTCAAAGCAACGCGTGCTTGAATTTTGGGAGAGCGATGTACAAGTTTTGCAATAAAACATCCTATTTAGTTCCTGGCATGCCATGACAGAAAATCCTCAAAGTAAATTCTTGAGTTCAACACGTGAATTAATTAAATGCGCACCGTGCGGTTTTGAAGTCTCCTTGCAGTGGCTAGGGTATAAAATTCCTGATCTTTAACGGAAACCTGAATGCTGCAAGGTTATAAATTAGTAGAAACAGAAAGAAATTGAAAGAGCTTCATTACTACTTAACATATTTCTCTGTCGAGCTTGGGTAATTAATATGTAAGTTAGCACAGTTTTAAAATAGACATACTCTAGGTATAATATATTTCTAATTTTCTATCCTCTTTTGCAGTAGATACAAACATGATTAATCTTGAATTATTGCCAGACCATGAATCTCTCATAACTTATGATAACCGCAAGTAAACGAACTCATATAGTATTTAAATCTTGGCTTCTAATGTGGCTGTCAAATTATCTATATGACTTTGTCTTATAGATGAACGTGCCTAAGTATATTTATATTCACATTTATGACAATTCAATAGCACTCTCTTATAATACTTCATATCACTCTTCGGTAGGCTCGGCATGTAGTTATGTGACATGGTATAGCTCCGATAATCTTTTATCCTCTCATCAAACAATGATGATCCAGCTATGATAGAGATTTTTTCTAATTTCAGGATGTTGCATGTCGGTCATCAATGTTTGAACTATACTTCTCTATCTCTATTTAGAATGGTATAATTGAATGTAGATCGTATATTCAATATTTTTGAACGTACGGTTAACTGTAATTAATAGCAATGCTAGAATCTTTTGGCTCTGTAGGTACATCTTTATCTATTTGATATTAATAATAATATTCCTGTTGCGATATACAGAGACACCACTATGGCTTTTATTACAAATCGCGCCGATCAAAAACGAACGAGATTTGGTCGTCTTGTTTCTTTTGACATTTCGGGATATCACTGCGCTCAAACAACCCATAGAAACCGACGACGCCAAGGGTGGATTATCCAAGTTTGCAAAGCTTGCCAGATCCGTCACCAGATCAAGATCTGTTCTGGTTTCTCAGTTCAGTTCGCATCTCCCTGTCCTCAAAGACACAGCACTGCCAACTACGGCCAAGCAATCACACTTGGCTCATGTAAGCATAAGTATTGTTATCAAAATCATGCTCTTACAACATCTAGTTTCACGTGCTGTCGTTTTGTTTGAATTCCTAAGAAATCATGTTGATCTGGTTCCTCTATCCCTCTTCTTCTTTCAGATGATGTCCTTGAGCGGCGATGTCATGCCTCAATATCGTCAAGAAGCTCCAAAGACACCTCCTCATATTTTATTACATTACTGTGCTTTCAAAGCTATTTGGGATTGGATTATTTTATGCCTGACTTTCTACACTGCGATCATGGTCCCATATAATGTGGCATTCAAAAACAAAACCAGCGAGGACGTCTCTCTGCTAGTCGTTGATAGTATAGTTGATGTCATTTTCTTTATCGATATCGTTTTGAATTTTCACACAACGTTTGTCGGTGCTGGTGGCGAAGTCGTCTCAGATCCAAAGGTACTTTACGCACCGCAGACCAAGGACTGCAAACTTCTTCGTTTTGCATGAATCTTCTGAACTCTTTGACATAAAAAATATTCATATTTCCATGAAAAAAATACTTTTGGGAATGTTTGTACTGATAATTTATTATTACCTAGGTGATCCGGATGAATTATTTGAAGTCATGGTTTATAATTGACTTACTGAGCTGTTTACCATACGATGTATTTAATGCCTTTGATCACGACGAAGATGGAATAGGCAGCCTGTTCTCTGCCCTGAAGGTGGTCCGACTCTTGCGATTAGGGCGTGTTGTGAGAAAACTTGACCGGTACTTGGAGTACGGGGCAGCAATGCTAATTTTGCTACTCTGTTTTTACATGCTGGTTGCTCATTGGCTGGCCTGCATTTGGTACGTCACTTTAAGGTGATTTCACACTGTGTACATGTTTCCTGAATAGTCTGTACAGTTGGACTTGATCTACTTAATGTTAAGACAGAAATTGGTTAATAAATGCTTGTCACATCAACTATATCATAGTAAAGAAATTGCATGAAATATGTTCATTGAATGATAGTTAAGCACTTACAGTAGAAGCTATGCCAAGTTTAACATCTTAATACTTTCGAAATATTTCTTACAGAACTGAAATTACCTATATTATTCATTACTTTGCACGTGAAAGAGAAACATTGAGATTTTCTCTCACGGTTTTCCTTATACATTTGAATATGAACTTTTCTCAATAGCTCTTATCAGTGACATGCCCATGCTTTATTCTGTAGACTATGATTTTTACTAGCAAACACAGTGTGATTTCAATCAACAGTATTACAAATAAGCATCATATTTATGAGGATATTACGTTGTTACTTAGTTCTATATTTGCAGTTCTTCCTATGCGCCATGCATCCAAATAGATGAATTATCAAGCATTCAATTCTAAAAATAAATTGTGCATAATTTTAGGTGAAAGTGATACATATTTCTGTTATGATGATTCTGATATTCATTTTAGGTATTCCATAGGGCGATCCGACGCTGATGCTGGTGTGCAATATTCTTGGCTATGGAAATTGGCCAATGTTACACAATCACCTTACAGCTATCTGTGGACAAATACGAGCACTACACCGGAATTGATAGCAGGTCCTGCGAGACGCACAATGTATGTTACTGCCCTGTATTTTACAATGACCTGCATGACTTCAGTTGGATTTGGAAACGTCGCTGCAGAAACTGATAATGAGAAAATTTTCACCATTTGTATGATGATCATTGCTGGTATGAACGAACACTATTTTTATACCAACTTTTTCGAATTCTTTCCTAATACCTTTATTACTTTCATAGCTCTTCTATATGCCACAATATTTGGTCACGTGACTACCATAATTCAGCAGATGACATCGGCAACTGCAAAGTATCATGATATGCTGAATAATGTGAGGGAATTCATGAAACTTCACGAGGTACCTAAGGCACTCAGTGAACGGGTCATGGACTATGTGGTCAGCACTTGGGCTATGACAAAAGGACTCGATACAGACAAGGTTCTTAATTACTGTCCAAAGGATATGAAGGCAGATATTTGCGTCCATTTAAATAGAAAGGTCTTCAACGAGCATCCTGCATTCAGGTAAATACAAGCATCCCACAACAGCTTCACCATGCAATGACACACTAATCAACAATAATTAATTGCGTAGTAAATCATATTTCGAGATGAAATAAACGATGCGATGATCATTTGTATCGCTTTATAAATGCGATTGCAAATCAGACTATTAACTATGCACGTTGTACCATTTTTCACAATTTAATCAGTAAACTATATTCTGTTTGAAAGTACAACATTAAGGTTTACCATAACAGCATACTACGGGTGAGACCGAACTAAAACCAATTCATGTTTTTAAAATATGATCTTACTATCTTCTTGTACATTATTAAAACGATGAACAAGATTTTAGCTCCCGTGCTACAAAGAATAGTAGCACAGCATCAACAAATGGTGTTACTTTCAGTTGATCTCGCAAAAAACCCCTCTGGTTGCTGCACCTATACATCTTGTTTCAGTTTAAGGTTTCGTACGTTGCAGACTGGCCTCAGATGGCTGTTTAAGAGCTCTGGCTATGCACTTCACGATGTCACATAGCGCACCAGGCGATCTGTTGTACCACACTGGGGAATCCATAGACTCTCTATGCTTCATCGTAACTGGGAGCTTGGAAGTCATTCAGGATGATGAGGTCGTCGCAATTTTGGGCAAAGGAGACGTATTTGGCGACAGCTTTTGGAAAGACTCTGCTATCGGTCAAAGCGCTGCCAACGTCAGGGCTCTAACATACTGCGATTTACACACCATCAAACGTGATCGACTACTGGAGGTGCTCGACTTTTATCAAGCTTTCGCCAACTCCTTTGCTCGAAATCTCGTTCTCACTTACAACCTTCGCCATCGGGTAAGTCTAACAGTAAATTATATTCATAACTAGGAATAAGTTTAGGTTGATGAAAAGCAAATTTTGCATCAGATTTTACCCACGCGCTAAATATTTTATTCTTTTGGGTAAACGGTATCAAAGACAACAATCAGATTTAAACCATTAGAATTAAATTCAAATGAAAATTATATTATATCATTGGATTAACTGTCTGGCGCAATTCAATATTGGTTTTCTAGTTATATTACAATAATTTACACTTGATAACGATAAATTTAAGAGTTTTCCAAACGATTGGATTTTGAAATCACATTACAATTGAAGGTAGAGTTTTTGAACAGATACATAAATGTGTTTAAAGTGTTGAATTCACACTCGTTATTATACAATAACAATCTCATCAAACTCTCTCATAAATAAACATCAATGATGATTTGAAATTACGTTAACATGATTAAAAATAATCATAGAACATAAAATGCACAACTATTTTAATACTCGTAGAAATTCAAGGGTTCAAGTTTTACTTATCTCGTATCAGATTAGGCCTTGAAGATATTGCATTTATCCCTGTGCCACATCGAACTAATTAAATTCACTCATTCTTTGGCATTGCCTGTCATTATTACAGATGGGAATCAAATAATCAAATATTTCATGGATGCATTTCGATCCATGGAAGAAAAACTGTACAGAATTTTGGTATCCATATTAAATATCATTTCTTGCCAAGTGGGGAGCAATTTAATCAATACAATACATCGAAAGTATCAGTTGACCAAATATGTTATTTTATAACCAGGGCCAACAATATATAGTCATCTATGTTTCTAAAAGCATTATTTGCGGTAGTTTTCATCGCATAGGAGTCTTATTTAAATAGATAGTTAAATTGGCTTAATTACTTCTCTTTTTTTTTATCTCTGAGGCCTTCACTATGTAATGTACGCCCCGCCAATTCTAACATAACTTTTGCCGCTGGATCACTATCTAGTACAGAAGTACCTCTTTCAGTTTCATCGACCTCTGGCAAAGGCCCTACACCCCAAACCTCACAATGTTTAATTTTGAAATTTTCTGATCCACTCAGTTGCGTGTAGTTTTGAAACGTGGTACACGTAACGCATGATCTGCCAGATCCATACTCACAATCTAACCAAAGTCCTGGATAATTTAATTGTCCTCCCATTAGCAAGCCATTGGGCATAGTTTGCTGATGTAGATTTAAATACTGATAATGATTGTTGTATGAGGTTGAAGGAAACGTCAATATCTTTGGTTCTAGTTTAAATAAATAACAAGATTCATTACCTATAAAATTTGGGCTTAAAGACCAGTTATCTGGTGCAAATCCACCAAACACATGATTTTCTGTATCCTGTACTATTAACAAAGTTGCACCTTGCATTGATATTCGTCCTAGCATAGTTGAAAATGATTCTCCATGAATTTGGCTTGAAAATAGAAATCGCCATTCATTTCTCAGTTCGTGTGGAAGGCTTAAATTTAAAAACAAAACATCACTCAGTCCAAGGATACTGGGAAAATGTGGGATATTTTCTAGGCCTCGACATATCGGTAGCAGATTAAGATCATTGATTTTCAAGCTGGTATTTTTATCCCCCTTCTTTTGCGATATCAAAAATAAATTCTGAAACACATGAGATTGAATGGCTTTGAAATTAGCTGCACGACTAAACCAACTCTCTATTTCATCAGACGTTAGGGCATCTTCCTCATTACCAATATCTTCGCAAAGGCTTTGAGAATGGAGATTAATTCTTCTAGAATTTACATTGCACCCGATTGAACTCCAGCTATTGTAGTTTGGGTTGCCACTATTTTTTTGTAGCCTCAAATATGAGTTCACCGTTGCCTCAATGTATTGAATGAAACAAGTCTTTGGTATTTCATATTTCTGTTCACTTTCTGAAAAGCCTTTTAGTAACAAATTTGTACGCTCATCAGCACTGCCTCTGACTGCAAAAACATATAGCCTTCCAAAATTCTCCCCATTTATAGCAGACAATTTTTTTCCTGGTTCATGGCACAAGAACTTTACTACAAACTGCAACAGATAGTCATCTAAATGAGTTGACCAGTGTTTAAAAACATCCTCCCTCTTTATTGACCCAGAACTCCGGGACATTGATTTAAATAAATTTTCCACTAAGTTCTGCTCATCGGACGATAAAATATTCCCCGATGATGAAGAACGACTAGTTCCATGACCCATATCTGAAAAAACTAACAAATAGAAATAATTATTATCTCAATAACTGATCTTTATTCAAAACATTAAGAAAACAGGTGGGGTGAATTACACATCAAAAAGTGTTCTAATCTACTTTTATTACTGAATAATTTATTCTATGGGATTATTCTTTTGAACAATCAAAAGATCAATCCAACTGAAGGATAGAAGTAATGTGCTGTGTATTTTAACCTTTCAGTATGATATAAAATAGAAATTGGTTTTTTATCAACCTTGATTAATATTCTGAATGTGAAAGTGGCAATCCATTTTTTGATTTTATTGTCGTGTGACACCTCAAGTAAATATCATGTCGATTTAACAATTATTAAAACAATTACCGAACGTTATTGCTAACCCTTCGTCAGTCTTCCGGCACCTTTTGGTCGAAGAATTTGAGACTTCCCTTCGTCACGAGAAGTTTTGGCAATAACTCGATGATTCAAATTCGGTAGAGTTTAACCAACGAATATAAGTCTGAATTCGTTGAGTTTAACAATACTACAGCGCTATATTTTCAGGAATAATTGACCGACACTTGGCTCACAAATCACATGGTTCGTTCATGTTGCAAACGTGAAACATTCGGCACAACTCTAAACCCGCTACTATCAAGATAAATAAAACGTTTGAGGTTATATTCAAGAATTCACAAACTATTGACTGCCAGTGACGCGCATGTCTGAAATTCAATCTTGAAGCCGAATTTCGTCTTCTACCCTTTCGCTCAATGCGCAATACTGACCAATGCGTTCAATTTTATCTCAGAAATTAAATCCTGATACAAAGATAACCAACTATATCGATTTTAATCAATTATAATTCATTATCATCACCCTATTGTGATGCCGAATGACCGTACATGCTTATCTACAAAGCTGATCGTAGCTTTGAAAACAATCGCTCTAATGAAACTGTCACCTGCAATATACACACATTAGTCGAAATTGATAAATTCAGCTCTGGAGTTATGACCATTATTTACGATCCTTTTCCAGATTTCCTAGCTCATCTTTTATTTAAAGAGATTTTGTATTTATTGTAGTTGATCTTCCGAAAGGTCGCCGATGTGCGACATGAGAAGGAACTTGCAGAGCGTAGGAAAAATGAGCCACAGCTGGATCAAACGCAGGACCACCTTGTACGCAAGATATTTTCAAGGTAGGAAATTTATCATATATAAATCTCTAGACAAATAATTTTTGCTAATATGTATTGAATGTTTTGCAATATAATATTACAACTTATAGCATTGAAACGAATCGAAGTTCTTTATAAGTAAAATAATAACACCATACCAGTTTACGATATATATTCAAAATCTTTGTATCAATTAACTAGTCAAATCCCTATATTGGATATATCTCTGAAAGAGCAATTTTATAACTGTAATTATCATTCATGACCGAATTTTTCTACTGTAAATGGGAACAAAATTTGACACTCTGTTATGTTGTCACAAGATGAAGTGCCTCTGCAGCTTGGTTCTTTTTTCTTTTTACTTCCATTTCTCCTACCTGACTGAAAATGAAATTTACACCGTCCAAATTATAAGTCTGGTCCAAAGAATTTTTTTACCAGTTTCCACGTTTTTCATTATCAGGCTTCTATTTCATGTGGCATGGTAAAGGTTTTTTTTTTTTTTTTCTCTACTCACTAGTCTGCAATTCTATAAAGAGAATACACAATCAGTTGTATGGAGAAGGTTTTTGAAGCAAGTTTTTTCCCTTCCTCCAGGAGAGATTCAATACTGTATGTACAGGTTGATTGAAAGTGATAATTTGTATTTACAGACAATTGATTGGAAATTATTTAATTATGAGTTATGATTGTAATGTTTATCATGTGAGTTTGAAATTGATACAAGAGTTGGCATGGATATGTAAATCGTGAGGGTATTTCTTTATGTGATTGTCGATTGTTGGGCTGGCCCTGAAAAGATTCAAGACGGATGGAGAACCCCTAATGACAAAGATGCTGACCTGTCATCATCAGGATTCAGACGAGGAGCTCACTGTCAACGTTCTACCACCATGGCCCAGTTTTAGGCAATTTCATTTATTAATTTCCATTTTTCCCATTCTTATATAATATTATATTCCGTTATCGTAATTCAATATAAATCATCTTTCAATATTTTATTACTATCATCATTCTTCTAATTAATTATTATTCTTATTATTATCATGATTCTATATTATTATTGTTATCATTATTATTATCATTATCATTATTATCTTTATTATCATCACTACATTAGTGTCTTTGGTTCTAAATACAAATGTACAATGACTGGCTTTTCTCATAGTGAGAATTCAATAATTGTTTTGAAATTTAATCGAAAATGATAGATTGGAAACTAAGAAAAAAAATAATCATCATTTTATAAATAATAGATGGCATTTTCTTCCAAGAATCAAAGACCACGTTCCCATCTTATGTTAAATCTGGAATCCCATACTGTCCTCAGTATAGTTGCAAAGTATTAATTGATATATATGATCAGAAAATTGACCAAGTATCCTGAATTTAGGATAAGGTGGAAACTAACAATACTATCCGAATGCTAGAGTGCTGTATAATATGCCTTTAGAGATTATGCGATCTTTTTTATTTTAGCATTTCTACAGGACCACAGTAAATTATCAAATATCAGTAAAGGTGATTGAATTTTCCATATTTGCTGTTTAGAGAGAAAATCAGATACGTGCACGAAACATAAAATATCGGAAATGAAATGAAATGCTTCGGATACAAAAGTCTAATTTTTTATTTCGTTTGTCGGTTTATATTCACCTTACAGAAAAATTGATATCAACTGCAAACTGCGGTCATACGTTAATGTAGAACTTGTGAGAAAAACTGCTATAAATGGATTTCACAAAAAAGTTGGTATATACCGGTACCTCCTTTGATCAAGGGGTCACTCATTTGATACTTTGTATTAAACCAGATCATTTTTGAAGTTTTTTCATACATCATTTGAATAAGTCATGGACAATCTTTAACAAAATCATCGCATCCAAAGTTATTTCTAGGATCTGATGCTTCCTAAATGACAGACACGAAATCTCCATGGAACTAACTCTGAATAATATGACATCCTTTGCAATAAAATTGATTCTTCATCTGAAATACATCTGGACACATGTATTTTGTTTCGATATTATTAGTAATTTATTACTTTCTTAGTTGAATAATGAAATGAGCAAACTAATATTCAAAATGTAATTTATCTCTTCGGTAGTTTGTGATGACAAAAGAGCTTTTTGAAGATCTTGTCAAAAAAGTATGAATATATATACTTTTTGGAATACAAGCAGCTTGTTCCATGCTTTTAACTTGACAAACACAATGGAATGCATGTGACAGACACCCTCTAGGATTCGTCTTTCTCTTTTTCATTGATATTTTTATGACTAATTATACTATTATATTGATACTACAAACAAAACTAAATGGGGCTGTTTCAAAAGTTGAAATAATTGTCACTTATCAATCCTTAGAAAAAAGTTGTAAAAGCCAAGTTCCAATCATCGATGTGTATTGTCAAACTTGACATTTATAAGCTACCAAGCTGTACTTACATTTTTGCGATCAAAATCAATAAATCCAAGTTGAAACTTTGGCCACAAATCTTTGCTACCGATTTTGGATCAATGCTCTTATCGAAATGGAATATAAACTTGGATGCTTATATCTGTTGATAAATCTGCAATAGCCCTGTATAGTCTCCATACATGAAATGATCCATCCTGTATTTTCATATTTACCATAAATTTTATCCCTGTAGGCACCTTGTAGGTTGCTCGTGAACACCGCTGGAGCTGTACCCTAGCCTTGTAGCTTTGTAAAGAACGAAATAATGATATTTCTTAAATACCTTTGTACTTTTATCACTTTGAACGGGTGCATCGCAAATTACAGTAACCAAAGCTTTTATATGTTTTGGCACAGGTTTCGAAGAGAGAGACATAACCCAGATGTAGAAAAAGCTGACATCAAAGAAATCAAGGATGGGGAATCGTCGCACTCGCGTAAACTGTCATCAAGTGACGAAAATAATTCTAGCCGCACAAGACCTAGTAAGTGGGGTCGACTGCTAGGAAGTTCTAGTCTAGACTCCAGCAATGAAGCAGGCGTGAATGATACTTTCAAGCGTTCTCTTAGCGCCAGAGATTCACGACCTAGCTCCAGCGCCGGTACTAACAAAGTTTTTCCAAAGCTGGCCAAGCTAGGAACCACTGGTGCTACTATCGAAGAAGTTAGCGACACAGAAAATGCCAAAGAACCAACGCATTTACAAAATTTAAGTGCGGAATCTAAACAATTAAGTCTCAGAAGACTGGAAAGTTATGATGGAGGACTAATAGCGCAACCGAACAATGACAGGGAAATCCTGGCTGCTGTTTTAGAAGTTAAGGTTGATTTGAAGTTGGAAGTTCAAAGGGTAAATCAAAGATTAGCAAAAATAGAAGATATGTTACAGACTCTGATGAACCGTGTCTCAGTTACTGCCACACCAACAACCGTAGTTCCGGCTCATAGCCAAAACAGTTCTAGCGCATCCCATTTGCAAAGTTCCAGTTCTACGAGTGCTAATGCTCCACCGCAAGGAGATACCACAGAACAAAAATCCGTGGAACCCACAAACAAAGAGCAGCTGTCGTTGTGTGATCGTTTAAAGTATCAAGAATATCCCCAAGCGCATCCCGATCGTTCTAAAGAGGTCTTAGAGCGGCTTATAAGCTGTTCCAGTGAACTTAAAACCCCCAAAGAAGTTAACAAAGAATTGCTCGAACGTTTAACCCAGGCTTCGACCTCCCGTGATGACGTGACCCCTTTGGGACCATTAATTTTGCGAAAACGTAGGAGCAAATCGCGAAATAAAGGTGCTGCTCCTCAAGCTCCTCTGGCCACACAGCCTGTAAGTCCTTCAGATCCTACTGAAACGACACAAATGCTCGAGCCTGCTGAAGAAACTGTGACCTTAAGTGCAGAGGCACGAACTGAAAGGCTAGAGCGATCCGAACGATTAGAACGCAAGCGACCACCGCCCAGACCTAGAGAATATTTATGAAAATTCGCTTACTATTTCAACAAATTGTTAGTAAATGGTCAAGTTTCTAAATATTTCGTCTAGTTTTTGCGCCGCAACGTTACGCCTGAATGCGATGCGATTTTTAACTGGGCTCACACTGTATGATGTTACTCATATTAGGCTGTTTTTTAAAGACTAGAAATTCATTTCATATCCACACATAATATCAGCGTAAAAAACATATATTTCAACATCTGGAATGTTGTACCGCAAGAAAATGATCTCGACGAATGTTGGATTTAAAATCTGCAAACTATATAGGCCATATATTAGATATCTTAGTTATAATGTCTTGTACAGTTAGCAGAAATTTTTTTGCCTGACAATTATTTTCATGCATGAATCAAGTTGTTCGGTAGGTTCCTAGATCAATCTTCTTTAACCAAATTGTGAATTTTGTGGCGCAAAATCAGATTGACACAGTGTTTAAGGCAAAAATAAAAATGCTATCTATGATACTAGGGGAAAATGGATATTCATCTTGAAACCTTCTTATAAAATAGAAGCGCTTTTTGAAAATCTATTTAGGCTCGGTAAATTTGCTACTAAATTTTAAAACATAATTATTCAATAATAGTACAAATATCTTGTGTAATCCAGCTGAATTTATGAATCGGGTGAAAAATACGCCAACACCTAATCCTATTGAACCTTGATTTTTATACATTCATAATAATCTGTACAAAAATTATCTTCAAATTCAGATGGTGACGTCTAGAATAGTAGATGCTGAATATTTCAAATTAATATTAAACTTGATTTGGACTTTGGAAATACCGCTTGGACGCACTCAATATCGATAAACGTATATGGGAGTATTTTCCATCCGAACCTTGAATTGCCAAAGAATGCTTACGAATGGACGATAAATTTAAATCAATGGACCAATTCTTGCAGGGTTGATTTTTGCTTCGAAGTAACGATGCACAATGACCTGGAACTACAAGGTAGATCCTAGAAGCATAAATATATTTTTCATGTGGTACACTGTGTATGAGAAAAGAGTTTACAAAAACAGCATAACGGTATCACTAAGAATTTACTTCTTCAATTTGAAAACTGCGGGCGGTGCTGAAATTGATTATGATTCGTGTATGTATTTATTTTTTTATATTCTTGTATTGAGAATGATTACACAGATAAACCATTTGTCGCTTATGTGTATTATTTAGTAGCAGCTTTACGAGCATAAGTTGAAATTCTGAGAGTCTGCTGTATGAGCCGCCATTTATTTGATTTCGCTTGCTGAATACACCCTAAGAATATAATGATGTAATTATAAAAACATTATGCAAAGTAGCTGAAAGCTGCAGAATGTGATATGGAACAAGGCCACATTTGTGCAATAAATAGCTTGCGATGGCTTTTTCGGACATCGAAATGTTGAAAATATAGTGTAATTTAATTATTATTGATTAAGGTATCGAAAGAGTAATTACTCACTTTTGACTTTAAATTAAATTGAAGAGAAAAAAAACACCTGAAAACTTGTTAGAAAATTTATATGTATGTATATATAAATAGCATATACATGCATGTATATATGTAGAATATATATATATAAATATGAATTAATGAATAAATTTTATTAGGAAAGTTTACGATAATACGGTCTATTGTACGAAATGAAGAGTTAGGTTTTTACTCGGGATGCCTGAGGAGTTTTTAGAAATTTTATATTTGATGCTTAGCGATAGATCAGCCTAAATAACATAATTTATTCAGGAACTAAATTTAGAAGCTAAGGAAAAATCTTGTTATATCCAGCAAGCCTGAGAGCAGAACTGTTTGTCTGGTATTAATCAGTTACTTAAAGTAGTTAAAAAATATTGTTGTTACCTACTTAGTGCTAATGAACGATAATACCAGAGACGTTTTGTCCTGGGTCATAGTTTTCATAAGGAACTGGGATGAATCCTAACTCAATGTAATATTGCATTACAGAAAAGAACCCTGGATCAATGATCTCGAAAATTATAGTACACTTTATTTCATTCGAATCATAATTTAAGCTTAGGTGTTCCTTCATTCGCAACTAGTAATCGTTCAAACCAACTTCAGATTTCAAGATAAATCTCTCTGGTATTATGATTCATTATTAACAGGTATTTTCTAATGCTGTGTGAGTTCTGGGTTGATAAATTACCAGTTTTTTTTATCACCAGGGAACGTTACAACATGAAGAAAAACTAGATCCTGAGTACTCGGCACTCCCAGTAGCCAAATATAGCAATACTAGATATTATATTACAAATATTACAACATAAAAATAATGAGTAAGCGAATAGTTAAAAAGCAGACATTATGTGAAACGTTTAGTGGCCAATTGGTGTAAGCTGTTAACAAAGTGGTTTCAAAGTCATAATCTAATTGCCTTTATTGCTAAGCAGCCTGTAATATTTTACATTTCTCGACATTGACAAGACGTAATATATTTATTAAGTCGTAAACTTTGTACCATTCTTGTAAATTATAACGAGAAGGTGCGGTGTAAGTATCATTATACGATGTACAGCGACACAAATTCTCATTGAATGTGTATAATTATTACTCTACAGAGAGACGTTCCAAGGTACACCTCTGTAATGTCCAAATACAATTTCATTATAACCGATTTAATGCTTACATTAATAATAAACACTATGGATCACCGTGTTAACAACACGTCTATAAGAAAGTCATAGTTTATGATCGACTAAAGTTATTTCTGTACTCTGTAAAGAAACCAGATATTTATTATTTTTTATGAAAAAAATCGTCAATATTTAACTTGTAATTTGTGATCTTTTAGAATATGTGAATTCAAAAGTTGTTGCAAATCACACAACTCTGCCGCTATGTGAATATCAAATGAAAGAAAAAAATATTATTGATATCTCACAATCAAAGCATAGTACAAATATGTAAGATATCCGTAAATAATTGTTTGCGATTTGAAACATAATCAACAATAACGAACTTCAATGTCTAATTGTGAGCTGAACTCCAGCTCCTGCATTGAATGATTTTTCCTCTATTCGTTTATTCTACTTATAGATACTTGATTCCACTTAAATATCACGATTGTTTCTATGAAAACTACGTTGTTTACGGCATTACGTCCTTATGTTTCGAATTTTTTCACTGTTTCGATGAAGTTAGTCAATTGTGCTAACAATGCAATAATCTATGCGCGCGGTGGGTGAATACATGAAATGTGAGCGTGTTATACAAACTTTTTCAGCGACCGACTTTCTCAAATATAGTTAAGAATTTGAACATGTGAGATATTTAGTGGAACGATGGCGTACATGCAAACCATGGGATCTGACCCAAAGCTGGAATTATTTCCCTTCCATTTTTCATTGGTAACAAGTTGCTATTATGCATTGTGCATTGGATATCTACTTGATATTGGCACATACTTACCTATACATTGTTGACATTGAGAGTTCTTAGTCAATTTTTTAGTAATTATCATTAAACTTAAAGCAAGCATGGAATCATGAATATCAATAATTATTGCTAAAATAATGAAAAACCTATGAAAAGTATAAAGAAAACTATATAAAGAAAAAAAATCAAACGCAGTGCATTTTCATTCTTTACCTGGGATATTCTGGAGATTATTCTCATACGAGCCTTTCAATGATAAATGCATACTTGTATATTGAAAATATACTCAAAGTGACGAAAAATTATCCATGATTTCAACGTTATCTATACATATATGTCTATTCCCTACATGTCATCCTCAACTAGCGTCATCCCCTACCACTTTTATATCTCGCATAAATTTATTTGGAGTATGTGGTAATTGAAGAAAAGAGCAGTATAGCTGATTATTTTGGGAAGAGAATATTCATGTATCTAAAAATTGTACATACCTTTTATTTTATAGCTTGATTATTTACAATAATTGTAATTTGTATCCAACAGTAACAATAATCTAGTGAATATTTCATTTTATAATTAAATGACTACTCCTAATTTCCAGTCATTGTCAGTTACTTTTTTATCGTTTGTCAACGCGCTTTTTGTAAAAGATGAATATAAAAAGCTGGATCTTTGATTTCGTCCAACGGCTTAAAATCACCGTATATAGTGTGTTTTGCAGAATAGTTGAAAGCTTCAGCTAGCATATCTTGGAAAACTGTGAGTCTGTGCGGATAGTATGATAATCTAAACTCACTTATATTATCCTCATTATATTCTGTTGTCCCATTGTTACCACCTTTCTTATCTCCTAAGTCAATCAGGTAGTCAAAGGTCACTATTGCTGGCTTCCCACTTACATACAATACAGATGTCTTGATGTCAGTCGCATGTGTACTCTGAAACAGAAAATTCGAATAACTTCCCATAGATGATTTGTGTTCGGATCCAGACTGACTGCCCAATACCACTCACATTGTAATATATGCATCTTGATGGAGTGGATCCAGTTGTAATGATGTGATCATAGTTTCTATGGTCAATCAATAACAAACCACCTGGTTTTACGCAACGCTCAAAGTTTTTGAATGCTAGTCTGGAATTTTTGTTGAATCACGTTAGGAATGTATAGTTAATATTGATCTATAAATTTCAAATGAATGAGGCCTGTACTAAAAATTTCATAGACAAAAGTTTCAAGATAACAATAAAACATACTTTTGTTCCCTTTGATCACCATACAAATCTGGCATATGAGCGAAACTGTTTCCCAAGCAAATGACAGCATCAAATCCTCCGCCAATTAAGTGATTCACGTCATCGGCCAACGTAAGCCAGTTTGCTTCTTCAATTACTAAAAGAAATAAAGAATATATGATAAAAGAATGAAAAACTTAGATTATGTCACTTATTATTCGTTGTGTTAAATATTTTATATATTTCACAATGGCTCTATCTCAATTGCCTGATATTTAGCTGTGAGGATAATATTTGCTGGTATATTTCTCAGAGAGATAGCATAATGACCTTTCACTCTTCTTATTAAAATATGCTATCTATGTCTTATCTTGAAACGTGCAATTCATGTTCAACTGTTTTTCAATGTTAATTATTTGCCAAAATACCAATGATTATGCAATAAATTCTCACAAGTCTTTTTCAATGGATATAAAATAAATTTTGCACGTTTGAAATTAATCATCAAAGCTTCCTAATAGGATTCTTTTTTTTCTGAAAATTATATTAGGACACAATGTCTTCCCTAGAAGATTTTTTCATTGAAAACACTTGGAAAGATACTTACTCCAGTTATCGAAAGCAGCTTCTTTCCTTCGCTCCCACCGTGCTTTCAAAGCATGTTTCAACATTTTGTCTGATGCATCGACACTAACAACTTCAAATCCTTCTTCCAGAAGCATAACAGAATCTATTCCTGTACCACACGCAACATCTAGGATTCTTCGGCAGCCATTCTTCTTCAGTAAACCGACCAGAAAGTCCTTGTAGTTTTGTGTACGAGATTTTTTGTCGCCAATGAAAACCTCCCATACTTTAGCTGCTTTTCCATCTGCATACTGGTCTCGAACTCCTTCTGCAGCAGTTCCAAGTGATCGGGTGCGAAAAACAGAGTCCACCATTGTCTAACAATGAACCTACCAGATTTCAAAATTCCATTTATAGTTAGTACACTAGATCAATTTACTACTTCTCAACAAAATTGAAAGTGTGCAGTGAATCTCTAATATTATTTTCTAAACAGCATTGCATTGTGACGCATTTTGAATTTCAAGAACCACAATCTTCATATCATTATATATTAAGATTCTTGGCTATTTCTGTGTAAGCTGTAATATTAATCTTTCTTGTAGGGCCGCCGATCGTGTGAACTATCAACTATTGATAATGGTTTCTACATAAGTGATATTGTTTCCTAGCTACTCACGGAGAAGTTTCAGATGTGTATATTGCGGCAACAGCAAGCAAACTCAGTAGCTCAAAAAAGCTACCCTCATTTATAAAGTTGCCAGCTTACATCATATCTGTAACTGCTGTTGTTTACATCTATAAAACATTCGATATGTTCACAAATAATGATGAAAGATCCTAACATATTAATGGATATTTGCAAATACAACTTACTTGTACTATGAAACGAATTTGAAAACGGTGAAATATATCTATGACAGTAATGGTTGGATAAAGTACATCTTGGCATAGAAGGATGTTATAATGTTTATGACGATACACTAATACCAGCTGATCGAAAAACAGAATGTTATGATATTATAACTCTCCAGATTTGCAGCATTATTGACATTGCTATCTTATCACAATTGGACACGAAATTTGAAATCAACATGCCATGATGCTGAAACACTGACCGTTAAATACCATTCACAATTATCATCTGCTGCTAATTGTAACTTGTCAGTGATGCAAGTGTAACAAGTGATAAACATCTATCCACCTAGTCCTAATTACATTAGCACATTACTACAGGTACTTCCTGCATAAATACAGACTAGCCATTGAAATTGTTGGAATCTTGGCCCAATGCAGTTTCTGCAAGCATCCAAAGCAAGCCTTTGTCTTCTATTTTGAACAGTAGATCGTTTTTGAATTGTTCACTTTTTTTGTTTGTAAAGATCTGAACTCACAAGATGCGGATTCTCCATTTTATTCTCTTCAATAAACTTTGATCACGTACATTATGTTATATTTACATGATATTATCAATAATTAACTACAGTGAAAATTATGAAACATGGTATAGCAAAAAAATCTTCCAATTATTGTTTAAGAAATAATATATTTCTACAACTCAACAATTTTGTAAGTAATAGGCCCTTCATTTTTTATGAAACCTGCCAAAGATGAGGTTGCTCACAATAAAAGCAAGTTCACTATAAGGCACTCCTTGCAACAATACATATTATTTAGGACAATTTTGACAATAAATTCAACATCTCAAATTCGATTTAGTCAACTCATATAAAAAATTTCTACTTAAATATTCCAAAGCAGTGTTATGGAACAAATAATGTTAAAACCTTAATACTTTCATGAAAGTACTCGATAGACATTTACGAGCCTGGTGAAAATATCTGTTACTCTATGAATGATTATTTTTAGGAATGTATTTAAAAATACTGATGATTCTAAACACGATATTATTTTTTAAACTACTTTCAAACTTCAACTCCATTACATAATTATTAATAAAGATATGAATTTGTAATCGTGAGATGGAGAACCGCGTATATAAAGCGTGCTAGAACAAATTTTTATGCAATGAAATGCCTGTGATGAATAGACATTCTATATGTTTGCTAATTAATACGATGTAATGTACTTTGTGATTTGCATCGCTTGCTTCACTGTTCAAATTTTTGTGTAATGCATTTGTTAGTGAATGATATGATAGCTTTTATAACATATCAAAATATGTTTACGCGTTGTTAAGATTATGAAAAGCAAAAAATGTTAGTGAAAAAATATGACCACCTCAGGAATGGAATAATTTCAAAATCTAAATGTGCAATGATTGAAGAAAACCTCGCAGAATTTTTTTCCGATTATATTAGGAGCGCAAAGTTTGATAGGACATAGTAATTGCGTCCTCTAAACTATTTTTTTTGGATATGAAAATGAGTTTCGAATTCATTGCAATACTCCAGACTACATCAACATCTGTGTAATAACCAAAAACGGTAAACATAACAGATATATGCAATCACCCTGTGTAGGGTGTCCCAACAGTCTTTTTTCAAATTTGTAATATCTGATGTACTAACTTTAAACGTAATCATAAATTATAGTATACATCATGGCTCTTTAGTTTAGCAGCTATTATTATTTCATTTTTCATTTTTTTTTTTTAATTTGTTCACCATGCATGATGCTAATGTATATAGATTGGTGTAATGGACTATAATCTCAAAAGTAATTTGAGATTACAAATTAAACTATTTACACGTTACTGTTGAATCAACATTACTTTTTTCATAAGGCACTTTGTAGAAGGTGTAGTTGATAACATTTCTAAATTTAACTCGACCTATATATATGTATATGTATAGTATAGTATCTTTTATAAAATATCTTCATCTTTTTAAGCTGCCAATTGTTGACGCGATAACTAGAATTCGTCAAAATTAAAAGAGGCATACTGTTTTGCAATAGAAGAGAATATTGATCCAAAGTTCACACCTGTTCTGCTTTTATTTTAAAGCATTTTACGATTTCTACAAACGAAGATCAGACTCATTGATTTTATTCTACTATTTTTGAATTACAATTGATAATTTCATGTCGTCATTATTATTTTGGGAACAATTCCATTGAAATCACTTTATTTTAGCAGCCTGTCAAATGATATGAACTCTGTAGATGTGTTGAAACGAAAACAATTCCACCAGTTGATAACAAAGTTCAAGTGGTGTATCATGCAAGAGGTAACAGCTGCATAATAATTATTATTTCATGCATGAATAAAATTGTGTCGATACAGATACCTCGCGTCAAAAACTGAAAATACATTTCGTGTCAAATAATACCTGGTGCTGACAGCAATACCATTGATGATTTTTTAATACTTTGTGAGGTATCTCCTGGTATTCATCGGAATTTCGTTATCCTCTCACCATTCGAAATGTCCATATTTTGCACCTGAGACAAGGATCTACTGTCGAAAATGCAAGGATACCCGTTCCGAATATTTTAACAGTTTGTGTGCCTTGCACCGCGCATCAACGGTATCAGGATGCTGGGACTTTGAGCCTGCCTCAAAAACGGATGTTGTAGTAACTCCGCAGCCGTGACTCTCTGAGCAGGATCACGAACCAGCATTCTTTCGAGGAACCCTTGTAGTCGAGGGCTCACCTGGATAGATACAAACAGGTTTGTTAATTTTAAACTCAAATATTCGTCACAAATTTGGATATTGTTTCAATGGCATCAACATACCTTGTGAGAATTCTTCAGTTTGGGCGGTGGCATATCTCTGATTCGTCGCATCGCTTGTAAGGGAGGCTCGTTGAAGAATGGTGGCTCGCCATCCACCATTTCTATAATCATTATACCCAGTGACCAGATGTCCACTTCAGGTCCATATGGTAACCTGGTAATTAGAAATTGTAGGAATTGATCAAATAAATTGTGGGTAAGAGAACGCTATTGCTATTACTTAACCGATGTAACAATTTTTTTTAGATGATTTACCTTGATATGACTTCTGGGCTCATCCAATAAGGAGTTCCTACCAAAGATTTCCTTTTAGGTAGTTCCTGGGATACTTGAGCACAAAAACCAAAGTCTGATAATTTTACTCTGCCATCTGCCGCGAGCAGAATAGAATCAGACTTAATATCTCTGTGAATGACTCCTTGGGAATGCAGATAAGCCAAAGGTTTTAAACATTGTGAACAAACTGTCGCTATCTGACTCTCATCCATCCTCGAATGTGTAACTATATCAGTAAGTGCTCCGCCTTCTAAATATTCCATAACAACCCACAATTCGTCGTTAACTAAAAAGCTATCATACATCTCCACAATATTAGGATGATGATAATCGCGCATTATCACAACTTCATTGAATAGCAGCTCTCTTCTTTGCTGCTTCCGGAGATCCATTTTTTTTACAGCTACTTGGCGGTTTGTACTCTTATCCGTAGCTATGCAAACCGTTCCAGTGCTTCCTTCCCCTATTTTCAAAAAGTTTTCCAAATTCTCTCTTGGGTCTCCTCGACTCACTACCATCTGTAAAGCAGCCCTGAATTGCTCATGTGTTAATCTGTGCTCAGCACTTTGTTTGTTCGCATTGCTTCCAGACCCAGTAGCCAGATTTCCAGATGATATCGAGCTTTTTAGATTTTGATTTTGATCTGGAGTAGAAGTTGTAACAGGAGCAGCAGATACCATACCGGACTTTGACAAATTATGCATAGACTGAGAAGACTCAATTGGTTTCTGGAAATGTGTATGTATGTTCTGGGTATTTTCTGGGACTCCATAGGCTTGTGAATGTTTTGTCAAATTGTGCGAGCTAAGCTGGCTCAAAGATCTCTGTGAAGCTATGGAGCCGACCGGTGATATCTTTGGTTGAATTTTTTGGACCATGAGTCCATGGGGCATTTGATGGTCTCTGGATGAAGACGAATCAACGCTTGCAACCTGAATCGTAAATTGTAACATGAGAATAAAATGAGAACCTATATTTCGGTTACAAATTAATTAACACAATAAATTGTGACACACACCTGAATACTCCCATTGTATTGCCCCATTGATTGAACGCTGTTTGATGGTTGATTGAGCCTTTGAAAATCATGATCCGAGGGTTGTGGAGTATTGGGACTTGAAATTGGTAATATTGGATTATTACCCATCCCTTGTAAATTAGAGATAGGGCTCAGATTTTGGAAGTTAAGCACTAAGTTCTGACTATTTGAGCTCAGATGAGCCAAATTGGGAGAAGATTGCATATTTGGATTCATATTTTGAACATTTGGGATGAAATTTGGTAGGTTTGGATTCATATTTTGTAAATTGGAATTCATATTTTGAACGTTGGTATTTAAATTCTGTAAATTAGAAGGCAAGTTTGAAGAACTTTGTCTGAACCCATCGGTATATGAATGTGGTTTTCCAAAACTCTGGTAAGCTTGAGATGGTACACTGTTTGTTGTTGTCATTTCCTGGCCCTCAGGAACAGATGGTGGCAGATTTGTGTTATTTCTGTAGTCCCTCCTGAGTCTAGGAGGGCTTGACGACCGCAGGGAGTTAGATCTAGCAACATTACTGGTTTTTGGTAAGCCATTTTCCATTGTTTTATCACCAGGTATCCTGATTCTGGGATCATTGTGACCTCTAACAATAGTTTTCAAATCCAAGATTTCAGTAGGTGTTATTTCACTGGGATCCACCAGTGGCAAAGGCCGATTTGTTGGATTGTTCCCAACAATTGAAGCCCATTGGAGAGGCAGACCAACAAATTTACCCTCGCGTTTGTCAAAACCAGTGTGAACTCTGTGCTCGAAATTCGTTGGTGTTGAGATTTGTGGCTTTTTTTTCTTCTTTGCAAACATTGTAGCAGACTACTTGGCTCCTGTAAAATATAGTTGGAAACAAATCTCAACTTCACTTCACACACATATATTTGTTGTTCCTCACACGATTTTGGTGCCTTTTGGCATTACATTTAAATTTAATGATTTATGACCTTTGTCATTCTTATGTTTTCACCATGTTGCAGAATTATTGAATCCATAGTGCAACAATTAATATCAACACCTTCTATGTAAATGAGATATATCAGAAAAACAATTCAATGAGCAATCACAGTCTGTGAACAGAGACTCACTGTAAAGTTATTTATTTAATTGGCTTAACTTCTGATGATTTTCAAATAGAAATACGACTATTCAAGCTTACATATCGTGATACAAAACTTTGAATTAGCCCATGCAATATATGAAAGGTATTTCTGGTAAACTAAAGCCCGGTGATGATAAATCGAGAGCTTTTGGCTAAAATGTAGATGCTAGTTGAACATGATAACATTCCTGGAATATTGTTAAAAATCAGTGAAATCGTGATTTATTGTCGTCAAAGCCTCCCCAGGAAGCCAAGTGACAGCAACGCCTAAGTAGTGGCCTAATTTTCGAAAATAATCAGAGACCAATTCATGTATAGAGCTATCATTAAAACTCACCAGACTCGCATCAACCAAAACTTCTACTAAATATTTATTATAACACAAGAAATTTTCACGATATACGTAAGTTTAAAATCAGAAATTATTTACTGCTGTCTACCAGCGAGCAGAGGCGCAGGTTGTTTGCACGGTGGCGCTCCAAGTAGACAAAGCGTCAATCCCGCAAGGAATTAAAATGGGGCGCTGTGACGTAAAATCGCATCAGTGCACAAAAGTAATATTCGTAGTATGGCAAATGAAGTATGTTGTCATAAAACAGATATATAAATTATATTTTCCAGTCGCCAATTTTCCAACCATTACTCAGAAATATAATTTCCATACACTCTGCATATTAACGCATCTTCTTTAGAGTCTATTACAATCTATTTTTTTTATACCTCGGCATCACCTATGAATGATATCTGCAAGTAATATATTAGTCATACATAGTATGTATGGTTACACGTGTAGATGAAGTTATAATCCATTAAAAATATCCGTTCATTGATGTACTCAAAGTTACTTTTTTTCCATGTCAATATCAACCATTGAGAATAGAGGTATTATTTTATACTGTATATTTCACCATGTGGGTACCAAACTTGTATTTTTACAAAATGTCACGTCGGTAACTCAATGAAGCTCAATGAAACCCTGTTTCAGATTGTTACAAAGTTCTCTATACATAATTGGACGTCAATAAGTCGCATAGACGTGAAAATGATACAGTTGAAATGTGAAGAAACTGACTTTATTAAGCTGTACAAATTTTTGTTGGTTGCCTTTATAGAAATAGATTTGCATTATTTAGTCAAAATAATTCAAATATGTAACGAAAACCTAATTCAACAATAGATAATAATATAATTTCACTTCAACGTCGTCTTTCACAGCTGGCCAATATTATTAATTGGCTTATAACAAATGACCAAAACAACTTAACTATTTAAAAATCGTAAAATATAATCGGAAACACATGTTATACATTTTGCAACAGGGATAAAAGTTCCATGCCTACATGGAATGTGTCGTAATTATAGTAATATTTATCAAGGCACTAGAAATCGATGCATTTCATTCTAGATGGTCATCCATATGTGTCGTAGTATAGATAGATATACCTATATTTGTTGACAATATATCGTGGTACATTAGCACCTCATTATTTACAAAATTGTGATTCTCCCATCACCTGGATAGGCTCGTAGTGTAATAAGAATTATTAATTGTGCGTATTGTTTGTGTGATTCATATTCTTTCAATATTTGAATGTGTGCTTTGAACCTTGTAAACCATGATTACAAACAGTATGACTATACCCAAGTTATATTTCAACTACTTAATATATTTTAGTCACGCCTTTTCTCTGGTCCAACACAGATTATTGTAGCACGATGAAAAATCATACTTAGAACCTAGTTTAATAGTTTTTTCTACCGGTGAAAACGTATTTGTTGATCTTTACTTGATCTGGGAATTTGTGATTTGAAATTTGAACCTAAAGTCCAGTTGCGTCAGAGCCCATTCTGCAATATGTTGAATGCTGCTCCAAGAGCCCAACTTAATTCATGACCACTGATCTTCTTATACAACTGCAAATCCAAGATAACTGTTATTAGCATCATTTCAAAGGAAGTTTGAAACACTACAAAGACTCAGATTCTTACAAACATTGCAATCATAAACTCTCGAATACCAAGAAATAACTCTGGAATGACAAAAGAGAAAAATTTGTCAGAACTTCACATAAATAAACTTACTTGTAGCTTAGTTGTTGGTTGTAGGTTGAAACCATCTCGGAGCAGAACATAGATAAACGTTAAATCCAAGCACATGAAAGGTTGATCAGTGTTGGGATAGTCACAGCTTTCCATGGCTTGCTTCAAGAAAGCATCGACTGTGATAATCCCACCAGAGAATGGATCTATGAGCCCGACTTCTGTGGCCCTATCGAAATAGTATGAGAATGCCATGATATCACGGTTTTCTAATCCTTGAGGCTTGTTTACTATTGTGCCGACATAGTTCTTGATAATTTCTAAACATGCTGAGAATTTAACGACCGGTCTGTCCTCTTCAACCCCGGCAAAATTCTGTGTCTTCACTACCTTGTGCGTCTCATTTTGTGGGCCTTTGACTATGTATTTGATCCCACCGTAACTCCATTCGGTTGATATTATTGGATTAATACATTCTGAATGCAACGTGATCTTAGATCCAGAGGATCCGTTGTTGGCCTTAGCATCTTTGCTCTGGCCGTAAGTTAAAATTTCTTTCCGAGCTGCCATCAAACCCATGCCTAAATAACTATGAGTGTAAATACTGATGTTATTATTGAAGGCATTGATAGTGAAGATGTGCTTTTCTTGATCCTTAATATGGTGGCTATCTGGTGCAAACGTTACTTGTGTAGAGCCACCACCTAAATCTAATGCAGCCACTGTATTTGCATGATTTTGCGTAGTCAAACGATCAAGTAAAAAGTTGACTGTAAACCAGGAGAATATTCCTTCATCTGTACCATCCATTATAGAGACAGAATCCTTTGATGTTAAAAATCCTGAATTTTCAAATAACTTTCTACATTCTTCAAGCAGCCTATCAGCTTTCTCTGCTGGCAATAATCTTAGACCGGCCGTTGCTTTCATACTCAATGGTGTATGTTGCCATTCGGATTCTGGAATAACAGCCTTGGCCTTGTTTAACAAGACTTCTAGAGATTTCGCACCTCCCTTAGGATCGTCGGCAAAGGAACTTAGTCCAGGTTTTATTTGTTCAAACAATTCTCCATCCAGAATCAGATTTGCATTGAGTATCGATTCATGGAAACTGAAGGCTAGGACTCGACTGCCGGTCGATCCAGCGTCAATAATTACAGCATAAAACGGTCTTTGGAAGTTGAAAGAAAATGCTAAACTATCAATGGCTTTAGTGCCAAACTTAATTGGTCGCAAACCATTTCCTATTGCCATATAGCCAAGAAGAAATATCCCAATCAGTAGCACCAGCACGATGTAGACCCTATTTGATTTTCCAGGAATTTTCTTCGAGCGCGATGCCATGTAGTGGTTATTTGAAACTTCATTATTTGCTTCCAACTGAAACAAATATGATGATCATGATTAGATGAGTATTGAAATAGGGTCAAAGATATTCTTCCACACTAATCACTGAGGTTTTCCTTTTGTGAGAAATGTAAGCCAAAGAATGAGGATTCATAAATCAATAGATCCCCATATATATAATTGGTATCCTCATCGCTTGTAATGCCAATGAATGAGGATAAACATGCAGCGTAAGGAGAGACTGGAAATATTAAGACGAGTACGAGTAAATTATACCTCAATTCAGATATTAAGAAATAGTCCGATTTGTCGGTTGGAATGAATATCTATTACGGCGCAGGAATGATAATTATTATGCGAAATTTTGAGAGTTCAATTAGTTTTGAGGTTAACAAAAAAAAAAGAGATAACTAATGATATCCGAGCTCAATTCAAATAAACAATCATCATTTCGCCGCACGACGTGATAGCACCCTTACAATTCTCCATATTTCTGTACTGCAATCTAGAAATGAATGAGTGCGGTGAGGACAATACACATTCATAAGCAACTGCACGTGTGAAGTATGTATACCTACTTTAGGTAAGGATTACTATCATGTGATAAAATGGATCGAAAAGATATATGTTGCATATCTTGTATGTCATTAAATGGCATTTTGTATTTGAAACTTACGATTATGTACGGCATTTATCAATAAATTTCTAGTTATAGGAAAGTTTTCAATATTTCTGGACCTGGTGAGCAGATGACGTCGGACATCATTTCTAGATCTGTCAAGCGCCACGTCACGTATTATAGGAACGAGACTATCGTAATCAGAATTACATCTATGATAACACACATTATGTAAATTAATCAGATTTATTAACACGCACCTTTCTTCGCCTCACCTCCATGTTAATTTCTGGATTAATATTTACAATTTATGTGTTACTGTCACAAGGAACTCCGGAGAATCAGGAAATATGATTCAGCTGATGAATAAATAGGCTCGTTTATCGACAAGACTGAAATTTGGTTACATGTGCACCGTAGAGATTCTCGTACGAAGTGCTCAGTTGATTACGAAAATATCTACCAAACAAACTTCAACTAATCGAAGTAGCAATAACGACGTCGAGTTATAACTGTTCAACACTCTTTATCTATCATAGCGACAATAGCATAAATTTTGCTAACTCACGACGCGATAAGACCTAAGCCGTATACCTACATAACTGTAATCGGATGCTACTGCTAAACATTTATTAAATCATCGAGACCTTCGTCACGCCTTTAATCTATACAGGATCGCTTATGTATAATTATCTCCAATGCTAAATCACCCGTTGCATTTATTACATAACTAGAATCGAGTACGTAATAATTGGCAATTCTATCCATTTATCACCTACAAGCTCTACGTAACGAGGTACTACACCGTCCACGTAACTTTGAGCTTCGAAATGACCATTGACGTCTGTCACGTGAAATGTCAAAAACACGTGTTGCGCACTATGGAGCATACGTCATATGACATACGATTTGGGAATTCAGTCTCGTTTAATTTTACAAGTAGATGATGCCTCCAAAAAGGATCTTGGATATTCGATGCAAAATTTGAAAGAGTTAAATCTGCAAGGTTTTAAAAATAGATAGCCGGCTGTCATGTGAGGGGCTGGTAAAGCATAGCGCAGAGCACGCTCAGTGATGTAGCGCCGGGGATGAGCGGCTGCTAAACTCTCACTTGAAATCTACTTCTACTCACTCTCGCTCTCACGGATACAATTTTTTTTCTTATAAAATTGTTCTAGTCAATTGTCGAAAATAATTGATTAATAATAATACAAGGTAACTATAATATTTTTTCTGACATAGTTTTAAGCAGACCCATTCACTATTATCTTTGTTGATAATTTTATATCACTAGATTACGAGTTCTATTATTACCGCTGTACGTACGGAGCTTCATGGGTGAAATTACGCGAATAATTTGCATGCTTTTGCTGAGATTTTGGCTAACCTATCTGCTTTCTCAAAGGGTACATAGATACAAGTGAGAAAATTACAAGTGTTAGGTGTACTATCCTGAAAAACACTAAGGATCAAGGATCTTCGAACGTGTTGCAATCGGCAGTTTGTATCTTTGTTCAGGAGTAAGTCATTTGCATATTGAATTACTTATCCAATATTATTAAATTTCGAAGAGACACCTAAATTATTTACTCTATCGTTCTACTATTATTTTAACACATGCCATGATCTATATACTCAAGTTTTGCCCAGACTGTGTGTAGCTACAGAACTACTCCTTTTTTAATTCGCGAACATGCGATAAGCCCAAAATTACGTAACTATGTTTAATCAGATATAACGTGGCCATTGCTTTAGTGTATCTGTCGCCTACACAGGTAATAACGATATACTCAACGTATATTTTAAATAAATATTTGGCTTGATTTCTGTGGCTCACTCGTGCCCAATTTTCGAAATTTGGCAAAAGGATTATTACACAATGAAAACACACACATAATGTATTGATTTGTATCATTATCTATCTCATTAGACTCTGATGTATTTAACTATGTCAGATTACAAGCACACAGTATTTAAAGTCATGGTATATAATATTGTCCTACACATACCTTTTCAAAGTATAACTATAGCACTCAAATTGAGATATATGAACTTCAGCTTTAATTTCTAAGATAATTAATTTCATTTCTTTCAATCAAATGCAGCTGATTGTGAACATCAGAAGTTGACATAAGTACATAGCATGGTGATTGATGAGAAGGCGTGAACAATTTGGGAATCATCCAACAATAGAGAAACTATACAAAAATTGTTGAAGATGGCTCAACGAAGCGAGAGTACAAATTTGCTAAAGCAGGCTGCTATCCAAATTGGAGCCGGGGGTTCTGCAGGATTTGTCGAAGTATGCATAATGCATCCAATGGACTTGGTCAAAACAAGATTTCAACTACAAGTGAAATCCACCACAATAGATCCAACGTACTATACAGGCATAATAGATTGCATGAAAAAGATGTACGTTAGTGAAGGTCTAGGGGCTTACTGGAAAGGGATTGTACCCCCAATTATTGTTGAAACACCCAAAAGAGCCGTAAAAGTAAGAAGACTTTGGTATTGTCTGGCTTGATTAATCTATCTCGAAATCATTCATCATCAATACTTTTTTTCATATTTTTTCTCTATTCTAGTTTTTTACATTTGAGCAATACAAGCAATTTTTCCTCTTTGGAGCCAGCAGCCCAACACCTTTGGTAAGTTTATTGCTGATTTCGGTGTGGACTAAGTGCACTACCTTAGAAAATAATCGTATGCCAATGTGTTTTTGATCCATGCTTCCATTTCAATAAATATTAGCAAACAACCAGCTGGTAATACTATAACTTCTGATGCTTCCATTTGGGTTCTCATTTGTTTATCTGCAGGACAACGAAAATGAACATATGGAGAATTTAACATGCGTGCATCCACTAAGCTCCTAAACCTCTATCCTCCGTTTAAAAAGGTGTAACTGGCTTCTTTGTGTACCTAGGTATAATTGGTGATCTATGTTGATAGAATCTGTTTAGGTTGATAGATGAAGACTGATTTTTCTCATGTTCTAGACATTCTCCTGTGCTGGATTTTTTGCAGGAGTTACCGAAGGTATATTGGTAAACCCTTTTGAAGTGATCAAAGTGCAGTTACAGTCTAATCGTAGAAGAGTGAAGGAAAGTCCTTCAACGTTTTTAGTCACCAAGGAAATAATACGAACTAAGGGTTTCGGCCTGAACGGGCTGTACAAAGGCTTGAGCGCAACTGTTTTAAGAAACGCAGTTTTCAACTCTTTTTATTTTGGATTTTATCACTCAGTGAAAGGCTATATTCCTCTAAACAAAGATCCATTACTTGAATTTTTTACTAAGGTAATTGAACTCTACTATTTCCAGATTTCAGGGAAATATTTCTTTTCGATTGTGCCAACAGTCGATTCATTTTATTTCTGTATACAGGTTGGCATAGGTTTTACTTCTGGCACTTTGGCTTCATGCCTAAACATACCATTCGATGTTGCAAAGAGCCGCATTCAAGGACCACAGCCTCATGCAGATAGTATTAAATATCAAGGAACGTTCAGAACTATCGGAATAGTTTACCGTGAAGAAGGGTTTGAATGAAACAGATTTCTAATTAGCAATGTCTATGAAGATTTCATTCTGTTGACTTAGTTGATTGAATTTTTGTTCTTTTCTCAGTTTTAGAGCACTGTACAAAGGTCTGCTACCCAAAGTACTCCGTTTGGGACCAGGAGGGGCTATAATGCTTGTGGTTTATGATTACATGCACGCTTACTTGACAGTTCGATTTGCATGACACTTGCGAATTGGAAACGGAAATTCAAGTGATGCATTTGATTGGATCAGATTTTGTAAAAATCTTCTGTATTCTTAGTTAAAAATCTAATAAATACCTAGAAAGTGTCATTGAGGGTAAACAGAAGAAGATCGTAAATTGTGATTATCTTTTAATAAACACCATTCTACACTTACGTCATACCTTAGAAATGAATTATTTTATCGTTTAACAGGATTCAATGTCTATGCTTAAATTATGTTTAGTTCTATAACAAACCTCCGAGAGCTTTAAAAACGCTTACTCACATTTTTACTGGGCAATATCTTCACAACAAAGAGATGGCCTCATATAAAAAAATTGCAGCATGATCCAGAAAGTATATCAAAAAAGATCTAAGAGCAAATCCGTTATAAAAATCTGATTCTTTTATATTCCGGTGAAATTCATAAATGAAATATCAAACTTGGAAATATTTGAGACGACTTCTTTGTGTATAAATTTTGCCCAAGGATTACTCGATACTGCAGCAGGCTCCATTTTGATTCAATCATCGCAGAAGGTTGTAGCTGAAACTTAAATCACCAATCGATGAATGATAAAATTCTTGAACATTTTAAACTCTTTAGTCATTCCATATTGAAATACTTGATTTATCTAAATAAAAATGGTACACTTTTGCTCCAAAGACTCACGAGTTTAATGTAAAGTACAGTTTAGAGAAAGTTGTTTTAAATCCAATTTTAGTACCAAAAGATTAAGATCTTACAGAGCTATGGAAAATACGGCATAAATTATCAACTTCTTTCTGAATTTAAAAAAGTTGATACCAATTGTGTAATGTGAAATATTTCTCAACGCTGTTAGTACAAATCCACGTCATTATTCACAGTCTGTCTTATCGTGTCACCACTATTTGAATGTGAATTGATAGTCTATCTTTTTTCTTCAGATTATTGTTGACAAACTAAAGTATGTTCAATAATACATAAGAATCATGTCGATACGCATACTCAACCTGTGGACATGCTGAAACTTATTCAATACTCAATAGGTCCAACCGCAGCTCCAACAAGTCCAAACTTGTTATGCAAGGACTGTAACCAATCCCAAACAATAAATCATACGAATAAGACACAATATATCTAACTAGTCAGGTCTAGGCTAGTTAAAGTCAGAACGTTTGCTAATTATATGAGGATCTTGCAGAGCCAAAATCTATGTACTTTACTGAAACAAAATATTCAATGGTTCGTTTGATATTTAGACTGCTACTTTTGTAATCAACGAGCACAAAACTATTCGTCAGTGATTTGTGTAGATAGTCAGTGACACTTGAATTTAACTAGCATATCAGGCCTGACTAGAAAATTGCATCGACGCCCACCTTTGTACAAATTTCCAACTGCCAGGTCAACTCTGCCAAGCGACTGTTCTGGAAAAGTAAACATTTTTTATACTCTCGGAGGAAAATTATAGCTAGTACTAATCTAATTATACTCAATGGAATATAATGTGAGTTTTCATAAATATTATAAACAGTTGGCCTTATCTTCTAGCATATTTTCTGAGTCACAAAAATTAATAATTATATACAACAATATAGTAAATGATTAATTTATCAACTCATCAACTAGCTGCTTATTTTTCATAGAAAGCACAAGTGAATCGATCATTCTGGAATTCAATCCAAAGTTTCCTCGAACAATAAGTTCGATTGTTGACGGTTATTGTACAAAAATAACTCTCCTGGCATGTTTTTTTATAATGATTGAGTTGAGTGAAGACTGTTCATGTGACAAATTGAGCAGAATTCCAGGGAAACTTTTTCAGAATTCACATGTAAGCAGATACCAGCATCTCTGAATTGCTCAAGTACATTTGATTCATCATATAGAGTGTTTAAGTTTCCCAAAGTATCAGAAGGACTTAATAGATGATCAAAGTTTGTCAAATTGTCATAAATATCAACATTTAATCCGGGCCACTCATTTATTTCTGCGTCTGAGAAATTAACATTGATCAAGTCATCCGAATTGCTTGAAGGTGGAGTCATAGATGTCTGTTTTTTAAAACCTAAGGATACACTATTATCAAATGCTGAATCTTTATAGTTCCCGTGCTGCTCATCTCCAATTAGATCTCCATGAACGGGATTTGGTTTTAAAATGTTTTCAGCTTTGGGAATAGTATATGTATGATCAGATTCCGAAGTTACAATTGTATTATTTGTAGGTGATTTCATCATTCCAATGTTTTTCATTGATAGATTATTTGCTATATTGTCATTCCTGTTGGTTACAATTTGTTTTAGGGTTGACTTATCATCACACAATTTATTCCTGAGTCTTGAAGTTTTGGCAATAGATGATTTGCTGAGTCCTTCGTTCATCGATTGCAAAAGCGCTGTAATGTTTGTATCATTTTTCAGGATACACCTGAGGTAAGTTACCTCGCCTTGCAACTTCTTAATATCAATATCTTGCTTCTGAATAACGTTTACCAGACTCTTATTTTTTTGCTGATAAAACGACAGCTTGTTTTCTACCTGTTCGAGATGTTTTTTCTTACGTATTCTGTTCTCCCTCGCTGCTCGAGCATTTTTGTTCATACACGGTCTTTTTGAAGTACTTCTACCTCTTCTGGAAACCCTTACGTCCAATGAGCTCGTTGATGTGTCCGCCTTTTTTAATATCTGAGAATGGTTTTCAAAACTTTCATCTGAGTGTCCGAAGCTGCTCTTACGGCTACGATATTCTTCGTCTGACGAACTATCGCTTACGTTGAGATAACGTTTGCCAGATATCTTGTGCCGTCCAAAAGACATGTCTTAACGAATATATGTTTACCGACAGTACAACAAATCCACCGTACTCTCGACCGATTCAACAAAATCCAATGCTCTCAATATTTAACGGCCAGACAAAATGAACTTACTTTCAAGTGATTCGCTTTTTTAATCCGAATAAAACAGAGAACCGCCAACACACTTCACATAACCCAGTCACGACGGTCAGCCATATTTGTTACACAATCAAATATTGCTACTGCTACACACGGATACCCATGCTAAGTCTGAATTCGTTGCCCATGCTATGCTGCGCATTTCGTTGGCTAACTTTACAATTAGGATCACAAGATGTACGGTGGATCAGCGGTGAATATCTTTTTTTATTGACTAATTGGATGAGATGTTTTACAAATAGCAAATAGTCCTTAAATAAAATATGTATGTTAATTGTTAATATTGATTTCCATGATAAACTTATGTAAAACTTCATTTGAATAAAAAAGAGGAACCCCGTAACGAAAGTAGGCAATATGGAAATCCAGAAAACGAAAGCTAATAGCAAAATTGCCAACCTATTTATTCAGTCAATATTATGACTGAAATATCGAATCCCTTGCGCTGTAGAGATGAAATGAAAAAACGTAACTTGAAAAAAAGAAAAGGCTTTTGTTGCATTAGCAATTACAGGTTACAATTGGGGTACCCAAACGTTATATCAAAATTAGTGAAAGCAACGACATAAAATAATAGTTATATGTTGTGCTCATACTCAATGTTGATACGACTTATTAGCACAACTGAATAATTAAACTTCTTCTAGAAATTATAAATGATCCCATAAGGTAGTGGTTGCCAAGAGCAATTGAGCCTTTCATGGATTTCATTTTTTGCCTCCTATGATTAAATCTACATGGGCGATATTTTAGTAACAGAGTGATATTGACTTCTGGTCCATGTTATCTTTGATAAAACTTTTCATGCAAATACGACGATCAGATCAAATTTACATGTTGCGCTGCCAGCAATTTAGCTATTAGTTTCACAAGTTACTTGGCTGTGACTATCATTTTATTCTTATATTTTATTATTATACTTCTATGAATAGCTTAAGTATGTACGTATATACACTTCAAAAATGGGCAATCACGAAAGCTCATCAACAACGAAACTGAGAAAAAAAGATTAACATATTCTGCTTTAGACACCAAGTCTGCTGAATACGCCAGGCTTCACGAGTCGTGCAACCATCGCAGTCTTGTTAAATGTCACTTGTTTAACTGGTGATGTGCTCGTAATACCAAGTCGTGCTTTTGCGGGTAGTGGGGATACTTGCTCAGAAGCTAAAGAACAAAAATAAAGAAAAAATAACGTCAGTTCTGTAAAATAATTTACATAATTTACATATTTCAACGTACCTAATTTGCTAGAAGTTGCAGTTTTTCTCACAACTTTGGCAGTGGTAGGTGAGCTATTATTAAAAGTGATTTTCTTATTTAACTTGACCAACTGCTTCGTTTTATTGACTATCGTATTTTTCTTTTTCTCCTGGTCCGCACGCATTGTCCCCGTTGGCTTGGATGTTACTTTGATAACTTTTTTTGTCGTTAAAATTGTATTTCCCACTCTGGTTGGCGAGTTTTTTAAAATCCCAGGTGTTGTCGTATTATTAGATGTGCCATTTTTCAAAATTCCCACGTAAGGTAATTGCTCTTTTTTACCGTCTTTATCTCCTAGCCTGTTGAATACACTTGAATTTCTTTTGAATACTTCTTTTCCTAAACCTGTGACATTGAACGTAGGTGCCGCAGTCTCCGCCAAATTGGTGGTACTAGTCACAGATGTATCGCCAAGCCGATCAAACACAGTCTTTTTTTGATCTATGACTTTTTTTAGTATTTTTTGACTCCGCAACGTCGTGCCCTTTGGCATTATCACCTTATAACCAACTTCATCATTCTCGGGTAACATTTTCTTTGGATTATTATTGTCCCAGTCTTCATTGCTAGCATCGCTACCGTACTCATCGGAACATGATTCTAATTTTCGTTTGAGTGCAACCGTTGTTTTAGGTTTTTCCATGTAATGTGATATGACTTTAGCTGCCACAGCAGGTTTCTTTTTAGTTGCTGTAGCTGATATAGTCGGAGGATTTTCTGTGCTTTTCAACAATTTTGATGTGATCTGTGATTCAGGTTTCGCTTTTCCAGGCAAGGCACTTCTCGTTACCATTTTTAATATTGGCTTTTTCAGCACTGGCTTGGAAGTAACCTTTGAGACAATCGAGCCCTCGGAGTCCACCAAAAATTTCTCGCAAGTTGTTTCCTCTACAACTTTTTTAGCATATCTTAAGATTGCGATCATGTCACCCATCAGTGTGATCCCCATCTCTTTGAGGCTGGGTTTGTCAAGTTCCGGGAGCATGTCTGGATGGATTCGATTGTTTGAAAATACAACTGCATGTTTTGTCGCAACATCCTGAGGAAATCCAGCTCCGATGAAGAATTTCACCCAATATGCTGAAAAGATAATACAGAAAATATAAACCAAAGAAGATGACCGTATGTGTTTAGCGATAAAGGAGATTACTTTTGCAAGTGATTGGTTCAAGACACGATTTCAGGAATTTTGTATATCCTAACCTCAAAATGGAGTTCAAAAAACGAGTTACTGATAACTGGTTCGTTACTAATTGAACGCCATAGTGTAATTACAGTTTGACGACTCTTTTAATAATAAAAAGTATAGGTGTCCTCGTATTTCGTTTTCCTAAGGTAGACAGAGAGAAAGCTTGTGCTGAAATAGCAGAATCCTAGTGCACTTGATAAACCACCGTTACACCTTCCATGATTTAATTGAAGAAACCAGATCCGGTATAAAAGAGAAGGAGTTTATTTAAAAAAAACAAAATAAATACAACCCTTAATCAAAAACTACACAATTAACACAAGAATAAACAAATACGAACCTGACAGGGAGACCGCCATTTCATACCACTATATAAATATGGAGGGGGACTATCGTAAGTGTAAAAACGATTCAACTGCGACAATCGATATTCAATACCAAACTCGACTTGACCAACACGCGTTCGACATCTATGTTCACATGTAATGTGGATCGTGTTTGTATTTTGGTGATGGGGGTGCGTCGATTTTTCGTTAGCTTATTGCGGGTAGAAGCCTCAAAAGATTATTTTTGGTTGGCGTGGGTGAGGAGGTCCGCCTCGATAGCCAAGCCCTAAGCTATTTTCGAGATATTCTTGTACACCAACGTTTACCAGGAACGGAGTGGGGTTTCCAAAGAAAATAAGAGCAGTCAGAAAGAATCGAGTTTTTAGCAGCTATAGGTGTAGATGTAGATCCGTGGTCGCCGGTCGGTGAGATATCGCCTGCTTCTGCTTCGCCCCCTCCAGTCGGTTCTTGGACTTGGGACCATTGTGCGTGTATTTCTGATTGTGAGTTTCGCGGTGGGGTCCTCTTTACTCTTTCGTCGTAAGCACCGTGACTCGACGTCGTGGTAGTTTTCTGGAGTGGGGATAAGCTTGTGAGCTAGTGGTCCGATTGTCAGATTCTAGGCAGAGGGGTCAGCGCGAGGGCAAACGACGACACGAAAGGTTTTCTGGGCTTGGCGGGTATGTTTCAATAAGGCGCCTCTACACTGTTGTTGTTTATTTATTGTTCCTTTATATATATACCTTTTTTTATTGCGTACGTACGTTACCATTTTGTTTAGTTGATATCATGCAAGTAGCTATTTAAAAAAAACGAGAGTTACGGCCGTTTGCTACACTGATCTCTAGTGATTTGCTACGAACCGACGACAGTCACCCGTTAATACCGATTATTTGGATAAAGTGAATATCTACGTTTGCGTTTGAAGGGGCGTCAAGAATGAACGACATGGAGGCATATGGGGATGGGTACATGGAACCCGAAGAAGAGTGGGAACGCGAGGGTCTCCTAGACCCGGCCTGGGAGAAGCAGCAGAAAAAAGTGAGTCAATCAAATTCCTTAGTCCCCGATAGCTATGCTTCACAACTCCTTTAAAATAGAGGAAGAAGTAACAAATGAACCAACCGCATTCCATCTTCTCCGCTTGCAACTCGCGAGTCGCATTTCGTTGCGACACTTATTCAATTCAACTACCTGGTTTTAGCTACAAACTCTCCACCAATACCGTCATGGCATGGGAATGGTTGTGATACTGATACTGATATGATATTGATATAATACCTATGACCCATGAGCCAAGTTCGGGTGGATTACACTCACGGATTCAGCTCCTCAAGTTTTTCCTGCTCTTTTCCTGTTAATCAAATTCGATTTCCAACGGACGTGAGAACCTTGAAGTTTGGATCCTCATTAGTATTGTTTAACTTCAAGGAAAACGTTATCACGCGTGAACGTCAATGTTAGGTTAGGTTATGTGTCTATCGTGCATTTCTTATCCTGTATTTTCGTTTGAAATTCCTGAGCATTCGATACCTTGTCGAAATTGGATCTAAAAAAGTGAATTGCTATTCCGACTTGACGGAGAAAGGAATAGAAAGAGATACAGAGCAGGCGAAAGCGGATCACTTTTTTTGTTAGAAAATTCATAGGACGATGGATGGATTTTATTGGACGGATGAACGATTGCAATGATTAGTCCATATTCATTTTTTATATTTTCTCCAGTCAGTCGCGTAACTCGCCACGGGGAATCGAGCTAATTTTTTTCTAATAAAAATTGGCAGCGATTCAGCACCAGGGTCCATACAAAATAGACCTTCAGATTATATTTTTGGATTTTATGTCACAAATAATTTTGCCATGACTCAGATGGAATGCTAAGTCAGTGAAGTTTCGCTCGATATCTCCGCTGTACTTGCATTTCAATTTCATACACTGATTTCATCACAAGTTATGATGTCATCAAATGTGGAACATTCTTTTTAACGCCTTTCTCCAACCTCTATCACTCTTCTTTTTTCACATTCGATAAATTCCCGGAAACACTAATTAGATCCAAACGAAGATAATTATGTAATTGTTTTACCCACGAGTGTAAACACAGCGGTAACTAGATTGTTTATAATCATGAAACATAATTAGGTATGTTATTTGGAATGTGAGGGTCAACTTGGATTTTATACGTGTTCAGAGGGTATGGCAAATGTTCAAAAAGCTTAGGAAATTGACATTAGGGGCTGGACGTAAATTTTCTACAGTATTTTAGTAGTTGGCTTCGTTAACTATGATCGAATGACGTGGTTTTTTTAGTTCTGATTATGTTTTTGGAAAATTGAAGAAGATCTCATACAATTCAGATAATTCCATTTCCGCACTAGATTTTCATTCTGGTTGCATCAGGATGTGTTTTGCGGTCTGGGTTTGCCATCATTTTCCTTCAGAACGATTTCAAGATATTGAAAGTTGAAACTTGAAAGAAACTTGAAAAAAAATTTCCACGAAGTTAATGTTATTTAGATATATGATATCGCATGCATTGAAAGAAATCAGCAGAAGTTTATGAAAATTTTCATTATGTCTTTGATGACTAGTTTCGTTGGTGAATTAATTTTCATCACTTTCAACTTTTAATTAAATCAAACGATGTTATCATCTGGGGCGATAGTTAGGGTTACGAATTTTTACCACCTAGTTCATATAAGGGAGCGATTTATCGGTAAATAATTACAGATAATATCATCGTCTACAATGTATAGTAAATAATAATTTTCATCATGCATAATTGTCTATACAGTTTTATCATCTCCACAGCACCACCAATGTCGTCTCGGTTTTAAACCGTTAGGAAAAAAGGAGGTGTAAGAAATAACGGCCATGGTTTGCGTAATGATTTTCTAGAAATTCTGAATTTTATTAATTCCTCTGATAACGGACACGTCATAGTAAATAGATTACTGTACACATTGGTATTCATTTTAATGGTGAGAAAGGAAAAAAATTATTGGAAAAGATCCTCTGAAATAGAGAGAGAGAGAGAGAGAGAGAGAGAGAGAGGAGAGAGAGAGAGAGAGAGAGAGAGAGAGAGAGAGAGAGAGAGAGAGAGAGAGAGAGAGAGAGAGAGAGAGAGAGAGAGAGAGAGAGAGAGAGAGAGAGAGAGAGAGAGAGAGAGAGAGAGAGAGAGAGAGAGAGAGTTGAAGTACACGTTTAACTTGTTTATTCTGTTACGACTATCCGCGTTTCAATATATAAGAATTTATTTTAATCAATTTTCATACTTGGAATCATTGACCTTTCGAATATCAGACTCCATGCCAATAACGTATCAAAATGACGCTACTATGCTCAAAATTGGCCGAGTGCACCGGCACCGCGGATGTCAAAACCTGCAAAGCTCAATGTCTACTCCAATTGTGATCCGATGATAAGCCGCGAACTTGCAGCGGCATCCCATCCGCTCTCTATTTTCGGATCTGATTTATCTTAAAAAATAAACTGCAGAGAGCAGCGAGTAATGCAGCTCAAGTTCCTCTTCTTACCTTGCCTCACGGGTAGGTTTCGTTGACGACTATCTTTAACTATAATATAACAGTTACCGCAGATCCGCTATACGGGTGACTTATAGTTCACATATGTTTTCTATATAAACATATACGTATGTACAGATGTGTGCATGTGTCCTGTCCTGAAGATCGCGGAGAAGACTTGGATACAGAGAAATTTATCAAATTTATTATCAGTACGAAATAAAAATAGTAGAACATTTTTTCGACGAATCCGCGACGCGGTGCTGAGAGGGCAAAGTAATTTTTCTAAAGATATGTGCGGGTGGGTTGATGGCTGTTCAATAAATAATAGACTATTTCGTCACCGACGAATCGCGTGTATGTGTATAATCCGTTTTGAGGATCACTGGCCCGAGACGGCATGTGCGTCGTCGACGACGCCAGTCACCGTTTTGTGAACGTTGCCAAATAAAGTGTCCTCAAAACTTTAACAGACAAGTTGAACAGCTGTAAATTGTTGACTGTATTCGTTACTCTCGCATTACCAGTTTCTCTGTTCTTTTCATCGCTTCGTTACAACGTAATTTCGTAATCGTAAAAAATTTTAACGCGCAGGGATTCACCTATACCGAATAGGGTCACGATAATGCCTACTCTCGATTCAAACTTCGACTCAAAAACTATGTATTCGCCTATCAGAATGCTCTTTTTTAAAGGTAAAATCGTATGTTTCATCTCTTGTGTATGTATGGAGAAAATAGAACGAGAAAAATTGTTCGTGACATGTGAGGCGTCGTGATATAATAAAAAGAGGTCAATATCGTTGTATCCTTTGACGCGTTTTACACGCATCAAGAATCCGTCTGTTCCAATTTAATATTCAGTCCAATGAGAGCTATTTAAACTCATGCGTGTAGCACGGGTAAAAATAAAAAATGAAATAAAGTTAATAGCAAATCTAATTTTCAGATTAATTTGAACTGATAAATTGTTTTGCTATTGAAGAACATAGCGTATAATTATTTTTCCCAATCATTTTAACTTTGATTCATTTTTCCACGAGTTTCTCACGGGTTTCTTTGAATATCAACGACGTTGGAACAGTCCATTTCTCGCTCTATTCAATCGAGGTCTCTTGCTATTGACCGTGCGGATCTGACGAAAAAATTCGCCTCACTAATTAGAGTTATAAAAGTATACGGAATTTCAGATCAAGGTTTCTAAACTCGCTAACTTCTAGTTTGTTTCAAAGATGGAATAACGCGTGCGACTGTATAAATTAATTCTACAATTCGTTGGTAAATGATACCAGTCGACGATGACGCGACAGATAACGAATCAGAAAAAAATCTCCACGGTATTTCCAGGTTTTCCTTAAGATTCAGCTTCTGCAGTGTTTTCCCCTTCTCGATGACATATACTCCTTCGAAGCATCGCTCATCGTACTTCTTTCTCCAGATACGTGACTGCAGCTTCGCTAGATATGATGACTATTTATTTCCGCGTTGGCAAACCTATTATTCATACTAGACGCGGATGTCATTTAACATGTTTCTCATCTGCAGCGAGCAGTCAGTCACCCTACTTTTATAATATCCTTGTTTGGACACGGTTGACGCATCCGTTGACCATATTATAAGTGAGAGTAGTTGGAATATTGTTTCAACTGTATGTTATAATAATATCGAACTGCAGTTATTCGCTCAACGTCATGGCATCGACGTATCAGTTCGTTATAATTTAGTATAATATCGTACTACCGGAGTAACGGAGGCTTATATCCAGCATGGAATGATGATTCGTTTTTCATTAATGCATACATCTTACAAACCGCGAATGGGTAACGCGAATTCTTGCAGGAAACCGTCGTCCTTAAACGTATCTTATCGTTCGTGGGAAAATTTTACTGTGACACTAAACCTAAAGTTGATATTCACATTTATATTTCGTGAGAATTGGATTGATGTCGAATAGAAGCTTTGTGGCCTGAATTATAACTGGGTTGATGCATGCGCGTTTATTGCAGCAGGGGATATTGAAAATTAGGTTTTTGGCTAGGCGGTCAGAAAACCCAGCGATTGGCAACTCGCGAACAATAAGAATCTCATCGCGTGTCCAAGGACAATTTTAATAGAATCCTCTACTAGATTGATCTGTGCTCAATCGGAGTATTCCGTTCAATCAGGATAGAGTTCTGACAAATTTTTCTCCACTACGTGCCTCGCCTTCTTTTTCTCTGCCCCTTTACTCACTCTCCTTACTCTTTCCAATTTTAGAACGTCTCGTAAATCAAATTTACTGTAGGGATATTTTCCGCGTCATTTGATTTACTGTATCATTATCCATAATTATAATTATTACAGTCTTGCTGAGTATGTACGTGCATTAAACCGTTCACACAGAGGCAAAAGTTATCCTAGGTTTAGCTGATCAGCTCTTACGGTTAAGTCATACAGAGCAACACACAGATATTATGGCTTAGCGCCAAATACTCATCGCCCACAAACCGGGGGAGAGCAACTGCTGATGCTGATACTTCGTCGTCAGGGAACAGTATTTTGGTTACTAGCAGGTATAATAATCGTCTACGTAAATCCCATCTCTAATATCGATATATCCAGTTGTCACCTGTTAAGGGGCGAATCGTTGAGCCTTGTCATTTTTTCACTCGTCAGTCACGCCAAAATCATCAGGACCTCGTCGTTGAAACTCTCTGCATTCTCGTTTTAACCCTCGACTGCAGACTCCCGGCGCTTTATAATCTCGTTTCTCTGCCTTTTGCCTTACGCTCAGGGTGAACGAAGCTTCGTTGCGTCACCATCGCCGTTTAAAACTGACGCCTACCTAACAAAAATATCTTTCAACGTCTCGAGCTAACGTTCGTAAACAAACTACCTAAACCAAAAAACCGTGATAATGTGCTTTTTTTATCGAACAAATTAACTGCTGTCGTCAGATTTGATTTTTATTTTTAAATTTGATAATTTTCTCAGCTGGTTCTTATCTATCTTTTTTGCCATTTCCAGTAGTTCAACGGTCTTTACTTCATTCTTGTAATTCTATTTTTATTTATTTTTATTACAACGTTGCCTCGCACGCATATGCCGGAGCCGACCCGACAGACCAATGCGCACCTGCATTTTTACGACAGGTGTTTTTCCTTCTGCTACATGATATTTATTTTATCTTATTCGCAGTCATTAATTGTTGCGGATCTGCACGAAGACGCGAAATTAATAAACCTACCTTCGTACGCTTTCATTATTTTACGACAACTCAATTATTTAGGAAGATGAATAATTGCGCTAAAATAGCGTTCTTATCTATACCTGAAATGTGCACAGCGTTAATTAAGCGAAAACATCTGTGCTAATTGTAAGAATATTTATCAATATGCTATAGAGTCGAAGTTGGAGTAGTGTAAATCTGGAGTAGCTACGTCTTCTGGCAAAGTTAGTTAGTTATGAAATTAGAATTTAACTTATCACTAGCTGTTATTATCATCGCACCTCATACCATATTTCTGATATCAGAATTTCAAGTCTAAAGATACACACCATCGATTATTTACTACGTAACTGCAACACGGATGAAAAGATTAATGTACAAATTATTCATTTCTGTTTAAAGATTCATACGCTGGAATCCGATTTATCAATCGAATATATTTATTATTCTCTGGTCTGATTCTACGAGCTTTTTTCCCTTCTCTTTTTGAGAAAAATAATAGTAATCGCCGGCCGGCTGTGTGCATGTGTCGGTAGGATAGTCGCGAGTCAAATGCTTTTGAAATGGCTACTAACGCAAGCGGAGTCGATGTTTTACAAATAGATCGTAGCTCGGATTGAGGGTTAGGGTGGCCCATGTCCAATTTTGGCCCGCCGCCGCGTTACGCTGCCCGTATTGAGTTTCACGCAATATTTTTCTCCACAAAAAAAAAAATAAAAAAAATCCATTTTTAGAACCGCAAACGACTCACAACCGATTTTTGCTCTTCATCATTTTTTGCGATACCGACCATGCCATTTGTTTGTTCATCTGATAAATAAATTGTTTACCTTCACAGATTTTCTTCATCCACAGGTAGACGTACCTATGAACCCAATTTTCCACCCTCTAGAACAGCTCCTTCTGGAAGATATTTTTTATTCATTGTAAAAATTTATATCCGATTCAACTTTGCCTGAACTTTGTATAATTACTCGAAAAAAACCTCTCCCCCTTGATTTATTCCTTCAATAAGTGGACCAAGCTCACAGAACTTGGAGCCTCGCTTGGAGCCCACAATTTTTACTTGAAAATTGATGCTTGATAAACTTCAGATGCTTTTAGAAATTTTTAAGCTATTTCAGAAACTGCTTGTGAAAATAGCGTTGTGTATATTCAGCCAATTATTTTTAGATACAGACGTAGTACCATTCATGGCTTTGATATCACCTGCAATGACTAAATCACTTGTATGCTTATGAGCCTGGATACTTAGGATAACATTATACTATTACCATCGCAATATCTTATCTTCCATGGATTTCACCAGTCATTTAAGAATTTTTTTGCTTGAAGTGTTCTGCACTGGAATGATTCTCCACTTAGATATTAATTTGTTTTTTTATCGTGTATGTGTTAACTGATAATGAAGACTATAGAGTTTGATGCTTTACAAGAAGTGATCAGAATTTTACAAGTTCTTCCAACTGATAATCTGGGAATCTTCATTAGTACTAGCTGATAGTTGCTTTATCACATTTCAACATTGACTCATAAAGATTGCATAATTTTACCACTGTCTAAAATTTACCAAGGTTATTAATAAGATTCTTAGGAAACAGAATATTAGCTAAGGTCACGAGACCTTGCTAATCTCAGACGAGGTGCATTTGAAAACCTTAGCATTCGTCTCAGCATGTTGCAAAGCGGTAGGAAACGCCAGTTAAGAACTAGGCCGCGGGATATATATAGCATCAGGGATCGGGGTCGCTACTAAAATACACGTGAAGCTGAATCTCACCTCAAACACAATTTTGTGGCAGAATTTGTTCTTCATATTATCGATAAAATGAATCTTTCTTGATCCTTATCCCAACCATTAACAATATATATCAAATAGGAGGAATTCACTGCAACACCGCACATGTACATGTGTTTCCTGCTAAGAAGCTAAGCATAATTTCTTTATTTATGTTATGTTTGACTAGTTAAACTTTAGGTGTGGCATTTGAATCAGTGATGTGTTGAGATGGTACGAAGGCAAGGCAGGAAATGATGTGAATTATCTCACAATGTACTCTTTTGCCGATATCAGCATATTCAAACATGTAGAGCTAGCACGGAACCTATGACATCACTAAACAATAAATTAATAATATTTGGATTACGTCCAACATAGCAGTCCACTTTTTGATTCAATGAAAACAATTGTAGATATCAAAGAGAATTCTATGAATTATTTGCTGATGGCAGACATTTTCTGTTGTAGACTTTTACAGCCTGGTGTAACTCACATCTCCGTAAGGCTGGAACTGCGATCGAATCAATCGAAGACGACTTCAGAAATGGGCTGAAGCTTATGTTGCTGCTGGAGGTAATATCCGGCGAGACCCTCCCAAGGCCCGACCGTGGCAAGATGCGTTTCCACAAAATTGCAAATGTGAACAAGGCTCTTGACTACATTGCCAGTAAAGGAGTCAAACTTGTTTCCATTGGTGCCGAAGGTTGGTGTAATTACCTTAGTGTTTATAGAGAATTATAAATTTTTTTATATTCATGTTAATTCATTGATAGAAATCGTTGATGGTAACCTGAAGATGACTCTGGGAATGATCTGGACCATCATTCTTAGATTCGCTATCCAAGATATCTCTGTGGAAGAGATGACTGCTAAAGAGGGACTTCTTCTGTGGTGTCAACGTAAGACAGCACCTTATAAGAACGTCAATGTTCAGAACTTCCATCTGTCATTCAAGGATGGATTGGCATTCTGTGCTTTGATCCATCGCCATCGTCCTGACCTCATCGATTACAACAAGCTCAGCAAGGACAATCCTCTGGAAAATTTGAACACCGCTTTCGACGTTGCTGAGAAGTACCTAGATATCCCACGCATGTTGGACCCAGATGGTAAATTTAACTTTTGTTTAATTTCAACAACTAAACAACTACAATATTTAATGTTTATTTTAAGATCAGTCTAGATCAAACTTTATAGGAATAGATTTTACACATAAATATGTTGGATGTAATAGATACGTTCGAGATCTTTCGCGTCTTTAGTTGCTGACTCGTTCCTTCACACTATCTAAAGTATTGACCTCAGTTGGATTAAAGAACACCAGAGAATCTGAAACCTTTCATAACTTTACTCTAAGAAGTCAGTGATTTTAGAATCCTATAAAATTGGAGGTCGACATTCTGGGCATCGAGATTTTTTAGAGAAAAGTTTGAATTGGTGCATCTAGCTTGGCAGCTACGTCACAAAACCTGATAGAAGATAGTTTATGATTTCAGTCTCATTCTAAATTGAAAGCACGGATCCCCGATTGGTTGAAATTATTCTTCGTAATAATTACAGCTGTTGTAAGATTTCATAATGTGTATTCAATAGATTTGATCAACACCCCGAAGCCGGATGAACGTGCGATCATGACCTACGTTTCCTGCTACTACCACGCGTTCCAGGGCGCCCAGCAGGTCAGCGCAATGTATTGCGTGTCCCTTATTATTCACAACCCTTTACACTTCCTAATGTACAAAGTAAACCCTTGCGCATCGTCTTAATCGCACCGAATTACTATTTCATTCATAATAATGTATTGTGTTCAATCAGTACAGCGGCGTGCAAAAATCGGTCATTTTTTTTAAAGCTTCTGAAATAAGTTTATAAAAAAAGATTTGCCACATTACGTTTTTACTTTGTGTAAGTACTATTTAATTTTCTAATATACGAACTCAAATTGGTATTTTATGGAACTGATCGAAACCTCCTCAATGCTTTGCACGCCATAATAATCTACAGGCATGAAATAAATTCGTATATTAGCTCTTTTAAAAATGACCGATTCAGCTGGAAAGTTGTGGTTGCCTAGGTATAGGGTGGTCCAAAAGTCAACATTCATATTACTGCATCTAGAGTCCACAAAAATGACCCATGGAAAGCCATTACAGATCGATTACCTAATCAGGACTAATGCACAGCCCTATATTGCAGCCGATGTCTTTGCATTTGATATTTAATACATGTTTGATTAATTGATTCAATGAATAGCATCTGATATGTTATTTTCAACTAACATTGCATGGTTTGTGTTTCAATTGTGTTTTTCTAGACATGAGAAATACTGCTATGCCTGACGAGAGAGCAGTGATGACTTATGTATCGTCATACTACCATTGCTTTAGTGGCGCTCAGAAGGTGTGTGTTTTTCAACGAATTGATAATAATTTCTGACTACTATTATCAGGTCTCACATTATTTGGTTGGTATGCAAAGTTCTATTTATGCATATTCAGAGACTCTCATTTATTAAAAAGTACTATTATCACTGACGATTTATTCATTATGAAAGAATAAGAAAAATCGAACAATAAAAAAAAAGAGAGAACGAGCGAACGGAGTTCGTTGTATTAATCACTTTAATCTTTTGTTCTCAATGTTTTCCCTGTTTATTCACCTGATATTTGACTGCAGGCAGAGACTGCTGCCAACAGGATCTGCAAAGTGTTGAAGGTAAATCAGGAAAATGAGAGACTTATGGAGGAGTATGAGCGACTTGCATCAGATTTGTTGGAATGGATAAGGCGAACTATGCCATGGCTAGCAAGTCGCCAGACAGATAATTCGCTGGCTGGATGTCAGAAAAAACTTGAGGAGTACAGGACGTACCGCCGCAAGCACAAGCCCCCTCGTGTCGAACAGAAAGCTAAACTTGAGACCAATTTCAATACTCTGCAAACTAAATTGAGGCTTAGCAATCGTCCTGCTTACATGCCCACTGAAGGAAAGATGGTCTCTGATATCAACAAAGCATGGAAAGGTAAGTCAAACTTGAGCTGAGGGAAGATTTATTTTCGTGCACATTGGTAAAACGCAGAATAATCTAACAGGTCTTGAGCTTGGAGAGAAGGCATTCGAAGAATGGCTCCTATCAGAAATGATGCGCCTCGAACGTCTTGAGCATCTTGCTCAAAAGTTCAAGCACAAGGCAGATGCTCATGAAGATTGGACCTCTGGCAAAGAAGAAATGTTGACATCTCAAATCTTCCGTCAGTGTAAACTCAATGAATTAAAGGCGCTGAAAAAAAAACACGAGGCCTTTGAATCTGATCTTGCCGCACACCAGGATAGAGTTGAGCAAATTGCTGCCATTGCTCAGGAGTTAAAGTAAGTAGAAATGATCATTCTAAATACTTGAAACATTCATCATCTTTCTTTATAATGTCGATTCTAAATGTAATAGCGACAATCTTAACACCATCCATTTGTTGTTTCGTATCAAATTAGCACCCTAGAATACCACGATAGCGCCTCAGTTAATGCAAGGTGCCAGCGTATCTGTGACCAGTGGGATAGGCTTGGAACCCTGACTCAGCGCAGACGCCAGGCTCTTGATGAAGCGGAAAGAATTCTGGAAAAGATCGATGTCCTTCATCTGGAATTCGCCAAACGTGCCGCGGTATGTATTCCCAAGTTTTTTTACTAGTCAATTCCGCAGGATGTTGGTTATCCAGGTTTGAGAGTAAAAATAACAGTTATAACGTCCAAATTCTTGTAGCCCTTCAACAACTGGTTAGATGGCACTCGCGAGGATTTGGTAGACATGTTTATCGTTCACACAATGGAAGAAATTCAAGGACTTATGGATGCTCATGCTGCATTCAAAGCTACGCTAGGAGAGGCTGATAAGGAATACAACTCAATTGTTGGTTTGGTTCGCGAAGTCGAGTCAATAGTTAAACAGTTCCAGATTCCTGGTGGACTTGAAAATCCGTATACCACCCTGACGGCATTGGTGAGTTGCAGCTCGGCTCGTCTGTCAGTCATTTTTTTCCATCATACATCTCATGCAATTTTATTGTTAACGTTCCCCAAACCCGATTTTATAGGACCTCACTAAGAAATGGAGCGATGTTAGGCAGTTGGTGCCTCAGCGTGACGGTACACTTGCCGCTGAACTACGCAAACAACAAAGTATCCTTATCACAATTATGTTCAATGTTTGCTATGATTGAAATCTGCAGTCTGTGTTTGCATGTTATTTCAGTTTTTGATATGTAATACAAGTTAGAGGAAAGTAAAATACCTTAACTCTGCCAAAAGATAATGAAATGTTGCGCCGGCAATTTGCTGAGAAGGCTAACGCCGTTGGACCTTGGATGGAACGGCAGTTGGACGCAGTGACTGCAATCGGTATGGGTCTACAAGGTACCCTTGAAGATCAACTTCACCGATTGAAGGAATATGAATCAGCTGTATACCAATACAAGGCACATCTTGAAGAATTGGAGAAGATTCACCAAGCTGTACAAGAGGGAATGATATTCGAGAATCGGTATACCCAGTACACTATGGAAACTCTTCGCGTTGGTTGGGAACAGTTGCTAACTTCAATTAATCGCAATATCAATGAAGTCGAAAACCAGATTCTCACTCGAGACTCAAAGGTATTATGTCTATCCAGTCATACAGTATTTTTAGTAATTAAACGGAAGCGTGTTCGAATATTTTCTGAATTACGCATGATTTTTTTTCAACAGGGAATAACGCAGGATCAGTTGAACGAATTCCGTAGTAGTTTCAACCACTTTGATAAGAACAGGACAGGTCGTCTTGCACCAGATGAGTTCAAGTCTTGCCTCGTGTCATTGGGATATTCAATTGGTAAAGACAGGCAGGGAGACATTGACTTCCAGCGTATTCTTGCTATCGTAGATCCCAACAGCTCAGGATTTGTACACTTTGATGCTTTCTTGGACTTTATGACTCGTGAATCCACCGATACTGACACTGCTGAGCAGGTCATCGATAGCTTCCGCATCTTGGCTGGCGATAAGGTAAAAAATAGTTTGATCCTGAGACAATTTTGGATCGTATAAAATTGCGATCATCTTCAAGCAGACCTATACCGAGGTTATTCAGTTGATGTGTTCTTCTGAAAATTAAACGTCTTTTTTCATGTTTGTGAATTACAGCCATATATCCTCGCTGACGAGTTGAGGAGAGAATTGCCTCCTGATCAGGCTGAATATTGCATCCACCGAATGCCTCCGTTCAAGGGAGCCAATGCCATACCTGGAGCACTGGACTATCGCTCATTTTCTACTGCTCTATACGGAGAGTCTGACCTGTAAATTAATACCGTAAAGTATACAAAATTGCACCTTTTCCATACAGGCATATTAATTGTGTAGAACGACAAAGATCATTTCGTAACGCATAACATCATCTAGTTATAACGAATCTATTCGAGTCTCTATAGTAATATGATAGAAATCCAGTACAAATTAAAGTCACTTGAATAATTTTAATGCAAGTTTACAATAGGAAGGTAACAGATTCACGCATTTCGCCATCAGATTCATATTTTTCTACCTGGAAATAGCTAGCTATTGTAGGATTTAATCGTTTTCTACAAAATAAATGTCTGCGAGGAAAAGGTTTCGTAACAATGGGATACTTTTTGGAAATCCCGTCGTAAGTTGAGGAGATGAATCAATACTGGGGTTCTTTGCAAGGGGAGGAGATATGAGAATATTAGCATGAAATCATCAATGGAAAATTCGACATTATTTACTTGAAATTCAGTGAAAGGCATTCCATTGACTGTACACAAGAGTCAACATCTATGGTCCTTTACAACAATCTTCCCATTGGATGTTATCTCGCTTCCCCTTACGTTAGACGATAGCTGAGTTGCTACATTTCTCTAACATAAAAATAGATGCTAGTGTCACGAGTGTACTTTCCATGATCTATCGAGCAGCTGAATCAATTTAATGATAAACAAAACTCTGATATTATAGCTCATTCTGTAAATATTTTCGCTCATTGAAGCTGCGCTAGAAACCTTCTGACAATTATCTATCAACAATGGAATATTTCATCTTTTGTGTACTCAAGAACTTCAATTCCGTAGTTTTACATCTGCTGACAAGCATTAATATACATATCACAAACTTTTTTTATGTTAGAAAAATAGAGTAGCAAAGCTTACACCTACTTTTCAAATACTGGGATGTTTTTCTGCACCTGTGAACGTGTATCTCGATGAAATGGAATTTGTTTTGAAGAAGTTGAGATAAACGTTTCAGTATTAAGAAAATCTATGTAAAACTTGGTCATAAATGACTCATATGCCAAAAAAAGTGATTTGCCATGTCCCGCTTGAGGGAGCATAGATTTGCTTCAGGACTTTCTTGCAACGAATTAATAGACAAATTGTCACACTGGGTCATCGTGATGGCATTCGATGCAGCATTTAAAAAAAAAAAAAAAAAATACGAAACAACGAAAAAATCGTCATTAAAAATATGTGTGATATTTGGATGGAAACTGGAGATATATTATTCAGTTCAAAACAGCACTAATAATTTCTTATGTAATATCTTAAAGAATTAATTTCAATTATACGTACGGAAAGAACTCGACTGTTGACTGTGAAACAACTCTATGCTTTCTGAATGCGATTAAAATTGTAAAAATATTAACTTATTGATAAACAAAATGAAATTTGATGATCTACAGAAAACCAAATTTTCTCGCCAAGAAACAAGAAAACTGTACGATCGAATCAAAATGAGCCTATTTTTCTAAAAAAACGAAGTAATTAAAAATAAAACGGCGCAGTGAATTGAAAGTGTCGACCTGTAAATTTATATCCACAATGAATTGAAAAAGGAAAGTAAAACGAGAAAGAAGAAGGGAAAACAAAGAAAAAGTAATCAAAGCGATACGATGAAAAATTATTTATTTATTTGATTTTTAATTATTTATTTTACCGATATTAATTATTTTAGTGAACGAAACTCTTTTCAAAGTATTTATTTTTATAAATATTTTTGAAACATTTATCGGACCTGTGGTCCATATATTAATCTCTGCATAGCAGCTGCCAACTATCAGTCATCTCATTGACATGTTATTATCGTACATAAGGGCAAAAGTCATTCATTTGAATCTACTTAAAATCATTATGTAATCATTGAACTGTCATACTTATGTTCTCGAGCATGTCTATATTATTACAAAAAAAGAAAATAAAACAAGGTATATACCTACCTACAGTAAAAGTTTGGTTTGGCTTTAGGCTTAACGCTTATTCGAAATCAGTCTTCTACGTGCTTTTACAATTTTCAAGAATGAAAACAGAATTCTGAAACAGTGAAGAGGGGAAAAAAATAATTTTAACAGATTCTTAAAGACTCCGATTTATGTAATTGCAATTTGTAATAAGCTGAATTAAAATCATTGAAAAAGCCAACAAATACATGGAACACGTATGTAACACGCACAACCACATGCCACACATGTAATACACATAACACAAGATTATAACAAGAAATTAATATATTTACAATACATTATTATATTATTATATATACCTATACATATACATGTAATTCTTACATATAATTAAAATTATAATTCTAAGATTAATTATCAGACAGATCGATCTATCATCCCATATTGTACAACCATCCATCAAATATTGATTTGTTTTTTTTGCCTATTATTTTCATCTCCTACTACTAGTTTAATTATGACGATAACTGTAAAACGACGAAATTATGAAAAAATAAAAAGTCCAAAAAACGAACCAACTTTTTTTTCAAATCATGTGCTTTATTTTTTGGCGTCAATGGACGCAAGATTCAAAATAACCCGCCGAACTTGGATTATGGTCACTGAACTTGGAATATGTCTATGGTCCCGGATCCGGGCATTTAGAAATGTATTCAGATTGGTTTTACACTGAGAGTTTCTTTCCTGACGACATGTATAGTCGTTGGGAGATTCGCGCCTGTGAACGTCTTTGAAAATGGCTGATTGTATGATTGTATCGTCGTGTATTCTGGAAATTAAATGAGCTGTTCTGCGTATCTCGCAGAAGAGGCGGATATTCGTAACATAAAAGCTGATACAAAGCTGAATCGTGGGTGTGGTGTGAGTTTAAAAAAAAATCATTGACGTGAGGTTTTATTCAGATGGTGACGCAAATGAAATGGATTTTTGTTAATAACAAACGTATGTATACACACATAATTATTTGCTGCGAGTTGTGTCAACGATGTTTGGCACCAGCTTATTATCATCGGTGTAAAACTTTGGTGCAAAACTTTCAATAATTTACGGATGAAAGTTAACTATATGCCGGTCGAAGAAATTGATCATATGAAATTATTTGCTGCGGGGCACGCCAGTTGCACCAGCGTGACTTAAACTATTATCAACGTTTTGGGCTACTGAAAACGCAGTTTCGTTTTCGAAAAAATTTGATAAATAGCAAATACCAGGAACAACTTGCATGTGTTACGTTCATGTATATCTATACCCTCGTTCGATTAATTGACAGCTCGAAGACCCTACGGAATCGAATAGCTCACTTCATGCGCTTCTACGGTTTGCAACAAGGGCTTTGTTTTTCTACGAAAATTGCAACAGTAACCCAATCGTTCGCGTTATTATCGACGACACCTTCGAACTGGTGACAAATAGTGGGGTGAATAAAAATATATATATCTACGACGTTACCGAATCTATGGTGGTTTACATACCTCATTAAAAGTCAATTGATCCGTCAAAGATAACGGAATAACTCTTCTGATAAATCCTTTAACAAGTGCGTGCTATGATGATTTTTTTTTCTTATCATATCTGTCACTCTGGCATAATTATCATCGATCACAAATGCATATTGAATGATTATTGCCTATTATTCTTGGTGGCGAATGCTCACGTATAAAATAACCTCGACTTAACGGCCGGTTAAATAATTATTATTTCCTTGATCAAGATTCAATTAATATTAAAGCTGGGTAATACAAATGTTGATAGGTTTCACGTATGGAAAAATTTACACGCTGCTAGATGGTAGAGCTTGAAAGAATATTGTCTGGGGCTGGGAGCACCGTGAGGTTGGACCAGATTTCATATTCAAAAGGATAACAAGGTACAGCCGCCACGGCTTTCACCGAGATGGTCGGACTCGCGGGTGGGGGAGCACATCTCTATCCCTCGCCGATGCCCCCCAATCCCGAGTGTAAGTTCAACCGTAATTTTTGCTACACGTTGTCTGCTGGTTCTTTGAGTATTTCAATTGAGACCTAATCTTCATATTTTTTATCTGTTGAATGTAGTAAGGGAAATGACTGGTATAGCTCCGAGTGCACCTACCAGTGCCGATGCATGTCTCAGCATAGTCCACTCGCTTATGTGCCATCGTCAAGGGGGAGAGAGCGAGGGGTTCAGCAAGAGAGCGATAGAATCTTTGGTCAAAAAGCTGAAAGTAATTATAAATGAATTCTGTTTTTTTATTTCACCTATCAAGAAAGAACTAATTCGTCAATTGATAATCAACAGGAAAAAAGAGATGAACTGGACAGCCTTATAACAGCGATTACAACCAATGGAGCTCATCCTAGTAAATGTGTGACCATTCAGCGGACGCTCGATGGCAGACTACAGGTAGCAGGACGAAAGGGATTCCCCCATGTGATTTATGCTAGGATTTGGCGCTGGCCTGATCTTCACAAAAATGAGTTAAAACATGTGAAGTACTGCCAATTCGCGTTTGACCTCAAATGCGACTCAGTATGTGTCAATCCTTACCATTATGAAAGGGTTGTTTCACCTGGAATAGGTAAAGATGAATCTTCAGATCGAATTAAGTGATTCCTATGGTACTAAGTTGTCATTGATGATTTATATGACAGGAGCATCATTATCGCGTTTTGATTTTCAACTGAGTTTTCAACAATTTTTCTTATCATTAATTAGTCAGCAAAACTTTAAGGCAGTTCTAAAATGCATGAAAATGGTTCCTTGGTTCTTCTTGTCATTTTCAAACATAATGATTTCATTAGGTTCTCATTATCGTGGACTCATTTTTTATTTTATTTTTTATTCACTCTTCGGTGTATGATGGAATGAATGGGTTGGTTTCCCCCGCACAGACCCGTTCTTTACAGACCTGTCTGGGCTGACGCTGCAGTCTGGTGTTGGAGTTGGTCCGGGAGGCCGTTTGGTCAAAGACGAATATACTGTGGGAGGTGGAGGAGGCGGAGGAGGAGGAACTGGAATGGATGTAGATGGTGAGATCAATCAAACGATTCAGCACCATCCACCACCACCACCTCCGCCACCCAACAATCCGCAACCTTCTCAACAAGCCTTCATTCCTGGGCTACCACCGCCTAATCCAGGTTAGTTTTGTTTAAAACTTATCTCATTGAATAATCATTCCACTGTTGTGATTTCATTACTTCCAAACTTACAAGTGTTTAGGTATAAAGGACCGTGCAATGATTTGGATACTTCGGTAATTTAATAAAATTCTTGATTATCGCCAATCTAGTGTTTGATATTTGATTGATCGAGCAATTCTTGATAACGCGTTTTGATTTTAATTTATTATTTTTTATGCGATGCCATTTTAATAACAATTTTGATAGCCTTGATCATAGCATAAGATTTTTTTCAGCTGCCTTCTTTGATTGGTTCTGTTACTCATATGTTTGTTGCTAATTTTTCTTTTATTTACATTTCATTTGATTTTATTTTGGTTTTATTGCACAGCTGGAAATGAAGGCATGTTTGTCGCGGGCGGGAGTGCGGGTGGTGGCAACCCACAAACCAAACTGGAAGAGAACAATTGTCCTCGACAAACGTGGATACCCACGCCACACCACCCTGCATCTCGTAACATGCACCATCGTACGTAATGTTTAGTTTTTTTCTTTTTTGAAATTCAGTTATTTATTATTATGTTTGATTCATATAGCATTTTTATTCAGAGCATGCTCACCATGGTTTTTCCTACCTAATGTATTTTTTTGATTGAAAACTATTTTGGCAATTTTTCTGGCAGCGTGGATTAATAGAAACAGGGATAAAGGATTGATTATGTGACAGCAGAATTTAATCGAAATCCATAAACTTTGATTTACAGCTGTTGTTCACCCTATTGGGCATTCAGTAGGAAATCAACAACAGACATTGAATCCAACTGGAAGCACTGCTGGTAATTCACAAATCTTAAATACTGCTCAAGGACAGTCCACTGAACCTTTTTACGGGGCAGCTACATCTCCACAAGATCTGAATCAACCCCCAACCAGCGTTGATGCGTTAGCTGCATCTCTTGGTAAAAACAAAAAAAAAAAACATTCACTTAGTCTGACAAAGTTTGTAGGATCTTGTTCATCGGCATCTCTATGTTTCTTGATTAGGGGGTGGCCAGAGTTCACCCGTATCACCTGTTCATATGCATCATCAGAATGGATTTGCAGTTGCGACTGTGGCGAATCCTTATAACACTGGAGCTCCTCAATGGACGGGAGCAAACACTCTCACGTATACCCAGAGCATGCAGCCACCAGATCACCGTCATCTTCACGCAGCATCTTACTGTAAGTTATTTTAATCCTAGTTTCAAATCATCCGAATTCTTTGGGCCGTGTGAACTTAAGACTATTTTGGATCTTTAGGGGGTACTGGACATGGAGGAGATGTTGGTGGAAGCTTGGGAGGTTTATTATCCACACAACCAGCTCCTGAATACTGGTGCTCGGTAGGTTACTTTGAACTGGATGCCCAGGTCGGCGAAACTTTTAAAGTCAGCAGTGGGTGTCCAACTGTAACGGTGGATGGATACGTTGATCCTAGTGGTGGAAATCGCTTTTGTCTCGGAGCATTGAGTAACGTACATCGTACCGAACAAAGCGAGCGTGCTCGTCTTCACATTGGTGAGTGTTCCAAAATTGATTGTGATCTTTGGACATCAATCAATTTATCGAACGTCATTTAACTATTTCAATTTCAGGTAAAGGAGTGGTGCTGGACCTTAGAGGTGAAGGTGACGTTTGGCTTCGTTGCCAAAGTGAGCATAGTGTTTTTGTTCAATCATATTATCTCGATAGAGAGGCTGGACGAGCACCTGGTGACGCTGTGCATAAGATTTATCCATCTGCTTATATCAAGGTCTTTGATCTTCGTCAATGCCACAAGCAAATGCGAGGGCAAGCTGCCACTGCTCAAGCTGCAGCAGCAGCACAAGCGGCTGCTGTTGCTGGTCATTTGACTCATGGCGCACCGATTACCAAAAGTAGGCTTTTAGACATTGCTTCAAATGCTAAGATGTCCACGTAGATATTTTGTCATGGTTTCAAATAATTCATATCTTTTGTAATCAGGTCTAAGTGCGGCAGCTGGTATTGGTGTGGACGATCTACGTCGACTGTGTATCTTGCGTCTGAGTTTTGTAAAAGGATGGGGACCAGATTATCCTCGACAGAGTATAAAAGAAACGCCCTGTTGGATCGAGGTGGGTCAGAATTTTTATAAAATATGACTAGGCATGTACAGAATCTTTGAGTGCTTAATGAAACTTTTATTATTCTTATTAATTGTTTAGGTTCACTTACATCGAGCCTTGCAGCTTCTAGATGAAGTGCTGCATACGATGCCAATCGACGGGCCACGTGGTATTGAATAAACACTCCTCACCATTTTCAGTTAATTGTAAGTGAACTTCAGAATTTCTCTATATTTTATTTATCCGAGGGATGGGAGTAACTGTTGAATGTGACGATCATAAATTGATAAATTTATGAACCAAAGCGCATGGACCAAAAATCAACAAATGGTTCAAAAAATAGGTGACTTGCTGCTTATTGCATACGAATATCATGTCGTATTTGATTCTGTGCTATATCGGTACAGATATACACATACATACATATTTTCTCCACCTTTCGCCGTCGGTTGTTCCGTTGAAGTAGTTTGACGATTTCTCCAATTAACTGATGGGCTGTAACTCAACTTACAAGTTTTGGGTAATGACAAACATTTGGAGAACATTTGATTACATTCTTAATAACTTTGAGACCATGATTCGTATGCCGGCTGGTGGAGGAGACCATTGCTTGAAACTCCCGGTGAAAAAACATTTCCTGAAATGCCAGTGAATATTGATAAAGTAATGGAATGGAAGAGGTGAAATATAAATTCTAATTTTTACGAAATTATCATTTTGGCCGATATGGCAAAATTGAATACTTTGAACTATCGATCGAATTTGTACTTTGTATGATACAAAGCGATACGGAGATTGCTGTGTACAGAAAATCAGAAAATCGGCATGTTTGTGCTGTTGTGCAATACAAAATTTTATTTTTTGATCACCCAAATTAGAGATGTATTTAAGAATGAAACAAAGATATGAAAAGGTAGCATATTCTTATAGCGCGCTTAAGAGGTTTTTTTTAGGGTTTGTAATTACGTGAAATGATTTTGCTTTCATAGGAATGCTGTTATGTCGTTTTTCTAAGTTGAGATATGTGAAAGACAGTAGTGTCAGTACATTTTTACGGAACAGCTCAATATTTGTATTGAAGTTATGAAATATTAAAAGAAGAAACAAACAATCTAGACAACGCCAACTTGATATGAGTAATTAAAGTCACCAATATACATGAGTGTATATAAGTTTCATGATCGAAAAAAGTAGGTAATATTGTTTGGTGGCTGGTGGTATTTCATAGAGCAAAGTATGTTTCATAAACAATCAATTGATTTTCTTAATAGCATAGTTTACTATCAAGACATTTCTGATTAAATATTTTGTATTAGCTTAGTATTTGTTGAGAAATTGAATTACTAACCGATTTATTATATATATTCGTGCGAATATATGTTATTATATGGTAATTAGTACCTTCTATTGAGTAGAGATTTGACCAAAATTTTTATAACTATGAATTATTATAAAAGAAAAATTGTTTTATCGCTTGTTTTTATTGACGCGTATTATATTTTTGCTTTGTTGTATGGAGTAGAGATTATTTAGCGATTTGTTTTCATCTTGACGTGTAGAACTTTAATCACCTACGTATAATGATTATATAAAGTATCATCATCATCTTTTTTGTCCAATTTTTTTGTTTGTTACTTTCAATCTTCAACTTTGTACACCTTACATTACATATTGTATTATCATGTCGTACGTTATATCATATGTATATGACAATGCAGTTAGCATTGTAACACTAGTACTAAATGATCCATCTATTGTCTATTTACCGTCAAACACAGTTTGGTTGTGACTTAACATTATGGCTTTTTGTTCGTTAAAGTTTCAACGTGTTATAAATTATTAATCGACTTACAAAGCACAGCTATTTAATAGTATTGTTAGTAACTGGCGGCTGATGAAGTTGCTGAACAATTAAAAATGCGAGCCTAAATGTGTTACAATCCTGTAAAAGGGAACAGAAAATGTCAAATAAAAGTTTAATCTTTCTCGATACCATTATAAATGTTATCGATCACAGTTTTGAGCAGCAGAATTCGAGCGCATATACCCGCGCTCGTATATTATTATAGTAATGTACGTGCCATTTTTTCGTTGTTTTTAATTATACTATGTATTAGGTTCACAAGCTCCAAATGCGTCTGTGTAGCTTTTTTCTGCGATCCAAAATTCTACCTTCAACAACCGCGCTGAACTCAGATTTGCTATTGTTTCATTTTGGTACTGCTAATTTACCCCACGTATTAAAAGGCTTCACAAGTTCACTTATACTCGTGAAGGGTATTACTAAGATGAATGCAGTTCCGATCACGGTATTGCATGTGGAGTCTATTTATTGACAAAGATCAGTTATGTAGCATTTGATGCAACGATTTAAAACTAAACGACGTGCAATAGTCCAAATCTGTAACAAGGATGCAACTTCACTTGCAGACCTAATCATAAAGTACCTAAGGCACTAATTTGTGTCAACCCTTGCAGTTTCTTTTTTTTTTTTTTTGTTTGTATTTTTTTTTTTTTTACAATTATTCGATTATTTGTAAGGAATAGAATATCTGTAATCTTTTTATGTTATTATAACTGAACTGATGTAATGTACTTCAATCTGCACATGAAATTTGATACATCTTCACAACTGGCTGTTTACAAAGGTGACACGGTGTAGCTTAAGCATTTTCGTTACTTTTAGATACGTTCAATTTGTTGAGCAGTTTAAGCATCTTGTTTTAAAAATATAAGATACTAATTTATGTACCCGAGTTAGGTGTAAGAATTTTAGTTATGTACGTAATTTAGATATTTTTTGAATCATCTGAGAAAGAAATAGATAACTATCTTATATCCTTTGCAACCGAACACATTATGATCTCGAATTTAAAATAATCGATTAACCATAGCTTAGTTACTGCCTTATCAAGGTCTCACCATCACTTCATGTAATACCCATGTAATTTATCTTATTCTTCAAAGACACACTGGAAATACATTCGTACATAAGTGAGCAGATACAAATAACTAATATTATTACATGTGTCCAAGTTGAAAAAAAATATTATAGACATATTACCTAGAATCAATTTGTACAAATCGGTCTTTCTATTATCAATCATTACCTATACGTTTTGAAGCATCTAACGAAGGAAAACAGGGAAGAGTAAACGAAAAAATATATACTATATATACATATAATTATTTCTATTATATTCAATGATATTTGAGGACAGAGTGAATCGTGTTCAAGGTATCACTTCTGATTCTGCAAATATACACTGAAAATTCAATGGTTTTAAATAAAAGCCAAAGATATGTTAGAAATAATAGATACTGTTTTGACACAAAAAAATAATATTCGGTTTGAAACAGATAACTTACAAATAGGTACGCATTCACTGGATTGTAATTAAACCTATTTAGTACGTTTCAAATTATTCGGGGGTCGTGTGTGGCTGATTAGAGTATTTTAATGTGCCATGGGATTAGAGAGCAGAGATACCAGTAGCTAATAAACTAATGAACTTAGCGTGGTGATCAGAAATGATACTGACTTTCTAGGATATATTTTTCCACTTTGAAAACAACAATTTGTCAGAACAAATCTTCAATAATCTAGACGGTTAAAAGTTTTATTTTATAAGATATAATGCCAAATGTTAACCAGAGATTTTACACGTTGATTTCGTAAAATTGATCTGTTTGGATCTCCTGTATCAATGTCCCTTGTGTTCATTTATGTGTCAATACGATCAATTAATAATATTAAAATCTGTGAATCTCAATAATCAGACAATCAGAAGTTTTACAAACAATGCAAGATTTTTTACTTACCGATGAATTTTTGTAAATAAAAGTACCATTGTTCATCCGCAAACAGATCGAAATTACGTTTGATACGTCGTGTGTCATACCTCCTAATATCTGACGAGTGCACGTCGTTACAACTCTACGTTAAAATGATTTTAATAAATATTATATGAAGCTACTCGTGTAACCAGACTTCAACAATGTGTCAGCAATATTGTTTTCTCTTTTTTGTAAATAAACCATGTTATACATCATTTTCAATAAACGAATTCTATAACAGGAATCCAAGGTTTCTGGATATAATGGGATGAAGTAAATAAATGGTTAGTACACAACTCTTTGTGTAAAGTATTCGTTTATCATTGATACAGAAAATACGAATGCTATCATTAACTTCATATTAAAACAATCTACAATAATTTGCCTTATTAATTACGCTGCTGATGTCTTAATTGCTTGTCTTTAATTTCAAACTCTGGTTTGATATATTTTCCACGATAAATAGTGCCAGCAGAATCCATTGCCCAATTATAATTGACGGGATTGTCTAGAGCATCTTCTATAGCTTGATCTATGTTATCCGCTGTTATGAAGTGCTTGGATGCTTCTTTAAGCTGTTTCACTTTTTCCTCAATTGTTTCAAGCTTGTCTTTCCGATACTGGTCTTTAATAACCATTGTTTCGAGTATCTGTTCACTGCGGATTTTCCATTCTTCGGCTAATCGTACCTCTCTTTCCTTTGCTCTAGCTGCATTCCAATCCTCGTTTATCTTCCAGCAGCGCTCAAAATCTTCTTGCTCTTCTTTTAGATGCAATTCCTCATCAAGCTTTACCACAGATGATCCTATCATATCTCTTATATGCCGCCTGAAATAAAAATCAGAAGAATTGATTCAAAGATTTGTTTGTGTATATTTATCACTGAAAGAAAGTATTCCGACTAGTTCGTAGTCTGAGGCTAGTAATAATAGGTTATGTCGAGAGATCTGTGCTTACAAGTAATTCGCGTTACAACAGTTTTCACAAAGTGAGAAATAAATTACCGTATGGATCTGACGTGAGTTTTATAGATGTCATGAAGTCTTTTTAATTCAAGCTGCTCATCAACGGGTATTTTTGGTCTCTCCGGTATCCTGAATATTTTACTCTTGGCCATGGGCACCCACCGCGGTTTTCGCCACCAACGAACACTTTGTACACAAATGGGATTAGGCAATACACTCAGTATACCGAGAGAATTGTTGGTCATCGACGCACTGACCATCATCGTTGATCGCAACATTCTTAATTGTTAAACAGTAATTGTTCAAATATCAAATAGACGTGGACCCTGGCGGACCCCGACTTCAGGGGCTCACATTGGATGACGTTTCTTGTTATACTACTCCTCCGTGCGCGCATAACGAATTTACGTAGGGTGATCAAATGCGCTTGCGCCATCAATTTCGCATGGCGTTTTGAATGAAATCTTTGATCCGATGAACGAAGGTGAAAAGAAAATTATTTAGCGATTAATCCTCGTAGATTAGGAAAAACTTTATTTTTCAGTTCGATTCATTGAGTCACAAATCACCGGAGTCACCGGTTGAGCTTGTCGGACTTAGCGTAACCCAAATCCACGCTAATCGCCAGACTACATGACAATCGGTACTTGGCTGATCGTAAAAATCTAAATAACTATTGCTTTGATTTTTTTTGATTTTCGGGCCAAAAATTAAAATTGATAGCATGATCTTTTTCCAACACTTTTTGAGCTCAGGAATCCGTAGCCGCAAGCTAAATTGATCTATCTATAAAAGTGATTGAGTTGTCGCCTATTTATCGCTCCGAAGAGTGAAAAATCAAAGATATCTCGGTGGGATAAATTCGTAGCTCAATTTGACCGACGGATTCGTGTTCCTGAGGTCAAAATACATGAGAAAAGCGCTATACAATCGATTTTAAAAATACTTCATTTTTGGCCCAAAAATCGAAAAAATCCAAAGGGGTACCCCTTGAAATTTTGTCGATTTTGGGGTCAAAAATCAATATTTTTTTTTATTGGGTTTTATATACTATTTCTATGTAGTTTGATCTCAGGAATCCGAATCCGCAAGCCAAATTGATCTATCTATAAAATTAATCGAGTTATCGCCAATTTTTCGATTTTTGGAGCAGAAAAATTGAGATATCTCAACCAGAAAAATTCATAGCTCAATTTGGCCAACGGATTCGTGTCCCTGAGGTCAAATTACGTTAGAAAAGCGTCATACGATCGATTTTTAAAATACTTCATTTTCGGCCCAAAAATCGAAAAAATCCAAAGTTACGCAAAAATCCGATGAGATGCCGGTGTATGTATGCCGGAGCAGAGATTAAATGCCGCAAGTTCGATTTTTCTCCCGTATATTATTTTTTGACTCTGCAGGTACAAGTTAGATATTTATAATGCATATACGCAATAATCGAAGTACTTATGATCTCATTTATATTTAAACGAGAAATATTATCAACAATAATGCAATAATGCCAAGGGCTACTAGTGCCTCGAGCTGCAGTCACTTGTCTAAGAACGAACTGTTGATGCAGCAGCGTGATCAATTCTGTGGTGCACCACTGCGGCTGTTAAACCTGTTTTAATTGTAAGTATAGAAAGCTGATTATCATTCAGTATCTAATGACTAAAATAATTTGAACGATAAAAACTGTGCACTTATACCTACGCCGGTTAGATTTGCCATGAAAATATTACGGGTCCGCATAAGGACCCCGTATCCGGTCATCCACTCTGCGTCGCGCAGTTCCAAAATGGCGCCGTTTCGAATTATACGTATTTCAAACGATCGAGGCAACGATTGAATTCCGATACAAATTTCCGGTGGCTTGGAATTAAAATTTTCAACGGGAACCTTCAGCAAGGTATTTAAGCGTCACTCTCTGGTTCGTCATCGGTTGGTTTAAAAAAAAAAACTTTTACATCATGTACGGGAAAGTAAAAATTCTTCGGTCTGGGATCGCACAACGCTGCGAAAAATAGCATAACCCCGTTGCACGAGGATCATCAGAATCTGATGAAATTGATTACTCGTTACACGTAAGTCTGAAATTTTCGTACACGGCGTGAAACGGAATTTATAATTTTCTAGGATATCGTGCCGGCTTGGCGTCGCACAAGAACTTGGACCTAATGGATAAGTTTTCGAGTAAGATGTAGGTGAGTGCGACGGGTGATTCTTTATTTTTATAGAAACATAGAGCCGTGTAGGCGTGGGTGGCGTACAGGTACATCTATGCAATGTGTACGTAGCCTTGTTTTACGCGACTTTGGCGTCACGGCGTCACGGCATCACGGCGTCGCGGCGCTTGCGTGCGCCTCCGGTCGCTGAGTGCGGCGTAGCGAACGACCGAGAGCGTCGTCTCCCCGAGCTCGAGCTCGGGCGTTGTGAGCTCGGTAGTATACCTAAAGTCGGCACCCCGCTCGAACACGCCATCGCACGACACTTCACGTATAGGGCCTGATAACCACCGACTGCCGCAAAATAATCAGTCAGACGGTCGCCGCACTCAGGTTTAACGATTATCAAAAAGGAACGAAGCAAATTTAACTAAAATAAATCTTACGAAAATTTTTTTTAAAAAGACGTACAAAACCGAAGAAAGATAGAAAGAAAGAAAATTGACTAAACGAATAGAAGGAACCGAACAAAAACAACAGACGCAAAAAGAAAGAGGAAAAAAAAATGCGGTCTAGTCTGAAGTCAAAGATCACGGGAACACGGTTTTTCGTTAAGTTAACGGCTATCGGCGACGAGGAGACTCGCTGAGATTTTATATACAGCAACAAATAAATAAGAAGAACAATAATATTATATACACATATTATACGTACATAAAGTAAAAAAAAAAAACAAAAAAAAACGGATAAACGGAACGAATTTTTATTCTTGTTACTTGTATTATCTGTATAATCAAAAGATAATCGTCGTTGTCGTTGTTGCTGCGCCTCGCCTCGCCTCGCCTCGCAACGTAACGTAACGTAAAATCTACGTAACGTAACGTTATAACGACGTGTTATTTTATCTGTATCTCTTATCTAATAATTTTCATGAAAATTTCTACGTTCCGCTTTACCCGCGCTGCGCAGCGTTCGCGTACAACGTGTACCGTGTAACACGTTAAAGAAAATAGTAAAGAAAAAAAAAAGAAAAAAAGAAAACGATAAATAAATATCCAATCGGAAGTTCGCGAACGGTTGCAGATGGTATCGCGACGACGATGATGACGCCTGCAACGCGACCATATAACTCATGAGTGTTCTTCAAAAACCGTTACATACGTATATCTCCAACACACATACAGGAGGAACGCATGACGAGTCAAGTGTCGTGTAAACGTACGTGTAACCGCATGGAGATGGAATAAGAAAAAAAATTGTTCTCTCTCGAATGTAAAATCGAACGAATGTCGATAGTGGATTCGAATAATCATCCCCCGCGTGCGGTACACACGCACAGAATTTGTTGACCCGGTGCGCGTTTCGTCGACGTCGTTATCCTCCCGCTGCTCTTGCTGGTGCTGCTGGTGCTGCTGGTGGTGGTGGTGGTGATCATACATCCGAGTTTCGGAGTTGCGAACGTTTCTTCCTTCTTCGTCGAAGGACGAATCGACGCGGCTCCCTACCGCGAGTGACGGTACCGCCGAGTCGCTGCCAAATACCGGGATAACTTGGTGCTGCGTGTACACCGATACCGTACGCGAATAAAACGTACGAGTGTTTTCAACCACGTCAAGCTACGACGCGTCCACCTTCTCCGGTACCTGGGCGAATCTGGGGTACGTAGTGACCCGCTGAGATTCCTGCATAGGATTTCGAAAAATACACGAGAGCATATTCGGTCAACAGCTGGGGGCCGCTCAACTTCCGGAATTCGACGAGGGACCGTAATCGCGATTCTCGCGTTTTCCGCGTCGCGTCAAAGACGGAATAAATAAGAAAAAGTGAAAAAGAGAAGAGGTGGAAGAGGAGTACACACGATAATTATGCAGAGGCATTAGGTGTCTCCCTTATCGCGATCATCTCCGTGCACGATACATCTATCAAGCGCGTCTCCTTGAGGTGGAGATTTTGAAGAAGATTCCGTGCTGCGGCAGCGCGCGGTCCATTATCTCCGATATTAAATATATCGAAAAATTATGGGATGATTTGCGGGTGCCTTGGAGAATTTTTATCCGCAGATCCTCGACCGCGTATCAACGATATCATTCGTCAATAATTTCCGCATCCGCGATCAATAACAAAATATCCCCAACTGAGAGGAGAAGTATGATGACCAAAAATGAGCGACGTTCGATTTAGCAACGGATAATATAACGATAAAGGATCGTCGTTGCTGCGGTGGTGAACGGTGAAATAGAACCGAGTTCACCGGGAAGTTGGTATATTTGGCTCGATAAAATAACGCGTGCGGTTCACACAGGTATATAACTGCGAGAAGGAGCAAAGATGCGTCGTTCTTCCTGTCGGTTCAACTTATAGTCGAAGACGTACAAAATTTTCATTCAGACCATTCGTTCAAAGTTCGATCTTATTATATACGCGATATAATATTTCATATTAACGATAATAGTATTAATAACAAAAAATTTCATTAACGTTAATAAACAATAGTCTTAAAATTGATAACGATATATTGATAAAAATTAATCAATAATAATAATAATATAATTATTAATAATAATAATAATAAATAATCTAACGCTGATACATTAACGATTTGATAGGAGGTATTGTAAAAGTTTAATATATATATGACTGTATAAATATTAGTGAAAAGAAAAAATTTTTAACGCCGGTATTTGAAAAAAAAAAAAAAAATTATATATGTATATATGCATATATAAGTAAAAAAAGAAACGTGTTATTCGATTTTAAACGCTCCTACCTTTTTCTATGTAAACTTTAAGAATGAACTTATATAAATATTGAACACATAAATAACGTTATATAGTCAGTTTTGATCCGGTGCAAAGAAGAACCGAAAACGGAAGGATTTTTGAAAAATCCAAGCATGATAATGCACACAGCTTGAATATTGGGAATTGAATCGTACATGAAATTTATTTCCGAACCAAATCGACGAACGTCAAGAAGAGAAAAAAAAAAGATAAAATAAATAAATAAATTTACCAAGTTTAATTATAAAAGAAAAAAAAAAAAGAAAAGGGTACGGTACGAATTTCACCGAGACGGTGTAGTTGATCTGAAAATTGAATCGCAACATATATGGGGGACTTTAAATACGGCCCTGTTATCTCTACGCTGGACTACTGCTCCAGTTTATTTGCTAATAACCCTGCGCCTACATCGAGTAGTAGCAGTAAGCCGTCAACGGTCATGCAGGACGACCTGCTGATAGAAAAACAGACCGCAAATAAACCGGCTCCGTTGTCACCTGGTGCGGGCGGTGGTGCAGTATCGGATTCTAATATCGGTGTGAGCGGACAGGACAACAAAGCCAAGGATTTACAGGATCAGGAAAGGGAGGTCGGCTCGATTTCCTCCATGGGATCAATCACCGGTATGAGTTCGATCGCATCGATGACCTCGATGACCCCGATGAGCGTTGTCTCGGGGTCGGACAAAGACGGGACCCAGCAATCCGGGTTCCCGGATCCCGTCAGGGTCCCCAGTTTGTGGGCCGACGAGGTGAGCCTCCACGCCTTACCGGTAAACGGATCGCTCGCCGCCTTTCAAAATTTTCCGACGGGAGGACCTGCCGGTTTATTCGCGAACACCGGTAGCGGCGGTAGTGGTGCAGGTAACGCGGGATCGAGAAGGGCGATAACCGCAAGTCACAATTTCCCGCAACACGTCGGCGGGGGCGGGGTAGGAGGCGCGGGTGGTAGTGGTGCAGGTAGTGGTAGTAGTGCCGGTGTTGGTGTTGGTGGTGGAACTAGCGGGATCGGTGTTGTTTCGAGACACGGAGTTTTATCGGTATCATCGCCGTCCCAACAACAACAACAACAACAACAACAATCTCAACAACAGCAGCAACAACAACAGCAGCAACAACAGCAGCAGCAATCCCAAACGCAACAGTCGGTTGTTCAGAATCAGCAGCAACAGCAACAAAATCAACAACAACAATCCCAACCGCAGCAGCAGCAGCAGCAACAGCAACATCAGCAGCAATCGACCGTTTCGAACCACCCCGGGGTTTACGTGCAGGGGAAAGGGTACGCCGCGTGGTCGGGTGGTTCTCAGTCCGGCGTGGGTCCTCAGCAATGGGGCGGAAGCGCCGGCGGAGGAGGCGGCGGTCCCCAAGGGAGCGGAAGTCCCGCCTTGCAATCACCTTGGAGTCGCGGTAGATCGGTGCCCAATTTACCTCCTTTGCATTCGTCGCTCCACGTGGCAGCGGCAGCGGCCGCTGCAGCGGCCAGCCTTCAAGGCAGGAAACCGAGTCCTACCTTCCCGGGTCATCCGGGACACCCCGGTCATCCGGGACATCCGGGTCATCCCGTACATCCCGGACATCCAGGACATCCAGGACCCACCGGTATCAGTCCGGTGAAATTTCGGAGAAGTACCTCGTACCCGGGGAAGACGAGTCTGTATCCTCAACCGGCCGCACCGACTTTCGAAGTCACCGGAGCCGACGAAAGGGACCTATTACAACTACCACCTTATCAGCAGGTTGGTTGCGCATTTGTTATGATTCTTTATTTTCGCAGGCGTATTTTAACATTAGACACGAATCGCGAAATAATCCAGGTGCACCGGGTGAGTTCTCGGATCGTTCTTGTTAGCGTTCAAATCTCCGGCGTGTAACGTCGTATGCAAAAGCGATCGAGTGGTTTTCAGAGGAGTCTGTCGTAATTTTCAACGAACATAGTAATCCGACGAACGTGTATACGTATACATACAGCCGTTTTGCATATTACTCTGGAACGCGACCTCGTTTCTCGTGGAAATTGCGATTCTTATCCAAAAAGGTCGAGGGTGGAGATATTTTGAATATTTTCCGGAGCCGCGCGACGTCGCGCTAACTTCGACGGATTAATCGATAAGATCGACTCGTGATTCATTCTTGGGTCGGATCGTAGGAAAGAAACTAAAAGTATAAATCATGGTAGGTAAGGTATCCGCATATATAATGAACCGCCACACACTAAATCTCAAATTCTTACCGAAGAGCGACCGAAAAAAAAAGAAAAAAAAAAAGGTGTTTCAAAACTTGTAAATCCGACACGATGGAACCGCAAGATTACGCGGAGATATTTAAGACGTTTTAACGCGGACTCGACTCGGAATGTAATTTTAATCACTTTCACTGTTTTATACGCAGGGAAAGGAACGACTCGTCGTCGTACGTTAGAATAAGCTTCCTCAAAATCATAAATCGGGTCGAATCAGGAGTGGGGAAAAATCCGAATATTTCCTGCCAATAATTCATTTCGTGCGTTGCCGTTTGCCGAGCATTTAATTATATTCGCAGCTGCGGTACCGCGTGCCAGCCGAGTTGCTTCTGTTACAAAAATTCTGGTGCATCGAACGCCCTACCGGAGAATTATCCACTGCAACGATTCGCGCGTTTCGTTCGGATTTGCCGGGCATTGCCGTGCAGTTTCGTCGCGACCACGGTCGCGATCTGAATTTCGTTCTATCAGCCTACCCCGCATAAAGTGTCCGGTGTCGGGTCATGCGAGACATCCGTACTACGGTATAAGCGATATACTATATTCTGCAAAGTCGCGTATGTAATAACCGCGTCCTCCGGTATGCCAATCGACGTCGCGTGGGTATAAACGCATGCAAATATCCTCACCCACACACACCGCGTGTCGTCCGTCCGTCCATCCATCCATCCGTCCATCGTCCATCAGGTATTCATAGCCGTACCACTCACACCTATCGCTCATCTATACCTGTACCTGTATAACGTGGAAAATATGCGCGTGGTCTGCTCTCGCGTCTAGGTTACGCCGCGTTGTCTTGTGCTTTCTGGCGTGTGCCGAGGAGATGACGTTTTCTCTCTATTTCAAGAACGATCTAAAAATAAAACCCTCGCCTCCGATTGAATGGCGAATCTCCTTAGAGACGGTATACTCGTTCGCGAGCGCTGTTGCGGTGTCGCGCATACGTCGGGCTCGTTTTCTTCCACCCCTGGCAACGGTAATTCCGCAGTAGGCCGTACACCGGGTAATGCTCAACGCTCATGGTTTTTTGACCATCTTCCTTGATATCCCCCGAGATGAGAGATCGGCGGGGCGGGGCGGGGGGGGGGGGGGGGGGGGAGGGGAGAAGAGCCGCAGGGGTGTAACAAAAGTGAGATGTAAAAAAAAAAAAAAATGAAAATAAAAATAAAAGACGAGGTAAAAACGCTGAAAACCGCGCGCGCTCCTCTTCTTTCGTAGATTGAGCAGCGCGAAGATATTTAGTGAGAAGATTTCCCCGAAGAGCGGTGAAAAGAAGCTTCTTCTGGAGGTAGACGAGACGCAGACGTGGTCCACGTTATACGTGTAAAATATTTCACGTAGCTATAGATATCCTTATGGTTGTTGGTCGTTGTATCCACACACGTGTGCGATATAATTATTCCACCTTTCGCGCACGCGTTATACGAACGAAAACGTAACTTACGTTGCCGGATCTGAACGAACGAACGTCGCACGGGTTGCGTTACGTAACATTGTGGAACAAACATTATATTATATCGCGCAATAGCGATAAGAGGCGCCTGCTGCCGCTGCTGTTACTCTTGCCGCCGATGTTTCGTCGTCCGCCGCACCGCGATGCAGGCCCGACCGGGCTTTACACTTTTGCTAGACCGTGTATTACGTACACGCACACGTAACACATGTGTGTAAACTAACGCAATGCGTCGTTATCTACGTGTACGTGGTTTATGGCCTCGAGTTTACAAATATTACACACACACACACGGTACGACGTTAGGTGTTAACGCTAGTTCCTACATGTGTATAAATATTATACATATAGTAGATACGTTAATAGGTGGATACACGCGCGCACACCTATTCACCTACGGGGGTGAGGGGGGGGGGAGGGTGAGGGGAAAAGAGACCGGTGCTCGCGGGGTGATCCGAAGCGTAGGAAATTGTCGCGGGCGGGCAACGTGGAAGCTACGCGTTCGTGTTTCATATGTTGCCGCAGGTTCTTCTCTATGATGTACACCACCAACGTGGAAGCAATTGCCAGGAAGTGTACCATTAGCCGACTGCCTCGTTGCCCACTCGCGTTGGGTTCTACGATTAACCGTGCATGTAACGTCGATATGCAGGCCGAAGCGTCGGACGCCGGATCGTCCCTGTTGTTTCTTCACCGTTAGACCGCCGAAACGACGACGGAGGATACCGCGGAATCGCTTCCGAAAGTCGGAAGCTCGGAGGCGATTTTTTTTTAGATTTTCGCGAGATTTGTACTCCGCAGCGTTACGTACGTGCGCACATAGGTGTATGTATATCTATTCATTCCTGTGATGATAATAATTAAAGCACGCGCTACGACTGGTAGGACTGTTACGGCGCGAAGAGTCTCAATAATGCAGCTTAACCCGTTCGTACTTGGCCTACATAGACGCGTTAGTTACGTTAATTTATTCAATTATTTTCACCTCCTTTGCGCGCAACATCCCACAAAATCATCGTTCAGCACCGCGTAACTCTACGCAGCCGTTTTATCTACACGTTACGACGATAGTCGCTTTGATAATCTCAGCGCGCGAAGCGTGCATCCAGTCCGAACGGACGAAACGCGGCGGGTCCTATTAATTTATCCCATGCATAATAAGTCCGTGTACGTGCTGGTTCTCGTCCGTGCGGCTCGCGATATAATTGAATGGCCGATGTGCAGCGGCAGTGATTGCCGATGGCACGTCGGTCAGGGCGATCGAGCGACCGAACGGCTGCAGACGACGACGGTTTCCTCGCGGTGCACGTGCCTCCGAGTTGTTCGTTCAAGGTGATTCACGCGGGCGTAATGCAACCGCTGCTTCTGCCGGTGCTTTTACCTCGCCCTCGCCCTCGCCTCGCCTCGCCTCCTCCACCGCTCGTTCCGTCTTCGTGGTATCCCTAGATGAATTGTTCGCGACTACACCTCGTACGATCCGCCATCCCGCACGGTGTATACATATGTATACCCAACGTCATTTACAATGCACACGAACTTCGAGTGTTTCGAACTCCGCGCGACGCAGCGTAAGTCCCTAGCGTACATGTAACGCAACTCCGTCAACTGGCTATACCGTGGTAATAATGTAATAGACAAATTCTCTTGCCACCAGATTTCGCGTGATATTCTTACGACTGGACTGGTGTTTTTTTCGTCTTCGTTTAAAAGAAAAACTAACGATTGTTTCAACCCGACGTAGATTTCCTGTTTTTCACCATTCCGTCGACGACACAGTTTGTCGCGGACGAGCGTTTGCTACAGGGTACACGATGTTTTCCGGTTGTTATTCCGCGATGTGCACGTCTCGCGAATACCCCGCTAATTTTCCCCGTCACGTCTACGTCCGATTCGATACGAACTCGATCCAGTTGTGGGTTATTGTGTATTTTTCTGAATTTCATCTGGGGGTATACAACCTCCGTTGTTAGAAATCGGCAATTATTCGGACTTCTTTTCCCTCTCCTTGCACACGCCCACGTCGCAGTTGTTACCGTTCGATTAGGCCGTTATCGATGAATAAAAGCAAAAAATCAAAAAAATTACCCCAAAAAAGAAAACTGTTTTTTATACGTATAATAATGCACGTATAGTTTTATCAACGTAACCATGCGCCATTGTTACATTTGACCCTAATCTTTCCGGCACGTTGCGGTGTTTGCGGTTTCGTAACGCGCCCGTTGCAGGAAATAAATATAAGTGAAACGCCGCAAGAAGTTTCGGTCGCGACCGATCGATACGCACCCGCTTCTTGTGGTTCCATATATACAGTACGTGGGTACGTACATACCATCTATATATATATTCAAAGGTATGTACGGCATATAGGTATGTACATTGGACGTGTACCTATGTAACCCGGTGTATATCAACGGTTACTTTGGGACACTCGTAACTAATTCACGCATCGGGTAAATGGTCGGTCAGTGGCCGCGGGACTCTTATTGTCAGTTACGAAACTCTCTCCCGCGATGACGACGACCGCGACGACGACGATGATGCCGCTTCTGCTGCTGCTGTGTCGAATGTGGTATAGGTACGACGTCGAGGGGATGGGCATCTGGCTTTTTTCTAATACCTCATCCACTAATTCGTCTCGTGACCATCGGGTATACCGGTGGTCAGGGGACGTGGAACAACGAGCTGCGTTCCATCTCGAGGTTTTTCTATCCCCCTTTCGTACGTTCGTTGTACAACACCCGTCCCAATAGGTGTACGCCGGTGGTAGTGTCTCTCCGTCATTTTCCGAATCAAATTTACCGGGTAATATAATACAAACGGCGCGACGGACTCGCCGATCTCGCCGATTAGCTCGTGATCACCGAGGTATGGCGAGGAGCGCGGTAATAGCCCCGTCCAAAAACCTATAAATTTATATAAATGTTTGCGAGCGTGACCGGGGAAAAAAAAAAAATTCCTACCCGAAGTAACCGCACCTGATTTCCCTGACGAAATCGCTTGTGATATATCGCGCGATTTCTTTGCGCGGAGAAATCGGCGCACGGTGGATACAACGTTCGACGTGACGATGTTGACAAATCTCGGGTGCGGAGACGGTATACCGCAACAACCGATGAAAATGTGGAAGGGGAGGGTGGGAGGGAGAGGGGTGTGTGTTTTGCGAAGAAGTGAGATTCCGAAAAGGTGGATTGCCGCGCGACGTGGAGATGCCGAGTAAATGGAACGCGGAATGGAAAAACTTCGTTAGAAAATAAAATAGTAACGAATTGTATATAAAATTCTTTCTGGTACAGCGCGACCGTTCGGTTGGGGCAACAACCACGTTTGGCGCGTGTCCGCGATGTTTGGTACCGGGCTTGCGGTACGTGAGATTGAAATGGACATCGTGGAACGTAAATAAACCCGCGAGTGCCACCGAGAGAAGGTGAAGTGGTAGAAACTCTGGCCGGATAACCTACCGATGAGTCACTATCGTGTACCGGGTCGCTCTGCATTTCCAGAGATACGGATCGCCCGCGGGGGAGAACGCTCCGAAAAGAGAAGGAGAAAATTTTGCCGAGGGAAACGGTAAAGGGGAGGAGGAGCAAAATATATATACGGAGTCCCGATTGATTAAATCTCGGCACATATAAAAAAAAAAAAACAAATAAAAAAACAACAAACGTAGGTACGTCGTGTTTGCAGATGATACGCGCGGCCGATATTATAGCGCTGTACCGTATCAGGCGTACGCCGTTAATTTAACGAACGATCGTAAAGCGAGAAAAAAAGAAGAGGAGTCGGCTGCACCGAATCAACGAAGCGATATTGACACCGGTACCATGAAGAGAGAAGACGCGAAAAAAACAACGCGTCTCCGCGAACGAGCTGACTTGGAACTGCGGCGGAAAACGTTTCCGGTTTCGGTTGGTCGTGCGGTTGGGTAATCGAGCGATTGAATATATTTAAAAGCCGCTCGGTAGTACGGGTACCTCGACATTGTCCGGTGATAGTGAAATTTATTTAGCTATATTTATTACACACTTGTAATAATACTTCCCGACGCGATTAGACCAATTAGCCCGCGTAACGCGGCTATAACAATTTTCATTCGTAATCTCGGTATTATCGGTTTTATTATTTGTTTATTTGTTATAGTTTTATTTATTTTTTTTTTTTCTTGTTCCCCTATAATAACGGTGCGCAAAACCGCAGAGATTAGAGTCTCGGGCCAAAGCACGTGTCGAGCTTTTATTTTTCCAACCGCTCGACGCCGAGTCGCTCGAACACCGTTTCTTTATCTGATATTTATTTTAATTTTTAATGCACACATACCCTATATTTCCTTTATCATCGCCTCTTTTTTTTTTTTTATCTACTCCGCCGTTACCTTCCACAGCTACTCTTTCTTTGTACGTTCCGCGTTGCAGAAGAATCGCAGCGGCTAGTCCGTCGCCGCAGTATCCGAGCAAAACTAGGTATACAATACGGATTGGAGGGTAAATAAGTGTACCTTCGCAATATCGTCAACATCAACGCTAAAATCTCTCCCCTCGTACCTATACGACTGTTACACACTTATATATATATATACACGGTGCGGGGTAAACTGAACGAGCGTTGGTATTTCATTGCAGTTTAATAGCATAAGCCCTCGCGAATGCCGGGAATGCACCCTACGGGGGTTCTGACGCGTTGTGGAAGTAGCTTGTTTTCTCAGTTTTGCATGCCCCCCCTCGATCCCGCGTAAATACCGCAGACCCGTGTATACGTACCTACGTTCGCAGAACCGCGAGAACTCGGCGATCCAGGTCATCGGAATGATAACGACCGTCTTCACTTTCTACCTCGTCCGGTAATCGAAATTAACGCGTTCGGGTTTCCACGGCAAAAATTCGTTCGACAAAAATTTACGAGACACGAACGATTGTACGGATATACCTACTTTTCGACCACCCCGTAGATTCTCCGGTGTGGTGCACCTGTACGTTGGTTAGATACGGTAAACCTATAAGTATACCTACGTAAGATATCGACCGGGTGGTCGTTTGTGACCGCGCGTCTTCCCCACCTTTTCGTCGTTCTCTCTTCCTCTCTCTCTCTCTCTCTCTCTCTCACTCTCCCTCCGGGAGGTTCGCGCGTGCGTAAAATCTGCGTACGTTCCGCGTCGCGTTCGCACCGCTACTTAATACCGACCAAATTTTCTCCACACACACACACACGCACGCGCGTTCGTGTAAAATGTTAATTCGTCGTACGCCGCGAGCGTAACACGATGTACGTACGTACGTACCTCGCAGACAATCTCGTTAAAGATAGAGGAGCTTCTCGCACGAACACGAGATACTCGGGTATTTATATCTGGCCTATCTCTACAGTCTCCGCGTCGCGCTGTACCTACTTTGCAGGCTACAATATCTGCGTGCAAACCTCCGCAGGTGGAAGGTTTCCGCGGCACAGGTCGATAGATGCGCTCCTCTTCCGCCGTCGCGTATGACATTCCAGGTGTATGTGCGGCGTTACAACTACGACTGTCCGCTTCGAGACGAAATTCGAGTAACCGAACACGGCGACACACCACCTCCCGTTCCGAGTTACGACCAAGTTTTTCTTTCTCGCATAAATTTTTGTTTTTACCGAAGATTTTACGCAACTTCCTGATTTTCTGCGTATAACGGGAGTAGGAGGAGGATTCCGCGGAGGATGAGGTAAAAGTATTTTTTTCCTTCCACGTTCGCATTCGAGTGGAAATACAATCGCCATTTAAATTTGGAACGACGGGATTGTTCCGTTTGGTTTTTTCACCGATGGCCAGAGAGCGGTTGTCGTCGAGTGCAGGCGTAGTGGTGAGTCTGAAATAATCCATCGCTACTCGATATACCGTCGTCGTCGTCGTGGCTTTTGTCCGATTCAACTCTCAACGTCTTCAAGACGTTTGACTAGCGCTACTTCAGCGTGCCGTGGCGAGGCTCTTCTTCTTTTCTTCTCGTTTTTTTTCATACAATTTCCACTTTCTTTTCTTCGTTCGAGTTACGATCGATCTCATCTCCGTAACATCGGTTACTTTCCACCGAAACGACGGACGTGAAAATCAAATCTATCGCATAGCCGGGAATCGCACGATTCCCCCGACTTTCCAATTTCTCCGAATCAAACCTCGTCGCAACGTCCGTAACACCTCGATCGCCTCATCCCTCACCCTTCCGTCGCGTTACGTGCGCCGCGATTCGATCTCCTCTCGGGACGGCCGATGGCCATTTCGGTTACTCCGTTTCCCTGCGACAGAAGTTATGCGCTATTTTAAGATTAGCTCGGTTTAAATTCGCTGCTGGGCACCGAGTCGCAGCGGTGTGACCTACTGCCAGGGGTGCCGCCGTTGCAGTGGCTAAGGTAGGTCAGCCGCCAGGCGCCCGGGCCAGGTCTTTCGACGTATGGATCTGGTCGTGACTAGGAACGGTGTTCCGCCGCTACTTCGTTTAACGTGCCCTCCGCGCGCGACACCGCGTCATTCGGAGTTTCGCTCTGACCGCGCGCCCAAATAATCGAAGCGTTCGTCAGCGAAACAAATTTTTCGCACACCTCAGGGGCAGAGCGGAGCACGCGTCGATAATTCCAGGGGACTCTGAAATTGCAAGGTGTCTGAAATTCGAACGAAGGGGTCACCCTTTATAATAATCTAATAAACAGCGAACCGTAACGTCCGGTAAGCCGTATTCGGAGATTAACTTCGCGGAGTTTACACTGTGTACATAGCTGGTTACGATACGCGTACACGTGGAATGCGGTAAAATCGTCGCAATCGGTTTACCTGATCGCACGGTTCCGCCGCATCGCTCGAATCCGGAATGATATATACATACACGTTGTGCATAGCATCGGCGGAGAAGAGAGAGAGAAGCGCGTGCCGCGGGCCGTTCGGGGTTGATACGGATAAATAATAACGAGGGGGGGGTGTGGGGTTGTGCATTCCCATACCGGAGCAACCCCCGTCGATGTTGCGGCACAAGGTGGTGCCTCTGGCTCCGAGGGGGGGGGGATGAAAGGGGGTTGTTGGCGTTGAGAGCCGATGCGCTCGTTGCAGGGATCGGGGCATTCTGCCAGCCAGTAAGTGGGTCAACCCGTTAGCGCCGTTCGAACGTGGGTTTCAGGTTGCGTTAGGGGTTGCTCGGGGGTGTTCGTTCGCCCTCGAGGGTATTCGGGGTAGTTCGGGGATTCCGCGGAGGAGAGAGAATCGCCTACTGCCGCTCTCCGCGCTTTCTTCCTCTCTCTCGCTCTCTCTCTCTCTCTCACTTTGCAGTATATACGACGACGTCACGAATCAATAGAGCTCTGCCAGTGTTGCACGATGCACTTTACACGCTCCACTATATCCGCAGGTGCATACGAGCTTCTCTGTATAAGTGATCTACGTGTTACTGGATTCTGCTTCGCGCGCATATGTGTATACCGGCTACATCTGCCCCCGGTATTTTGGTTACATCAATCCGTCGAAACGGTTTCCTGCCGAACCGAAAAGCCGAAATGTTATTGCCTTCGGTGGTCCTCCGGTACAAGATTAATCCAATTTTTTTTTTTGTTCTACTCCACTCGGTATTAGATACATTTGAAACGGAGCGGTCGTAGTTTTTTTCCCTCAATCGAGTTCGTCGAGAAAGTGGGACACATCTCGACGTAGGTAGAGGTACGTAGGTGGTTCGTTCGATAATCGTTACATCAGCGTTTTTAGTTTGCCTGCACGTTCTCCTCCGGGACACTTGAGATAATCTCGTACACTCCGTGGGGCATTGGGGGAGTGCAGCTTGGATTTCCGGGGAGAAATCAGCTCCCGTAAATTTCAGAACGACGTGTGTCTATTAAAATCGAAGATGAAGAAAAAATGACCCAGATGATACCTGAGGGAAAAAAAAGAAAAAACTGGCGAGTCGACGGAGACTGAGGTGATCGTCACAGGATTTAGCCGGAGGCTCCGGGGTTTCCAAATCTTCGAAATATCCGCCTGTTTTCTCCCCGCGTAATACAGACGTGGATTACCCGGTTCGGGGCATTGAACGCGATAATTTGAACGAGGGGTTGCTGATCGAGTGAAGTTCTCAGCGTGAAATTTTAGGACCCGAGAGCCGAGCCGAGGGTGGTTTGCATTTTGGGGTAACAAACGAACGAACGAACGAGTTTTCGCCCTGTCTACTAAAAAGCTGCGAATTATATGAATCGACAGTTTTCCACTCGGTCCAGTGCAATTGCAGGCTTACCGACCCCCCGCTGACGACCCGTTGCCCTTCGTACCCCTCGCCGCGTTTTCGGTCGCTCCGATTTTTACGCACGTACCGCGTATACATACGTACGCACGCACGTCCTTCTCGCCCCACGGCGCTGACGCGCGTACAGATATAAATTTTACAATAACGTGGAACCGCGTATTACGAAGCTGCGAAGCAGCACCCCCATTGCCTGGCTGTGTGTACGACCCCTCTATAGATGCGGCCCCTTGAAACCAGCGGCAGCAAGTCGATACTCTTCCTCGAACTGGGCCACGTGTATCTAGGTCAAGCCCAGCTTCTACCCGTTTCACCAGTAATCGGTAATGTTACGCAATCGAAAGTAACTTGCTACGTAGGGCGCTTGCGCAATTTTCCTTTGAGCGCGACGCCCTTGCGCCGTTCCAGTGCGACTCTTTACAAAACGAAGGAATATATTGTACGGGTACAACGAATGTACGGCGGGTATACGGCGAAGCGAATGGGAATACCGCGACGGACGGCTTTTCCGCGATAGAAAAACCACTCGCGTAGACTCAAAGCTTGAAATGACGGAGGGGGAGGGGGGGTGGTTTCCGAGTAATCTACTAATTACTTCGCGACAAAACATCCACGCTCGGTTTACCGCACAATTCGGCTGATCCCGATCCTTTGACGGTATAAATTCTCGTCTCCGCCCTGGACTTCGATCCCATACCGATACCGCTTCCTCGCTCGATAATTTTTCAGTCCCAACAACCCGCGCACTAATCACGTGAAAACGCTGTCCGCACATCCGTTGTTCCACTGATTGATATGGACGGTGAGAAAATTGGTAGTCAACCGATTCGTTCGACGCGTAAAATAGATATATGTACCTGACGAGTAAAAGCGTCGCGACCTGGAAGCATTCGGCTACGAGAATACAACAACATCAGGGAGAGAGAGATGATGAGAAGAAAAAAAAAAAAGAAAAAAGTACCGGTAGCTCTCCGCCGGGAAGTGGAGATGAAAAGGGGAGCGAGGATGGTTGAAAATGAGGAAGGAGAGGAGCGGAGTAACGAGGGGAGAGGAACGACCCCACGGCCAAAAAAATAACGTTTGACCTTTGGGCTTTGCGAAAGTCCTTCCATAAAACTTGGACGAAAGCTCGGAGAGTCCCACCCTCGTCTTACACGCCTCCTCCTATATGCCTGCGGGCTCTGGCGTCCTCCGACCTCCTCAGTTTTACCTGAGGATAGTATCTCTATGTGTGTGCGGCGCGTTCGGTACACGTACATCTGGTCTAAGCGTGAGGGTTTCCTTCTCGTGTATCTTCAGGAATTCCCTACCGTGTTCCGCTGGAAAAAAAAGGAATTTGAACCTCGAGGAGTCCACGAATTCTTGAATCCTTTTGGGTGGATTCAACGATCGACGGTCATTCGATTTTTCGAATACACGTGTAAACGGGATGAAATGAACTTACGATAAGATTATCAGTGCGAAAAATAAAATGATCATTTATGGAAAATAAAAAAAAAATCATAATTCGAGATTGGAAGAAAAATGTAATCGCGAATATCGTGATTCTGGAAACGTTTGGGCTGCATACTACCCAGATATCAGGGGTCTTATAACGTAATCTAATTTATTCCGTCCACGTTTTACCCGTCTCTTGTTACGCCATATATCCAGAATATAGGTTTGAAAAAAGGAGAGAACAAAAAGAAAAAAAAATGAAGAAAATGAGAACCATTACCAGGAACGGTCCGTTATCTGTCATACGGTTATCTATATCGTTTTCTCGAAATGTTTCTGCAAATCGAGTAACTCGATTGCGAATTGCAGCTCGGCGGACACGATTTCGATTCCGTTTCGGTTCGTCTCTACGTACGTCCGTATGTACGCGTAAATTCAAACGAACACACCGACGAATAACGTACCTTACGTACGTACGTACGTACGTACCCTACATCCCACTCGTGTAAGCCGTACAAGTTTGCTGGCTCGGCATCAAGAGTCCCGGAATTGATTTGCACCGTCTGACGCGCCTTACACTACCGACGTAACGATCAATTTCCTTCGATGCAAATCTACAAACCGTCGATTGAAAATAGCGAGAAACACACCTACGGATACGTTACCGCGGTCCGAGGTCATCCAAGGTCAGGATAAAAACTCGGTACGTCAACCCCTCGTGATCCGCCCCAAATATTCATCGCCGTTAAATAAAAATATCGGGCGGATAAAGGCGCGCGTAATCTACGTACCTACCTACCTACCCACCTATGTATATTCGAAAAGTTCCGCGGCGTGCAAAGCTGGCGGAATAATAGAAATTCGGAAGGAGGGCGAGCGAGCGCTCGAGGGGGTGAAAAATTTCTGGTCATCGCGGGTCTTCCTTGAGGGGTAGGGGGTGGGGGGGGGGGGGGGGTGGTTGACGTCGTCCTTCGCCCCCCGCGGAGCTGTATTTCTATAAGAATAAGTGGTCGTTACGTCGGGAGGGCAGCGCGTAACTGTTTGACGAGAAACAGCCAATAACGATCGACGACGGTCGAGGTGGAGCTACGCGCGGGGTAATGCCGGAGCCAAACGGAGTCAGGGCGAGGGTGTTCGCTGTCGACGCCCTGGTGCCGGTGGTTGTGCCGGTGCTGCTTGCCCGCCGCTTCCTGGTTTTCCTATATTGATTTTCTGCCCTCCCTACGCCCCGCTAGGGAGTCTGCCGCACGTACCGAGGGAGCGAGAGAGAGAGAGAGAGAGAGAGGGAGAGAGGGAGAGAGGGAGAGAGAGAGAGAGCTCGAAGGAGGGCGAGAGGGCGAGAGGGAGATGAGGGTGGGAGGGAGGGAAAAACGAGAGAGGAACAGAGAGAATACGAAGTACCCGGTGTACGCCTTCACGCCGGATAAAGACGAAGCGTTTACGAGTGTGTTTTTCATCCCTGCTACGGTCTTCGTCTTACGCTCTGGGTCTTGTGGATCTCGCTTCCTCGTTGGACGCGTCAGGTTTTCGTAATTTGTATACAAATACAACCCTTTACCGAAGGTGTTTTCGTTGCTCCCGTAAATAAATACCCATCGATACGCCGCGCTTATATACATATATATACCTGGGACGTGCGGGGTCGCACACCCTCGTTTTTCCCTCCCACCGTAACGCCGAAAGTCGAAAGAAAAATTGGAGAAAAAATTGAAAAAATAAAAAACAGCGCGTCCAACCGATCGGGCGTTTGAATTACGTACGGCCGGAAGTACACGGTGGGACGATAATTGCGACACGAAGATAATAAAATGTACCCACGGGGTAGGAGGGTGGAGATTACGAACGCGTTCGTATAACAAGACGATAAATAATTCCGAGCGGATTCCCGTACACACGCGCGGCAACGGCAGCGGCAGCGAACGTTTGCTCCGGGCGATAAATAATCCCGATAACGCGACATGCAAAAATTGTTTTTTAGTTCGGTGATGAGTATCCGTATATGTACAAGCGAGTCCGCACGGGGGAACCCCGATGTAGATATTTCGAAACACGACGCCTCTAGGTAACCTGGATTAATAAAATATCTCCGTACGTCATATGAAAATTGAAAGTTCGCCGCTGCGAATGTAACGTATTCAATGAAGAATAATGGAATTATGTTACCTTTCCGATACACCGTACCTTTTGCTTTTGCAAGATTTACACGTATAGGTGTACGTACGTGTACATCTGTCGCTCGATATCTGATATCTTACGAGTAGGTATATACCGCGATATATGTATATGTATAGAACTTCGAAGCGATTTGCGAAAGATACATTTTATTTTTTGTTCTCTCCTTTTTCTTTTCCCCCTTTTTTTTCGTTTCCTTATACGATTGTTGTACCGGACATTTTTCTTTTTCCCTCATACGATGGTTTATGTGATTCGCGATCCCATTTTCAGGTATACCCGCCTCCGTATTTAAGGGATATAAATTGCCTAACGCGTTTACTCGGTGCACCCGGAATTTCCAAGATAACCCCATCTGTCGCACGGATAACCTGGATATATGGAGATAATCGAATCCCCGCGTCACGCGTTTTGCAATTTGTATCTCGTGTGCTTGAGATTTCTGCTCTCCCGTACCCCTCCCCCCACCGAGTCACGGCTGATCCGCAAAAAACAAGAAGGGAGAGAAAAACAAAAAAAAAAAAACACAAACCGTATTGCATAAATACATCGGTACTTTTAAGTGTCACTTTTACTTTGAAAATCTCCTGCAACGCGAGACCACAGGGCGAGTGTTACCTTACCCATAATTGTAGGTCATACATGCCTCCAGTTAATTCGATATTCCTCTTACGCGCAACGATTCTCGAATTACATTATAGAAAAATAAAAGCTCGCACCTAACTCGGGATTTGTCGTCGTACCTATAGTTGGACAATTTTTACGAGCACCGCCCTGTACCCGCAGGTATATCGAAACGACCGATCCTTCTGATTTCAGGAGCGGATGACGGCGAATGGAAATTCACCTTTGGACAGCATGCGAACCTTGGAACATTACCTCAGCGACATTATGCGGGGTGCAGCTGACACGCCCGATCATCTCAAGGGTGAGTTTCGATTGTATATATATACATTATACACATACATATATACCTATATTTCGTAGATAAGTTATAAAACGGACGAAAATATGTCGTCCGCTTACGATTTCGATTCGATCCATCTGTCGCCTTCGCGACGTCGTTCGTCCGTTTTTTTTTCCCTCTCTCACTTTTTACTCCCTCCCGTATACGTCTCTACCGTGTGCGCCTCGGAGGGGCGCGGGGGCGTGGAGAAAGGGATGAATTTTCATCGAAGAAAAGGGACAATAAGAACGTCGCCTGGTCTGTCCCGAGTTTCGGTACGGCTACAACGCCGCCGCGGGGACGACGGTCGGTCGGTCGGTCGGTCGGTCGGTCGGTCGGTCGGTCGGTCGCTCGTTCTTCCTTGGAGATCCAGCGATGAAATTTCCCGGGCAACCGATAAATCACGCGTCACCCGCGAGGAAATACTCGAAAACCTCGATACCCACGCGTGTAGTATACACGTACGTACGCGCGTTACACACACGTGCGGACGACTACCCGCACCTTCTTCGCGTCTATAATCCAACGTACCGTATGCCCTCCGTATAGCACCGTGCACCGTGAATACCCGTAGCGCGACGCACGGCCGTTTCAATTGGCTCTTTATCTTTGACCATTCGATATCCCCCCCTCCGTCCGGATTCCCTTTCCGCCCTTATTTTATACGCTCCGACGATTTATCGTCTCATCTTCGCCGGCTGCGCGCCCCTTTTTTTATTTTTTCAGCCAGAAATCTTAGCTCGCGGCCGGCGGAGGGGGGGGAGTGAAATAATTTGGAATCCAGTTCGCGAATAAAACGGTGCAGATATGCGCGACGACGCGTTTCGTAGCGGGCGTAGACGTGGAGGTGAATTTTTAGCCCCGTAGCGCGGCAGTTGTACCTACACATTGTTGACGGACCGGCCCGTACACCGAGTGTTGCAGTGTCGCGGCGATGCGACGGATGAGAAACCGAGGGCGGGAAACTAGCGGGCAAAAGCTCCCTCCGCGTCCACTCAACGTGCGAACCGAGCTCACCCTATTCTTCGAGCGCTCCCTCCTGGCGCTCCGTTTCCTCTCATCCTTCGTCCCGTACACTCTTCTTTTCGCTCTTTAGGCAAAGGCGACGTCGTGCCACGGGACCAACCGTACGCGCGAACCCTTTTTTTTTTTTCGCCTCGCACATCCTCGTCGCTTTTCTCATCCCGCAACTTTCCACTCTGCGCCCCTCCTTCTTCGTCCTTTTTTTTTTTTTTATTTTTTTTTTCTTTCGCCTCTTATTTTCTTACGGTTTCTCTGATCTCGGTCCACCCGCCCCCCCTCTCTCTCTCTCTCTCCCTGCTCCGAAAAGTGATTTCGTTTCGCGTCGCGTCGGTTTCTATACTTTTCGTCGTTTTAATAAGAAAATCCAAGGACGGATCGAGCGCGGTGCGACGTTCGGAAAGATACCGCGAAAAGTGGCGGACGCCGCGCGAAATTCAGGGTGGTGTAAAGGGGTGGCTTTGTCCGTCGGGAAGACGCGACATTTAACCACGTGCGGAAGGTAAAATTGCTGAAATCGTAAAAGAGCGATCGGCGTGCGGGCGAGAGAAGGAAGAAGGAGAGCAAAAAAGGGACGGGGGATGGAAAAGTTGTTCCGCAGACGCGGCCGTTATATAGCTAGGGCGCGAGTTCGAACTCTTCGTGAATTTTTTCACCCAACCTGCGTCACGTTAGTTTTTCAGTCGTTTAAAATTTTTGCTAGGGAGAAATTGTTATTCGGCAATGATATTGTATTCAACCCCGTATTCCGACGGAGCCACCGGCGCCGCCGCGTTAACTTCATTGTTATCGCGTAATTATTATTTTAATATACTCATTATATCGTATATCCCATTAGGCGGGGTTCGCCAGATGCGCCTACATCGCAATTGCTGCGGCTGTTCCGCTAACAACAGCGCGATCTTATATTCCCTTACAATTCGTATTATACTCCTCGCTACGAAACTGTATCTCTTCGACGCGATTGAAAATAACGATTGATACGGTATCCGTGCGCGCACCCCTTGTAATTCACGTGTGTAGCCCGAATGAAAACTTGACGCACGTAGTGCGAATACAAAAGTTGAAAACTAAGTTATAGCCGGGGTTATTGAAACGCGTGAAATAATTGAACGTTTATTGTACAATTTCAGTTATCACGTGCCTACACATCGCACACTTTACGGTTATATTATATGTATATATATTTCTACGTTCGGCGTATATTGTAGGGAATAAAGGTAATACACGGTCAAATAATTTTCCCCGAATAATTCCGCTCCGGATAGAATTCGAATATATTTCCGAACGAACGCTGTACGGTCATTTGAATAGCAAAATAGTAAAACGCTGCCCAAATACGTCGCGCGGTACGTTGGGCTTTTTTTTTTTTTATTTCTGTTCTTTCATTTTCGCCATCTTTTTCGTTCTCTTCAACCCGCGGAGGAAACCACATTTTTCCCATATGAATATGCAAAATCACGTACAGCTACGATATGGGTGTAAAAATTAAACTTTCCAGCATCCTCCGAAGGGTGGACGCGTCCGACTCTGGGTTGACATTTTTTCCTGTCTCTCTCTCTCTCTCTCTATCTGGTGGAATAACAATCTTTTTTTCCCTGAAAATCTGCATTCAATTAATTTTTTTTTTCCAATTCCCATCTCAACGCAAGAACATCGCGGAGCAATTTTTCCTCGCTTGTATCCGTCCGTTTGTCTTGCGTCTCTTTCTTTTTTCTCCGCGTACAAAATGACAATGTACGGTGCAGTACTTGCGGTATGTATATTCTATCGTTATGAAGAGCCATTAAGCGATAGCTCTGAATTCTATAGAATTTGATACTCTCTCTCGCGTATATTCACGCGGGGTTATTACAGGCGGGGGTATACCTACTGCACCTAGACATCCCATTCGAATTCATTCGTACGCACGGTGGAGATGTAATTACAATTACGAATGACTCGGCGATGAACGCCGCTATAATACCATTGTCTATAACCGTATCTATAGCTATGGTTACCCGGTGTACCGGTTCTATGCGGGAATGATATTATAACGCGATAACTGCAGCGTAATTATAATGACGCTGTGTCGTTTTCACTCTCCTCCATTCTTAGAATGATTAATTCTCTTTCGTTATTTTTTTTTTTCCACCTCTTTTCTTTCGGAGAAGATCGCAGATCGCTGACGTAAATAAAAATCCTGCAAAATCACCTCAGTCTCAGTAATTCATTTACATTTTTCCCGATCTCATATATTCTCTATAGAAGCTCAGCGCCCCGATCCCGAGTCGCGATCTCCGATATCGTCATTGTTTTACACGTTGCGGGGATTATTTTTTACTTAATTTAATTCAACCGGCTAAGGTGTATAATATGGGAATTATAGGTCGATGATATTCGCAGAGGGGGTTGCCGTTGCCGCTGCTGCTGCTGCTGCTGCTGCTGCTGCCACGAATTGGTGCTTTAGAAGTAGTTGGATTATACTTGCAAATGAACGCCGCTGAAAGTGGCGGGGGAAAAATAGAAAGAATAAATTAAAAAAAAAAAAAAAATGAAAACAAAAATAAAATTCGAGAATCCGCGTAAGCTCATAGCTCTGAGATCCGTACCGTGATAAAAATTTAGTTATTCGCCGATGATTTCGCAAAGTGCAGGTGATGCGGGATGTGAAAACCGATGAAAAAAAAAAAAAACGAATCGAAATCCGTCACGAATTTTTCAACGTCCCGTTAATTAAATTTATACGAGGAGCAAGAAAAAAAAAATAGTGAAAATACGGCGAAGATCTCTGATTTTTACCCCGCGGTGGCCGCCACCCCCTTTCGTTTCATCCGCGTAAAAACGAACCTTTAGGCACGAACTTTAACAACCCCGCATCCCCCGGGGTCCCCTTACACTTCGCCTAGTTTGTCGACTCGGTATTTTCTGAGACTTTTGACCCACTCGCGGTCACAAGCCTCGCGCTGCTGACACTTCTCAAGATGGCGTCGTCGCTTGGCAGGCTCGTTGTATATATGTACGTGTACGGTACACGATATCGCACGGCAAAAACGAACGGCACCCTCTACACCCTCAAATTCAGTACCTTCGCCCTCACCACTCGTACCCCTCGCGTATATAATATGTATGTATATATATATATCCCCACTCAACTGTACCAGGCCTTACAATGCCCCCGAAGAGCTTTTTGTTCTAGAATAAAGACCCGCCACCTGCCTATCCTTCGATTATAACCAGGGATATTCGGATATAACCCCGCTACGGGGGTACGTCGTGACGCGGAAGTAGCCGGCACCCTGAATTTTCACTCACCCCCTCCCTGTTGTCGCTCATTGCTTCATTTTTTTATTTTTTTTTTTTTATTTTTCACCGTTTCCTAACTTTCCTTTTTCTGCCTTTTTTTCGTTATTTTTAATTTTTTTACGGGGATTTGAAATGTTTATTGGGGAGTCGAGAAGATTTGCGAAACTTCGGATGGGTGTGTGTGTGTACGTACAGTCGGTTCGTCGACCGTGAAGTTTTTCTTTTCCTCTCTGATGTGCAGTCGGATTAGGTGTAGTACATACGTATACGTATATATCTGTACACGTGTACACTACGTAGAAAATATAAGGTGCTAGATGGTGCTAGGGAGTTTGAAAACTAGGGGTGGTGTCGGCTCCCGAGATTTCATGTTTCATATTTTCACATTTTTTTCACGTAGTATATATCTTATTGTTTTCATTTCAACTTCCCTCAAGTATTGTTTGAATCTTTGCTTTGTCATTCGCGTCGCGCAGGGTGCATCAAAAAACTTGGTGTATACGTTCCCTCGGAAAAAAAAAAGACAAACTCCGCGTCACACCGTCGTACTTCGTTACGCGGAGCAAATATTTTTTAATTTTTCATTATTATTTCTCTCCTCTTTTGCAGCTAAAAATATGCATGAATTTCTTTTTTCATCCCTCGTTCTCTCGTCTGCAATATCGCGCGACTTATTTCCACCCCGTCTCCGACGTGTAGAGACTCGACTCTGTTAACGAACTCGCGTTAAACTAACAAAAGTAAATTGTCAACGTGATGATATCGGGAACGAAAACGAACACGATCCGTTTCCCGACTTTGATTTTGTTTCTCCTCTCTTCTGTTCTCCAAAAATATTTGCGGCTCGTCCGCAAGTTTACCGGGGTCGGAACTTGACGAGGGCGATCGAAGTGTCCGAAGAGAACCGAGGGCGACCGAAGAGACGCGACAAGTTTCGAGGGGGTTGTTCGGGGGGTGAAAATAAAGTTTTTAGAAAAATGAAAAAGATCTCGAATTTCGTAGTGACGACGCTATAAGATCGACGGTCATTCTGCAATATTTTTGAACGTAATCGGCGTTCTACGAGGCATACGTATAAATGTGTTTGTGTGTTTGTAAATGACACGCGTACGGTTTTCGCGTCGTACACGTACACGTATACGTCAAAACTTGTCGTCAATGGGGCTAATTGGACCCCCGCGGCGCACGCGATTAACCCCGCATCACAAATGAATCCACGTTTGAAAAAGAGGTGTACATCATTCGTGCGCGTTGAACGCGCCCATAGAAAACCTCGGGCTGGTGAGTTGTTTGAACAATTTTTCAAAAGCCGAGAAATATTGCAACAAAAATGTCCGCATTCGGTACACAGTGCGACAGACGTAAGATCGAGGACCTGGTCGACGTTTCTTTCAGTTCTCCTTTTTTTTTTCGAAGTTGGGGAGGGAGAATCCTACCGCTGCATTTCAAATTCGTATCGGCAGCGTCGAAAAATTGTAAAATGGAAAAGGAACGATAATAATGGTGAGGTCTCGCCGCGGAACGATGATCATGCTCCGTCGTCTCCGCCCCGCAACGTCAACCGAATGCTCATATTCATCACGAATAATTATCACCGCGTACCCACCGCGAAGGGAGTCGAACCGGCAGGCAGCTGCAGACGCCGCCTGATGACGGTGATGACGGAGGCCGTGATTGATTCTACGTAATGAACTATACATGCATCGGTGTTATTTCACGTACGTCGAACGCCGAAGACGGCGCTCCGCTTTTCGCCCTTGTTACTGTTATTCGCGGGGGGGTGGGGGGGAAACGAGCGAATACCGCGCCTCGTAATTCGTCGGGGTTCGATGAATTTTCTCGAATTCTAATAGTTCGAAGGGGGGGATGGTACGGATCGACTTTTTTCCATCGTGTGTTTTTTTATTTAATTATTTATTTTTTTGTTAATTAACAAGTTTCGCGCATACCTATGAAAAAAATTACAAAAGGAGGGACCGTACCTCCCTCTGGCGTGTTATTCTCGCATCCCAGTAGCCGTTCCTGGCGTCGATAGACTTCCGCACCCCCCCAACAGTCGGCGTCTTGCGCCCTGCGCTTCTCTCCTCCCCCGCGTTACCGCATACCGAGTTTGTTTGTTTTTTTTTCCACCCTCGTCCTCGTTTCCCTTGTTTCCGTCCACATGATTATGACGTTCGTCCGACGTACGATCGTCGAGTATTCGGTAGCCCACGTCGTACCGTCCGTTTATTCATTTATTTCCGTTGATTTAATCGAGCTTGTCGCGTTCATCCCCCTAAACATCTACTCGCCCACAATCGCAATAATCGCGTTAAAACAACGTGAAAAAATTTCACGTCCAGTACCAAAATTCGATAGCATCGGTATCGCACCCCATGCGTATACTGCAGCTTTATCGCGTTTCGTTCGTCAAATTTTTACGACCTCGGATATTTTAAGTCCGTTGATAAATTTTCCTCTGAAATAACGAGGATAAATTTTTTCTACGTACCGCGTCAATCACCGAATCGAAACGTTACGTAAGGGTGAGATCTGGTCGGGGGAAGGAAGGGTTTGGTACGAAACGATTCGACGTAGTACACGAGGTGTTCGGTACAGGCGACGCGATTATTATACAGGTATAGGTTATACGGGCGTTTGTTTCGCGGTGTACGCGTAGGTACACGGATCAGCCGGTAGAAGGGGGTGGTAGAATACGGTTCACGTGAATTCTACGGGCGGACAATCGACCGACAATGAACAACGTCGAAGCGACTCGTTCGGCAGCCTCTGTGCCTCGAATGCCGGACCCTCATTTCGTTGATTAATCAAATGCAGAGGCTGCGGTGCAGCAGAGGCGGAAGAAAAAAAAAAAAAAAGAAAAAGGGAAACAGATACGGAAACAGCAGGGGGTACGTCAGCCCCTGCGTGAATTTATTCGTCGTTACACATCGTGCAATTATATCGTAAACGAGGTGAAAAGGTAAACACCGAGTGCGAATTATACGTCCCCCCTCTAAAATTGTAACGACGCCGCGAGGAGGAGGAGAAGAAAAGAAAAAAAAAAAAAAGAATCGAACGCCCGCGGACAAGAACGGAAGATTTTTCGGGGCCCCGACGCCACGAAGGGACGATAATTGCACCCCCATGTTACATATTTCTTGCGTAATAAGTGAGCCTTACGTCATACACTCGACGTTACATAAAAGAGTGATCGGACAGACGGCAGCTGTGGAGGGACACGCGTACGCTACTTTATACGCGGATATGTAAGATATCAGGGACACGCTGCGCACACATTTTACGTATTATCATTGTATGTACCTCGGCGATTGGCCCACGCGACGAGGCGGATGAATAATAAAATGCGTGTCGTACAAAAGGGTAGATTGATATCGCGGGGCCCCCGCAAGATATCGTGTACACGTATAAAAATATCCTTTACACACCGCGCTGTACACCTACGCCATATTCTCGTTCAGTGGGTGTGTAATAATACAACAGCGTTGTCTCTGCCGAAAATGTTGAAAATTTTAAAAATACAAATTGGAAAGAGACACGAAAATCCCGTTTTCGGCGAGAGGAGGAGGGCTACGCTGCGGTGGTGCTGGTGTTCGTTCGCTACGTTCGGTACGGCAATTCCGATTAGTTTCGATTGACCCGGAAGGGAACGCGGAGCGGTACGCTTTTTTGCGGGGGAGATGGCTCGCGAAATAGGGTAGGGAAGTGCAGGTAGGTAAACCCGAAAACGGACGGGGTGTCGATCTTCGTGAGGGTGAACGAAACGCGACGTGCGTTTTTTCGCACGGATAATTTAGCCGCTGTACAGCGCTGTACGCGCGATGCGCGACGATATCGTGACAGCGGTTTTCGGACGTGGGAATATCATTTCACCCAACCCGTACGTACGGTGGACCGAACGAAAATCGCGGCAGAGGTCGCGGGTCCCGAGCCGATGGGAAAAATGTAAAATGCAACGCGTACAGCTGTCGCTGAAATTTCCCGAATTCCACCGGTTCGAAACACCCTTGCAGCGGCGCACGTTGGAACAAAAAAAAAAAAACATCAGAGGGGAATAAAGTTTCCTTGTTACAACCCGCGGAAGTTATTAGATTTTCAGTTGACCTCCCTCCGTTGGCTCTGCTGCCTACGAAATTTTCCAATAGCCAAAGCGCGCCGCATTGCGGTCCTCGTGTATTGTCTCGGGCTGATCTTTCTCCGTACCCCTCAGCTTCTCCGTTCCGAAGAACCTCCGCCGCGCAGCGAGTTTCGAGTTACTTTTATTATCTGCAAATAATATCGATGTATGACCAAGTAATTCGAATGTATTGTCAAACTTATTGTTAGCGTAACTCCGAGGTGCGATGCCTCGCCAACGACTAAGAGAGAAGAGAACTGTCGACTCCTCGCGTTTCTCCCCAAATTGCGATAACTGGCGCAGGCGGAATTTTTTTTATTAGCACGTTCGTAAATTTTAACTGAAAAAAAAAAAAAAAAATGACGAACGATTCGTGCCGAGACGAGAGCGCGGTGATTTTGTAACCCCCTTTTCGTTTCGTCGTGCGTTTACTTTTTGGGCGCGGCTCGTTTGCTTCGGGTTTTCCGCACGCGAAGGGGTTTTCGGGGATCCGAAAACTTGCGTCATTAGCGCCGGCTCGTCACGTGAACGTGGAGCAGTCAGCTGCCAATACGAATCCCCCTCCACATCAATCACGCGCCCATCAATGACTTATCTTAAATTAATCCTTCGCAGTTTCTCCTCAACCTTGGACATGTAATTCGCCCTCCGGAAACTTCCCCTATTCATTTCTAGACGAAGGAAATCATCGAAATTAATGATGTCTGAAAAATTAAAAGTGGAGTATTTTCTTTGTCTCAATATTTTGACGGTCTTTCTTTTGTGTTTTCTTAAAACCCCGATAACAAGCTGCCGAGGTTGTTTGTTACCCGAACTCCGTTACGCTGCGGAGAGATGATAAATTAACGCTTTATTCTATACGAAAGTTACCGCCCGTCGTCATCGTCATCGTCATCGTCGTCGTCGTCGTCGTCGTCGTCGTAGTCGAGTTCTTCTTGCGGGGCTTTGTCGAGTCTTTCGCCAAGTGTATGTGTACCATTAGCGGGGTTTATTTGACCTGCAGGCTGCCCTTCGTCGAGACAAAGCTCCGCAAATATTCTCGGAGCTAGGGGTGCCCCTTTCGCTCGGGTGTTTCAACCCCCATTTTCAAAGAGTGAAATGGCCAAGGGGCTCCGATGCTTAACCGAGACACACTACTGCGGTACAAACTCCTTTCTAGTTTAATGTTTATAAGGATTTTTATAGCATCTACCGACGATATAAGGGCAGGCATACCGAGCCCTCATCCCCTCCTTATGAGCCTCGCGGCGATTTCGTTTCCCCCGTGAAATTCTCTTTCGCTTATTTCTCTTTTACACCCCTTAAATTTGACGGGAGAAATCAAGCGGGGTCCTCCGCTAAATACCTGGCTCCAATTATTCGCGATTTAAGAGAGAATATTTTACAAACGGCGGAATCGCGCTGGTTCAGAGGGAAATTTTTCTTCCACGTATATATATACGTAGTTTCTCGGCCGTCTCGTATTCCACGTGCCCGCTGCTGTTGCGCTCCCGTATATACCGCAAGGATGGCGGGGGGAGGGGTGGGAGAGGGGGGGGGGAGAAGTGAGATCCCGTAGGGGTTGTAGGATAACTAACCCACAGGCCCCGGGGCTATTCCCGTCCAGATTTGCTTTGAATCAAAGATTGCGAGCCGAGCGACCCGCGATGGAATTACCACGAGACTCCGTATAACTCTCTCAGACGAATGAAACAATTGGAGAAGAAATTTTCGTTTCTTTTTAATACAAATCCACCCACAGACAGCGTAAATAAAATTTCCTCCTCAGACTCACCCGGCTTCGTCTCTCTATGTATATATATATATATATCTATTTCTATATCATTTTTTTTCGTCTTCTCTTCTTACGTGTACATCTTACGTCCCGGCGCATCGTCTTGCGGTAATACGATTTTCTCAACGTTGTAATTACACGCGGTATGATAGAAAAAGTTGTACGCAGTTTTTAATTTTCCAGCCCGTACACGGCCGTTGCATCTGATATTCGAATCTGTATTAACTCTTGTTGGAACATCGCGACCGTTGAGAGGAGCGCATAATTTATCGTTACTTATCCATCTGGCTCGTCTTCCGAACGACTTGCGATGCATAATTTCATCGAATCTGGCTTTTACATCATGCAGTAAATTTCACACCGTTACATCTATACGTACTCGGAGTACATAACTCGTGCTCCAACGTTAATTACCTACCTCCACACGATACCTATGCTACCTACATATCGCACGTCCGCGCCGCATGTATGTCGGCACACTTCATAAATTTATATCCATATTAGCATTGAACGTGCCCGCTGCACTACTGCGTCATCTTTTTTTCAGCTCGGAATACATTGAGATGCTGCTGCGGAAAAGAAAAAGTGGCGATTTTTGGCCGAAAATCGGTGTAGGTTTTCAACGCAGAACGGCGAAGATAGATCCGACATTTTTTCCGCGAATGAAAAATAATTTAAACAAACAAAAAAAAATGAGAAAAATGATTATGCGGGGTTAATCGAAACGTGAAGACCCAGGAGGATTTTTTCCCTTGCAATTTTGAACGCCGTAATTCACGAATATATCGTAGGTAGCTTATCTACTTTACTGCACTACCCTTTAATCCGGCGATAAAAATATCTGAACGAAGAATATTTTGTAATCCCCACGAGGTCGAGGGTAAAAAGAGGAGCCGTCGATCCGCGCGTTTTACTTACCTGCTGCATTTTATACCTATCGTATTTTCTTTTATTTTAGAATCCGTTTCACTTCGTTCGTAATGTGGCGTGTTTATGTGCGCGTGATAATTTATTTCGTTTTTAAGGCCTTTTGCTTCGGTTTTGTTCCGATAATCACTCGATTTGAATTTTCTTGGAGAATCTTTGATAGTTTACACTAACGGAAAACTAGCCGTCACCCACGTTTGGAGAAGACGAAAAAGGTAAAAAGTTGAAAAGGCCGCTTGAAAACGCAGGGAGTGACGGAAAATCGCGAGTTGGGATTTAGGGAATTTTCGCATGCAAATCAGCGTACACGTCCCTCGACACTCGGGCCTCCAAGGTTTTAGCGAAAAGTATAAGATAAAAATGTAAAAATACAAAAATTATTAAAAGAGAAAAAAGGAAAATGTAGAGGAGAGAGGAAACGGTGAACAAAATTTCATTCCCGCGGGCAACGGAGTTACCGAGTTTTTCTACTCCCACCACTTTTCCATCTTTCTTCCGCCTCGCTGTCTTTTCTTTTTTTTTTTTTTCTTTTTCCTCTTCTTCACTTCCATCTCGTCTACCGTCGCTTGTTGTCAACTGCGTGAAACGACACGCTCGATAAGTTCATCCCGGGTCACGTGGGATCACTTCCTTCCCTTCTTTCTCATACTTATTTTTGCTTCCCTTGTTTTTTTTTTTTTTCTCCCGCTGCATAAGAAAAATAAAAAATAAAAAAAAAAAAACGTCGTAACTTTTCTCTCCTGATTGCAATTTACGAAAAATTAAATAAACAAACAAACAGAGCGTTCGGATTCTATTTTGTCTGACGCGGTGAAAAATAGACGAAATAAAACACATCCATACACATAGCCTGTATATTCAGCTCGTACGAAACCTATTTGATCCTGAGGGAGGAGAGCCGCGAGGGGTCTGAAGAAACCGAGATGAGGAAAATGTCGGAGAAAAATATTTTCCCGGATCGTGTGGTTCGTGGTTTTCCCATATCAGATTCGAGATAAAACTGTATGGTGTCTCGAGATCCGATGCACACGTTCCACGTATGTACGTACACCTACATAAATACGTACATATGTACGACGAATACCCATAGGTATGTACGTACATAACGTGCCGCCGTGTACACATCCACGGATACAGACACGTCCGTACGGCGTGGGTGGCTAGTCTGAGGATTCTGTGCGGCGTCGCGTATCCCATGAAAATGGGATCGCACGTATCGGCAATATATTGCAGATTCGTACGGCTATAAGTATACTGAAAACTTTTCAGAGAACATCTTCGTGCCCGCGTTCCACAGGAATAGCGAGAGTAAAGAGAAAAAAAAGAAGAATGAAGAAGAAGACGAAGCAGAAGTCGGACGATTCCACGTTCCCCGATATCATTTTGTATTAGTAAAGCCACCTTTTACCTATACGATGGGTAGAAAATTACAAATACCTTTCATACTCGCATTCCGCTCCGCGCCACCCTCCGCTCTCCTCCCGCGAGGACGGACGCTTTTACCTCGTTTATTTTTTCACTCAATTTTTTTTTTTTTGTTTTTTTTCTCTTTTCTTTAGCGTTAAGGAAAAATTTCATCGAAAGGAGGAGATGCGCGGCGGCGGGTGTTCGTACGCCCTACGCCGCGAAAGTGGTAACTACTAAAAGCGTGTTTTCGGTTTTAACGAGACACACGCTACGAACTACGTTTTCTCCGCTATACTTCCACCGTTGTGCGGTACTTCACGACGTTCGCATCTACCGCACACCGTTAAAACTTCGCGGTGTGTTGAACGCGGATTGCAGCGAGTATCTGCATAAGACATTAGCGAAATACGAGCGCCGACTGCGAGTTCGGTCGAGAGCAACGGAATAAATAAATCGGCGCCGTGCACCGCTGCGGTACCAATAGTACCTGCACGGAGGTACAGGTACATGTACGTACCTATATCGCCCGTACTATACATATATATATATATGCACGTCCTATAAGGTAGTTAGGTAGGTAAAAGGTACCACCGTAACTGTATCACGAATTTTCTGTGCGATCCACCAGCTTTCACCATTCTCCACACGTGCGCTAAATCTGCAAACTCAAACCTCCTACAAAACTGTGAGCGCCGCTCCGCCGCAGGATGCGCTCGCTCCTCTTGTTCACCTCCGATCTGCGTGCGCTCGGAATATGCGATTGCGCAAAATTTCGCCGTTCAATGTATTTCGCGCGCTTGGTTTCTACGGTGACCCGAACCGTTCGTCTATTCGACGTGAAATCGAATTGCGGGACAAAAATGCGACGATTCGTTTTCGTCTTCTTCTTCTTCTTCTAACTTCTGATAGGAGATTCTGATGTTGAAGCAGTTGGTACGCTGCATGTTTCCGTTTCGGTTTACGCGTACAGAACCATAGAGCGCTCGGATAACAGAACTTTGTGGTTTTAGTCCCTTACCGCTAAAGTCAATACCGGTGTGCAACACGGCCGGTACCGGTAGTGGCCGCAGAAGCAAAAGCAGCAGAGAGAAGAGCAGGTATATTATTTTGCGAGTAACGACCTACCGTGTCTACAATAATCCAGAGACAACGAAGTGCGGATCGTTTATGTTGTGTGTATATGTATGTATGTATGTATATAGCCGCGGTGCGCAAACGCCGCTAAAACTATTCGCGGATGTTGGAAATAAAATAAAAAAACTACAGTTGGCAAACAAAATAAATTAAATAATATATTATACAAATAAACGAACGAACGTCGATTTTTATTTATTTTCTTTTCGCAAAGTCAAATATTACGTTTCAACTTGGCGACTAAATTACAAGCAAAACCCGCGATTCGAGTCTCTCTCTCTCTCTCTCTCTATAGAATTGCACGGAGGTAATTAGATACCTTTGCATAGGTATAATGTACTGTACTTTTCTACGTGCACCTATATAACCGAGCAGACACATTCGCGCACATTATGTATACACACCCGTCTTAAGTACACAGGTTTCTCGTACGAACAAAATGATTATTGTTGTTATTATCATTAATGTTATTATTATTGTTATTATTATGCAGCCCCGTATAACGCGACGCAAATATAATTAGCCTCAAGGTAGATGTACCCATCGCTGAAGTTTGCTCTCTTAGGTCTTTCCGCGATGCATTATAAATCGCACCGTGCCACCGTGAGCGGCGCATGACGTATACGCGCTCCGTGACGGCCGTGCAGGTGAATCGCGCGAGGTCTCGGGTACTTATTTTTCTCACATCTCGCAGAGGCCTAATATTTTTTCAGTCTCTTCTCATCCTCTCGAAATCTTGTGTACCGCACGGATCCCGTACGAGTCGCAATAATATATCGTTACGCGTTCGCGTGTATACATATATGTATATGTACCGTATATAAAATCAGCAAGAGTAACGCAGCGGTATAATAGCATAAACTGTACTTATTACCTAGTCTATGGGACATCTGGCAAGCGGCTGCACCGGGGCAGATTGTAAATGTTGCTACATCTAATACGCGGATACATCAGAGTACGGTGGAATCGCAAAAGTTGGTCGAACCGTTGAAATTGGTTACCCGTGCGGACCGTCGATATGTAATGTTGGAAAATAAGAAGTTGCAGATGCGGAGGCGACGACGGGGAAATGAGGGAATGTCGAAAAAATAGAATATAGATCGTAGTTATCGCGCTGCCGTACGATATCGTCCGGCGAGTCCGAGGAGTGTACGGAGTACATTATCGTGGAACGATGTCCGTATAGCCCGCGGGGTGTTGAATTGTGGAGAAAATGGAGACGTGTGCGGTAGATGATCGGTCGTTGTGTTGTGACTCCCTGAGTCGGAGTAGAAAAGACTAGGAATTCCCTTGCGGCCAAACGTCGCGATTGAAATGACAACCGCAACGATAACAACGCCAGAACCAGAAGAGAAGACAACGCGACGGTTGACGCGCGCTCGTGCTACGAGGTGGGAGAGACTGCCGGAGCGAAGGAATTTCTGTGGTTCTCGAAGGTCCACCGGCGGCGTAAGCCCGGTTTGTACCTACGCGCTCGGTTGTATCGGTAGGTAGCACCGACCCGCCCAGGATATCCCTCGGGTCGTTTTCCCCGGAGTCAATTTCAACTTTCGACGTCGTACGGACGGTCGGACGCGCTCCTCGGCAGCTTCTTCTCCAAATCGAATTCGCTACGACTTTTGCTTCCGTTCGCGGCGTCCAGCAAGCGCGGAAAGAGAGCGAAATGAGGGGGAACGAAGATGTGCCCCCCCCCCCCCCGCGCGAGAATGAGGAAATCGAAGAATCGCGAATAAATTTAACCACCCGCCGCCGTCTCTACATTCCGCAGAAAAATTTATACCGACCGACGACGTACGGCCTCGAGATCCGATGTCTTCCAATTTCTTTTTTTTTTTTTTCTTCTCTTTCTTCTGATTCCATTGATCCTGTTTTGGTTTTTCACGAGTCGGCTATACGAGCTAGGCAATTTCGTGTGATTGCGCGAATGTAAGAAGTAATATATCCGGCAGAAGAGAAATTCGCTGATGTTTTCTGTATACGTCCGTTCATCCGTGTTATTTGATTTGTGCAACCGAATTTGATTCGAGTGACCTCATCGATCAGTTTGCGAAACAGGATCTTCCTCGATTCGAGAAACGAATCGTTAACGACGTCGGACTACCAATCAGATATAAGTGTATATAGGTATATACCCGCAATCAAAGTCTCCGCAAATATAAATTCTCCATATTTATAATACCGACTCTGATTCACCCCTTCCAATATTGATTGGCTGATTGCATGTACTTACATTATTTGCTACAGCGGATACGCCACGCAATTACTCTCTCTAACAACAACAACAACAACAACAACAACAACAACAACAACGATATAATTTATAATCGCAGCACGCGGTCGGGTCTGCAATCGATTGATTTTGCGCGTCTAGCGCCCGCGGGATCGCGTGGGTCGTTATCATTACCCTGATTATTATTACGGCGGACTGTTACTCCGTTCGGGATTATCTCGGGATATCTCGGTACAGCGGCTGCTGCCATCAGGAAGATGTTGAAGAAACGGTTTGATTTGGGTGGAAAAGGGTTAGACACGGGACGCTGCGCGCGTTGTACATCCACAGCGGACCCTGCATCTATCCGGTGATTTTCCAACGCCCACTCTCGCGGTTCACGCCTCTTCCCATATATCGAGGTCAGCGGCGGGGCGAAGGGGAGGAGAACGGGGGTGGAAAAACGGAGGTTTGGACGATCGTCAATCACCGTCGGAAAACCAACCCTCCCGCGTCTCCCTCCTCCTCCTCCTCCTCTACGTTTCAACCCGCGGATCGTGGCCCGCACGGATCTATTCCGCTTTCGCCTTATTATACCTTCCCGCGGGATCTGGATACGGTGCGGTACCTACGGTGTGGAGATGTGCGTATATATACGGATCCTCCTTTTCAACCGTTCCGCGAATCCATCAGAAACGTCATTTCCGTGTGTGCCTGTAATACCGGCGGCCAATTGAGGTGGGAATCGGGAAAATATACCTGCTCGAGCATGAATCACGCCAAGTTTTATCCGGGGGGGATTGCGATCGGGATCGGGATCGGGATCGGGATCGGTTAACCCTCGCTTCAATGGATCGAGGGATTCCAGATGGAGAATAAGTGGGTAAGGTTATTTCGAGGCATCGCCGAGGGTTATCCGCGTCCACCGATATAAGTCGAAACGTACAGCAGCGGATCGGCAAACCGAAAAATAAGAACCCGCGACGCCGCGTTGTACCACCCGGTATGGATCGATCGATCGGATGTTTTTTTCGGGATTCGTCCGATATCTCTCGCACGAATCCGACCGGAAGAAGACTGAGGGGTCGCGGTGCATCGGGAATGCATCGTTTCTTTTTCGCGGGGTAAAAAAGAGCGATGGTATAAATTTTTCAGCCTCGAATAATATCCGATGACGGTTGAAAATACACGGCAGCAGCGGGTAATCGGTACGCGGTATGGGCAGGGTACGCTATGGTTAAATATAAAATGTCGGAGAAATATCTAGGGCGTAAAGAACTATTTTCTCCTGATGGTTGTTCGATGAGACGTAAACTCCGATCGTTGACGTGGCAGGTGCCGATTGAGTGTAACTTATGGAGAGGGGTACGGCCTGTATATATATATCTATATCTATACGTACGAAAATATAGAGGCGAGTACCTAGTCACCTGAAAATTGTAGAAAATGCCAGTCATGCGTTTCCAATTACGGATAATACGATCGCTTGACGATTTTACGGAGTTTTACGGGGATCTCGTTGAGACTCGTCGTTATCGTCGTCGTCGTCGTCGTCGTCGTCGGTGATCGCTTCGCGCTTTCCAATATACATACCTCTGCACCGTTTCGTCTATACCTACGTCTCTAGGTATAATAATTTTTACTCTTTTGTTTCGAATCGATCAGCCGAGTCGGTCGAATCCGTGCACGTTGGACGCACGGTGCGATAGGAGGCGAACCGCGGCGCGGCGCTGGATGGCGGTAAAAATGACGTCGAGCGTTTCCACTACCGATCATCGTAACTATGCCGTGCCTATCGACCGAATATTGCAACGCGACTGCGGGATAACGACGCCTTTTTCATATCAGCTAATACGCGGCGTTATATAGAATTCCCCTAGCCGCGATATATTCTCGGAATTGCATCTGTGTAATCATTTTTTTCACACTATATTTTTTTACTATTCTTTTTTTTTTTTTCTTCGTTACTCGCAGTTCGTAAACGCTCTCGCTGTCGAGCTTCGCCTTATCTTATCGGTGGTTTATAACAATTATTAGAACGTGTCTATGATTTTTTCTTTGCATTTTTTCTTTCCTTTTGTTTTGAGCGCTTTGCAATAACACCGGTGAAATATCGAAAGAATTATACTGCGCGGTGCTGCTGCACACGTGGCAAAAGAATTAATGAACTTTATGTACGTACTGCATACTACATAGAGGATCTAGATGTATATATATATATATATACACCTTGTTTATGCACCAATTTTATTTATAATTGAAAGTTGAAGAAATTATATTTATAATTGCTGTTACAGTCTGCATTTGAGCGATACTCCAGTTGCACCGCGACAGTCGATTCGAGTATAGGAAAGGCAAAAGTAAATTAAAAAATAAGTTTATTATTTTTTGAAAATTCAATTAAACAGGTAAAAAAAATATTCGTCGGGTGGTAACACGTATAACCGTGTGATATATGTATACCTTATAGACTCGAATAACTTGTTTTTCGCAAATGGTATTTTTTCACTCTCGCTTCTCTTTCACGAAACGATTCTCCTAGCATTTTTCCGCGGAGAAGTAGAGAGCGAAAGAAATTCACGTTTCACGAGCTCTCCCTGCATTCGTTTCGATTAACACCCCCCGAAACCAGACGCGGCCCATCCCTCGAAACGATTGTAAAGAAAAAAAAAAAAAACAGGTGAAAAAAGGAAAAGGGAAAAATCTATCTTCGTTGTTGTATCTTCATACCAACGAGACAAGCGGAAGCGACTCGACGTTCATTTACTTAGACGTGTCTAAATTTAGAGACGCGTTAATGCAGACGAAACGCTGAGAATTACTGCCTCTGCCTCTGCCTAGTAAGTTGGGTGGACCGCGACCAGCTGACTGCTGAAAACAGCTGTTCAAAAACAGCCGTTCGGTCTGCCGATCACGACGATCATCTTGGTAGCGAGAGCCACGTTATACGCGCACAATAAAGAAAATCCTGAATGCGGTCTGGATATCGCGCTTCGCGATTTCATTGATTACCATTATTGTTTGTCGTTGTCGTTATTGTTGCCCACGTCGCGTTTATTACTTCGAAAACCTCTCGCGATCCAATCTTTTTCAGACACCAACGCTCCGTTACGACATATACGCGCGTGTACGCGTTCGAATAGCTCGCTTCGAATATATTTCTTCTGTTTTTAATTTTTTTTTTTTTTTTTCTCTTCTTCTTTTCACTTTTCAATTGCACGGGATGACGCAGGGTACAGGAATCCGCGACCCGTACACCCGTGTACCACCGCGTGTACCTTTGCCCGGATATTCTTTCGAACCGTACAATGAGACGGCGAGTATTGCTCTGTTATTCTACATCAGTATTTATTTTCTCTCGGTTTTTCTTCGTTTTTTTTTTTTTTTTGCCTCGAAGAAAACGGGACTCGAACTACCGCACGGTACTCGCTCTACGGTCTGTGACTCTGCCCCACCGACGCGGACAAATTAACCGCGAATATTCTTCGATTTTAGTAATCGCCAGATCGGAGGGCACTCCTCGGTGCACCTATACATACGTGTATCTCGTACGTTCGACCCCGTTGTGCGCTTAATTTACGCGTTATCTTATGTAACGGGTGTGCGTCGTCACGCGACGCGTACCGGAGCGGCAGCATCACCGTCGTGTCATCAACGGGCATCGGTAAAAGAGCGACTCCTTATGTCGGGGCAACACGTCGTACCCCGCTCGTCCCGTGCGAGCGCCATGTATAGTGTCGCAACACGCACTAATAACCGTGTAGCTCGACCTTGGCTACCGATTAGGTCGCGTTCAAAAGCGATACTATTTTCTACAATAAATGTTACTCGCTACTCGCATCGGAACGCGGCGCCGTTTCTACTTCGTTATCGTAGCACAGCCGCGTACAATGTTTAATATTTCTTCCTACGTCAAGATTTTCAGCGACGTGTTTTGCTTGCGACTAAACGGAAATATATATTATTTATAAATTTGTTCATCTCTACAGATTTTTGAAAAGCTCGAACCGTTCTAAAATTATGTCGTTTGTCCGTCGTCGGTGTAACCTCGTTAACGCAGGTTGTGTCCTTAATAGACTGTAAGTTGTTCGGAAAGAATTAATTGAAAATAAATTCTCTATGTATATATTTCAGTAACGGGTATATATAATTAATACACATATCCTCGGGCTTGGGCGTATAATTATTTGATCGTGAAAAATAACCGTCGATATTAGCGTTTGAAAATGTTTCAAAATTCTATTTTTTTCCATCTTTTCTTCTTCTTCTACGAGACACGGACGGCAACGATTACGCGCCGCCGAATATACTTGTAACGGTAATCAATTGTTTTCGAAAACTTTTGATCGCGAGCGAAGTATGTACAAATATTATTGAAATCTATGCGTCTTACGTACCCAGAGTCGCATTCTATGTGTCTCAAATTCTCGATGCGAAGTGGCGGCACGATAATCTTCGTAACTATATAACGTACTCCGCGTATATATTTGTCCTACCTATACGAAGAGAGATACCAGCGTACGTGTACAGATATACTCATTGAAATATAAACGCGTCCATAAACCAGACAGCCTTGACTGTGTTATCGGGTGTCTCTAAGGTGTCGTTTCTTTACGGAGCTAAGAATCTGCCCGCAGCCTCACGTATAGTGCCAAGACGATCGTCTTTGGTCCAAGGTAGCGATCCCCACCGACCTCGGCGTCACTCAGCGCGTAATCAACTCGGATCCGAAGATCTTCGGTCTTCGCGGATCGCGGCGAAGGTTTCGCTCCCTCTTCACCGTCGAACGCTGCAGAAATAAAATGAGCGTGTACGTCAGGAAATTGGTAGCTGAAGATGTGTATATGTCTATTTTTTTTTCTCTCCTCGCTTCGTATCTCCGCGTTGCATTGCTTCTTATGACATTCGAGCAAAATGTAACGTATATATACATATATATGTTTAAATACACGGAGATCAGAAGTGACATTAGCGTCGTTACATTGACCCCGCACACGTGCGTAGTTTGAGTCATCGCGTTTCAATGGATGAGTGAATGAGGAGCGTGAGTGGGTGAGAGTGTAAAGTGCGTGCTTCGTACGTGCCTTTGTGCGAGTGCACGCACACAATTACGACCCATACGTACAACCAAAATTCCCCGTTTTAGCCCCGCGTCATACGCACGATGTGTATAGCGTGCCCTCCCCTACCCCCTACCTCCCTCTCGCTCCTCGCGCTCACCCCGTATATTTTACCGTATGCAGGACTTTTCTCCCCCTAGGTGCGTTGTTTTTTTTCTTCTCCTCCTCGTTTGTTTTCTTTCTCTTTTTATTTTTTTTTCTCTTTCTTCTTTTTCCGTACATTATCGTGTGGGTAAGTGCGTCGGACGTACGCATATGCGACGCGTACGCGGCTACAACAGAATCCTTCCACATGTCCTCAGTTTTTTTCCTCCCTCCTTTGGCCCACAGGGAAAGGGACGAAATCAGAAACACGCGTCGCCCGTAGCCGTCTCCTTGGCCGTATTTCGGTAACGCGTAGGAAACTAATGTGCGTACAAGTATCGAAGATTTTGAGTAATTTTCCTCAGAGCGTGGATGGAACGTGAGCGTTCTATGGTTACATGTATAACCGCCCACTCCGTCTCGCGGGCCAGTCTGCAACGCAATGCGAAAACGCAGTTACCTATAACCTTTACCGCCACCCCCCCGTGTCCGGACGTGGGTCTATAACACCCGTTCCACACCCTGTCCCTACCTATACCAGTTGTTTTTTTTTTTTTTTTTTTTCATACGGCGGGGGAATCCCCGAACTCGAGTGCGACGCAAGGAAAATATACCGGCTCGCGAGGTACCTTCGTAATTCGAAGAAGATTCGCGTCGGTGATACGGAGTCAGCTGGTACTTCCTCGTATTCGTAAATCCACACCCACTCGAGTAAGAAACGGTGCGAGAAAAAGGAGAAGCAAAAATGAAAGAGAATCAATAACATTTCCTAGTATACAGGAGTGTGTAGAATTTTAGCGAAACCGTATATCTAAACCGCCAGGAATGAGAACTGTTTTGAATATCGAATGGTATTTTGTGTCCCACCTTAGCTGAAATTGTTTTTTACAGTTTTACTGCACACGCGTCGTACCAACGGCACATTTTATCCAACTTCACCGCCCTAGCCGATTCCCTCGACGCTTCGAATGCGATATACATACACATGCCGTACCTCACCGTACCAACTATCTATAATGCGACCATATCACCCGTCGCCGTACACCATGTCGATAAACGAATACACGTATGGAAAAACTACGCTGTGCACATGGATGTGTTCATTACACAGTCCATATCCTCCTACGCGTGCTTGAGTCCGTTGGGTACATCGTTCGTACTCGTTTCGTATCATGGCGGGGTAACGAATCCGGTCGAGAACACCCGGCGGTACGCGAGGAGAGCCGACCTCGCTCGATCCCCGACGAGTTTCACCGACTCGAGGATATACGCGTCGCGTTCGGCTCTCCTCCCGAGTGTCTCCGATTCCGTTGCTCACTCCGCGTATTTCCCGGGCCGTCCGCCCGTCCCTTCCCTTTACCCTTCCGGCGTATACCCTCGTCTGGTCTGGAGGAGAGTCCCGAGGACGAGGGACAGTGAAACCGCGGCCATTCCTCTACCGAACTTCGTACGGTGAGCGTCAAACGGTGTTTCACAAAACCACGCCTCTCGTAATAAAACCGAAACGTAAACTCGAGGAAATAAAAAAATAAAAAAAAAAAAAACATACAAAAAAAAAAAATACGGATTTAATAACACGAAAACGCAAGATAATTGTTGCAACAAAAGGAGGAAAAGAATTAATCGACACGTTAATAAGGAAAAAAAGGCAAAGGACAGGGAGATAAATAATTAACGATATTACATATATATACGTTTATTTACGCCGAAAACCACAACGGGTGCAATTTAAAAGAGGCGCGAGATATTTGTACCAATATTTGCTGAGATAATACGTGTTATAATTATAACTGTGGCTCGTGAAATATATTTATAAAAACGTGAAAAAAAATCTTTAAAACGCTGAAAATAAAATATATTAACAATTAACGCAATACACCCGCGTACACATATATTTTTTAATCGACTTTAGATAAATCGTAGAGAAAACAAATAATTTTTTTTTTTTTGTTGTCCACGTTTGTTGTTGTTTTTATTATCATTATTATTCCTTTTTTTTAAATTCTGATTGTATACATATATATTTTTTTATCACTATTCTCTCTCCCTTTTACTATACCACTCTGTATATCGTATAGTTGTTGAATTGTTTTTGTTTTTATTTTCACTTTTACAATTTTATACACACACACACACACGCACGACCCATATTCGCAATCAAATTGTGAATTTGTTTTCATAATCATTAAATAATCGTCGGCGATTTATGCTTCCGATCGATGAAACAAGTGAACTGAATCAGGATAAATAATTAATCGAGAAAAAAAAACGAGTGTAATAAAGGAGATCGAATCGGTCATTACAAAACGATTAGACAGACACCTCGTCTTTCGTCAGAGTGTATTTATTATTGGCAATTTTCTATATGCCGCGAATCGAATCATCGGATAGAGCAATAATAGCATTGTCGTCCCGTACTCGTCACCGTCTTATGATCGTGATCAGCAGCAGCAGCAGCAGCAGCAGCAGCAAAAGCAACAGCTACTTGGGCGTGTATTAAAAATAAAAATATACACACGTACACAGTGACCCCAAATCGATCAGATGATATCGAATAAAGTCGATAAATTATCGGGTATGTACTACTCGGTAACGGACGAGTCGCGCACCAATTGACGCCTACAACCAACGTGAAGAAGAAGCGGTGCTGCAACCAGATCGGAGCCAACGGGTGTGATAAGAATTATAAAACCGTACTACCTATCGCAATCGATCAGAGAAGAGAAGAGACAATTTTCGTTCTGTTTCAAATTCAACAGTGTAGCTTTACATAAAATTTTGCATACCAAGTTTTCTAGTAAGTGTGCGATCCGTACGTTCCTATGTTTTTTTAAATAATTTAATCGATCGAACTTGCGAAAGGAAAAGTTTGTTTCGATCGTTTGTTATGGTTGTTCGTGGTTGTGGATCTAATTTATTTTCTACAGTGTGACCGCGAAGTTGGATTTAAAGGGATAGAAAAAGGGTGAAATAATTTCACCGAATTTGGGCATCGAGTGTGCTACCGGTGGACAGAAGAATAAAACGGTGCGCTCCGTTGGTGGAACAGTAAAATTATCGATAAGAAAAAACGTTCGTACAATTGACACGCCATTATTAAGTGGTATAGAAATCGTGGAGTGTACGGCAATTGAAGATCCCTGCGAGATCTGGCACCCGCATTTTACTACAGACGATGTTCAGGGCCTACGGCACAGCCCCGGCAGAGGCAGCTCCCGCTGGGGGGGAACTCTATCCCTGGACTATTCCGTTCTTCAATAAAGGTGACAATTATTCATCAAAAACACGCCAACACGTCACTCCGATTACGTCATTCGAAACATTGAAATTACCCCTACGTACGAACGGCGTACACGACGTCGGGAAACACGTGACGACGGTGATATTTGACTTGCCGCTGATCACGAGTTTCCCTCTTCATTTTTTCCACCGTGTGACGACGATAATTTGGCGCGGTATTCTATTTTCGGTATTTCGCTCGTCCGTTGGAAGTCGCTTTTTTTTTTCTTTTTGTTTTTTCGTTCCAAAAATATATTCCATTGTGTGTCTCGTTAATATTTTTTCATCCGAGATTACAGCCGTGTTGCGCGGCGACAACGGTATCGTTTCTGGAACGTTGATTAGTCGATGGTACAGATATACGATATACTATATTCTGGAAATAATGTACCCGCTGGTATTGGTGAATGTAAAATAGCTGAGACGAAACTCGGAAAGCGAAAAACAAGCATGGCGCCTAAGGCGGAACGCGTCGCGACGCAACGCGCCGTGGTTTACGTCATTGCGATCATGCGCACTTCTATTATCTGTATGTATATACAAACATGTCCACATATTCCTATATTTATTGTCGTGCGAAAATTCTGCGAGACTCTAATTTCTACCCAAACACACTCGTTTCGCTCCTCGTCTCCGACGAATGGCAATTTCGTGCAATGAATCTTGATCAAAAAAAAAAAAAAAATCATAACATCGCGTACGACCGACGACCGATTCCTCGGTACGACATCGTGAAGAATGAAAAATGAAAATTCTATTTTTTTTTCCTCTCAAATATCGGATTACCGACCACGTGTTACGTCACTCGCAATTAGGAAGAACGGACACGTACGGTCCCAGAGCCGACAGCCGACAGACCTGTGGGATTTTAAAGTTTAAAGGGCCCAACGTCAAGGGGAACCCATAGCGCTGAGGGACAGGTGTTCCGACGAACAGAAGCACCTGTGACGTCCCAAAGCAGAGGACGACGGTACGATGTAGCGTAGAGACGGGATGCATGTGAATCCGGAGTTCCCGGTTACCGTTTTCCCGCTTCCCGCCTCGCAAACGCGGGATCCGGATCAGGGTTCAATTCAGTTCAGTTCAATTCCGTTTCGTTGCGCCTTCTCCTCCGTTGTGTTGCAGCCAGCCAGTCAGTCGACGTAGAACCTAGGTGTACGTGTGTGCATAGGTATCTTGACCCGACCTGACCTGCGCAACACCGCGCCCTACTACCAACCGCTCCTATATATCGGCTTGATACTCGTGTATTTCAATATGTGTTTCTCTTTATGCGTATTGGGGTACCCCCACACCACCCGCGGGCACACGGACGCGATAGATCTGCAGCTACCTTCTCGACGTTTGCGCCCGGATATACAGGTTCAGCTATTTATTTCTCTACCTGCTGTTCTATTCTGTTCTGTTCTATTCTATTCTATTCTATTCTATTCTATTCTATTCTATTCTCTTCCCGATCAAAGCCACGGACGACTTACAAGTACTTTTTTATAGGGACATTCGTAAAGCGACGTTTGACTCGCGCCATTGTTACGAACAAAGTCGGCACAGGTGATCGCGGGACCTCGGCGGCATTAAAATTGTGCAACAACTTTACGGAATTTTTTTTTTCCTTCATTTTGTTTTTTTTTTTTTACAAATTATTCCACGCACCCTTGACCCTATTCGATGATCGAGCGAATGTATAGCTATTAGAATCTTCCGATCACGATTATCGGTGATTTATATGGAAAATATTTCGGCTTCGCGATGATTTGGGAAAAAAAATTTTTAACCGTGAAAAAATAAGCTTACATGCGGAGAGCGAGAGAGGGGCATTGATGTTTCCGCGTTCTCGCGAAGATCCCTCGTCTCGGAGCGTTCGCTCATCTCGTTACTTAACACAGCATCTTATTTGATGAATATGGTGCGGTAACGGAGAGAGAGGGTCAAGTTTAGCCGCCGGCTGTTACGTGGATTTTAAATCCGTATACTCGAGGTAACACATTAATCGATGCGTTCGTACACCTTAGTTTATTTTTTTTTTGTTTTTTTGCTACGATGCAGATCGCGGCTCGATTGGCCGTACAATATTGCCGCTGCGACGTCCAATTTGACCCGTTTAATTATCCTTGATAAATTACTCGCCATGATTGAACCCCAACCTTACCCAACTCCTACCTAGTGCCCCGCTCTACGCTAGGTGGGTGTGATGGGCACACAAATTATTATTACACATATATATACATACATAGGTGGGTAGGCGTAAACGGTAATTCACAAATCGTCGTCTACACGTATAACCGGGTTGATGGCGTATACGCGAATACAACGCTACCGCGTCGAATCGAAAGGGTAACAGAGGATACGTCGCGTCGCTCTTCTCCGTTCGTATACATACACATGTGGAATGTACCGTGTGCCATGTATACACATCTACCCACACATGGAAAACAAAAGAGCAATCAATACTCCGTTGTATGTACACGGCGTGTACAACCCTCCGGAACAAGAGCTTACAGTCGCAGTTATTTCGTTTCTCGTTTCCCTGTATACGTGCGTCTACCCCCCCGCCGATCGTCGAAGTAAAAGGGTAAAAAAAACGACACCTCTGGGCAGACCGGGAGATACCGAGTGTACATAATTTATATTTCGACAGTCTCCCTTCTTCGTCTTTTTTTTTTCGTTTTTTATCGTCTCTCCGGTGACTCGAGTCCTAAGTACAACGAATAATACCTTCGAAATAAAGTCTTGTATTTTTGCGGTACAACGCGAGGGGCGACGTCCACTGAGCGAGCGTAACGCGCGAGGATCGCCACCGACTCCTCCGTTCGGTTATGCATCAGCCTCGAGTCCCCCGTACAGGTATGCAAAATCGGCGCAACGAAAGCGACGAATCGCTCGTGAGAGTGAAACGAATATAGACGCGAATAATTTCGCGCGACCTGCAAATATCGTCGGTTTCTCTTTTTCTTCGCGTAAAATCGTTCAGCGAAAAATCATATCCGTGCATAACGTTTTTTCTCACACGGTTCCCTCGAAACCTGCGGTATACACATTACGCGCCGTCGTGATTTTTTTTACCGAACGACAAAACGCCCGAATCGTGTTTTACACGCGTGGATGTCCGAACGGTCTCTTATATCTCGGTCGGTCGGTCGGTCGCAACGCGATAAGATATCGATTCGGCCCATAACTAGCAACCCGTTGCTGCTCCTCTTCTTCCCGCTACCGACGAACCCCCTGCATACCGCTAGCTGCTGCAACGACACGTGCACCTATAGCGGCCTCGCGGAGTCCCAGCAGCAAAAAAAGAAATTCAACCCGGAAAAATTATCCGTACGATTTGGACGGAGCGAAGTTTTTTTGTACGCCTCGTGAGAATTTTCTCCATCTGTCGATGGTGCGGGAACAAGAAATTCGAATTTTCGAACGATCGTCTCCGGTATACGCGATACTTGTGTGCATTGTAACGTAAATGAGGCCATCGCCGACGAGACTCGGCAACAGCAGCACAGAGCAGAGTAATAGAGGCAAGCGGTTCGACTGCGCAATGTTACGATAGTCGCGGTCTCTCTATGGTTTACGAAACGTTCGCATGGTCGCAAGCTTTTTTTCCGCTCGTTTTTTTCTTTTTGTTTTTTTTTCCCCCGTAATTCAACAAGTTAAATTTTGATAATTCAGCGCGATTCGCGTGCTCTCGCGCGCGCTGGGAAGAAATGACTATAGATCGTTATTACGCGACGAGAGAATTTACGCGGCGTACCGTATAAAATTAATGTTGATGATACATGGTATCGCGAGTCGTTCGTCTTCCGATTTTTTTAAAAGGATATAATATTATTTCACCTATACCGCAAGACCGCTTATTATACTTATATATAGGTATAACACACGTACACGTAACGTCCTTACTTCTTAAGTCTCTTAACTCGCACTGCCTGCTGCTGTTGCTGCTGCTGCTGCTACTTGCTTGCTCGTTGCACTTGACCTCGCTCTTACGTAACTATAAGTATTGCAGCAAGTCTCTTTATAAGTGTATAAGTAGAAGTGGAAAGGAAGTGGAAGTGCGCGCCGGTAATCGGTACGTGTATACCTGTGTATACGGGGATTATACTCACTCACCTTCTCGATCTGATTATTTGGTTTCATAGAGAGATTAGTCATCGATCGCGAGTAATATCGTCGTAATCCCGCATCCCGTAAACCGTGCACGCGCACCGGGTCCTTTGGAAATTTGCAAAGGATCACCTTCCTTTTTTTTTTTTTTTTTTTTTTCGGTTTTTCAGCTCGAGGATAGAGGTTCACAGCGGTTATACCGTGGCTCCTAGGAGTAGGAAACGGACGAATACACCCAGCGGAACCGGCATTTGTTTTTTTGATTTTTTTTTTTTTTCTTTTTTATCCTTTACGAGCTTCCTAGCTCGTCGGTTTCCGCTGTAATCGCGTACGAGCGGGCGAGAAACGGCCGTATACGTACTCCGCGAGACTTACGTACGTACATGTAGGTACGCTATATAGAGCGTGTGTACATATGTATTTATTGCATGTACACAGAAGTACCGGAAAACTCGGTTCTTGGTTGCCGCCGTCACCGTTGCCGTTGCCGTTGCCGTTGCTCCTGGGCGGTGCGGGGATATAAATGCTCATGTCGTATACCCACTCCGTATACGAACTAAAATCGCGCATCCTATAACACATACGCGATATATAATGTACAAACATCCATGTAACGTAGAACCCCCCCGTTCCGTCTAGGCTATACGTCGTAATAATAACCAAGATACGTTGTAGGTATTATTTCGTATACATAAGTGTATAATACACCAAGATCCTCTCCGTATCATCCGTGCATATACCTATGCACACACGATTACGTTTGTTCTGCAACGAACCGTACACATATACATATACACGTATAGTCGCTGCTGCGGTTGCTGCAGTAACGGAGTATGTTACGTACACGTATACGTACGCGTAGTACATGGACGCGATTCTCTGTGTCTAGCCGGGCACATAATATCTGCGAACTGGTAGGATGAATGACGGACTTATTCTACCGTTATCGAACATGTGTAGGTATAACGCAGCATCGAATGGACCCACCGGTACGCGCGTACCGGAAATCGTTGTCAACGATCGCCGCACGCGGGGGGGGGGGGGGGGGGGGGGGGGTTAGGGGATATTTTTCTGCGGTTATGTAAATACTCTTCTGGCCTTTTTTTTCCCATTCCATTTTATCCCGCAACGATTCGCGCACACGAGGTGGATGTATTCGAATTGCAATTGAACTGCAGTTACACTCGAAAGATAATGTTGGAAAAATTGTTGTTTTCTTTTTTTTTTTTTTGTTCATACTATTTTCTGCGGCGGTGCGATATTTCGGGTGATTATTTCGACGTTTTTCGGTGCGGTGTGCAGTAACTGTACGTGTGTACAGTGCAGGTTGAGGGCACGCATGTCAACTGGAGGGCATTCAACTATCGACCGAGGAAAACCCGTGCCGTTATATATCCATCCACCCCTTGGCTATATCTAACCCTCGGATACCCCTTCGCCACCAACACCATTACCCTCCGTTGGATGTATTCTACCACCCCGTGTGTAACACTTGAATGTACGGCCCTTCGTCAAAAACGAGATACTCCGCCTATTTCTCCTCTCTGATTCTCTCTTCCATTTCTTCTTCTTCTTTTTCTTCTTTTTCTTCTTTTTTTTTTCACTCCGAACCGCACGGCTAGACCCAACCTTGCTTACTTTACCACCCTCGTCTATTCAGATATCCTAGGTAGACGTGTATCCAGACAGTTTCTCAGCCCTGACGTACTACAACCTTAGCAACTTCGTCCCGATCTCAGTTTCATCGAATTCGAGATTAGAAACGAGTGGAGTAACTTTTTTCCTCTGCATCCACTTCTATTTTTTGAAAAAAAGGGGATTCGCTCAGATATCGCAATAATATATAGATTCGTACGAAAAAAAAAGCTCATGCGAATTATTTCGATTGCGAGAAAGCCACAAGAAAGTTTGGCGAGCTGCGCAACGCGCGGGTGCAGTCCGGAAGAATGAAAGAAAAAAAAGAAAAACCTTCGACCCTTCGATACCCGGTCGGTTCATTTTCTTCCACCAAATGAAGTTTTTCGGGAAAAGATTACGAACGCGTTGGAGGTTTTAAAAGGCCTATTTCCCTATCGTTTCTTCAATTACATCGACGGACGTACGGGAGTCCATCGAAATGTCCTACGTCCCCTTCGCTCTTCGCACTCCCTTTCGCGCACGGGGATCCGTCGCGCAAATCCAGACCATCGCCCCCGAAGCGGGACCCTCCGGGATCGGCGTGGTTCGCCGCGCTCGCAGGTCCGGTCGGTGGATAAGTAGAAAAAGCTATCGGGGGGAAAAAAAAAAAAAAAGATTCGTCCACGAAGGAGACGACGAACGCGAGCGGCGAGGTTGCGCCGCAGCCGGGTATGAAGCGTGTACAATACGAGGAGAAAACGGATGGAGAGAGAGAGAGAGGGAGAAGGAATCCTGGTAAGGGACGAACGAACAGACGGGATATACCACGTGTGCCAACCAGCTGATCGCCTTCGACGTCGAACGCACGCAGGCATCCCCTCCCCCTTTTCCACCCCGCGATTTTTCCTCTCTTCTTTTCCGTCTCCCCCCCTCTCTCTCCTTCTCTCTCTCTCCCTCTCTCTCTCTCTTCGTATCGACGCGCACGCGTGATCATCGTGTGCGTGAAACGCGACCTCGCATGTGCGGAGATATGTGGGGGACGAAGGATGAAAATATATAACAGCGCGCACGCTACCCCCGCTCGACCGCAGCAGGACACAGAAATACGAATTTCTCTGTGAGAGAGTGTTTTCAGCCAAACACGTGACCGAAACTATAGAATGGATATACATATATGCACGGAGGATAGGGTAGCTGCAGCACGGGGGTTTCTACCGTATAAATATATAGGTATACACGCGTACACAAATTATGTACCACTCTCCGAGGGTATCTACGCTCTGTATCTATGGTATATACCTACCTATGTACGACGTACGTGAACCCACCCCCTTTATCCTTCCGCGCGTTGCAGAAAACGTGCCAAAGTGACAACGTGTGTTGTCACCGAAGCGGGGTCCTGAGAGGAGGCGCTGACTTCTCCCCTTTCTCATATCACGACATCTTTTTTCGTTTTCGTTCGCGATGTTTTTACCAACATTTAGGTATCGCATATTCGTCGTCGCCTCGGTGTTTCGTATACATTTAACGTTTATCCGAAGCCGCCCCCATGGCGCCCGGATGGAACAACCATCGACTTTTCGAAGCTATCGCATTTTACTATCACCACGTGTATCAGCTGTTGCTCGACGCACGTTCGATCCTCGTATACTCGTTGCCTGCTGTTTTTGACAGCTGCTTCCGACTTACCCCTAAACCGCGTACCCCCATGCGCCGCGTGTATGTCCTCCTGCGGGGTTGTACTCCGATGCATAAATTAAATGGAGTGAACTTCGTGATTCGGTTTCGATTTTTTTAGCGAGTCATTTTTCTCCGTTTCCATTCCCTTTTATTCGTGGCTATACGCGGCGCACACGTCTCTCCGTGTCTGGATATCTATCTGTGTATTCCCTTTCAATTTGACGCTCGACATAATGATACGGAGAACTTGAGAGGATCAACCGACGTTTTCACAAGTCAATCATACACATTATACCAACGGCAAAATTATACACCTATCGTTCACGCGTGTGTGGTATCATCGCCGGACAAGGTACTCACGTACCTATACGTGAACCAACGCTGCACTTGCGTATACCTCTACGCACGAGTTACAAAGGATTTTATCAATGAACGATAGCTTTCTATCCGCGATCGTCGTGTCGCGTACACCGAGAGACCGCGACCGATACGGCGTCGTCGTTATTAAACGCGGAACTTGATTTTTCTTCTTCTTCTTCCTCTTCTTCCTCTTTTATTATACAGGTGGAAGGGAATTCGTGCGAGCGCGAACAACGCGAGGGGGGGGGGGGGGGGATACCGCGCGCGTTTCGTTGTGAGGAAAAATTTTTTCAAAACTGCGCAATAAGTCCGAAAGATTCGCGCTCGGCTTATCGTCAAATGTTCGCTGATAACGTACAGATATTACGCACAGCTGCCGATGAAAACGTACGCGCTTTAAAACGGTTCCACTTAAGTAACCCTACCTCCCACCTCGCCCCGTGCGACCAACGTAGCACGAGCGATGTACGTGTAATTTCGATATACCGTACGTACGTACCGACCGTCTCGTCTGACGACAGACGAAAATGGGTTAGAGAATAAAAAAGAAAAAATGGAAAAATAAAAGAGAGAAAGAACGGACGAACGTTTTGGGGTCACCTATAAAATTTGAATCGACTTCAAAACGAATTTGTGAAATACTTTTTTTTTATTCATTATTATTTTTGCGCTCACGGCATTGCGAACGTTTTGTTCGTTTATAGTATATTGCTCGTTCGTTGATAAGGCGAGTGCGGAGAGTGAGTAAGAAGAGCGGTACGAGCGAGTGGCACGCGCTGCGCTTACACGTTGTACAGAGAGAAGTGAAACCCAATAAGAAAGATATACCTACCGGCGTGTACAGTGAAATCGAGAAGATCTCCGAAGACAAAAGGAGAAGAGAAGGAGAATGAAAAATAAAAGAGGCAACGAGGAGACACATGCGTTCCTCGTTATACGCGTAGCGGTGCACGGCACAAACGGCCGGACTGAAATTAAAACCCACACTCGCACACGCGTACGCCCTGTACGAAAGCAATAAAGCAGCTACCTCGGTTGCAGCTCCGTATTACGTGTACACGTATACGTTATCATCTCCTCGCAATTCGTATTGTTAGTTGCGTAATGAATAAAACGAGGTATGATCGTGCGCCGCCGCTGCACCAGCAGCATCGTCGTCGGATGCTGTTGTCGCTTCTTCGATTGTTACGCAATTTATCGCTGTGTGGGGTAACTTGTACGGATGTGTGTATGTGTATGCACGTGTACACGTTAAGTGGACGGTTTTATATATATACATATATTTATTTATACGTAGCTACTGTAAATGTACTGCAGAAAGTCAATCACTGCGCGATACCGAACCCACATATAAGCCGAGTGAGTCATACGAATAAATGTAATTTGTACGGTATGTGTTCTCGTACGCATGTAGATGATGGATTTATTTACGTACGAGGATAGGTATTCACATGATATATATGTGTATAACGTGAGTACAGATGCGATTGTCGCGCTGTTGGATGTCGTTGATTTCTGTATCGTCGCGTTGCGGCGGTATGTTTAATAACGTATACACGGATGTTAATATTAACGGATAAATAAAGGAATAGAAAAAAAACCGAATTAGGAGATAATTGTTGTAAATTGGAACCATCCGCCGCGGTAGATTCTTCTTAAGATTTTTAAATTTCATGTCTTATCTTATTTTATACACGAGTTCAGATCTGTCTTATGTGTAGTACAAACGGACGTAGGTGTCTCGCTGATAAATTGCTCGTTCTAATTGAATTATTTTCCGAATTCGAGGACGGTAGAAAATTACCTGAAAGGATTTGAAAAGTAAAAAACAGAGAAACAGAAAAGATTTTGAATAAATCAGTATGCACGCGTGATAAATAAATGTAACAATTTCTTATCGCGTTGTTATGTAAGAGACCGGAAACTGCAACGGCAAATCACCGCGGCAAGGTTCATCGATTTTATAATACGCAGACATACGCATTACCATGCACGTAGAGCAACTTTGATTAAATTGATCTATCAATGAAATTCATCGAGTTATCGCACATTGTATGGATCCGAAAAGTCAAAAATCAAGGATATCTCGGTGGGAAAAATTCGTAGCTCGATTTTGTCGACGGATTCGTGTTCCCGAGGTCAAAATACATGAGAAAAGCGCTATACAATCGATTTTTAAAATACTTCAATTTTGACCCCAAAATCGAAAAAATCCAAAGGGGTACCCCTTGGAATTTTGTCGATTTTGGGTCGAAAAAAAATATTCTATTTTATATGCTATTCTTGTGTATTTTGACCTCAGGAATCCGAATTCCCAAGTTAAATTGATCTATCTGTAAAATTAATCGAGTTATCGTCAATTTTCCACTTTTTGGAGCAGAAAAAGTGAGATATCTCGATAGGAAAAATTCGTAGCTCAATTTACTCAACGGAATCGTGTTCCTGAGGTCAAAATACATTAGAAAAGTGCCCTTCGATCGATTTTAAAAATACTTCATTTTTGGCTCAAAAATCGAAAAAATCCAAAGGGGTACCCCTTGGAGTTTTTTCGATTTTGGGGTCAAAAATCAATATTTTTTTTTATTGGGTTTTATATACTATTTCTATGTATTTTTGTCTCAGGAATTCGAATCCGCAAGCCAAATTGATCTATCTATAAAATTGCTCGAGTTAACGCCAATTCGTCGCTCCAAAATCACAAAAATCAAGGATATCTCAATGAGAAAAATTCGTCGTTCAATTCAGCCAACGGATTCGTGTTCCTGAGGTCAAAATACGTTGAAAGATTTTCCTGCAATCGATTTTAAAAATCCTTCATTTTTTGGCACACAAATCAACATTTTTATTCATTCCGGTTCATACGCTTTTCGCTCTGATATGTTAAAAATCAACGACCACGTTAATAAGTGGGGTCTGAGCTCAATTTCAATTCGTGTTTTGAACTTTGGAAATCGGCTTGTTCGCGATGTTCTTCCATCGCATAAATTCGTCACTATATCATTTCTCCGTTTGTTCGAACAGAGAAAGCGTTAGATAACCGCGCGACTCTGAGGCCGTGTGGACTACTTTCCGAATTCTATCCGTCAAATTTTTTTTACTCCTTTCTGCCCGCCACTTTCCTTTTCTTTCTGCCTTCCCGTTCGGACTGCACTTCACGCGACGACCGTGCGCCGAAATCTTTTGAATTTTCACCTGCGCCCTCGCTCAACGGAGAGGTCTCATCTGGTCGATGAGAAGAGGAGAAAGAAAAGCGACGGCATCGAGGCGCGGAAGAATTAAGAATAAGCGGAGCCGCAAAAGAAAAAAATAATCGAAGAAAAAAGTTGAGAGAAAAAAACCAAAAAAAAAAAAAATTTCACTCCATGCCCCACGCCCATTGTGGTCATGTTGCGCGTCAATGATTCACGACATCGCGGGCGTGGCGAGATTTCTCCGCAGAAATAAACTAGGTACGGTGCAGAAATATTGTCTGCGACGAAATTCGTTCTTTTTATTTTTTTTTCTCCGTTTTTTTTTTTTTTTTCTTTACACGTGATTTTGCCAGACAGGACAGGGAAGAGTTGCGAGAAATGAAAGAAAAAAAAGAACGCACGGAGCGAAGTAAGAGCTACAAAATTGAACTTTGGATAGGAAAAGTTTGCCCTGTGACGACGGTTGTTGGGAAAGCTAAAATAGGTTCCATAATAAAGATAGTGAATTCGAGTTTATCGTCGTTCTTTCTTCTCCCACCAGTTGAAAGCGAGCCTTACTTATATTCTGCGCGATACCACTCCGGTATACAAAAGATTAGTTAATGGCGACTCTTCGGGGAAAAGTTTCGCCATCGTTAGCGTCATCATCATCATCATCATCATCATCTGCACTATGGGTACTATAACATTCGTTTCGCAACGTAGCACGCAGAACGTCCCGTATCGCGATATATTCTTATCAAAGTTACACGCTGAAAGCCAAATCCTGTTTTTTTAATTCTCGCATATTCGGAGATGCGTCCCAACCCAAAGCGGGATCTACCACGGAGTACCTATACCTGTTCACGTACGCCGTAGTCTTTTCTCGAAATTATACGTAGAAAATGAAGCGAAGAAACGTAGAAACTGTGCAGAGTTCCATTTATTCAAGGAATTAAGAGCAAAGGTCTCTTGTATCATTCGGTTGATCGCATCGCGACGATCAGTCTACCGGAGCAGAGGTCATCTTCATTATTCGTTCCCACGGTAAACCGGTAGCATAAACTATAGATAGGCGACGGTATACGCGTCTGTAGCCGATGTGTTGTAAGGCACGAAACTGGCGATGAACGGCGCGGCACTTCGGTGTACGTAAAATGGTGGTGATCTCTTTTTTGGTTCTGCGACGTTTTGCTGCAGAGGCGATGCGCTCGATTCAACCGATGGGAATCTAGGATCCATCCGAATATCGGGGCTCCAGATACCGCCTAGGATCCACCTAGATACGATCGCGCAATGAAACCGGTAGCCCGGATTATACGTGTGGTATCGCTCGGTAGCGGAACTCGTGGTTGAAAAGTGGCAACCGTGACATTGCCTCGCTCTGCAACGATCACGCGGATCTTCATATTCTCGTTCGGCTCGGTCTCCTTCGATCTCTTTTTTTCTCTCCTCCTCTCAATTTCTTCGACGCGTTTCGTTTGATTTCGCTTCGTTCGGTTTCGCTTCGTCGATCGATCGATCGGCGATCGGTACCCTACACTTGTATGGGTTAACCGATTATGTATTACATTCGCATTGACTTACACGTTTCACCTTACCCCGCGTATGTAAATACGTATTATTTATGTACCTTACCTCCACTCAACGATGTAGCGGTCATCTTCTTCCATGTACACGTGTACGTCAAGGCGATCCGATCGTTGTGTTAAGACCGGTAATAAAATTTATATGCGGTATATCGTTGAGTCGATTACCGACAATTTTTGACGATGGCTCAATCGTCGTTTCCGATCACCGCAACATTCACTCAAACAAATTATCCGTTTACGTTGAACCGTCCGGATCTTGACGCACTTGAACTGAATCAGAAATGCTCAATGATTAGCTGATTATGGGAGGCAGGCTGTAAAGTAGATGAAATTTTAGACTGGGGAAAAAAAAGTAAAAATTGTGCGTAATATGTATCAGGTTAATTAAGAACGATGAATATATTAAACGAGCGGGGAAAGAAAGTTTTCGAGTTGGTACAGATCGTGATCCGGCGGTCGATCCGTGATCCGTTTCAGGAATGTGATGATATGGAAATTGGACGACCTTTCCCAATTTGAAAAAAAAAAAAAAAGAAAAAGCGGGAATAAAAAATCTAACGGAAGAAAGAAACATCGCAACGAAGGAGAGAAGGTAGACTTGCTTTCGATTTCGTAAACTACATCGGATTAAATTAACTCGATTCATGGGCGCCTATAATCGCGATCGTCGTCGTCGTCCTTCTTCGATAATAATACAGTAGATATCGTGTATGTATATTGACGCATCACGATCTCGACCGTCATCGTAAACTATCGAGCGAAATTTCCCGTTCGAATCGGTGTTATACCAGACTCGCCTAGAAATCCGCTGTCTCTACAGACGTCGAAGGATTATCGTAAGGTTATACACACGGCGAGGCGTGATCCTGAAAATTTGCTACCTCGTCATTCAAGTTTAATAAATCTTGAACTAGAAGCTTTCTCCATTTGCCTTTACGCCGTAATTACGTGTATACTACAAATCCAGTTTAAGACATCGCGTTTAAAAAAAAAAACGAAAAGAAAATCACTCGATACGTATCAACGACGACAGTTTTGATTTCACAAACCAACGCTACGTCCGCTCATTTAGTCGCTGAGAGACGGCCTTGGGCTCGCTTATTATAAGTACATACCTATACGTGTTAAAGTGCCGAGTTAGTTACGTGCGTAGGTCATCTTACGTACGTACTACCCACACAAAGTTTCAATAGGTAACTATAGGTGTACATTAGGTATGCGTCTTTGGCCGTCTATCGGGCCCTTTCGTTCGGTAACGCAGAAATAAAAGGAGTAGAGGATTGAAAAAAAAAATGCGAACGTCGATGATTTTAAATTGATTTCCTCGGAGGGAAAATTAATAGGTCATACGACGCGCGAATGGAAGCGAATAAGGTGCGTACGTTGTAATGGAATTATTCGAGTTTGTCGCAAGTGACCGCGGAACGCGGTGTGCGCTCGTAGATAAGGCTTATCACCTTGTGAATATGACAAGCGAAGTGGCGCGTACACCTCGTATACGGCGCATAGCGCAATAACGGCTGTAATTTTATGTACTACGTATGTTTAACGGGTATGTGTACAATACGAGCGTGTACGAATATTACGTACCTATTTATTACCAAACCCGGTAGAAGAGTTGAAAAAAAAAAATTAAAAAATGAGAAAAAAAAAAAAAGAACTGGTAACCGGTAACTGCTAACCGCTAACTGTTAGCGAGTCTGAATTTAATTAGCAGTTATCTGCACAACCGACCTCGAAATGGCCGGTTGAAATCCGAGGATCTCGAGGGTCACCTGAGCGACTTGGATAAACATTATATTTTTCATTTAACTTTTATCACCTTTTATATCGTGGATATGCGATTTCGAGTGCAGCGGCGTAATAATCGTTTGCCAACTTTTATACACACGTGTAGATACAGGTGATGGGGGGGAAAGACGGTATCTTTCACCCATCTTGTAAAACGTTCGGAAATTTGATTATCTACCTCGCTGATGTATGGGCTTTTGAAATTCATTGCCGATAACGAAAAATTAACTCGAAAATGATTTTGCTCCGTGAAATTAGAAACTTTGAATTTTAGTTCGGGTTACCATTGATAATTAACTCCCTCCGAACGTGGTTTCACTTGTGTACGGAACGTTCTCTTCGTACGTTTTGCAATTAACGAAAAAATTGTGTAATTATAACCACCGCGCTCTACGAATTGTCTGTAAAAATAGTTTTTTATTTTGCGCTCGGTTCGCGCGGGAAACCTTTGAAAAAATTTATCATATCGCGATCCGCAGCCTTGAAATCAGCTGAGAGAATATTCACCTATTTATCATACATGTATTTTATAACCTAACCAGCGTGAGAAATCTTTACGTAAAGTTCATCTTATTTTATATTATGAATTTATTTATTATTTTTTCTTCTTTACTTTTCAAGCGTTCGAGCTGAATCGCGATCGCGGTGTTACGGTTGCAGGTATATTACGAGATAGAAATTTATACCGTCTGTCGAGCTACCCGATCACCTAACCGTGACGAATCTGCTTTTATTCTTTTACCTAACAACGGCTGATTAAATGAAATTCAGAAACGCTTTCACCGAATTAGTTAGAAGGAAGAAAAAATCGGAAAAAAAAAACCATTTTAATATCCACCTTATCGGTATACCTATATACCGAGATTTTAGACACGCCTGAATAACCCTCAAAAAACATGTCGTATAATTCTGATATAATCGGTCTTACGTTATCCGTAGGTACGTACGGGGACATGCCCTCCCCTGATTTTCTCCGCCCGGATAAGTTTTTTTTCTTTTTATTTTTTACCTCTTGATTAATTTACCGCAAGTGCTGTCATGGCGGAGTAATTATTACGCGTTTCAGTTGTCGCGCTAACGAAGCTGCGGTCGCAGATTTGAAATTGGCTTATTTATTGCACTTGCTTCGTTCGAGCGCACGCGGTATAATACGACCTATAGTATTTGAGTATTTATGTGTATCTACGCGCGTACCGTACGTTTGGTTACTTCGCCGCTGGAACTAGTTTATCGAATCGATAGTTTTGTTCAGGTGTTGGAAGTTTTCGAGCCGCAGCTGTAACAATACCACGTGTAATTTTACGTTCCTCATTTCTAAAATCGTACCGTTTCCGTACCACCTATACATAACGTACATTATAAATATCAATAATTGGGGTCGCCAGATTTTCACTACAATAGAAGCCCGTTTTTTATTTTATAATTCGAAGCACGCGACGTTCACGTTCGCCGACTTTTCTCGTACGCGTGTATTTTCATACCCGTTAATTTTGATTTTTTTCCCCCTCGCCGCCGCGTGCGGATGATAATACAGTATACACATACATGTACGAATTGTACGGGCGAAATCATAAAATTTATACCGACGATCTTACGTATGGAATATAAATATACATATTTAAATGGAACCCATAATGTACTTTGGACTCGGGGATAGTTTCTAAGACGAAGATAAATTGCGCCAAGAGCTCACCACCGACGCTGCGTTTCGTATGTAACATGGAAACGGGGGTGGAGGAGGTTAGAAGTGACGGAAAATCGATCGCTATCTTTATCGAACATGCTATATACCTATATTCTCTGCACTTCGCGTTATACTTTTATCCCTCGTTGATAAACATATGCCGATGAATGGAAAGTGTATCGCAGGTATATATGGCACTAATGGTTTTTTTCCATCTGATTAGAAGGCGTTTATTAAATCTGAAAAAAAAAATAAAGTGAAATTTTCATACGCTCGGTCGACCTATTCATTTTTACCTGTACATGTGTAACGCGCACGCACGAGTTTACACACCTGGTTTATTTCGCCCGTTGCGTTTCGTCCAGCTACCTAGTTTTTGCAGCAGTTGTCGTCGCGCGGTTGAATTTATTCGTACGTACGTGTATACGCGTTGCGTTATAATCTCAACGCGTACTTTAATTCTCTCCTCTCGTGTTTTAATTAACGGAACTTTCCTAATCCTCATCCTATACCGTCGGCGTCATCGCGTCGACGTCGTCCTCCTATCGCCCGAAAAAATTGCAGCGAAATTTCGAAAAATATAGTTACGTATTTGCTGTCACTGTTCGGGAAAAAAAGAAAAATGCTACGAAAAATGGAATTCCAACTTTTTCCCGAACAATTGCTCGTATGTACCTGGGTGACGAGGATAGGGGGGAAAAAAAATGAGAAAAAATTTCTTACCAGCAGAATTTGCTGCGGTAACAGTTGCATCGTTGCAGCTTGTTATAAAATTGCGCAATTTCGCACGTATGTATATGCAAATAGAATCAATGAATTTTATAACACCTATGAATGTGCTGCGAAAGCTGACGTAGTATCAGCGACGATTTTTCACGAGGTCGTATTAGTGCGTGATGAAATTATACGTACGGAGAATCGAAATGAATTTGGAACGACGAAAGGAAAAGGAGAGATATTGCGGTGAAGAGGAAATTGACGCGAATGCAAATTCTTTGACGATTCGACTATTTTGTTATTTTATCTTTCGCGATGAGGTGAAAATGCAGAGCACGTTTTCCGTATCCGAAAAAAATATAGTCGCGTGTTATAATTTTAATCTACAATCGAATCTCGCGGGCGCAGGAGATGGAATTTTAAATATTCGATAAATCTCCGAATATTCGATCACATTGTCTGTGCAACACGAATGCTCGTCTAACAATTTTTTTAAAGTTCGAAATTCTTTCGAATATTCAAAACAGCATTTGTGCAATTTCGTCACACGTACGAATCAACGTGGGCGAATGGACGTTGCGGTAATACATCGCCATAAATTTTAATCTCGCAGGTGTAGAATTTAAGAATCAACAGTTTTATTATCCACACTCTGCAGTTATTGCAAAATTTATATCCAATCGCGCATCGCGATTCAAATTAGTTCTCAACTTTTACGATACGTCTGTTCGCAAAGATCATCGTGAAAAACGATTCTAACAAATGAAGCTAATTTTTCTTTTTTCTCCGTTTGTTTCAGGATTCATAAACTGCAACGCGAACACCCTACAGTCTCTTGCGCAGTTGCACGGTGAGTTCAAGTTCCTCAGCTGAAATATATTCTAATTATATATGCGACACAAGTTCACGCGTATATATGAGTGTAAAATGGCGTGAATATTTTCGGTGGTCAGATATAATATGTGACCTGATTCGTCGAGAACATATTTATAACGCGAGATTTACAAATTCTGCGTTATGATATTGTAATAAGTATATGTATACGCGTTGAGAAGGAAACACGAAACGTAAGATTAAAGATCCATTCATTCATCATATACTCGTATGATTGATAACGGCAACGCTCTTACTGCACTCTCGTTCCTCCGCACTGGCTTCTCTCGATCGCATTAGAAAAGCAGCAATTCAGTCCACGTTTTTATTTCCCCTCCTTTTTCTTTTTTTCACCACATATACTTATTTATGATCTTTAATCGTAAAATATAACATAAAAATTCACTACAAAATATACAATTCATACGTCGACCTTGATTCGGAAATATATTTCGTATATCGCGCATAATTATATTACGTTCATTTGAAGAGGAAAAAATTAATCAGGTCATCGAGCATTTTCGACACGTTTTATCATTCATGCTCCAGTTTATTACGCACATTGTATACGTATATGTTAATTATTATCAATGTTTAATATTTTATTTTTTTTATTCTGCGAATTCTAAGGTCGCACGATTAGAAACACGATGCCTCCACGATTGCCAAACAATTTTTCTTTTATTCTCTCTCTTTCTCTCTTTTTTTTTATTTCTCTCTCTCTCTAAAAACGACGATCGTAACCATTGAAGAATTTATAATCGTTTTCGCTGCACATCGTGCGGATCGCCGCGGTTTTTATTTCAATCAAAAAAAGAAAAGAAAAAAAAAAACAACAACAACAATTGACAGTATATTATAGTAGTACAAATAATACAGCTTCGACCGCTTTCACTTGCATTGCACGCGTGTATGCCGTGCATCACAAGTATTTGTGTAGATATTAAACAAACGTTTAACTGCCCTCAAAGCTTCGGTAGGCACGAATGACGCATATTATTATTAACTTTGAAGCTAATACACACACACACACACACACACCTGTACCTTTATATATATACATATATATATTTTCATATACCTAGTTGCGAAGAATATAATGTACGGATCTCTCCGCTGCTTTCTGTCGTTAAAACTTATACCATATACCTCCGTACGGTATCCATGTTCTGCTGTATGTACATAAATATAATACATTACAGCTGTATTATCATCTTGAAAATTTTTGTACTTATACTACATACATACAATATGCACATTATTATACAAATATGTGTCCCTATTCCGTATATCGAACACAAAGTGCCTGTAGCACAAGATTTCGCGGATTCCGAAATATTCCATTCGTAATTCTCTCTCTTTATCTATTTTTATTTATTCTTTTCATTATTGTTATTTAGATTTATTTTTGTTGAGGTTTTTTTTATTTTTTTTTTTATTGTTTTTAATATTTTCAAGCGTTACAGTATCACAGACTACGGACTTTGATGTTGACCTTATACTGTTGCAATTTTCACACACATACGTGTACATACCTATATACGTGTACAAACGCCTCGCGCGAAAATAAATGAAAAAGAAGAAAATGAAGAAAATTGTCAAGGAAATAGTAAGATTTACGTACATATTTACTGTTTATTGCTCTGTACATGCGTTTATCTAAACATTGTGTTAAAACAACGTGTTCGTTCGGCAATTTGCATATCGATCAATGACGAGACAAAGGCCGAATTGTTATCTCTATTGTCGTACGACGATGATTAGAGAGATGTATAGGATTCGTTATGCATGTACATGGGACGTACGCATATACCCGATTAATTAATCGTCACGTAAAAATAATTGTTTTCACTATTTGTGTCACGTAATAAAAGATACGTTGCACTATAAACGCGTCTGTACCTAGTGTGAAAACGTGTCGTAGCATACACGGTACGTGTCCGTATCTGTGAAATTCCATTTGGACGTATAGTATGAGTTCGAAGCTTCACTTTCGTCATTCGTATCGCAGAATTTCGCATTACGTAATCGTGTGACGAATAATGGTCTTCTTTTAAATATACGCGAGTACAGGTAGACAGATGTACGCGTTACGATGCGTCCTGATTCACATTTATTGAAAATGAAACCAAAAGAAAAAAAAAAGAAAAAAAATGTTTCAATTGAAAATGAGACGGGCGAATAATTTTATAATTGTGCAGCGCGAAAGGGAATCTGGGGAAAAACGAGGGAAATAAAAGAAATTTCAGAGCATAGTTTATATGAAATAGCAGAGTTGGGGTAAACTCAACTTGCGATAATTAATAACAGAGTCCCGTAGATATGTCACTAGGGAAATCTAGAGAAATACCAGCTACTTTGCCTTCTCTTGATTGTTTTTTTTTTTTGTTTTTTTTATTCTCAGACTCTGGAACGAAAAATGAAAATGAAATTGCGCGGACTGCGTTATTCTACCGTTTTGAAAATTGTTCTTTTTCTTCGAGGTGAATTTGTTCAGGCATCGCATAGGAGGTTGAATCATGAGATGAAAATTAGGTAGGACGAATGCCAACTTTTCATTTTATACAGCCGAGCGCTACAGACTAATTGAATTTTCATGTACAGTTACAACTCTATTCGTATAATACACATCATCGTTGCAAAATTAGAGTTTGAAAATATTTTATTTATGAAGACGATGATTTATCGGAGAGAATAGATGCGTATGTGCATATATAGAGTTGTAATTCATCACCGCTCCGGTACCTATAATAAGTCCTGAGCTGCTCTTTCTCTTTCTCCTTCTCCCTCTTTTTCTTTTTTTTTTTTTTTTTTCTGCTCTTTACCTGTACATTAAATCCACGATATATTTGGCGTCGGTAATTAATTATAGCTACTTCCATTTAAAATAATTAATACGCATAATTTTTTTTTGTTTTTTTTTTTCCTGCATTCGCACACGCTTATCGTTCTGCCCGTAGTATATACGTCCTGCCGAAGTTATAAATCCTGTTCAATTAAAATTGACGTATAAATTTAACGAAAAATATCCAAGGAAATAATTAGCATTTTGCGTCGTAATTAATACCAATTTGTATCAACTTCGGATCCCCTGCAGCAATAAATAAACAAAAATTCGACATTTTCATACGTTAAAAAATCACTGGCGCCACCGCAGCCGAATTTGGGGTATTTTTTTTCTTCTTCTCTCTCTTTCTCTGCGAATACCGTTCTTTTTTTTTGAACGCGTTAAAAGATCCTAGCGATATCACGGTTCGGCCTCCCTTCCTGCTTACTTTGGTAGACGTGAAGAGCTTATAATAATACCGAACTCGGTTTCTCTCGACGCTCTCCCCGGGCGGCTTCTTCTCTACGCGGAACCTGCATACAACGCGGTTCGCGTCGTTCGAGTGAAATGAAACTTTTTTCCGGAATCTCAACGATTGAAATTGGTTCGAATCCCTTCCGACCAACGCAAATATCCGTATATAGATCGATATCGATCGAACTCGCGCGGCTCTTCCGCGGTTCTCCGACGCTATAGCTGTGTAATATATATATCCTGGCCCTTGACCTCTCGGTATTATATTCGATATCCAATACCCCCGTATACCTTTGTACGTTATACGTATGTACCATAACCGTATAGGTATATTTATATGTAAACGTGCGCAGCGTACACGTAGGTGTACAATTTTCGGCTTTTTGTCTCCCGAATAAGTCGGTATTCAACGAAGCGACGTCTCCGTCGTCGCACGTCGTCGTCGTCACGTTGCCTTTCACGATCGCTGCTTTTCACCTTTTGCGACGGCCGACGGGTATATATAGATTTTCAAAAGACGTCGCGACGAATCTCTTCCCCCCCTCTACGGTACGACCCCCGTCCCCCCTGCCCCCCGACTCCTTTATCATTGTGATCGTGACGTCGTTACGCGACGTGATTAATGTATTGCGTGGCGATATACGTAAGCGCAGAATTCGACGTCGAGATTGCCCACTTGCACCGGCTATTGTCGAGTTTTATTTATCGTATCCCCGGTGATTTTCAGTTCATCTTTTCATCGCGTTGTGTATATTAATACGATACCGTTTTCTCGCGACACCTGGATCTGCCGGAATTTCGCTGTTCGTATATTGCTCGGAGAGTATTCGATGAATAATATTCGAGTAAACTAGACTGACAATAACTGGTCAACTAATAGGTGGTGGAGGTTCGGGTGTTAATTATATGCGTACTTTTGGGTCGATAACCTCTTACTTGATACGCGGTTTCGGCAGCCCGTGTAATGTGTGTATACACACATATGTCTGTATTCACCGTACGCGTCAAACTTGAAAAAGATGATGTATAAAGTTCCCGAGAATCGTACAAAATTGAACGTTATTTTACAAAATTTTTAGTTTCAGTTTTCGATCTGACATTTCAATTTTTCAGAGTAGATTAACGTCGTACAATTATATATATAGAGAAAATAATAATTGACTTCGTGACGATTATTCAATTTTTATACATACGCCCGCGTTACACGCTTGAAATTCGATAGGGCGTTTCATTTCCAGTCCAAAGATTCATCAGTTTTCATCCGTTAATTGATTATTTAATTTACTTCTTTTTCCGAAGTGGGGGAATTAGAAACCGGTTTTATTGATGTGATAAAAATTATTTTAAAAGTCCGCTACGCAGTGATTCTACGCGAGCAACCTATGCAGTTTCAAAGTTGCGATTTTATCGGTGATGATCGTCCGTCGAATAATTATGGATTGTTTCACATATTCAATGACATTCGGTCCTGCAGTCATATAAATAGACGAAAGAACAATTACCCGTTTAAAGAAATTCATGCCACTCGATCGTTATAATTCAATGTTGTATCTGCACGCGGCTGTCGAAGGTTGTGAAAAAATTTTCAAGGCTGTCTGTCGACGTGCATGATATTATTTAGCGCGGTAATCTCTATGAGGGAATTAGAAAACGAAACAGGAAAAAAATGCTCGATTCGAGCGCGCAATGGTCGCAGCAGATCTCATTTTTCCCGTAACTGACTCGCGGAGCCCAGTAGCTGGCGTGAAAAAACGACGGTCATCTACCCGTCCGTTGACCGTATTCAACGATAGTTACATTTTAAACGTAGTCCCTGAAACCGAATTTTCGATCGTCGGAGTCGTTTTCCCGTGCTGTTGTAGATCGTCGTTGACGTCGTGTAACGCGTATAATATCACGAGAATGTCAAGTTGGTCAATGTCAGGAATATATATATACATGTACCTTCGCGCATACAATAGAGCTGTACTCCAATGTACGAGTAGACTAAGTTTTACCTATGGAAATGCAAGCCTTATATCGCGAATGTTGTTAACGCCACGCGTATACGTACGTACGTAGAACATATAGACGTCGTGTGAGGTCTTTTTACTACGTATATCTAATTAATTTCACATTTACAAACCGCGCGTCCACCGGTGGGAGGGGAGAATGATATATATTTTTTTTTTTTTTTTGTTTTCTCATATATATTCGCGGTGTTTGTTTTACCTCGTTTTGTTCAATTTTTATTTCATTACAGCGTCGCAACCACAGCTGCGCGCTGGAAATATTCAGGAATACAGACAGCGCCGAGTACGGACAATTAATTATACATATACGCGTGTATACCTCATAAAGCGCGCGTGTGTATATACGGATTACTTTCTCAAAGTCAACTTATAATTGCCTGATTAGTGTCCATTTTAAATAAGCACCGACATCATTCCTAGCGTTACACGTGTACCGTAAGCTCGATAGAGGTACACAGTCATTCGATAACAACAATGATAATGGAATAATAATGACGTTAATAATAATCATTTGGTATATTGTCACCGCGTGAAAGTTTAATAATTTCAAGAGATAAACGTACATATACTACTACCAGCGTTATTGTTGTTTTCTAATATTTTTTTCCACTGTATGTTAATTATTCATTTGTTGGTTGAAAATAATTTCGAGGTGATCGTCGCCGATTTTCGAACGCGACTTTTACATATTTTAACCACGTTGTGTATATACGTACAATCGAAACTTCTTCCCATTCGCAATCCTGTTGGATACGTGATATAAATTAGCGTAGGTAGGTAGGTAGGTAGGTAGGTAGGTACGTGTCATTCGCGCGTGCAGAGTCGTATTTTATGCGAATCCGTCTATACTTGGCGCTGTTACACCGAAAATTCAAAAATACACCGACGAATATATATCTCTTTACACGTATACTGTACGTACACGTAACACAGAGGATACACAAAGAACACACTGCACGTGGTCGGTCTTTCGTTACTCGATTTAGTTCGAGCGGTCGTTCGCGCGTTCCTAATTCTACATGCCAACGTGATGCTGATTCTCACACCGATGCAGCCGACTCTGTTTTCCTTCGCTTAATATTTCATAAGTACGTAATCGGCTAAAGGTCGGATCAGGATTAAGAAATACACGTGCAATGTATAGCGTCTGAATAACTTTAATCACGATTGACTCGATTCTCGTCACTTCTTACCTCCTTTGTTTTTTTTTTTGTATTCCGTTTCTCTTCTTTACGCGGTTGCATTCGATCGACGAACGACTTCTGCATGACGATACGCGGCGCGCGATCGGTAGCCCGTTTATATTATAAAGTGTGGGTGTGGCGGAGGGTAGGTGCGTTCGGTGCAACGCGAATATACGTTCAAAGCCGATACGGTGGCTCTCGCGATATTCCTCTCGTTAATACGGGTCAACCGCATTCTTACCGTGTAGGTATCACGTGTGTATCCGTATTGTAAACCGTGCGAATCGACGTGCGTGCGGATACGTGTGCGCGGAGCTCGATCCGCGGGAGTTTTCCAATCCTTAATCCTCGCGTCTCGTCCGGGGGGGAACGGAGATCCTTGAGGAGCCGTAGAATATCCGGTTTTAAGTTTCCAGGACGCCATTTGTACCTACCGATGCGCCTGCTGTACTTTGAGCTCGTATATGCGCTGGTATTGTATATGCTCTCGCGTACATGTGTGTGTGTGTGCGTATACGTACATATATATACCGTACCGTCACGCGGCGATCCGATGGTCTAAAAATAAGCGAGTTTGACTCGACTCGAGGATGCGCCAACGCTAGTTGCGGCTTATGTAACTACCTCGTATCTACGTACACCTACCTCCGTTGTTAGGAGTGATTCGATTATTTGTACAACTAAAAGGTTCGTCTGAAAAATCGAGTCGCGTTGATGAATCGTTCGTTTCCGATACCCATCGATAAGAATTCGAATTTCATCGTATATATTATAAATACGGAGTGGCGCTCGCATGTTCTCGTTTCCTTTCGATTTCGCCCGATTTTTTTCCGTTCTCCGATTCAAATTTACTCACGGCGGAATCGACGATGCGCTTGTAACGGTAATGCGGGGCAATAGCTCGGGTTACGCTTATACGGGGAGTTGCCATTTGAAACGCGGGAGGTGAAGGATAGTCGCTCGTAGGTATCCGTTGGCAACGATATTCGTTTTACGGCATCGTAAAATCATGGAAAAGTAACTTAGTAGTGAAAATTTGCCGCCGCGTTCGCTGTACTGCGATACCCCGCGGTACACCCGTCTGTAGTTTTCGATCCGTCGTTGTATGACGTACGCGCGATTTATGCACGGCTCATTTGCGGATGGAACAGGTCGCGCGGTCCGCCTATATGCGCGAGTTTTAGGCATTCCGCTGTACGTCTCTCGTACTCACGGGATCTGTGGTATTAATAGAAACGGCCAACTACAATACACATCAGCTGCGCTTGAGATTCTTTCGAGTTCTTACCGCCTATTTAGCCAAAGTTTCTTTCGAACAGTCGACGAATTCTCCGACCGGCGATATTTATCGTCAGTTCGGAGTCTCCGATCTGGAAGACTATCGGTTCGAGGAACGTTGTTTCCTCGTCCTCGTGAATTTATAGTCACAAATGCCATCAACGATCCTCGTAATCGTCTTTACGACTGCGGGGAATTGACGCGCTGAATTAATCCCGCGCGAGACACTCGAATTATCCGTACGGTTATGACGTGGAAATTTATTGTCGGGTGAAAAGTAATCACGTTGCCGCTGCCGTCGACTAACGCTACGAGATCGGGGGGGGGGGTTGAGGGGAACGCGGTGGATATGTGTGCCGCGGGCGAAGGCGGCCGCCGGATCAACCGCCAGGTAGAAAGTGACACCAATGAATACCGTATCCCGATTTAATGTCATATACGTTAGTTGTGTAGTATACACGCGATATGCGACGAGATTCAGAAGACGCGCGACGTACCTACCGTACACACCTCCGCGCAATTTTTTTCCGCAAAAATACTTGACATTTCTCCGCTTCACCCTTTTTTCGAAAGCTCAACGCCGGCCGCTTTTATATCGCCGACGCACGCCACACAAATCATCATTTTTCTACGAGATATTAATTTTCAATTTTTAACGACCGACGTTCGTCGCCAGTTTGTAAGGTAGGTAGGTAGGTAGGTAGGTAGGTAGGAGGGTGCGCCGATTCTCAGCTATGATTTTAATTACTCGGTTAATTAATTAATCAATCAATTAATTGGGTAATCGATGGATTTGCCGCGGTGGTGCGGTTACAGTGGTTAATGTCGTGCGATCAACGACGGATGGAAGGATGAAAAATAATTAGAAAATTACGAACATGTCGCGCGAGCGATGAGGATGAAAAAGAAGCTGCTGCTGGTGCTGCTGCTGCGCTCGACTCTTGCGGTGTATACTTTGGGAATTTGACGTTTATTAATAATTATTATCGGGAAACTTGTAATTAAAATATTAACGTGATTATCTCAGGTTCCGTACATAAGGTTTCGTACATACGTATACGTACATAAATGCTCGGTATACCTGCGATGTATATTTTGCCTCTCGTCGCACACGTTTCCCGTTTCTCGTTTCTCGTTTCTCGTTTCTCGTTTCTCGTTTCCCGTTTCTTGTTTCTCCTTTCGCATTTCCTGCTTATGCCGCCTGCACCGCCGTCGGTGATGCCGTTGACGGTGCCGGCGGCTTAGGCGTTGCGTAAATTATGAAAAAATTCGTAATTATGTACTTATTACGCGGCAAGCATAGAAACCGCGGTGGATGGTGGTGCGAATTTAACGAACGCTCGCTCGCTCGTTCGCTCGCTCACCCGTCTCAAGGGGCGCGCCCCTTTCTCGAGTGCGCGTATTTCAGATGTGAAAATTACTGAAATTGCCGTGTTAAAAAATTTCCACGAAATACAGTATTTAAACCCGTTCAAAGCATCCGCCCTTTTTCTCAGCTCCTCCTCCTCATCCTCCACCTCCTCTTCCTCCTTTTCTTATTCCTCCTCCTGCCCGCTCTTTCTCCTCTATTCTCTTTATTTTATTTACACCTAATTTCATTCCTTTTATTCCCCGCAATCCCACCTCTCCGTTCACCCTTTATTACATCATCCCTTTTTATCCGCCCGGAGGTCGAGTGCCGAACGGGCTCGGAGGTCAAGAGGTCAAAAGGTTAACTTCTGTAAACTCCGCGAGAGGGTAATGTGGGTCACAAAATCTACTCGAATTAAACATCGCCCGATTTACCGCGAACAGTCGGAGCGCCTTTTTTTTTTATTTTTTGCTCCCGCCAGTCGGTGAGAAATTAATAACGCGCGCTTACACGTTTAATTGCATCGCGCCGGGGATTCAACGCGAATTGTAACGCAATTGAGTTTTCCGAAAAGCCGGTGAGTTTCGCGTGTACGCGCGAGGAGGTTTCGAGCTTGCGGCTCCGTATAAGTTCAACCGGCTCCGCTGTACTCAACTTCTAGCTACCGGCGTTCGTCAACGAGTCACGTACGAGGAAGCACTCGAGACGTCTCCGTTTCTCACGTACCTCACGCGTCTCTCGAGATGCAATTAATCCGCTAATTTCCCGCCGCCGCTGGTTGACGACGATGACGGCCGCGGTGATATATGTATATTCAGACTTGCCCAATACGCGAACTCGTGTTGTCCGTATTTTCTATAGCGTTGCTACGAGTACGTTGCGGAAAAAATTTTCCATTATTCCGAGGACCTCTTTCGATGCGCGTTCGCCTCTTTGACGACCGTATGAAAATATTTGGTGAAAATTTATTCTACGTAGCCCGGCGGTTGATTTACATGAAATTTTCATCGCTGGACGCCGCATGCTCGTTATTTCCCGCAACTCCACGTACCTCGGGTCTAGGTACGTACGTATAAGCGTACCGCGTCGAAAGATATCCTCTTATGATATTCCACACGCCATGCTCCAGGACTTTGCGCACCTTAGGGGTGTTAGCTATTTACGCTTTATCCGTGCTGCGATATCTGGTATTGGTAGGCACCTACGTACATACGTGTGTGTGCGAACTTCACTCCGCACCTGAACACGCGAGGTCGGTATCGTTCCGCCGTTGCACCGAGTCGTGTGCACGTGGGGACTCGGACTGTGTCCTACGTACACCTATGTACCACGTGTGTATATATATGTACCACATAGCTAACTCTTCTTAGACTGCACAGAAGCGCAGGGGGTCGTTTATCAAGATCAACGTTTCATGTCTTTCGGAGCCCTGCTTAGTTCTGCGGAACGGTACCGCACATCGCAAAAAGTTTTATCTTTCTTATATAATGTATATATATAAAAAATTTCCCGATACTTTTCCTCCAAGCTGCTACACCTTAATATATCATCGCGTTACGGGTATAAAATTAAAACCATGGTCTTCCGTATTCTCTACTCCGCGCGGTTTTACCCCGTCACGGTCCCCGATACTTTTTTCATTTATTTATTTCCTACATTTTTCGCGAAGCGAAGATCGAAAACTAGGTATTTTTTGCCAGAGGCGTCGTTGACGGGGGGGGGGGGGGGGGAGGGGATCGTGTGAAATTGGGTTAGATTTCGGTCGATCCTTCGGGGATGTAAGTTCCTTCTGACTAGGTTGCGTCAATTCCGATTGAGAAGTCAATCCTTTAACTCGGTCTTAAGCCTCGGCTCGGGGGCCCGGACGAGCGGCTTATCTGAAATTAAATCAGTCGCTGCAGGAATAAGGAGCCTGGAGTCCTACGGGCTCGGGACATGCGGGGCCGAAGGATCTCCGCTTTCAAGCTTCGGGCTTTCGACCCTGCGCCGGTACATGTACGCGCTATATAACGTCCCGTTCATTCAAACCTCGGAAAACGTCGCTTTCAAACTTTCTGGAGAAAGGATGTGTCCTGGACCAGGGTGCGGTGTAGGTACCTCGTTATATACGGATACGGGTATCTCGGCAAAGGACTTCGTTTTCGCTCTTTCCGTGTGTCTCCTCGGGGAATAAGGAGACAAAAAGGAGACGTGAAAGGAAACTTACGCCGTTATTAAATTTCTTGGGAAGATCGTTAAGACTACCGCTGCAATCGCGGATGATCCTAATAAGCCCGTATTTAAATTGGATCAAGGTAAAGTTTTTATATTGAAAAGTAACTTTTGACTTTTCACACCCTTCCCACGTTATCCCTTATTTTCCACGTTATACTGCAGGCGAGAAGAAGGAGCGACGCGATTCTAATTAACGGAAGAAAGTGCCCCCGTGGCCTCTCAGGAAAACTTGCTTGTCAATCGCGTTGAAAAGAAGCCTCTGGGATTCTCACGGTGTTTATTCGTCCCGTATACATATCATGCAGTTTAATGTGTATACAAAGTAGGTATAGTACGGAGTCGTGACGCGCGTGCATCCATCAATTGTTATCATCGTAATAATAAATGTGTGTTTTTTTTTTCTTTATTTTATTTTTTTTCTTCATTTTTCCTCTGAGTTCCTATTATACCACATCGGGATGTATAATATAAGTACTATATTATATCCCATGCGCGGTGCGGCTTTTACAGCTTTAACCCCGCAGCGGGTACGACGGCGTCACTCTTCCACTATACCAAAACACAACGTGGTTTCACGATCCCTCCGCGTGATTATGGTTTGTTCGTGCAAGTTTTACGGGGACGATATAGCTCGGTGGTGTACCCATATCTGTTACCCACCTTTACCTTACCTTTACTTCCACTTTACCTTACAATCTCGTACCTCCCGCCGCGCGCGCGGAGACCCAGGGCATTCACCCTTCGGCAAGTGCTGCGGGGATCGCGGGACGGTTCACGGTAGGGAATGGCGCACGCGTCGGAAGGGCCACCGACTCTGTACGAGTAAGAGGGCGAAGTCTCTTTTCCACCTTCTACCTACCTACCTACCTACCTACCTACCTACCTCCGTCTCTTATTGCCACCAGCGCACGCGCCAGGAGAGAGACTTCTTTACCCTTCGCTCGGCTCGGAGGAAACGCGGGGGCCGGCGACGCCTCCTTTTATTTCCTTTTTTTCTTCGCTCTCTCTCTCTCTCTCTCTCTCTCTCTTTTCCTTCCCTTCTTTCGATCTGGATCTCCACAGTTCACGTCCACCCGTCTCGCTTTTTCTTTCTTACCTCTTCCTTTTTTTTTCCTCATATATATATGGTTATTGTATTAGTTCCATGCGCTACACCGTAAAACGAGAAGCTCGCCGAGCGATCCCCACGGTCGTCTCGTACGACGAACGTCTCACTTGAATCAACCGAAACTGCCTCGCAGTTTATTTTTATTTTTATTTTTTTTATCAACTTTGCACGGGTGCGTTACGGAAACCTCGACGTGACTCGTTGAGTTATTCGCGATTTTCGGAATCGTTTAGCGCAAACGCGCCCTCAGAAACCGTCGGAATATCTGCGTCGGTGCAAAAAGAGTGTAGGGTGAAAAAAAAAGTTCGAATTTTTCAAACTTCGAGTTCCATGCAACCGTTATCTCTGCATCTGAGGCGTTGCTCGCGGTATCACGAATTTGATATACGCGACGTCTTGGTTGCACGCACAACGCGTTCTGGTCTAGTCGCAGGTGTACCTTACACTAGTACAGTTTATCCCACCCCGGGTACTGCGAACAGCCACGCAGCTTAAGCTCTGCAACTCCCAACTATATACATATGTACATACGTATGCGCTCGCGATATAGATTACGCGAGTGAGATATAACCGGCTTTATATGTACCGCGCTATTTTTACAAATTCCTTTTTTTCTTTTTTTTTTTCTATTCTTCCGGGCACTTAAATTGTCGGTACAACGTACACGTATACCCCGCACACCTGTACGTATATGACCACAGGCATAACCTAATTCGACCGTGATCCGTTCAACGGCCGTACACGTTCTACCGTAGGGTAAACGTATGCGGTCACATACCCGCAACGAAATTCAACCCCCGCGCGAGATCAACTCCTCCTCTTTCGCTGGCTCTTTCGCTACCCTTAAACCTCCTACCGCCCTACGCGACCACGACGAACCCGCCGCCTCTCTCTTCTCTTCGCTTCTCTTCTCTCCACTACTCTCTTTGCTCTTCGCTCTGTTCTCTTTTCTTCTCTTCTCTCCACCTGTAATATTGATCCGAAGGTCGGCTTGTGCAGCGTCGAGGTATGTGCTCGCTCTCGCAGCGTAGGTACGTACATACCTTCCATGTACTTACCTACTATCTACCTACCGTTTGCACGGTATACACTGTACGAAAGAATGTCCGTGAATGTGCGGAATTTTTCCGCAACTCGAGTTTCGAAGCTCTCTTCACTTTTATATTTACCAAATTTTCGCGTGTTTTTTTTTTTCTCCCCCCTTCTCTATTATTTTCATTTTCACGTTTGGTTTTGTACAGCGAATCGGTAACTTTCAACCCCCAAAATTGTCGGACGCTCCTTCGGTCGGTCCCCCAGCGATTTTCCGCTTTCGTTCGCACGTGTTTTGTAATTTAGTCAAGAGAAGCGCGATGATGCCGCTAACCCGAGCTGACGGGTGTGTACCTCGTCGTTGTATACTGTACGGGGATATAGGGTCGAAATTTCATTAGGCGCCTTCATTAATTAAGGAAACCATTATAATTTCGGTGTACGTGAGGTATATAAATTTATATTATGTACGTCGCGGAGCCAGCGGATAGCTAAAATTGTGGAGATGTATAACCGAACTTTGTACGTATATACTGTATACGTGCCGATGCACGGTATTCTTATACATACGTGTACGGTATAATCGTATCGAACGAAGCCCAACTAGAAATATATACGAAGCCTGCGAAATACGAAGCTCGTATAAAAAAAAAAAAGGTAAAAAAAAAACCCTAAAAAACTATCGCTATGCGTGCCTCACACGAACGAATGTTCGAAGACAAAATAGGTACATACACTCGTATGTAACACGTAATCTGCTTCGCCCCCCTGCAGAGATACGCGAGTCAGACACTCGGCCTTAAATTTTTTTCCATTTTCTTCCTCCTCCTCTTATACGTACGTGTTACACAGTCGGGAGCGAGGGGAGTGTCATTAGCGAGTGTATATACGTTCGCGGGGAGGTGCGGGTAGCCCGAACGATAGAACTCGGTCAATTAATCACCGGGACTCGGAATCAATGCCTCCTCTGAAAGCGTCCAGTCGTCTCTTTGTTCGGAATCAGGTGTGCAAGTACGCGAATGTATGGGTAGATGAGGTGAGGTGGTATACCTACCATAGACGAGGATGTACGCGAGGTATATACCTACTGCACCTATATAAGATGAAAGACTTTCCTACGGGTATAATAACGTTCTTCGGAGAGACTCGAGTATTTTATTATTATCGTATACCGTATATACAAATCCGTCCGTTACTTCATTTTTTTTCTTTTTTTTTTTTCTTCTATTCCATCCTCTTTTTTTTACCCACTTTTTCTTTCACTCTACAAAGTGAACATAACCGCCCCATGAGCTTTAGCTAAATCCGAAGAAGAGTTTAAAGTCGTTATTCTACGTCACTCCGGTCGCACTAGGTAAAAATATAAATGGTAGCAATTTTTCACCAGGCAAAATAGTTCCGGGCGTTAAAGAAATTCCTTAAATTCTTCATCCCGGCTCGCTCTTCCTTTTGCAACGTTATATACGACTTTGAATTATTTTCAGTGGAAAGTTTACGGTATAACGGGCGCTTCTAAACCTATATACACATACGATATTCCGTGGTGTAACGAAAATATTCCATCTGGTTTTGGAATGATTTTTTTCTAATTTTCAACCCGAATCTCAAACGTATGTTATGCGATCAAATGAGAAATGAAAAGATGACGAAACAAAAATTAGGAGGGAAAAAAAAACTTTCTTTACCACGGTCGCGACGCACAAATCGCTACGATATCTTCCACGGTATATTTTAACGATATATATATTCATAAATATTTGCACAACTAACACTTCTGCTTTAATGGATATACCTACTTCATGAATATATATATACGTATAGATATATATATATATATATATAAGCGACTCTCGATGTCAGGTTTAGGTCACTCTCACGGTTACGTGGAAAAGTAAGCTGTCATCTGTCAACCGTTAAATTATTTTATAGTACACCTTTTATACACTATTCGAATAAATGACACCGCGCAGGCACACTCCTTTCGAACAAATCGTCGCGATGATTATATTTCCTCCCGACGAAGAGCGATATAATATATAATATATGTATAATAGGTATATAATATACATACATATGTACTTATGCAGCCGTTGACAGTGAAAGTTTCATCGAGACGGGGACGACATCCAGCATTATGTGCGGAACACGAGATTTGCTTTTTTTCGCTTCGTTTTTTTCGTTTTTTTTCTTTTCCATACTTCTCTTCTACGCACGCAATTCCGATGGCAAACATTAATATTGATGTGGTATTATCGACAACCTACTAACAGATCGCGAAATTTAGAAAATCGCGGATATACATAGACGCTCGTTTTTCTAGATTATTACAATCGAAATGTATAAAATGAAAAAAAAAAAGAAAAAAATGAATGAATAAAAAACTGTACCTGGTATTTAGACGGCTGGATGAACTCTACGAAGGATGTCCTCAATAGCCAATAACCATCGTTAACGGTTAACCAGCCCTGTTAGATGCTAATCTGTTCCACCACGATCAGCGAATCAACTCGTGTCCCGGACACCGAGTACCACGTAGAGGAAATAGAAAATGGTGAAAAAAAAATGAGAACAATCGTCGAAAAATCTATCGCGATCTCCTATGCGATCGTATGCAACGCTGTTTCGATCTTTGCGAGAAAGTATATATTAATACGATCTTCGGTTGGATTTCTGGCGCAGTCCGTGTTGAGTTAATTCCACCTATTTTTACGCATACAAAAGACGTAGAAGGGCAGATACACGTACCGGCTAAATATACCGTGTAAAATCGATAGCTAGATTTAGCGTTTGTATAGTTATGAGTCGGTTTGTACGCGTCGAGTTACCGTGGCTGAGAAATATATAGGCATGTATGTACGTATATAGATAGATTATACTCCACTCATTCGCAAGCTCTGGAGAGCTCGCGGCAGACCCCTGCAATCTACATTCTACAACGTTCGCTATATACCTGTACACTTTATTTAATAATTGCTAGTTTATGTATATAACCATGCTCCGACTACATCAGCTATATATGTATGTAAAATCATCTTTTATGCTCGTACCACACTAACCACTTTCGTATACACATTATTTATGTATATAAATATGGTATGTATCTGGTCTCCTACATCTGATACATGTTGTAGGTACGGATTGGCTGCTTTTTGTTTGCGAAAGTTGCTTTGTAGAAATTTCTAGACTTCCACCCGCATCGATCATCTCATGCCCCGATATTATTATAAATGGGTAACTGAAAGGTTGCGGTTCACATGTGCATAACTTCACTCACACCTCTTATATATATATAGATTTTATCGTCCGGATCGTACGAAGCGATATTCCCTCAAACGGAGCGCCGGATCGCTTCACGAATTCTTTTCCCTTCCCTTTACCCACACGAAGTTTTCTCGTAGAGCTGGTGTTACAATTACTCGTAGGAGTAGGTGTACGACAAAACCCGATGATGCGGGGCTTCGATATCCTAGAGACAAAGTCAAACTCGATAGATAGGTATGCCCATCGTCCGATCAATATCGAGGGCGCGAGGCACCTCGACGTTTGCTTCGTTTCTTCATTCAAGTGGGGGGAAACGAATCAATAAATATATTCGGTCATTCAGGTATCTTGTGTATCGTACGTCGCGGGCCTTCGGCATTTCTTGCGTTATTCCTCGCGTACAAGTCGGCGGTACGGCGGTGACGAGAACGTCGAAAAATACGATCGAGGTGTCGGCTGTGAATTTTCCGCAGGAAGCTCGGATTTTTAGTCGGTATGAAAAGAGGGATTTAGCACCCTTTCAGTCGAAGCAAAGACGAGGGCAGTCAGTCGGACCGCGAGACGCTTTTACAGTCTTTAACTCTCTGATCTCGACTCCGACAGGAAGACCGGTCGAGTCGACTCCGGCTCAACTCGACTTGCACATTTTTAATCGTCTTTTGTTCCCCTAGTTTGGTGGCGTCTTTGATCGCCAAAAAACGAACGACTCTTTTCTCTTTCCTTTCTGCTCTTTCGAACCCTCTGTATACTTCAATCGGGAGTTCGCGTTTTTGCATATCCGCGCTCATTGAACCCGCAATTAAATCCCCCCCCCCTCCCCCTTTATCTTTGATTCATAATTTTTCCCTTTTTTTATAATAATCACACCGGTTTTCCATCGACTGCGCGCGGCTGGGCCGAAATTAATGGGGCGTACGTGTTCGGATTTTTTTCTCCTCCAACAAACGAATCTGGAACAGAATCCATGCGTGACGAATTTTATGGGATGCGAATCAAATTGGTTTGCGAGCGTCGCGCGTAGCGATGATTTGAAACACAACGTGAGCTTGTTTTCTATATTTGTTTGTTTTTACCCGTTGCTAACTTCTTGTTACCTTAGCAACGTTAAAATAATCAGCTATAGCGTGCTCGGTACGTGCGATATTAAACTTTCGGTTTATTTGAATAATATATTATTCGCGTGAATTGATTAATCCGTTGGAAAAGTATAGATATGGCTACTTTCATCCGAAGAGCGAGATTCCCTATCAAAAGGCGATACAGTAAGTCCCCAGTATTTCAGCATCCGCAATCATCGTCGTCAACCATCGAAAGGATCGATCGATAAAAATCATCTCATCGATCGCCGAACGCGGGACGAGAAACGGAAACCCTCGCAACGTTCCGCGTGAACGAAATATTCCTCTGGATCGCTTCGATCGGTATAAAAAACTGACCGATTTCCTTTTTTCTCATGTTCCAGGCAAATCGCCGTTTTTCCCGAGTCTCGAGGAACAGAGCGGTACCCTCCTGGAAGACCCGGCATCCGCCGGTCAACTGGATGGCGGGGTCGGAGTCAACGTTGGTGTCGGAGTGAGCGTCGGTGTTGGGGGTGGAATGACGGCACCTCAGGTAGCACCGCTTTCATCTCCTAGCCGTAGCAGTCCGCACAGCCAGGGTAGTGAAACTGGGGAACGATTTTCCAGAAAGGTTTTCGTCGGCGGACTTCCTCCAGATATCGACGAAGGTTCGTTGACCCCGTCCGCTCTTCATTTTTTCCAACATGCATATGTATGTCTTTAGATTAAATGCGTTGAGCGGTGAATGGGTAGGCTTTTCTTTACGTTCAAACGTCGGTAGAGAGAGAGACCTCGGATCCGAATGGGAATGTAAATTAATTCAATTTTGCTCGTAGCTTTTCTGCTCAGCTGGCGGAAAACTTTGCGGTCTTGTATGAAATAATTATGCAGTAGCATGCCGCAGTTGTTTTCGATCAATGGCTGCTGATAAGAGGATTATATGACGAGTACACGTTGAAGAGGGAAACGTTGAATGCTTACCGACGTTTACAATTAAATATTTTAACTGCAAAGTGGGATTCGTAGTATGGTCGGACGCATGACGCGTAATTTAAATTGAAAATTACAGTATCAACGTTCGAACATCGAGCGAGAATATTCAGGCGAATTACGTAAACTTAATTTTATTCAAAGAAAGTTTATTTATTAGTTAGACGAGAAGAAATTTTGTCAATTTCAACGATATCGATATTCACGTGAATTTCATCAAATCTTTCAATATCCACGCCCTGAATTAATCGATTGGTTTTCTCATTTTTGTTTATTGATTTTATATCATTTTTTCTCTCATTTTCTCTTTCGACAGACGAAATCACAGCCAGCTTCCGTCGCTTCGGACCGCTCGTCGTTGATTGGCCACACAAAGCGGAGAGCAAATCTTACTTTCCGCCGAAAGGATACGCCTTTCTGCTCTTCCAGGTAGATTGAAATAAATAAAATGAACGAACGAGTAGTCGAATACACGCGGTCGTAAGCGAAATGTGCCCCGATCCCATTGGATTTATGACGCTTACATTTATTTCGTAGGACGAGTCGTCGGTGCAGCAGCTAATCGACGCTTGTATTCAAGACGATGACAAACTTTATCTATGCGTGAGTTCGCCAACGATCAAAGACAAGCCAGTACAAATTCGACCGTGGCGTTTGGGCGATGCGGATTTTGTTTTGGACGCGTCAATGCCACTGGATCCGAGAAAGACGGTATTCGTCGGAGGCGTACCTCGACCGCTAAAAGCAGTCGAACTCGCGATGATCATGGACCGACTTTACGGCGGGGTTTGCTATGCTGGAATCGACACCGATCCGGAACTGAAGTACCCGAAGGGCGCCGGGAGGGTTGCCTTCAGTAATCAACAGAGCTACATAGCTGCCATTTCGGCAAGATTCGTTCAGCTGCAGCACGGCGATATCGACAAAAGGGTTCGTCTATACTTTCAACAGAAATATCATTCGATAGAAAAGACGAGAAATAAAAAAAAAAAAAAACGGACCAATCACATTTATTTAATTTTCTTCCCAAGTTTAAATCCCGGGAAATCCACACCCGTAATAGTTATATATACCTACATGTAAACTAGCGTACGAGGTGGCGACTTAACGACGCGCAAATAGAGAGCGTTATACCTATATAATACAATTATGAGAATTAGGTTGGATAAGTAACGAATCCTATTGACCATTTATCTAGGTCGAGGTAAAGCCGTACGTTCTGGATGATCAGATGTGCGACGAGTGCCAGGGTCAACGATGCGGTGGAAAATTTGCTCCCTTTTTCTGCGCCAACGTTACGTGTCTCCAGGTGAGTTATTTCACATTCAACGTTATTTCATCCAATAAAAATTCGTGGGGATGATTCGGTTCGGTCATCGTTTTACTTTTTTTCCTTCCCATTCGTTTTTTTTTTTTTATTATCATTATTATTTTTCTTTTCTTAACATTTCAGTATTACTGCGAACAATGTTGGGCAACGATTCACTCTCGGCCAGGTCGAGAATTCCACAAGCCGTTGGTTAAGGAGGGTGCCGACAGACCACGCACAGTTCCTTTCCGCTGGTGTTAACCCCAACTACGTTAAGGAGGTCGCACCGCGGCTGATAATCTCGCGGCACTAGCTAATTAACTACTACAACACCTTACACCCTACCAATACTACTACTACTATACTACTACTATACTACTACTACTACTACTGCTACTACTAGTACTACTACGAATATTACGTATACTGCAGCAACACTAAAACAAAACTAAAGAAAAAAAAAAAACAAAAAAACATTCAACAACCGTTTGAAGAAAAACAAAGAGACAACAAGAAATGAAAGAAAATGAGAGGAAAACGCGCCACTAGCCACAAAACAACGACATATGAACATCCATCCCCTTCCGTCTCGCATTCAACCGATGTGTAAAACTATTGCGTGGACCGGACGACGAAAGACCCCTTACTTACATTTTAATCAGCTGAGGATTATCATCGCGGTATGGTGCTGCTGAAGAGATGAAAACTGCTGCTGGACAACGACGTTGAAATCTTAGAGAGCAGTTCAAAGAATTAGCCGGAGGAGATTGATTAGAGGTATCGTCGAGGCTATAGAGATAAACAGGTAAATTCTGTAATCTGTATTCTGTAAATCCGTAATCTTTATAAATCGCGTTGCGGTTTACAGATAATTTATCACATGATCGAAGTAGCGTTTTATTTGTCGTCGTTCCTTTTTTTTATATACATAGGTAATATATAGATATATTATACGATATGAACGCAATATTTATGTATATTCTATACGCGTATATATGAAACGAGGTAATCCCGAAGGATATTTATTATTTGTTACATACACGTCTTGTGGGTACTTACCAAGTAGTATATACCTTAGACTTAAAACATGTGCACCGCTCGTTACACGATATAATAAGGACCTCGATAGTCCCATTGAAAATGAGAATACGCAAAAAAAAAAAAAAGCGAGAAAAATACAATGAAACAAAATAACCACAAAGATAGAAACAAAGGAAAGAATATCGTAACGCTAATAATATTCAGGTTACACTACTGCGGGGGCTGATTAATTAAATGCCGCATGTTTTAAAAGGGGGTTAATGTCTGCAACAGCTGCTCAGTGTTATGAATATAATTAATACAATATTATTATATATTTATACATCTATGCAACTGATAGTAAGCGATGGGTCGGTACACCGATCAGAATTAAAATTAACTCTCAAATTAGCTGCACTTTGGTAATGAATATCACCCACTGAGTTGACATATTGCCACCCGGTACAGTGTGTATAGCGAGAATGAGTAACCTCCGAACAACAAAGAAAACACAAAAAAAAAAAAAAAAAGAAACAAGTACAGCAGTGCACCGAAGAAGTATGTTATAACAAATATGAATGAAAAGGAAAAGCATCGAGTCAAGTCCCTAGAATTTATAATAATATTAAATACTATACGCGGGATTTAGAATCGTGCGAATCATTTTCATAAGTAGGAAAAAATAATTTCTTTTTTTTTTTTTTTTCTTTTTTATACTTGATTTGAAATACTTTCTTTGTTTTCGATTATTTAAAAAATATATATATTTATGAACAAGGGGTCGTTGTGACTCGTTATGAGCCTCGGTGATCCGTTTATATTCGTTGATTGCATGTAATCCAAAGATTTTGTTAGATAAGCGGATGATATGCCGAAAGTTACAGTGGGTTCTTACTTTTTCCTCAGAATGAGCACAATTCTCCATTGCGAAATAAGACCGGATTATATTTGAATTATATGAAAAAAAAAAACAAATATGAAGATATTGAATTAGGGAAAAGAGAGAGGGAAAGTGAAAATGAAATGAGAAAATGCATAAGTCTCGAGGCAAGAATGAGCGCGATAAACTAAACACCTGAAACAGCGCGTTTCTCTGATAAAAAAAAAATGGGGAAAAAATAAAAACAATGATGAAAGCTAAATGACTATTCGTAAATGATGAAACCTAACGGAAGTGACGGACAGCGACGAAAACGTGCGCAGCAGTCAGTTTCTATGATTATAGCTGTGAGATTTTAATAAAAAGGGTAAAGGCAATGGTAAAGGGTTGGATTGTAATTACATCTGACGTTGTTAGAAAAAAAAAAAGAATAATGAATAGGAATATTAAAAAAAAAAAATGCGATAAATGTATAATTAATTGAATAAATAATTAAATAAATGAAGAATTAATTACCGTAAAACGCGGATTGCAAATGCAGATTTATATGATGATGATGATAAAGAAGGAGAAGAAGAAGGGATAAAAAAAACCTTATATGATAGGTAAAAATTAATATCGGGTATATCCGCGTATGTAAACGCGTTTCGCAGTTGAAAATAAAATTTAATGAATAAATTAACCAAAATTAAATATTCATCCGATATAATAGGAATTCACGCGATTATATACACGCTATATACACAAGGGGTATGAAACTGCATGCAGCACAGGCGCGCTGGTCGGTTTAGCGGTGATTTACCATATACATTTATATATATTAAATGAATTATATGTATATATATATATACGGGGTCACGAAGGTACCATTGCAATGCATCAGCAGAAGAAGCAACAACGGCAGTAGCAGCTATACGTTATAAACCTACTTCTGCAAAGGGGAGAACAAAATGTCGTAATTTTACATCCACCCACACAATATATGCGGATGTGTTGGAAGGAGCGTGCGACGGTGGTTATCGATTCTCTGCCGATGCCTCTTGCTGCATCCGTACAAACCAAACTGTTTTCTCCAGTCTAATCCTCTTAATTAGTTTTGAATAACGAGCGACTAATTTTGTCGCGACAGAATCGATATCAATTATATTTTTATCATATTTTATCCATTAATTATCCGAAGAATGATGCAGTTCAGTCCTCCACTTTTATACTTACAATTAGATACGATGTAAAAAAAAGTACCCGTCGTTCGATCGGTTTTCCAGTATATTCTTCAAGATTTGCATTTGATATTTTAACTTCAATACCGAACGTACTTGTAAATTCGTAAATAATATGGAGTGACTTAAAAATTTTTATATTCGATCGGTATGTTCGTGAACTTATATACTGATCTTAGAAAAATCCGTGTAGTAAAAATGTATACCTGTATACCTGTATACCTGTTTACCCCAACTATCTATACATATATATGTATGTATAAGCGAACAAAAGGGAAAGAAAAAGGCAAAGGAAAAACAAAAAATAAGACGAATAAAATTAAATCAACTTCTCGGTGTATATAATCAAATAACGCAAGCGTAGTTCAAATTATAAATAACTAATTAATAACAGTTTTATATACATACACGTGTATATAGTATACACATAATATATATTCTATAAATATTACACTATCGACAAAAAAAAGAAAGGAAAAAATCGAAGATTTCACCCCTTATATCTATATACTATCTGATATCCCATCACTAATTCTATTACCCCTCATCGTACTATACCTACCTATATAAAACACATAGCATATGCGAAGAGATGAATAATCTTCCATAAATATTTATTTTTTTGGTCTATTTTATGTATATAAAGATTCACCTATACCTCGTCGTCGTTGCATCGGTATATATAAACGACGAAAATATAATTGACTGCATTTCGCGTAAACAATACACACAAATATCATCAATTTCACTATATGCCGCTCTTCACACTTACCGAGTTATCCGTAATACCCCGTAAGCGATAACATCCAAACGTGCAGCGTTCGTTTTATTTATTATGCGAAACCAACTTAGGAGCTCGTTCCATCTAAAATATATAGATTGAAATGCTGATCATTTTTTTTTCACCGAAAATGAATAAACTAAATGAATAAAAACTGAAATACAACATCACTGATCGTACTATCATAGATTGGGTGGGTACCTGAAAACGACGAGAATTAATTATTATAGAAAAATGAATGATAGAAAAATGAAAAAGCAAAACCATTAAATAAATAGATAAACTTACTGACCTATGTGTAAACCCTAGTCGGAGTTGGATGCGAATAACGAATACATTTATGTGTATATATGAGGAATCGGCAGAGAATTTTTCCGATGTATGTGGCATTGATATCCACGTATACGTCAATGACGAGGAGTCGATTGATCGATTGATTTGATGGAATGGAAAAAAAAAAAATTTCAACGCGATTTATATATCTAGATATTATAATGTAACGCGCGTGATGATTATGAGTAGTAGTTATAGGTGTATAGGTAACGAATTCATTTGTGAATGGATGATTATAGATAATGTGCGGTGATGTGGTTTTCGTCCGCTGACTAATTATCATAACATAATTATACATACGAAACCCATATGATATAAATTTAAAATATAATAAAAAAGTAACAAAAACTATATTCTAAATAAATTAAATTTGGCAAAGAACACAAAGTCGACGACGGAGAATAGAAAAAAGGAAAAATGTCGCAAAACGATAAGGAAACTTTTAACGGAACGTTTAGTTAGTCCAATTTCAACGCTGCATCAGGCTTGACCTCGTGTACGTGTATATATAAATATATATAGATAGTACGTTTGTGTTATTGAACGTCGCTATATATTATATAATAACGATATAGTAATACTGGTCGCTATATGTATGTGTATATATACATATAGAAAAAGGTTTTCAAAAGCTTCGATGGACAAGCGCGTGCGGCGTATTAATATACATATATATATATATATACATTGATATATAAAACAAATTAAAAAAATATTATGCATACACGAATTATACAATAAATGAATATTTATATGTATACACAGCTGTATGTGTAATATAGGAAAATTCATATTAGGCATAAATTCTCAAATACACACAGACGAATGAATTAAACAAACGAATAAATAAATGAAATGAAATGAAGTAAAAATAAAATAATTGTAGCAAACTTAACTAGGTACCAATTTCACCTAAATCTATTAACTATATAAAATCTAATATATATCTATGTATATATCTGCAATTTGAATATATACATATATGTATATATGCATATTATATATATAGAAGGTATATATAGTAGTATTATTCTATTGTAATAATAATAACACAATAATAACTTCAACAAAGCAAAATATATACCAACATTTTCTAGACAAATTTTTGTAATTTAAAGACAAAAAAATACACACACGCGTACACATAGATACACAACACATATAAAATACAAACACTAAAAACGACAAGCGAGAAACGCATACGCAACATACAAATATAAATTAATCTAAATTAACAAATGAAAAAACTGAAAAAAGAACTTAAAAAAAATTATAACTAAAGATGGGTGTATGTGTAGCTTATATATTCCCGCGGTGTCACTCAATTTTTACATCTTTATATAGAGCGTTGTATTAACGGTGTTCCCATCATATAAAACTTAAAACTTGAAATGGTAATAAAGATAAAAAATTAAAAAAAAGAAAAAAAAAAAGAACAAAAAGCGAAAAAAAATGTCATTTTTTTCTAATTCAATGAAACAATTAAACTAGCTACAGTTTATATTTAGCAACACCCTATTATCATAGCACCTATTATTATAACTCTGATCGATCGTGATCGGAACTTAGGCAATGTGTGTGTGTATCCGTTTATAATCCCATTCCCGACTTTCCACGTATATTACGTCGATCATACCCCATTCGGTTCCGTCGCCCCTGTATTTTTCGTAAACGGCGTTTTCTTCGAATTTTCATTTTTAATTTACTTTTTTTTTTAACTGTTACTTGAGTTTCGATAGGATGTTCGAATCGCGTAGTTGTTATATCATATCGATTGACAGATTAATTAACTGTAATATTCATTGTTCGCATAACGTTACCAGAATTTCATCATCACTTCAATTTTCCCACGAATATATTTAATAACAATTGTGTCGATACATCGAACGATGTTAAAAATAGTAAAATAACCCGATTTTATTTTGTATACTTCATATAACGATATATACATAAGTATATGTATTTCTTATAGTCCCTTTCATTACCCGTTTCCTGCAACCGAAATATTTCATCCCACTAGACGAGTCATTTCAATGATGGTCCATTTATATAAAAATATATTCATACATACATGTAAACGTTTCACGTGTATATGCGCGTATAAATATATACATATTTATATAATGCCACGTGTGAAAAAAAATAATAAATAATAATAATGATATTAATAATAATAAATAATATGTTAGGTGTGATTTCACCTCCTTTGTAATATGTGTGATAAAGCATAATATAATTACATAAATACTAATATATATAAATATATATATTATATAATAACATTAAATGATTATATCTAATATATATAAACCAACCTTAAACTTAATTGAATTAGGTACTAATTGCACGAAAAAAAAAATTAAATAAATAAATAAATGAAAAAAATAATAATGGTAATATCGATAATTTTAATAATAATAAAAATATTAATAACAATATTGATTATTTAATATCGAATGACGAAGAAAAGAAAAAAAGCAACAAAAAAAACACATTAATATCGTAGTCATTTACAATAGATTTGTATTTTTGAGTGTTGAAAGTTTTTTATACCGCTGTTATATTCTTGTCTAAATATCTTAGTTGAGAAAGGGAACGTCGCATCGATAATACAAAAAGCAAGGAAAAAAAAAAAAAAAAAAAAATCAAAAAGAAAAAAAAAACAGAAAAAAAAACGTTGAACAAAAATTTTTGTATCGTGTGTAAAATGCCAAGGGAGAGAGAATGAACGAAAAGTAAGATGCAAAAAAAGAAAAGAAAAATAATCGAGGAAACAATGATAAATAATTCCAGAACTAAATTCAAACGAACAATTTTTATCGCGCGAAAATGATCAGGTCAATGAATATTGTATAGATGAAACGTATTCGTGACGATGACGATGATAATAATACGATGAAAATGATAAACGACAGAATGGAAAGAGACTCTGAAAATGGCTTTTGAGAATCTGCTTTTCCCAATTCAGACAGTAATTGATGAAAAATGAATGAATTATGCTCTGTAGTTTAATTGAGGAGATAGGAAAAGAGGTAAAGAATAAAAAAAGAGAGAGAAATGAAGTGATAGTGCATGAATGACTAAGAGATGTAGAAATAATTAGAAAATTGGTAGAAGTATAGCTTGGTTAAGGTATGAACATAACAATATCCGTATCGTAGGTGCCCAGTATGCCTGCTCACCTCATTCATCACCTAGCCCTAGCCTATGAATAACTGAATAATAACTGAAAAAGGAAAGAAAAAAGCATACCTTGCATACCTACCTATACCTACCTATCTACCTACCTACCTACCTACCTACCTACCTACCTAATGCACCTCTGTACTACTATACTATTTCAAGGACATGAATTAAAAATGATTTTTATTTTTTTATATTGAATATTTTTACCTATATTATATATTTAAATTATATAACGTCTATCTCTACCCATATATACCTAAATATATATATATAATTATATATTATGTATATATTTCTCTTGTTAATTGTGCGCTAAATAAACTCGTGATTATAATATATTATACATTTGAGAAGTGAAATGAAAAAAAAAACAACAATTTATATGTTAGTCGATAAATGAATTAATAAATAAATGCGAAGATTTTCACACGCACAGAATCATTTCACATCGTTAATCAGATTGATTATACATACGGGTCAAAGTTTCGACCAACGATCCTTGTAGGTATAAAATGATACAACGTTGTGGGTGATGATATGCAAAACGGTTTTCTTTGTTCATTAATTTATTACATTACATACTGTATCATTACGATTACGATTATTTTCGTATTATTGTATTACTGTATTATTATCATTATTATTATTGTTATTATTATCATTATTGTTGTTGTGATTAGTAACGATCATTATTACTACTAATATTATTACATAGAGATCTCCATATACCAAAGAACGCGTGTATATTATATTTCATATTATTCACGCGTGCGGAAAATTGATGGTATGGTATATAGGTATGGAGAGAAGAAATTTGGAACAAAAGTAAAAGAAAAAAAAATGAAATATTCAAAATAATCAGTGTGATAAAAGGCTAGAAAATGGTAAAGAGGTAAAAAGGCAAATTAGAAGAAAAAGCAAAAAAAAAATCCCCTGTATAAAGAAATCCTTCATTTTTTCTATTTTCATATATTTTTATTTTTTATATCTTTCACTTTATTTTCTTTTGGTTTTTGTCGTAAGGAAGTAATAAATCGAATCGGGGTTTTGGCAATTATTACCTGAATATAACAGTCACGAGAGGACGAACGCATGTGGATGTGTAATTTTTTCTCTCTCTTTCTTTCTCTCTATCTTCTTCCCACTTTCGTGAATCTGCCTCTTACGAAATCTCTCTTTCTATCTCTGATCCTATATAATTGTCGATATCGAAGCCTACCAACCCATTATTGGATATATTTGAAAAATGTTTTTCCTACGTAGATTATCACGTGTACTCTGTGCATGTACATAAAACCATATGTAAAACATAGAATTCAGCATTCGCATACAGCAAATTAATGCCGAACATTATTTAGAAGAATGTATCAGTATAGAATTACATACATAGGAACAAGTGCTGTTTTAGACTAATTTAATTACAGAAAAAAAAAAAAAGAAAAACTCAACAAAAAAAAAGAAATAAAATCTAATGAAATTTTATCAAAGACAGATATAGAATAAATAGGAAAAACACTAGAAAATACTAAATAATGTAATTAAACGAGAATCTTATTTAAATTGTGAATGGTAATAATAATAATAATAACAATAAACAATAATAACAATAATTCTGATAAGAGTAATAATAAGAATAATAACGATAATGGCATAATAATGATGAAATTTATGTGGAACGAAAAAAAAATATATATATAATATATATCTATATTATATGTATATGTGTAAAACCTAAGGCGTATGATATACCTGTAGGAAAAAAAGAAAAGGAAATCATCTAGTTAAGATTAAATAAAGGTTAAAAAAGAAGAGAGAAAAAAAAATTAATTAAATAAATAATAATTAAAAATAAATAAAAGAAAAAGCAGCTGGGAGTAGTGCAATGATAACCACAATTTATGAATTCACGAAAAAAAAAAAAAAATGGAAAGCTTACGAGCCTATACATATATGCATACCTAAGGTATATAAAGATTAAGGGTTAAGGGTTAAGAAATGACGAATTTATGGAAATAAGGATTATTGCAGTAAAGAAACTTGAATATTATTCGATACCGCGTTGAGAAAAAGAAAGGAAAAAGAAAAGTATGCATAGCTCGCTGGTCAGAGAAGATAAACGATGAGAAATAACCGTATTTGAGACAGTCGACCGTAAACAAGAAAAAACAAAAACGTAACCGGAATGCATGAAAAATAAACATCTATAAAACGAGTAATTAAATTGATTAACCGTCAGAATTATCGAGGAAAAGAATGGGAAGAGCGAGAAAGAGAGAATGATAGAAAGATAGGAATAGAGACAACTAGTCAAGCCCAAACAAACACACTCGTATAGGAATTAAAGAAAAAAAGTATAAAAAAAAGTAAAAAAAAAAAAACACCTTTAATTGTATTAATTATTACGCTACTACGTTACTCACCTAAAAATATTTGTTTTCTTTAATTTTATTTGATTTTTTCCCCCGCTTACATTAGCCCGTTTTTTTGTTCGCTTTTTTTTACTTCAATTTTCAAATCACACGTTCCTACCCGCTGTTTGTTATACTTGTATAGAGAAGGAGAGAAAAAAAATTAAAACGTTCAAAAGAAAAAATTCAAATACTTGAAAAAATAAAACAAAAAACTTTAAGAGTTCCTCAATTGAAAAAGAGGAAGATAAACAAAATAATATACTGTAAGGAATTATTATAAATTATTTTTTTTTTTTTTTGTTACCTATGATACAAACATGCATATTTAACATCATTTAACGTATATATGTACACACATGAATGCAGCGTGTTATATACCTAATATATATATGTATGAAAAGAATTAATTACGAAGCGATTATCAACTTTGAAGCGCGAGAATAATAATAATCATAATAATGATAATGATAATATTAATAATAAATAATATAATGAAGTGAAGGAAAGAAAAAAAAAAAAGGAAAAAAACCAGAATAAAAAGATATAATAATATATATATGGATATAGATTTTTTATTTCGATGTAATTCTTTTGTAATTTGTATACGCGAAATTCTTTTTGTAATTAATTGTTGACGTAAATATAATCTGATTTTTATTTACATGTAAAAAAAAGCAAAAAAAAAAAAAAAATACGTGAATTAATTTTTTTACGTCTATATTTCTCGATATAATGCATATCCTCCTCCACTACCCCTTCCCGAACCACTTCGTTTTTTCGTTTTTTTTTTTTTTCTTTTTCTCAAATATTATCCAACGTTTGAAGTGATTATTTTCGTTTGTTAATAATTTCTGTACTTTTTTTTTCTTCTTCGTTCCTTTTGATCAGTTGGATGTTCTTTAAATCCTCAATCATGGGCGTCAAGGTACTTAGAGATAGATTGGAATAAAATTTTTCTCATTGACCCGGAGTTGTGAAGAAAGAAATATTTACGGCCTCTGACTTCTCGAATGTAAATGTAATACAGGATATATTACATGAATATATTGTTAGCTAGAAGAGCAACAGAGAGGAGGAACATGGAGCTTGAGTATGAGATGAAGATAGGAAGATAATGACGAGCACATTATACGCGTGAAAGAAAAAGTTTTTTTGCCGGAGAAACGATTTGCCCTCTAACCGCGCAGACTGTGGAGCCTGCGGCGTTGATAATTATTATAGACACGATCGTCGATTGATTGAATGATTGATCGATGATTTGATTAGACCGCAGCTGCAGGCACTACTTTTCGTGTCTAACTTATAGAAAATTCGCAATAAACTTAAAATTAAATTAGCTACTTACAAATTGAGCTGATCTACCCCAAAACTTTATCAATTTATACATGTATTATAAAAAATAAATAGCAATTTTTTCATACGTCATACGTTAAAATGTCTTACCCCCGCGACTTATGTAATACTAGTTACACATTTACATACATGATACAATATCGTCGATAGTTAGCGTTTCAAAATAATAATTATATATACGTACTGAAAACAATAAATATATATTATAACATTAAAACGAAAGAGATCGTTGGAGATATAAAAAAAAAAAAAAAAACAAGATGAGGGACTCACGAGGGGAAAGATGCAAAGAAAAATAAAATAATAATGCTAATTGAATTAACGAATGAATGAATTTTAATGAAAATATATACCAAGGATCAAGTAATAGTTTCAGAAAAATGATTTTTTACCTTTTTCTAAAATCGATGGATTAAGCTGACGTAGTGGATTTGATATTATGTAAAAAAAATTAGAAATACCATTCTATGGGGTATATACTTGATATGAATACGATATCGAAAACGTTGACAAATTTAACGATAATAATAATAATATTAATAATAATAGTAACAATAATATATCGATGTCGTGGAGAGTAGCGTTTGTATGCACCTATGTATAAATAATCCGAGTTAATCGGAGACATCTTTTTTCTATACTACATTCAAATTTAAGACCTGTATTCATTATCATTATTGTTACTGTTATTTTTGTGCATGTTACGATGCTGTAGTAACATTATATAGTTTGCTCTAGCTAACGCAGATTTTTCCCGTGAATAGACGTAAAAGTTGTTACGCGCGAGTTCGAAAACGTAGATTAGAAATCATTATAAATTTGAATTAGAGTTACATTTCTATTTTTCTCCCTCCGCTTTTGGTTAACTAATCATTCGCCAACCTTTTGATATTCATATGCAGTCCCAATTATTCTTCCTTCAAATTAATTTTTCCATCAAACGAAAAGAATCTGATGCACCATTTCGTGTCAGATACCCCTCCAGAGATGTGTATGTGCTCACGCGGAAGAAAAAAAATTATTATTACTATTATCGTTGTTGTTATTATAACTATCACTACGATTAGTCCACTCATATGTGAGATCCCTTTTCTATACACGTATATCACTTATGGTAATCGAGAATCGGTGAATTACCGTGGTTGAGAAGAAGCTTAAAAAATTTAGAGAAAAAAAATGAGAAGAAAACATAGAAAAAAAATAATATCTAAATACTTAGCTTACCATAATTGTACATGATATATGTATGATCGATTTATCTAATTATAATCATACCAATGTGGGTTGCAGTGATTTTTTCTAACATTATATAGTAATACCCGCAGTAAGTTTTTGTACCAATTTAACGAGAGTAAAGAAAATGAAAAAGAAAATGAAAAAGAAAATAAAAAAAGCTAAAGGAACCTGTCCTACATTATATACAATAATGATTAATTATAATACATATATCTACCTATTATGTATATCGTTTATCTACCTTGTATGACTATATGTATACTATAATAGGTTTGTGTATGTACCGAATTGAAGAGTTCGATTATTCAATGTGATTATGCTCAACTTGTCGCAGCTTTTTACATCGCAAGCATTGTTTGTATATAGTACATGGTATATTATAGCAGATGCATGTTTCACGCTCTAAACGATTAGACATTGTACATTATTTATTATTACCGTCATCATTATTTATTGGATCTGCGATAATTTTCATGAGTTTGCTAAACCTGACGCGTAACGTGCTTAATAATTGATATGATATGTTCAAAGAATTTTCTGCGTTCTTTAACACGTTCACGCCGGGGCCGATTTTCATTTGTTTTGCCATGAGGCGGCGCTCAAATTAATATCGCGCTTCATCTGCCAGCTCTGTTGCTCTGCAGTACAGTGAAATCTTATTGTGCAAGTTTTGTAACTCGTGTAACAAATTTCCGACTGTAAGTATAATTAGAAAGGTGATTAGAATGTTTTTTTAATTTTTACCCTTATAAAAAATAGATAATTACAAGCCCGATGAGACAGTTTAGTGCGGGCCACCGGTGGCCCGCGCCGCCCGATGAGACAGTTTAGTGCGGGCCACCGGTGGCCCGCGCCGGCGTGAACGTGTTAAGAGAAAAAAGAAAAGTAAAAAAAAACAAACCTTCGTTAATTAAACTCTTCAATCGTCAAACGTTTGAATTTACTGTGATTGGCTTCGAAGGCCACTTATAAGTACGCTACGAGGTATTTTTAAATTCAAGGAAAAGTTCTCCATATATGTTACATGTACGTAGGTATAAGTTTATCGATAATTTTCATGCAGCAACGGTTATTTCTATTATAGTCACTGTAATTATTACTATTATTATTATCATGATTCGTACAACCAGTAATCAAAAGCGATCCTGTCTATGTATTATTATAGCATATATGGGCGTAATTGAAACAGGGATTTCGCTCCATTTATTGCGTAGGTAATTACCGTGAACTTTTCCTAAAAAAAAAAAATTTTTTCTATCAAACGGTTTTCTTTATAAAAGAAAATGAGGGAATGAAAAAAAGAGGACCGCGTATCCTGTAACGCATAATATATAATAATTATCTAAGAAAGAATAATAATATGTATGTGTAGCCACCGCATCAAGCCAACTGCATAAAAAAAGTAACATGTCTAACGTATAGTCTCATTTCTTCTTCTTCTTTTTCTTGTTATTAGCTATTATAGAATACCTGTAACATTGGGTTGAAATCACACAAATAGAATTTATATTTTTGCTCATAGATTACTGTTGTTGTAAATTAATAAATAGCTGATTTTGGAAATATGCAGAAAAAAGAATAGAGTAAAAGGATAGAAAAATCGAAGGTAGTGAAACAGAGAAAGACACGAAGGAAGAGAGAAAGTAAAAGAGAGTACCTTATTATATACAATTTAATTTAAATAGCGTATCGTGTAAATGTATAAATATAGTTTATATATTATTGAATAAATAAATGAGTGGATGAATAGGTAAAATAGAGGAATAACGTAATAGGATATCCTGTTATAATGGAAATTAATCAGAGCCAATTAGTTACCATAAACTGAGCGGGTTTTCAGACATATAAATTACGCTCTTGATAAATAATGATTAGATATTAATTATTAGGATGATCCATAATAAATATAAAATTATAAAGATCGTCCGCTATATCTCAATAGATTCTCCTTATTTCTAGTACATCTGACAAATAGTAAATTATCACCACGGTGATTTCTGTATGGCCTCAAAAATTTATTGACTAATAGCAGAAAAAAAAACCACATGTCATTGGTGTAATTGGACTGTTGCGGTGGCTAGGTGGCTTATAAAATATGGCTAATTACAAAAAAAACAAAAAACAAAAAAGAGGTGGCATTAAAAAACTAAGCCAATTATACCCTGCTACTAATCGAAGTTCCAATCAAAATAGGAGGAAATAGAAAAGAGTGACAAGATGAGAAAGAAAAAAAGCAACCGCAAACACGCACGTGTTCTGTGATTTTTCATTTTGAAAAAATATCTCGATCATTATGGAAAACTATAACGCAATAATACCCTGCTTCAAACTTTGTCTAGATAAATTGAGATTTTTTTTTTTCATTGACGTGATCTTGATCGCTGTACGGAAATTATTAAGATTACGATTGGCGATGACGACGATGACGATGACGATGTTTTCGCGAGGTAAAAATTGTGTGTGCCAATTTCAGGCAGGCTCTGTTCCCCATCCTTCTCCTAATATAACTAACGTTTAACGTATTATTGAAAAACCGGATGAAATAATCTTAATAATAAAAAAGAAAGGAAAAATTATCACATTGATTTCCTCGTTGTTTCGTCGGTAATTTTGATTTTTGAATGTTGAATTAACAAAAAAATTGATGAATGAATATTTATAGAAATTGAAACCAGAGAAATGGAGAAAAACAAAAAAAATAAGAAAATTGAAAAAAAAAAAAAATAAAACACATATATATGTAATAAATAATTAATCGATGCCACGTTCGTGAGTAGTAGGGGTGTATTTTCGTGCTTGTTTCAATCAATCAATATTATTATCTACAAGTAATTTGTACTATGTAACTATCACTATTTTTATGAATTTTTGTACATTTTCTAATTATTTTGTATAAATAACCTTAGCGGAACGAAGGAAAGTGTCTGGCACCTGCTCCCCCAGTGTTCAAAATGGTTATGGTAATGGTTGATGAATATAATATTATATAGCCATTCAAAGTTATTATATAAATTCTATTCGAAACTAATTGAAGAGGGGAAAAAAGAAACCGATAAATAAAATACAAAAAAAAAAAAAAAGAAGAAAAAATGTTTAAGTGCACGGTATAAATTCAAAAGAAATTGATGTACTATAAATAGATAAATAGGTATCAGCGATACTTTCAGGTACATCTCTATATTATTATGTATAGCTACGTTAGGTTCCATTGTATATTATACATATGTATATCTATTATGTACCCACTTTGTATCGGGGGAGAATATTTCCTAAATTCAACTATAGAGGTATTTTGCCGATAAGAGAATATGATTTTTATTGTTTTTTGTATTTAATAAATAGAAATGAAAAATTAAGATGAAAGAAAATAAATGAATAAAGAGAAAAAAAGAAACGAGAAAAAAAATAAATAAACTGATAAACAAAATTAAATAAAATACCCTTATATAGAAATAAATTTTCAAAGGATAACGGAAGAAACAAACCAAAATAAATAATTATTACTATAATAAAAAAATGCGAAAAAACGCAGCGGCCAATGACGTTGACGTGTGAGAGAGCGAACCTCCTTCATATTACTATGATCATAATTTGCACGTATTTGCATATATTTGTATATGCACGTAAAATTGATTATATTATGTACAACATGAATAACTAAGAAATGTGTATATACATGTATAGGCACACTGCAGGACTCACCATTTTCATACCACACACCTAATTCTATGTATAAGGAATCAAGAAAAAAACAAAAAGAAACATTGTGATTCGTCATTAGAAAAAATATTTTCGTCTTCATTTTATTTTCCATTTTTTCCGCTCTTTCTCTCTCATTCTTTAATCAAGTATATCAGTATTACGATATCATACGAATGGATCAATTCTCAAATGAAAGAAGAAAAAATTTAACAACAAAAATAATATGCTCACTATCTTCATATTTATTAATTTTTTTCTTCGTTTTTTTCTTATGCTAATTCAATAGTTGTACATGCAGCACCTTATACAAAAATCCTGCGAGGTTCCCAAACTCCCGTCCGGTAAAATATGTAAAATAAAATTTTTTATTTTAACGTTTTCTATTTTCATATAGTAAAATGGATGCACAGTTAGCTGATGCACGCTTACATTTCATGTGATGCTGTTTCATATCCTAATCTACATTACTAGACCTGTATTTAGTACTTATTGTGTGTAGTTTTTCAATTCTTTTTTGTTAATTGCAAAAGATTTTAGTACTTTAATAAATGAGTTTGTTAAAAATAACCCGATAAATCATTTGAATTATACGAATTACATAAGAAAACGAACGAAAGGTCCCGATGAAAAGTGTTTTCATTTTTTAAGCCAAAGACGAACTGCATCGCAAGTCTATCGACGCACGCAGATTGAGGTAGGTGAAAAAAAGTTCGCTAATTTAATCTGGCTTTTTTCATGGCTGCATCGGTCTGCAATCGACATACGTTTTTACAAAAGTGATCCGAATTATCGAGAATTGAACGTTGGCGGGGTTAAATGTTTATAATTTAACGTGCGTAACGCCATCTCGCGGCCTTGGTTCTTATAAATTATTAATGAATCAATTGAAAACGTAGCTACGAGTGGTTGATAAACATGAATCATGTTTATCCGACCAATCAAAATGTACTATTTTTACTATCGTTCTACCATAGTAGTACGCAAGTGGAAAATTCCGATTGGTCGTTTGGATTTCATTGATTTTTATCGACGTCACAAGTTGCCCTTCAGTTCCTTTGCCGACTGCTACGAGTCGCTCGTCGTCGAGCTTTTCGCGCGACCTTGCGGTTAATTGGAGAATTTTCACCTCCACCTCTTCGGCTGATACCTCCTGAACATTGTGATTGTGCGACCTACGATGCTTATTATTTGGCAATACGAGTGATGTTTCGGTATGGGTGACACGTCGCGTAAAGTTAAAAACCCGCTGCTTTCGGCTGCAGGGGTAGGTTTTCCCTTTGAGGATTTTTCTGGGAACGTTGTGTTAATGCCCGTAACTCCAGCTACTTCATCGGTTCTTCAAGACGGTGAGTTTTTCACCATTAGGTTATCTAAAATATGTTCACCAGTAAGGGAGGGGCTTGATGTCGCTGTCACTTCGTCGATGTTTCCACGACATCATTTGACCGCAGTGTGTCGTCCAGTTTTCATTCATCCCTTACTCACTCATTAAAATCTCTCGGATCGAGCCTTTTAAATAGCAGACCAGCACGTACTTCCCTGCTAGGGCATTTAATAAATGTTGCTTACGTCTGAAATGATTGTTTAAATTATCGTTGATGGCGCAACTGGTCTCTCAACTTTGTATCGCCATCTTGAAGTTGAATACACAACTAATTTGCTTAGGGCGCGGGTGGACCCGCCGCAAGCGGAAAATTCAAATGCACAAATGAAAAGAGGAAAAAGGTTCTGAATAAATATTTTTATAGTCGATGTGATCAAAAAGATTTAAAAGCTCGTTCTTTCAGCCCTCGGCTGCGGAGGTCTTGTCGTTCCGTAACGCTGAGTGTAAGGGAGATCTTGGCTTTTATTTTTCCTTCTAATCAATACGATTATTACTAATATTATCAGAACGATGAAAATCAATCCCAAAATCACAGCGAGTACGATGACCGCGATCTGACTTTCGGAGAGGTTGTACCAAGCTGAAAATAAAATATAATTTCAACACCGTACGGCGGGGCGATATCTCGATATCAATTTGAAAAGCTTTTCTCTCACCAGTTACGTCGATCGTTTGAGAGTTTGAATTACCGAGAAGATCTTCGGCCGTAACAACCACGGTGGTCTGGCAACAGGAAGCTGCGTATTGGAACCTAGTGGCAGATCTCGTTCCACTGATAAACGTTGTCGCCGGTCGTATCGCCTTTGGCGAGGACGACACTCTTTGCAGACCTTTATATTTTTTTTTTTTTACAAAAAAAAAAGCTCCTGTTAATATCCCTGCGAAGAGTTTAACCGAAAACCTCTTTGAAATCGAATTTGGAACGCTTACCCGAATCGCTGTCCCGAATCGTGACGTCCACGCTCCATAGATTGCTGGCACACGTACCACTGTCCAATTTCCCTGCACAGTTGTTGTTCAACGAATACGTTATACTCGGCGACGTCGTATCGGAGAGCTGTTTTAAGTACGAAAAAAATCATCGGACGATCATTTTTTTGAACGAAATACGCGACTCGCGGCGTTCGATTCTTACCGTTGCACCGTTTGCCAGTATGTAGAGATACGCCGGCGTTTCCACGGTTTCGAGACCTTGGGTGATCAAAGTGATGGTTTCCGAAGCCCAACTGTTCGTCGTCGATGGAATTGCAACGTCCATAATCACGTTGATCGATTGCCCATACCGGAGCCATTCGCTGTTGCGCATAATAACGTAAATGATTATAAGGGAAAAAATCAAGTTTAGATGCCTATCGTGAAATGAGCTCATAATTTTCTCGTGGGTTTGTTGTGCCGAATGAAACCAGCATACGGTAATCTCCGTGAAGGGTCACAGTTCGAACGATACGCGTAATAATTTTCCGGGAGGAAAAAAAAATATATATATCATACGTACACAACGACAAACTGTCGCAAATAAATATTTTTTCCAACAAGTAAATAATATACTGTTTGCATTTCCTGTGCGTCATCAAGAGTCGGTATCTTCGAAATAATTGGTAAATATTAGATACGCCTTTCGCCTACGCAGCGATGAAATTTTTCACCGATACAGAAGAGAATGAAGACCGAGAAGAAAAATGAGGCCACGTTCCGAATGAAATCAGACCGTTGGTTCACCTGTCGCTACTCCTTATTGAAAATGTCCTCGCGGCTATCGAATCGCACCCCGAGTTCAAAAGTCATAAGTGCAACTCACTCTCTCGGTAGTACATTGACCACGTTGAAAGCGGTGCTTCTTCCTTGAAAGTAGTGTCTTATGGTTACAGGATTGTTGTTAGTGACGCGAAATGTCACCCTTGAAGTCGTTCCAGGTCTTCCGACGAGGCTGGTCTCTGCCGCGACTTCTACAAGGGTACCTGTCCGTTGAGTAGCGGCTTCTATCGCGGTCACCGACGCCCGTTGCATCTCATTTATCTCGAGCGGTTCCCTTCGCTCGTCTCTTTCTTCGACGTCCAACATTCTCGCCGAACTTTTGTCATCGTTTCCGGCGTAAGGGAGCCTCGGGTCGTACAGGAGATCCGCGGATTCGGTCTCGGACGCACGAATTCCTGTGGGATTTGAACGAGAAAGTTTTTTTTTTGTTTCGTTTTCAGAGGAAACGACAATGACGACCGAACGAACGGAATGTATTTTACGATGTTGCGACGCACACGTCAGCGTCCGATGACTCAATGACGTTTTACGAGGTTTGTGTCAGATTCGAAACCCTCGCCGTTGTACGAAGCGCAGGCTTGTGAGATAAAATGGCTAGACTTTTTTGACCCTTCACGCCGCGGTTCAACATCGGGGACTACGTTATCTTCGCTCCGCCTATTCTATGATAAACGGAAGTGTACATGCACCATCGAGGATTTTGTGTACACAAAGATCGAATCGTACACAATGTTGCTGGCTGTGAGTCAAAAATTAAGTTTAATTTCAAAAACTAAGATGGACGTGCACGGGCGACGTATCGAGCCACGTGAGATCATCTCCGCAAAGGACACAGAAATACAAAACGATAATGAATAGCAAAGTATTGAAACGGGATGCAGAATGCACTGAATAAGCAGAGTATCGTTATTTATCTCGAAGGCTTCCCCAGTCATTGCCACTTTACTGCATACACGTAGTCCATCGCATGGATATACTTTTTCTAATTTTTTTGCCATAAACTCGTGTCGTAATGAGCGCTTCACTTTATTCTTTGCCCAATCTGATGGGAATACCGAATGTCGGTAGTGTAAAGCCTGATGGCGAGGCGATCGAATGCGAGTGAAAAGTAACGTCGAACGAAACTTGTTTCGCTCGTATGTCAGCGCGTTCCGGGCAAAGTGCAAATTATAGTTACACAATCGTTGTTATATTCTCGGGCTGAATGCCAAGAGCCAAGAGCCAAGATCGAAGAACTACCAGGAGTTAATATGAGAGATCTGCGGAGACCGAGAGATCGACCGACTCGCGACTCATCGCTCCACTAGTTATCAACGGATCTTAACAGTGTCAAGTCTGTCGCGCGTCCCTTTCGTCGCAGGAAGTGTACTTTGGCTCGAGTTCTCGATCAGTGTTCGTACGGAGAAATAAAACAATGCGCGATAAGAAAAAGAAAAAACACGGTGGTTAAACGTGTCCGGAACTAAATCTGTAACGGAAATTGGATTATCATAGACGTTTGTTTCGACAAGTGAACGCGAAGATTTCGTACCTTCGTCGAACGAATCGTTACTTTTTCTTTTCACTCAGATAGCGGTGAGTTACAAATCCATTGGTACACGATAATTGTCTAATCGCACATTTTGTGTTACGAGTGGATCCTAAGGAGTTACCGATCACCTTGTTTCCCGTACATGTGATATTTCCAGTTTAAAATGTTTACCTACGCACGCAGAGATTTGCTTGGCAAGTTTGTCACGCGTGCGCGAATTGAACGGGGACAAAATTTCTTGGCATATTCCCTCTCGCTCCGACAGCTAGCCTTCCACCTACTACTCTTTCGGGGTATCGATTTATGTACTCTTAGCAAAGATGTCCGCGTCCACCGCCACCTGAAACCGTAAGCTGCACGTGCTAGCTTGCAAGCTTCGAGCTATGTCCACGTCAAAGATCACTCGACGAACTATCAAACGTACAAGGAAAATAAAAAACATCGACACACAGCCCTGCGTAACGTAAGTAACGATCGGTCGCGACCCTCCGTGTAAAGGCTCGATTGTGGTGCGAGAAGTAACGTGAACAATTTTCAACCGTCTCGTCGTTTAATGTCAAAAAGTGGAGTGCAGTGAACGGTACCGACTGAGCGAAATTTTTTCACCTGCAGCTAGTCAGATCGATCGTTGAACGAACAATCGGTGAAGCTTTTATTTTTTCGAGGGACGAGGGTGACCGTGACGAATTGTCAGGGTCGTCGGTATCAAGGGTGGCTATTCCAGGCGCCGTACGTCAGTCGTTTCAAATGCAACGATATAGGTGACACGGTGCCACCGGTCGTTGTTCGGCGATTATTTTAAGCCAACTGAAAAACGATCACCGTTTCAACACTCACCTATTCCGTGACCGTGCACCCGTGATGCCCCCGAAGATTTCGCGTAGCTCCTCATTTCATTCTGTCGGGAAGACGAAGATTTTGTTATACGCGAGGTCGACGGATCGACTCACAATGAGATTCTCACCTGATCTTGAAGGGATTCGACCCCCTCGGTCGCCGCGATCTCCTCGCGATCGAGCTTTGTGACGTGAAAAAAATGCCCATTCGTCCTTCGCGCCATGTCCTCGTAGCCTCCGACTTCCTCTTGACTACCGGCGTCCTCGGCGCACCAGATACCGTTGAACTGTATAGTCAAAGAATTTTCGGAAATGTTTCAAACTACCCGCTTAGAATTATAAGACTTTGATTTCTACCTCGCAATTTTTCATGATCATTTTCGCTGTAGTACTTTCTCTCAGTATGACCTCATCTTCAGACTTCCTGCCGGTGAACAGCATTATCGAACTGTTCGGTTTGATCGTGTTCAGGGCGATATTTATGCACTCGAAGATACTTCTGGCTCGATCGGGATTTGAAAATTTGGTGGAAATGTCGTAAGGGTTTTCATCGATCCCTTCCAGTAGTCCGGGCTCTAAGCTGCAGTCTGGAACGAATCGAAGAACGCGTCAAGGTCGAATCGTTTGAACCGGTACAGGGTACCGATCTTCTCGTTTCGATCGATCAGCGCGCGAGAAAGATCAACGCACAACCTGACGATTGACGTAAGAGACACGTGAGGCATGCGATGTATCGCGATTGCGGAATAATCGTGCAATTTCGCAATTATGCACCGACCGAATTAAAAAGTAGTTACAGTAATTCGTACATCGTGAAATAAACCGTGCGTATTGTGTAGTTCCCGTATTATCGCAAAATTATCGCGATTCATCGGAACTACGACACCATATAGCGTTTGTGAGATTACGCAAATACCAGATTACGTGGTTGCCACGATCTATTTTCAACTTGTAGATGATAATATTGACGGAGATTCGTTTTTTTCATCCCATGCGTCCGCGAACGAGGTCAGTTGTTTCCTAGTGCAATTATTGGCGACGGCGTAGCGAGCACATGTGAATCATCTATTCAGATTCCCCCTCGCGCGTTCGCGTCGTCTTGAACAAAGATTGAGTGAGTGACCACGTTTCGGTATCACTCGGAAACAAAGGAGACATTTACTCTATAATAAACTAAAATTGACGTGCCCTCGAACACAGGTACACATCCGACAAATATATCGTTTTTCGCTCCGTAAATAAAAGGCTTATAAATTACACTCGCATCACGAATCGTTTAAACCAATCCAAGTGATCGATGGAGATACACGTGCCGCTGAAATCAACGATGAATTTATTCGCCCACGCGCCAAAAAAATCATTTGCATCGGGCTACAACGATATCCGCATACCTCATCGATACACGAGACGCGGATGAATACCTACTTTCTCTTAAAAAACAGCTTTTGACGTTACATCGCTGAGATCATCGGAGTCTAGCCCCTGGCGATATTCATTGTCCTTTTCGATCATCACCTCTTCGTCGAATGATTAATTTTTATCGACTCACCTGTGTCATTGTACGCGAAGAGTAGAATTTTCGATTGAACTTGCCCTCCGGTAGTCAAAAGCGTCAACAGACGTTTTATGTCGTCGTAAAATCTCTCCGCCGTATCGACAACGACGGCGATCGGTTCATCGGGAATTTTCGACCTCAGATAGTACCTTGAAATTGCGAATGAAAATTTTACACCATCGACAGAGTTACCGTAACGAATTAACACCGAAAACGAACCTCATCAGGTCGGTCTTCTCGGCCACGGAAATGCGCTGAGGTGATTCGTCGGACGATCCTCTTCCGGGGTCGCGAGGGTCGAACGAACTACCGAAAAATTTCTCCTCCCCGATGACGACATTGTGCGATTGTTGCAAATAATCGGCCGACACACCCTTTGCGGAAAGGAAGACCATTAGCCAGCAAATGCACCACGCACATGACGCGAACCGTACAAATCTGGGGGGCGAAAATAATCGCGGCCCGTTTTGGTAACAGCTCTTTTTCACGCACATCGTGTTGTTTTGTCTATAGTTTGAGGGACTAAACGGGCAACGGGCTTCAACGGTCCTTTATACCGTCGGCTAGACAAGGGGCACGCGATCGGTTGCTTTATCAAATAACTAAAAGCACCTCGCATTCCCGCCTAGCTGTGTAAATTTTGACGGCGAATCGTCGGGCCGGTATTTCCTACGATCTCTTCGTGGTATATTCCTATTACGCAATATTCCGTCGCAGAGCGAGGCGCAGCGGGATCGTCGAGGTGAGAGAGAAAAGACAGGACGCGCGTCATCGAAGGTAAAATAGACTCGAGGCTTTAAGGCCACGTCCCCCTTTATCGGATCCTATTATCTTTGGGTTAGATGTTTAAGTATTTCCCCATCTCGCGTTGCTCGAGCGCATCCTGTTAAATATTGATTCGCGATGAATCGTGAAGGTAAAAGATTCGTTGTGGGCCCGTCCTACAGAGCTCGCTTACAGATTCGTACGAACGCGTACAACCCACCGTTAAGGGAAACGCGCGTAACGAAAAAACGAATGCATCTCGAACCGTTCGATTTTCTTCTTTTTTTCAGAAGGTGAAATCGCCAGCTTCGTAGGGCAAACAAAACCAGCCCCGTCATCATCGTACCCGAAGGAATTCAACGCCGGGCAGAACGCCCTTCCGGAGCATAGTCCGCGCCACCCGCTACTCCCTCCAACTCAGCAACAGCAACAACAACAACAACAAAGCGCGCCCGTTACATCTGAAATTTGTTTGGCACCGACCGACGAACACCGAGATTCAAACGCCGAATCGCAACCCCAAAAACAGGGGTACCTCTCCTCCCTTCTCTCCTCGCTTCCGAATATCTCCCTGGCTTCTATAACCGGCGATCGAGAGGACGCCTCCGCGAGATCCTCCCTCAAAGATCAGTCAGGATCTTCGGAATATCCTACCGTCTATCCGTATTATAACCCGTCACCTGGCCAACCTTCGTACCCGAGCAACGTGGGACCACCCAACCAGCAAATAAATCCTTACGAAACTCCCGCGACCGCCCGAGCTCCTGGTAATTGGTACCAACCCGAAAATACCTCTGGCGGTGCGCCGTTTCCGCCCGCAAATATCCCCTCGACGTCGTCACCAACGGTTCAACCACCACCTGTCGCCTTGCCACCGACTGGTAATTGGCATTCTAATTTTGAACGATTACAATTGACTTTTTTTTTTTAATTGGTAACGATTTGTCGGCCGTATGACTCAGGATTTTTACTTTTCTTCCAAAGGGACTCCGTCGTCGTCTTATCGGCTGGGAAATCAGCGTCGCTTGAAGTACGCGCCTCCTCCTGATCTGACGACTTCAAATCCTCGCGGCGGCGATATTCCCGCGAATTTACCCCCGCTGCCGTCGTTCCCTTCTGTCGCGACGCCCTCGCTTTACCATCAAATACCAGCGGCTCAGAGCACCCCGTCTTACCCTACAAGTTTCGAATCCAACATACCTCGGAACTTTAATCGTGAATCAACGCGATCCAGCCCCGGCGTTGATGTTACGAGGGTGACGTCTCCGCAGAGCATACCTTCGAGGATTTCGAGCATCGACGCCAACGTAGAACCGGCAACACCGCAAAACACCCCTGCGAATCCGACCCACCTTTCCGGATTTGGTCCGCCGACCTCTGGACTCGATTCTTGGAGTCTGTCCGCCTCCGCGAATCCTTGGAAAAATACCCCGGAGACGAATATCCGACCAAAAAACACCGAGGATGACGTCCTCAAGGAAGTAGACCTTCGGGAAGCTTCTCCGGCACCGTTACTTCCGGTTCCATCTGCCCCGGAGAGTAGCTCTGCCCCAAAGAGCGAAGCAAGGCCAGCTTCTTCTTCACCTTTCGCCCCAATATCTGCGGCGAGGGTGTCGGAGAAGCTCGAACACCTTTTAGCAGAGAGGAAGGACTTCTTTCCCGAGTCGCCGGTTTCCTTGGGAAACGATCCGGTCGACTTGAATCCGACGGAGAAACCCGTGGCGCAGGATATCGGCGCGCAAACTATTCCTGCTACTCCTGTAACGGTTCCGGGAGACGCGAAAAGCCCGGATACAGCAGGGGCGCGAAATACCGCTGTTAAGAATTTAGTCGAGCCTAGAAGCACCGCTAATTATTTTTCTCCCGCCCACCACGCCGAGTTCCAAACCCCGATTCCCAGCTTCTACGACCCAAACAAGTCCCTCGGACAAATTAAGACACCACCGGGAATTCCCGGTCTCGTTCCCGAAGCTTCGGTCAAGGTCCCCGAAGCCGCGCCGGTACCAACGTTTTATAATCCAACGCAGTACACCCCCGCGGGAAACCCGAAAGCGAACGCAAACGCGAACTTGCAGAACTTGCAGCCTTTTTCGTCCCTCGGAATTATTCCCGGTGAAAACTTTTCCCAGAACTTTTACACCCCGTCGAATCAAATAAATCCGGGAAGCACCCTCGCGGGTGTTAATTTTGGCCGTGACGATACCGCGTCTTATTTTTTACCACCGTCACCGCCTATGGCAGCTGCAGTACCCGAACCCACGGGATCCGCGACCTTAGACCCGATTCAAATGTCAGTCAATCCCCTGGGAAGTTCCGGATATTCTAATAATCTGGACAACGGACTCACCGCTCTACCCCCCAGTCTGCATAATTTGGTGAGTTATTAATTATTATCGATGTTCTTTTGTTACAACGAGATTATACGCTGCAGAGTGTTTTATAGAAAGGCCAAGTTTGAAAATGTAAAGATGAGAAAAAGATATCCCGGAATTATACGCCCCTCGCAAAGTACTCTGTAAAATGATCCACCCTCGATGTGAAAGAATTCCTTTGTCTTCCCTGTTGTACATATTCCGTATTTCGTGATGAAGAGGGAAAACTAAATTTGGAAAAAAAAAAATTTGAGTGCTTTTGTTCTGTTTAGTTTTTCGCAGACTAAAGAGAGATAATCCATATTCGTCTCGGACAATGGCTCCGTTTGAACAGATATTTACACCAATGATAGATCGGATGTTGAAACGATTCAGAGCAATTGTGAGTTCATTGTTTTAATCAAACACTTGACATATCCTGTGATCGGAATTCTAACACCAATCGTCTCTGAAGTAATAAGCAAAAAAAAAAAAAAGAGCGTGTGAACTAATTTGTATGAAAAATAATTTCACCTCGTCTTCAAATAACGCATCCCCAGTATAAATGTTTGAATGTTTTGTTAGCTCGAACATAACGCGAGTCCGCTGTACGGCGAATCTCTCGTATATGAAAGTTTAAACTCAGAGTCGTGAATATGTATTAATCAAATATACTACAAGCGCAGGTATACTCGTTGTATGTATGTACTACCTCGCTGCTTGTTCAGTAACGCACGTATACTACACACACGTACAACTCATATACTCATAATACAGGTCTCACCGAAATAAGTTTCGTTCGGTTTTGTTGGCCCCGCACAGTGAATTTCCCCATTGTGTTTTAGCGAGCAAACTTCTGCCGTAGAGTTGTACAACCGGGTATATGGTGTTTGAACAGCTTAATTATTTACGACTACTTCGTATTACCGTCGTACAAACCCAGAGTTAATGCCGTGTCGTACTTCACCCCGTAACTGTTTTACAATGGTTATCTGAGAGCGTACAATAAATCGAGTGTTTCGACGTAAAAAATCACCCTCCCCCCGTTATCGCCTCGTCTTCCCGCGTCAGAAACAAACGGCGTTGCGAGTCGCAAGCGCTTGAATTTCGATACGAATTGAATTTTCAGGCTGCAGGTGGAACGTCAACGATCAAGCAAATGCCGTACCGTCCGGTATACCAGCATTGGTTCCTCCGCAAGGAGGTGGAGACCAAAGTCCTTTGGCTCCCGTTTTCTATGCAGGATAGCTTGAACCTCGAAGAGGTTCACAATTCGAACGAAATCACACCGGAGACCAAAGTGCCGACCGACGGTGGTAGATACGACGTAGATATTCTGGGGCGACTCAGGACTCCCGTTTACTGGACTGGGAAGCCGAACGAAGTCAGGAGGTGCTCCTGGTTTTACAAAGGCCCGGCCGAGTCCCGGTACGTACCCTACGAGGAGAACGTAGCCGCGAGACTCGAGGAGGAGTACCGACAGGCATTCACCTCCGATATTTGGAACAGGCGAATCGAACTCAACAACGGAGAGTACATCGTATTTCATAGTTCGACTGTTCAAGTTCATTATCTGCAGCCCGGTTCGCCGGAACTCACCGCAACGTGGGGAAACAACGGGGTAATTGTTTTTTCTCATCTGACGACCGTGTGTTCAAGGGGATGTTTCTAGAATTGTGTTGTAAAAACTTATAGTCCGTGCACGATACCTTGCGTAATCTGGAATGAATATTATTACGAGTTTGATATAATTTTCGTCGTTGCTTCCTCTTCTTTGCAAATCAAGCGCATTCCCACGAACGTGGTTCCTTATACATTAACGCACGCATGGTTCTGTTCGATTTCTGACCCTTGTCTTTTAAGGGTTCAGAGGACAGTACGTATTTGCAGGGTGCAACGTTGAGGCCGCGTGTCGTGAAGCGAGGTGTCGACGAATTCAACATTGACGAGGGTGAACCAGATCAAGTCGATCACCTGCTTTTCCTCGTTCACGGTATCGGGAGCGTCTGCGATTTGAAATTCCGAAGCGTCGAAGAAGTTGGTCAGTCTTTTTCTTCAAACTCTGTGTTAAAGTTGTTTTTTTTCTTTTTCATTAAATTATTCCATTTTTCAAAAATCATTCTTCTCTTTGTTCCCCATTGCGTCGCGGTACCGTATTATTCTATGGTACTTTGTTTCCCAACAGTCGACGAGTTCCGGAGCATATCACTTCAGCTCGTGCAGTCGCACTACCGTACCGCCAGTGAAAACGGTACCGTCCACAAGATAGAAGTACTTCCGATATCTTGGCACACGACTTTGCACTCGGAGGATACCGGGATTGATAAAAAACTGCAGGCGATTACGTTGGATAGTATTCCGAAGCTGAGACATTTTACGAATGACACTTTATCAGACATACTATTTTATACGAGTCCAATCTACTGTCAAACCATCATGCAGACCGTCGGAAACGAAATGAACAGGCTCCACGCTCTGTTCAAAAAAAGAAACCCTACGTTCGAAGGCGGCATCTACGTCGGAGGTCATTCCCTCGGTAGTCTCATTCTCTTCGATTTGCTATGCCATCAGAAACCGCCAAAGGAAGAAGAGACCGTTGAGAAGGTCGACGAGGAGAAGGAAAAGAGCATCGTTCCCTCCGACGGTGTTGTGAGTATCTCTAAAGATAATATCTGCTCCCGGGGGGGATGGTATTCGATCGGTCGAATGGATGACGAAAACTTGAATTACAGAGCGAGGACACCGTCGGTCCTATAAGGGAGACGAAACCGATTTTGAAGCGTCGCTTGAGCCGAAAAATCAGCTACGTTATGGGATCAGCGGGGACGGGTCAACCCTTCATTAATTATCCCCAACTAAATTTCAATCCGAACGCATTTTTTGCGCTGGGTAGTCCGATCGGTATGTTCGTAACCGTACGAGGTATCGATACACTGGGTGAGGAATTCGCGCTGCCTACGTGCCCTTCATTTTTCAATATATTTCATCCGTTTGACCCCGTCGCCTACCGGGTCGAGGCCCTCATCCATCCGGATGCTAGCAAATTACGTCCGAAGCTGATCCCACATCACAAGGGACGAAAGCGAATGCACCTCGGTAAATATGTTTGCAAATAAAAAATGAAAATAGAATTTTATAAAGGATGAGCGATGAAACGGATGGGTGTGGAAAAATTCGATATATTCTTGCAGAATTGAAGGAGACGATGGCTCGAGTTGGCGCTGACTTGAAGCAGAGGCTTTTAGATTCGGTGAGGAATACGTGGAACTCGGTTTACCAGTTAGCGATGTTTCACAGGCCCGACAATCAGGCGCTTGAACGAGAAATCGACAAGGTGGTTGAGGAGCAACTGCAGAGTGCGTCTAACGAACCAGAAACCTCGCAGCAGCAGACCGACGACTCGGGAGATGACATAAAAATCGGAAAATTGAACGGCGGTAGAAGAGTCGACTACGTACTCCAGGAAGCACCCTTCGAGTACATCAATGAATATATTTTCGCACTAACCAGCCACGTTTGTTATTGGTTAGTAGATATTTTTCGTATAAAAACGCTAAATTATCATGCGGATTACCTTGGACCAGTTTTTTTTTTTTTGTCCACCTATGCAACCAGGAACGAGAATTTTGAATAACAAATACGTATAATGAGGCGGATTAAAATCAGTAGCTACGCTAGAAATGGATAGACCTGTTTGATTTTAATTGCTGCTTAATAGTCGATGATCGTTGATGCATAAGCAGCTGATCACGGGTATCAAAGTGTGAACGATAAATATATGATAATTATTCTGTTGAAATATACGAAGTTAATCTGTCGGCTAGACTTAGGAACGTTGAAAGCAACGCGGTCGAATATTTTTAGGAATGAATAAGCTGCCTGTGCCGGGGTTAAAAGTGTTATAAAATTAGAAAATATGTGGAGAAAAGCTTGAGATACGTCCCTACTTCCTTGACGCGAAAAACAAAAATAAGAAAATGAGAAACGCCGTAGCGACGCCATTCTCCATATTATTTGCTATTTCTACATATTTTCTCTTTTGGCACGAAAAGAGAGTAGGTATTCGGTATACGTTCTCGGGCGCAGTGTTTCGGACATTTTGGCACCGGACGTATCGCTCTTTTCAGTTCTCGGTCCCGGAACTTGGACCCCTGCATTTCGAGTTCGAATAAAGAAAATAAAGGAGACCGAGGCGATTTATAATCCTCGAATTTAGGCACACCGTTCATATATTAGAGAAAGAGAGACGCTGAAATGAGGAGAAGTGAAAAATTTAAGCGACATTCCATTTTCACTACGGAGTCAGTTCGATTAAGTATCTACAATTAATTTCAGGGAATCGGAGGACACGATGCTGTTGATTCTTAAAGAGATTTATGGCTCAATGGGAATTCAAAGCGACGCTCAACTCCCCCAGCAAACATTGACAATAGAGAGAGCATCATCGCCTTCCCCACTAATGAATCGAGCAAATACCTCCACCTACAGTCCCACCTTCCCGTCGCCTGGCGTCAGCGCGGCTAGAATCGACGGTAAAAGTCCTGCACCTTTTATAATGGGAATGGATCCGACAGCACCGATAAGCGACCGACCCGTGGGACCACCACCCACCTCCGGATTCATGCGAAAGTCGTGATTCAATGTCGCTCCCCGCATGATTAGGAACTAAAAACCTGCTCAACTCGTATGATGTTTTCACGAAACGGCGTACGCCTTTCTACCATGAAATAAGTGTCGTGTGATTATCGAATATACTATTATAACTCTACATACGAGAAAAAAGGATAATAGTGAAATTACTACGATAAACGTACACCGCGTTGTCGTCACAGACTTCGCGTGAATATCGAAAGTTTCGGGAATTTTGTGCATGTGTAAATCACGAAAGCACCGATTAACTCCGTGTTACGTAAGTTTGAAAAAGCCTTATTCACTCACTTTCAACGTACACGGATGTATTTGAATACTTCTGCGTATTTTATATTAATCATATATAGCGGCTTTCTGTATTAAATCAATACCGTTGTTGTTGTTGCCACGAATATCACATGTACGCGTACAATTTTTTTTTTCTCCTTTTTTTTCACATTGCAATTACTTCCAAAACAAAAAATGAAAATCTATGCATAGGTATCGCAAGATAAATTGCTGAGACGGTAATCAAACGTTAAAAATACCTTTGAGACTGTAGATAGGTAACAAAATAATAATTATCTTCAGATTTTTCCCTTTTTAGATGTTTTTTTTTTTTCTTCTTCAAATATACTAAGAAAATATATTATTTATTAAATTTGCGATACATAAATATGTATATTTTTAATAAATCGATATTCTTCTAAATGTTGACCCTTGGCCTTTCATTTACTCGTACAATTACGTTCTCTAATAATTTCTTTATTATTTCGTCGTTCGTTCGTATGTCCTCAATTTTATTTGATAATATCCTCTATCGTACATTTCCGGGATGACGGCAGACTGTACCGAGCGCCGTGCCTTTTTTCACGTATCGATTAAGATTAGATTTCCATTCCGTTTTCAATCATCGTTACATGGTACCGATGGCGTGACTAAACTGTCGGGGGATAAGAAGCCAAAAGGAACGAAATAACCGGTGTCAGTTTCAACGATAATTAATCACACATAGATGGACTTTTATTTAATTAAATTTCAATATTTTTGAACGAAATGACGAAATGACAAGTAAGTTCTGACGTAACCAACTTCGCTATTAAGGAATGAAAGAAGATTGCGATGAAATTGAAATTGCAGTTGAATCGAACTAGATGAAAATGCTTTTTGTTCTAATAATTAATTAACAAAACCATTTTGATTGAATCGCGAGCGCACGCGTGTGCAGAATCCATTGAAGCGCAAGCGCGGGAATGCACTTTAAAGTCGTTCAAACTAGCGCCCTTCCTCTTGCTCTTGAATGCACTTGGTTTCGCTCTTCCCTTCTTCCCTCTTCCCTATTTTCTATTTCCATCTTTATTTATCTCTCCTTATTTTCTACACGCCGCATCCGCATCCGCATCCCTCTCTGTTCTTTCCTCTGGTTCCTAGCGTCGCGTCGTTATGCACTCGACGCCACGGGCTGTTGGTGGTGCCGCTGGTGGTCGCACAGTCTTGGCCAGCGCACACAAAGGTAAATTTAAATAAAATTACTTTATGTAACACAAAGCAGCGGACACGAATGTATGCGGTTTATAACCCAGTGCATCGCCGTACACGAAACGACCAAGATGTCCGACGAAAAAGCGCCAAAGACGCTGTGAGTATTGACTTTTTTTTTCAACCCCCAGCTGCTGGTCGCACGTGAGATTCTCCGCATGTACAAACCCTGCATCTTCCTTCACCCAGCACGAAGAAATTTTTATTTCTCTCTCCCTTATCGTTTCAGGTACCGAAGTAAATCGCGCTTATTGCTCTTATTCTTTCTTCGTGTTTTAACAACATTAATTCCCCGCCGCAAGCCTCCGTAAGGGTGAGAGAAGGAAAAAAGAAAGAAGAAAAACCCGAGAGCTTAATTACTAATCAGCTACGTAAACGTGAAATCCATACTTGTGTCGTATATACGGTGCGCGACAACTCGGTAAAAGAGTTCAAATAAAAAGTTGACAAATTTTATAATCCAATCACGTTCCCGTTGTATGTATGTACAATTAACAACATTATATTGAGCGAAGTCGCAAGTCGTTGCGCGGCTCCGAATTAACAGCGTTATAAATTTTTTAATACTCCTTTTGTTCCTCTCAATTAGAGCTACGCTAGAATCCGTATAGATACTTCGCCAAGTTTCACTTTCGTTTCGGAGGTAAATTAATTACCCATCCGCGGGAGTCGAATGTTTGACCTCGAAAATCGGGATGTTTTATTACCATAAGTACGCCGCGTAAGAAGCGTGAATAAGTACAATCTACGCGATGTTTATTCAAACCGAAACCAATATAACAACCGCGAGAAAAAACGGACGGTAAATCCTGTAAACGAAAAAGTCGCGTAACTTTAAATAAATCTGACAGGTAATTACGAAGCGCGATCTTCGACTGAAATCAATTAACGACCGGTTTCTTTTTCTACACGGATATCATATTTTTTTGTACAGCGATACCATCCTTTTTATTTTCAACGAATGTGTACGTCATTTTTTAGTCTCGACTATTTTTTGTTTTTTGTAGCTAATCTCGTTTAATTTTCACCTTTGACTTTAACCCTCTTCATATTCTTCTCTCCTTTCGTTTCTCGATGCGCGCACGTTGCCGGACGCGTTTCGTTTACTCAATACTCCCACTCATTACGGGGTATTGTACGCCGCGTATTCACGCATAGTTTGTTCTTGTTCGCATATTCGCTCAACGATTAAACCCACGATTATTGACTAACATCTGCCAGAAGTTTCGTCCGATACCGTGTAACGGGTTTTTTTTTTTATTCTCATTCTTCATATAATCCGAGAGTCTCCGGAGGCAGCGTGATCCGCGTGGCGCAACCGAGGTTCACAAGACTTGAGTTTATCAAGTGTGTATGAAAATGATATTTTTTCACAGGTACGTGGGAAATTTGGAACATTCGGTCTCGGAGGATTTACTATGCGCCCTATTCTCGCAGATCGGGAACGTGAAAGGTTGCAAGGTCATCAGAGAGGTAAGATTCCGTACAGCATGCGCGCATATTCGGTTACTGTGACCAGTGATTTGAAAATATTTCGCGAATTATCTACTCGGAGGTTAACATGTATTACATTCAATTCGCGCGTTTGCAAGTATAGTCTAATTTGAATACCTGCTAATGACGATTTTCAGAATTTAACGATGGCATAATTATTTATCTTTATCGTATAGCCTCAAGGTCCGGTTCTGTATTCGGTGTGCGCTGTACTAATTTAAGCGGCAGTTACGCAACAATTATTAAAAGGAGCACCGCGGCCCGTAAATATTTACTTTAATGTATAATTAGAGAAAAACAAAAAAAAAAAAACAAAAAAAAAGAAACGGTAGATAAATAAATAAATAAACGAACAAAAATAAGATAAAATAAAATTGGCGCCTTAATAATTTCAGTGCGAGATTAAAATCTAGAGCAAATATTGCGGTTTTACGTAGCATGTACTATAATATAAATATAGTATATACTTAGACCACATGGATATTATATACATTATACATATACCTCCAATCTCATTTGTGGATCGTATTATAGCCGAGCCTGGGCGACTGCAAAGCGAAGTTTATATTATACAGGGTGGTGGTTTTAATAACGTAGTAGCTCGCGGTTATTTTACACTATCTGCAGCGCTTTATTACACGTATTTTAACCAACCTTCTATACATACAATACCTATACCCCATTGTGTTAAAATTTAAACGAAAAGTTTGTCAGCCGCGGCAAGTGCTGGTGTATAATAATTGGTTGCAGAATTCAGGGCAGTCCCGGCCCCATAACTCGGCGGTTGGCTGGCTGCCTGCGTGCCTCCGATGCGTGATATGACGCGTGTTTAACGTGCGTGATTTCATTGAAAAATATCGTCGAACCTCGCCGACCACCGAGGGCTGCGGAAAATCCTTATTCCTCCCTACCGGAGGCGAACCGAAAAATCACGAAGGAAAACGGTTTAATTTCCCTCGTTAAATAAATACCGCAGTTATCGATGTATCTTGATTATGAGACGATGAAAAAATATTTTTCAGAAACGCTACTCCTCGATCACCTCAGAGTCAAGTCCGTCTGGACGTCCAACGTAAGATCAGGGAAAGGCAAATTAGTAGACGCCCCCTTAGGATCATCAGGTTTGTACACTTTTCTCCTTGATTCGTATGATGATAACTGATAACTTGTATTTATTGTAACTTTCTCTTCATTTTATTACAGTTGATATATTTTATATTTCATTTTGTTATACTTTTTTTTTTTTTTGTTCCATACAACGCATGCCCGGCTGTCCACTTATTATGTGTTATAATAAAGTATATACGTACACATGTATAATCTAATACGTATGCTTACCTACCTTGAGCTTCGTAATGAATAGACATATATTTTTCATTCACATTCGTAACCTGTAAGGAGAAATCAAGGGTGAGAAAAATTCAATCTCAAGTACAGTGACTTCCTTGCCGTTCACTTTCTCCTTCGATACGATTAGATATTAGACTTACTTTATATTCTAACTTCACGTTGAGGATGCATCCGCTTTTTTGTCAACAATATGTACTTGCTTATCGAAAGAAAAAATCCCGATAATTTGAATGAAATGATTCTATAGCTGTCGAGCCCAAAGATGTCGTCATGTCGTGGCTCTGTTGAAAAAAAGGGAGATCAATTTAAGCAAAAAAAAAAAAAAAAGCCAAAAAAAAAAAAACAAGGTATCAAGATATTTTTCATTAATTTCATTTGTGTTTAATAATAACTCATAGATACTGTACATCTGAATGTTTAAGCCAGCTTTTGAGAAATATTATTACATCAAGGAGATTAGTGCACAAATTTTGATCACTGTCGCTTTCTGTATTCGTTGGACTGCTTTATATCATTAAAATAATAAAATTTTCCATCACAATAATCCATATTTAATTAATCGCTGCGATGTGACGTAGTAGTTGCGTTTCTGTTTTCGAATCAAGTAGGTGAAAACCCGTCGAGTTTTGTTCTGTTTTTTTGCTTCTAACGCATCGGGGTTTGTCGTGTGTTGGATAAAACTTTCCACAAAGAAGCAGAAGAAAAAAAAGAAATTGACGATCCGCCAAAGGGTGGAGAGAAAAAAAGAACTGCAAAGTGCGGAAGGTAAGTTGATATATCGATTACATGTGAATATAACCGATCACGTATCATCTGCATGATATTAGCCTTAATTTCTAATTAATCTCGATGGGGCTGGAGAATTAAAAAACAAAAAATTACATCCACGGAAGGAAACGGATATCCCTGATCTGGTGTCAGGTTCGCTCGGTAAACGTACTACAGGGGCTTTGAAATAAATTCATTTTTCTTTCCTTCATTTTTTATTTCACTTTTCTCTTTTGGTCGGGGAATTTTAAATCCGATTGAAAATATAGATTTATATCATACGCATGTATGCAGTTACTGTAACGTTATGTATAGAAATTACGTTATATCGTGTTAAATTGGCGTCGCTTTACCGACAGCACTCGTACGGGTGTCTGCGGAATTTTTTTTTTTTTCTCGTTTCCACAGAAAAATTTTCGAAACGAAAAACGAAGAAAAAATGAAATAAAATAAAACGAACGAACAAAATAAAAGTGTGAAAAATGAATATTTTTCATTTGATTAAAACCTTTCTTGTTGATTCATATATACCAGCGCCCTACGTCCTTTTCCATATCTATACGTGCGCCATGAATAAAATATTTATATATCTCACAATAGCAAAGCATGTACCGTGGTAATGGAAGTGCTCATATTTTATGCACATTCAATAACAAGGGAAACGTGTTTGTCCGTGGCATAAATAGGAGAACGAGGAAAAAATAAAAAAAAAAAAAAAAAAAAAAATGGAGAAAATAAAAAAAAATAACTAGAAAAATGAAAAGAGTAAAGAATGGGGAAGAAAAAAAGGCGGGTGGTGCTTTGGCTTGATAGCCTATTTCCTGGTCACCAGTTTACTCGGATGTCTGACCGATATATCGTAGGTATTATAATATCGATGATATTCATCGAACTCGATATCTACGTATACGTTGCACGTATACGTACCGTACGTACGTACACCGTATTCTTCCGGGTAGGAAATAGCCGTCGATAAAATGATCATCCAATGCACCGTCCCCACTTAGAAACCGTGATACCGACAATTTCAGATTTGTTTCGCGTGTTTTATTTTAGCTATTTTCCTATTCTCGTACGTACGTACATATACACAAATTATACCGGAAGTTCTCGTTTCCTCGATTCCGCGCACGAAGTTAATGACGACCGTTAATCGATCGTCGTACTTTTATACAGAGAGACTGCGAGCCGCCCGATGCTAATTACGATGTTTAGCACTTACGCATATGTATATTTTTACATTTATAAGTGTTAGAAAATTTTAATTGGGCGAAAACACGCGCTGATGTGTAGAGAATAACCCAGTTCCGTACCCAAACTACAATAGCATACGAGACAGCGTATACGAATCGCTGCCGATTCAAATTTCGTTCTTAATATCGCGATAATTCGTAAAATTATAATTACAGACATATCGTACGTACGCAGGATATTCTCAAGCGTGACAATAAAAAAAAAAAAAATAAATCGGTGATCCGAAAATACGTACACGGAGTTTCGCGTCGCGGTGTCGGTTAGCGCATCAGACGTTGCGGAATAGGCGTCGCGGAATAGATATTTCGTCGTAAGATTTGGGACGAAGCCAGACGAACGTTATATTATACGCATACCTATATCCCAGAGTAAGTACATAGGCGTACCGAGCGTAGAATTGTTTGGTTTTGAGCCCGCAGTCCATGGGGCTCCTAAAGGATGGATGGAATAAGTACGGTTTGGATTTCTTTTTGAATTTCCAGCCAAGAGCGAAAAGCCTCTCTCTCCCTGTACACAGATACGGTAGCCATACGTACAACTGGGACCCGATTTTCTGGCAGATATTCAGCTCTGGGACCAGCTCCTAAATCAAAACCAGCAATAAAGGACAACTGCTTCCTTCCGCGGCTAGCTTCTGGTCGTTCCGTATGAGGATAGGGAAGAATAAGAAAAATAAGAAGAAGACGAAGAAGAAGAAGAAACTAGACACGTGTCTTACCTCCCTCGCATCTTCCGCGTTATACCGCGTTATCCGTGTGTATCTATGCAGAAGAGATGTGTGTTCAGAAGCGGCACCCACGCCGCTCCCCCCCTCCCCCCCCTCCCCCTTTCGGCGGAGGAGCCAAATTTACTTAGAAAATTGGAGGATCCGGGCTCCAAGTTTCTTCTTGTCGAGCATTATCCGGTAGTATGTACGCCCCATGGTTTATATCACGAGAGTGGAAACGCGCCCCGAAGCTATACGTACACACACGCACACACACACACACTATCGGTACATACGTATACCCGGTGCAACGGCGTTGCTGCACGTACACAGATAAATCTGGCGGGTATAATATTTTACATGTATATCTTATACCCCCGTGCCCACTCCGGTATCGAATACCTGGTTTAATCGGAGTCACGCGATAGGCGGAAAAACCCGGCGTCACGCACCGTTTCTGTACAGTTCGCGAGAGCGGAAAGGACTCGACGGATCCTAGAAAACTACAGCTGAAAAATCCCACCGAAGGAATCCGGCTATTCGGACTGAGAGCTAGGAATGCAAACGGAAGACCCGAGATCACGATCCTCTGTATATCTTGCGATTTTTCACTCACGCGAACGCAAGCTCACCGTACGCTCGAAAGGCGATTCGTCCGCGGGGCGGCTCTAATTAAAACGCAGAATCGCGTGGAACTGGGGAAAAAAAAAACAAAATAAAAAAATTAGATTAGATTTTATTACGTGCAGGATCCTCACCCGGGAAGTTGATGTCCGCGTTACGGGCTCGAAATAAATTGAACGGAAGAAACGCGAGGGTGAAAATTTTGGGTCCTCTTTAAAAAATTGAAAAAAAAAGTCAAAAGCCGTACAAGTTTCGATGTTCTTACGATCGCTGGAATAAAAATGTATCCTTCCCACCCCTCGTTCGTAATTCTAATCGCATCCCTCGCGATGCGATGCAATATAGTTTTGCGAGCACTTTACCTACCCCGGACAGAAGTTATTGTTCCGAGTGTATATGTATAGGTAAGCAGAGAGATATACCTGTAGACGGGAGAGACGTGATCGTATTTCAAAACAACAAAATTACCATAAATAGTTTATCGGTCTCTCGATATAATAACTCGCCGTTAAGTTAACGGCGTATATAGAATTTGCCATTTAAAATCCCCGCGGAAGCGGGGGCCTATTTTTGCACTCAACTTCAGAGCGGCGACCCCTCTTTTATACGACGTAGACCAAGTACCCCGAGTACCTCTTATTCGTGACGTTGATTTACGAGTCGAACCCAAAAACTGCAGCGATGGGACAAAGAATGCAGAGCGAACGGGGTAACGACGACCCTCCCCCCCCGTCACCCCCTCAAAAGTCAACGATGCACTAGGTACCACCGTACTCCGTGCGGAGCGAGGCGTATCGGCGCTCTTCACCGGCCTCGTCCCAAATCCACTCGACGAAAACCTGATACTCTTTTAATGAAAAATAATAATTATCCGAGTTGAAAATTGTTCGACAAACGCAAAACGACGGCGGTGGGGCGGCGAGGTGGTCACCTCGCGCCGCGTGTATATCGCAGGTAGTTCCGTAATCGCGAGCAATTATACGTATTACGCGAAGGTGGACGGGGGGGGATCGAACTGGACGTTCGTTCGTCCAGTTCGCTTCATCGCTGTGAGTTTGCGGTGCGGCGGTTTCTGGTCGCTGGTTTGCGTAAGAATGTGGGTAGATGGTTAGCTGGTCGGCGGTACCCACCCGACTTCCCACCCAACCACCCCCCATACCTGTGCCGTGTTTTGTGTCGCGGTCAATAATTTCGCCTGAAACGCAGCAAACTCCCATATACAATATACTGCACTGTGGCACCGGCGCAATTATTATTACAGGGTATAGACTAATCTATTATGTACGTAATGTGGCTTGGCTGCACAATGCGCGTGTACACCGTGTACAGCGCGTAGTGTGGGTACATAGGGTACGGTATATGCTGTATTATATACATACCGACCCCGCGGCGCGAGGAGGGGGTGCAGATGCGTTTGTTAGATTACACGGGGTTGCACGAGCTTTACTCTCCCACACAGAGACGCACGACTCTGCAAGAGATATACGGATACGTAAAATGTATTTGTATACCATCCACACGCGTACCGCAATACCTGTTCCCTGCAACCGATCGCGTTTGTACGTACACCTCTTTACCTACCTTTACAAGCGGGTAAGTGCATACCGATACGCGATACACATCTGCAACCGCACGAACCGAGCTTTTGCAACCTTGGCGACGCGTACGAACGTACAGGCAATGGCATTCGCCGATTGCGAAGGGTTACGCTCCGAACCTGTTTGAGGATATGTCGTGAAAAGTGGCTCGAGATTTTCAAAAAATATTTCGAGTATCGGGTAGCGCGCGCGGGTGGCGTAGTCGGGGGTGCGGCGCGATGATTTTCTATCACGATCTCTGTAGTAGTTTTTTTTTTTTTTCTTTCTTCTTTTTTCTTTTTTCTTCTTCAACGGTTCTCCACATCTGCATACCGCATCTGCATACCCATATACTTACTCACACTACCCCGAGTTAATTATTAGCCCCCTTTCTCTCTTTTCTCCCTCGTCGTCGTCGTCGTCGTCGGTCGCTTTCCGTTTCGCAATTCCCGCAGCGGGTTCGTACCGCATATCTCGCAGGAATATTAATTAGCGAGTTAGGCCGCTCGCGGAGTTCAATTATTTTACAGAGCGAACGATGTTTTTCTTATTTTTCTTCTCGCCACCCCTTCGATAAATGTTATTTACTTGTTCGTTTTCGTTTTTTTTTTTTTTTTTACCTTCGGTGATTCGATCGCTCATTTATTTATTCATTTCCACGCGCTAGACGACGCGTCCGGATATCGCGTTACAAAACCCGCGAAGGTTGCTGCAATCGAAATTTTAATTGCAGCCTTATATTCCGCGTTGAAATCGCGTGTGTGATACGTAATCAATAATTACGAGCGTGTCATTTTATATCTTCGATCTAACGAAACGGAATCTAAAACGAGAGTATTCATTTATCGGTTTCAATCGCGTTGCCGCGTTTATTTCGAAAATTCTTTCCGTACAGACGTGTGCGTACAATATGCATGTTTTTTTTTTGTTCCTTTTATTTTTCCTTTTTCAAAATTGAAAACCTCACAACTCTATGCCCACAACCTTGAGTTTCAACGTCTGCGATTCGTTGACTGATGTTTTTTTTTTTTTTTTTTTTTTGTTGAAATTTTGACTCCCGATAAAGATCCGTGGCTGTAATTGCACCGCGTTGGCATACCAAGAAATTTACGGACCGTAACAACAAGTCGATGATGGCATTGGATTCTTCGAGATAATAAAAAGGTATTTCAATTGAGTCCGAAGGTGAAAACGAACGATCACGCAAATCAGACGCAGCGGTGAAATATGTGCCATAAATTTAAAACCGAAGAGGGTAAAAAAAAACCAATAAAATATTGCGATTAAGGCGTGGGACAATATTTTCAATCACCTCACACAAATCCGTTGAAGAATGCACGTCAGGCTGACGCAGATTCGATTCGAAACGCATATTACTGCAAAACAAATTTCACGTTATTGTACAGGTATTTTGTTTGTTCTTTTTTTTTTTGTCAAATCGCAAGCCTCGATCAACCTTTGATCTTCGAATCGGCGTGATTGAATAGGAATTTACACCGTGTATATATCTCGCGTATACAACGCGATATCGACTCTGCTTTATGACAAAAGTCATGTCCCGTTAATTATAGAGTTAAATCCGGGTATTAAAACAGCTGGTGCGCTATTCGTAGATGTACCTATGTACACGTATGTGGGTACCACCGCGAGCGGCGCGATCGTGTCCCTATGTAGAGGGATGCGAGTCGGTAGCAGGGATGACCGAAAACTGCGTTGAACGCTGCAGGATTTTCCAACCCTCTGCAGTGGCGACAAATTTATTCGCGCGTTATACATCGGCGTACACCTGTAAGCGAGTGAATTTTCGTCGTTCTTATTTTCGGCCGTTTTACGGACGCGAAAAAAAAAAAGAAATTTATCCCGTAGAGTAATTTGCTTAAGAGAAATCGCAGAGCTGACTTTCTTCGATTGTACAACAGGTGAGGTGGGTATGATTATCAATTCAAATCGTCGGGCGGTGCGGTATTTTTATTCATTCGTTCGTGGTTTTTTTTTTTTTCTTCTCCTCCGTCGCGTCGGCCGTCGAACGTTGTTTCAGGACTCTCCTGGCGCGTCCGCGTTAGCGGGCATGCGAGTTATGATTTAAGCGCAATCAATTCTACGCGTCCGACGATCAGCGGGAATAAATTAATCGGAGTTACTATCGGAGTTGGTGTATTTGTTTTCCGCTCGGCGAATTGTGAAAATTAGATTTAGGGTTACTAAAAGCTTCCATTGTACCCGCGGCGCGGGCGACGATCACCGCGGTGGTGGTGTGGACTAGAAATATCCGCCGGTGTCGCAATTTCTAATTATAGTTACCGTTCGCGAATGTACGCGTACCCCGCGCGTATACGTATGCACGCTCGATTCCCGCGTACAGATGAAACGTTGCAACCGCACGCGTACGCGCGGACACTGCACACTGTCCGACTGTATAGACGGAGATTCGCCTAACCGGCGATCGCAGCTTATCGTCACCGAAAATAATTCGCTCACATTGATCGGTTTTACCGTTCCTGTTGCCATTATTATTCACGTTGTTATTACCATTGTTGTCGGTATCGTTGTTACTCGTTTTTTTTTTGTTACGACGGGGGCGGATATCCCTCTATCAAAATACCCGGAAATGTAGCGCGCCGTGGATAATTATACAGCGTGCGTGTATTTCGCGCGAAATAGGCAACAGACGTACTTATACGCGGGTATACGTGAATTTATAAATATACGAACGCGAACCGGTGACATTATGCAGGTATTGTACGTAAGGTATACAGGTATAGATATATCGTACGTGCGTATCGTAGCGTATACGCGTGTACGCGTACCGTTACCTGCAGATCTGGGCGGGACCAACAACGATTTGATATTCTGCAAAGAGAAAACACTTTCTTGTTCACCAGGTTCACGATGATACGTGGCGATTCCGAGACCAAGATATTTGCCCGACGATTGGCGGAAATTTTCGAAAAACTCGTCGACATCCCGCTCCGATATTTTCGATTTTCTTCACTGCGTTCGCGAAAATCGCGAAGCCTCTTCGTTTTCGATTTCTGGGATTTGTTTTTTTCTTTTTTTTTTTCTTCTGGTCTTTTGATACAGCGGTGTGAAATTGTGTTCGACTCGCGTGTACGTCATACGGCAATGCCAATTATCACGGTAATGCAAATGCTTCCATTGACACAGATTTTTGCCCCAGTCAACGGCATTCCTTATTCCGTGTATAAATTGTATACACACGTAAAGTAGACGCATGCTTTTATGTAGCATATTATAGTATACGTATAAAAAGTCGGATGAATAAGCGGGAGAAAAAAAAATAAATAACTCAGACGGACATGTAGCAGAGGTGTCTTCTCTTCGGGCCGGTCCCCGACCCGACTTTCTTCTTTTCAACCGAAAAAAGTATGCTCGGACCAATAGGCGATGCGAACACGTATAGGTGAACGCGAAAAATGTCCACCTCGGCATGTATTTGTCGCGTTCAACATAGCCTTGACCTTTGTTACTCCGCGTGGCTTTCGCATAAACATTTATTCCCTCGGCGTGGCTTCGTGCATACTTTCGTTCGTTGGTTGTATTTTACATATACGTATGTATGTATATACACGTTATGTTGTATGTACGTACATTACAGACCCATACGTATCCGCGGCGTACTTCTCGACTCCGTTGCCGAAGCTATACATATAGGAACAAAACAGACACGCCTCTTCGGCGCACGTATAACTTTACGTGATACGTATAAAAATAACGTGAATACTTCTAGACAAGTTCCTACGAGGTAAGGAAACGTAGGGGAACGGGGTAGCTCCGGGAACTGGAGATAGGAGAAAATTGGTGGAAAATAAAATAAGGGAGGTCGTAAGTGGCGAACCTCGAACGTGCGCAGCAACAGCTATTATTTAGAAATTTCCTGCTGAAAAAGACGTCGCTAAATCGAAAATTCATAATACGGAATACGAGGACGGACGCGGTCGTGGGGGAGGGATGATGAAAAATTTCCAAATTCTCCAACTCTTTCGGGTAAAAAAGTATTTCGAAAATTCCCACCCCACGTCCCGTCGGACGGTGAAAATAAACGGTGTTTCTCGACCCGTCGAGCAGGATCGGATACTCGTTGAAGTAATCTTCCGGGCGATAACTAAAAAATTTCACTGATTAAATCGCGAGGGATTTCATCCACCCCTGATACGCGAGCGGGAGTGACGTTCCGGTTACATTCTTCTTCCCTTTTTTTTTTTTCTCCTTTTCTCCTCTCCCGTATAAAACAGCGTAGAGTTTTACCGGCGCGAATCTGTAGCCCAGGGTGAGTGGGTTCTATTGGGTTACGTTTTCTCGTATTTCGTTGTACATCTGCTGCAAGTTGGGTTGCAGATGGTAGATATATATTACATACAGGTATGTACGTGTAAAATATATATGTGCTTACATACCTTGCCTACCGGGGCAAGGTTGAAAGGCAGGTTGGAAAATACGAGAACTTGAAGGTGAGTTTGGATGCCCCGGGTCGGGGGGTTAGGGGAGCTGCCGTCGGTTGGGACAAGATAGGGCGAGATGGGTGAACTTTTCAAGTCTGTCACTGCAGCAAGATTTCCTTTGCAATCTTCGGAGGAATCTTCGGTATCCAGACGAGTAGATCTTCCTCTTCGTCTTCGTCTTCGTCTTCGTCCGATTCGTCCTTAGCTTTTATTTCATTTTATTTTATTTCCTCCCTTCGTCACTCCGCAACCGTCGCTTTAGCAATTGTTGTTTCTCCTCCTCTCCGACATTTTTTTTACTCCCCGTCATCGATTCCCATCCATCGTCCCTCTTATTCCAGAACTAGACGAGACGCGAGTCGTTTTCTCGCGTCTATTTTCCGCCGATCGACCTTGTCGGGACGACTGCAAGCGTCGCAAGTTCATCCGCGCCGTTTACGGTATACGTGGTAGAGGTACGAAGCCGACGTGAAAAATACACGTGCATATTTCCCATTTCGCGTTGGGGATGAATTAAGTAAGCGTGATGAATCTCCCGTACCGGAAGGCGTCCGTCTCTCGGTTCTTAAGTCTCGCATACCGCGAACCGGTTCCCCGTGGAAATCTCTTACTTATTCAAGCTCCCCGGTGCAATTAAAATATAATACAGATACGTCTGGAGACGACGACGACGACGCCGGCGATGTTACTGCAGGTAGAAAGAGAGCCGGTGCATCGGGCGCCGCGGAGGTATTTCCTCTGTAATCTCTTGTACCCAACCGACCTATGTCGCTTCACTTTCTCCCGCGTTCAACCCGAGAAAGAACAGGAATATCTCATCGGTCCTCAAACTTTCCAACTCGTATCAACGGCTCTCCGGCTCACGAGTTGCACAGCGATACTTATAGCTGTGTACACATAAATCCGCCGCGTGCATATTTTGCGTCTACAATACCGCCGGGATTCACAAAAGAATCGTTTCTCCGCATTAGGCGCTCTCACGGATTATTAAAATAAGTACACAACTGTTTTTCGCGATATTCTTCGCCCCGGAGACTGGAAAAGGAGAAAAAGCGAGTTCGGTGAAGCTTTTGTTTTTTCATTCCTCTCGTCGACGGGGTTTGGACGATGTTACCGAAATTGTTGTTTTTTTTTTTTTTTTTTCCACCAACACCAGCAGCAGCAGCAGCATCTGGCTGGTCACCGATGATCGTTCGGTGGCTATGGAATTCACCGAACATTTGGGCCAGGTCATATGTGTGCCGGCAAGGGCCTCGGGCAGTGTGTCAGAAACCTCTCACGGGGTCTCCCTCGCGGCTCGCTAATAAGAAAGTGGTCCACCGGCTAGGAAGTAACAGCGATGATCAAGGCTACCCGGTAAAAACGAGAAAAGGAACCGAATAAAAATCGACCAAACGAAACGAATGAATAACCATCGAATACGGATAATGACGACGGTGTACGAAAGAAAAAAATCAAACGCGATGACCAGGTGACGCGAGCAGAGATCAGCTCTCGATATTTCCAAGTTGTGTACACTCTACCCACATCGGGACATTCCTCCGTCTGCCCACACGCGAGACGGAACGATATTATTTTTCTCTTTTTCTTCTTTCCGCGCTCGTTCGGCAACCGAGAGACGTTGAACGAAGAAATAGATTACGCCTTCGCATCGCAACGACGAACAACGATGTGTAATTTCGTGACTTTTATTTTTTTTTTTCTTCTCCTTCGAAACTCGACACCCTAAATCGCACGAAGTTCGGAGAAGGAGAGAAACGCGCTTTGAACGGGGGATGATGTTGAAGGGTGGGGGGAATGGCCCGCTCGCGATTACAAATTGTAATGCGGAGACTCCCGGTCTGAATATGCATATACGCGTAACTGGCTTGTGTGTATATATTTTACGAAGATACACACGCATATATCTCCGCGTAGATATTATACGTCACCGGTTCGTTCTATATACGGGGGGGTTTACGGTACGGTGGGGCTGCTCACCTGGAATTTATTGCGTACGCCTCCGCACGTAGGGTAGGCCTCGTCGGGGTGCAACGAGGGCGATCTCGACCAGATACGTCACGACGGGATTGATCGATTGGCGGAAACCGTCCGACTCGATGGGGGGGGGGGTAGGTCACCCCGTGCGACCGACTCGTCCTCGAGTTTCGTCATCGCGCGTATACTACACGTATATGTTCGTACGTACCTTTATCGATGTACGCGATTCGTGCGTCGAAAGTTTTCCCGGCCATTTTCTAGAATATCTTCGCCAGACGCGCGGTGAGGGAAATCTTCTTAACTTTGAGCTCATTTTCCGCCTCATCTCCCGAGAAAAGACGAAGACGACGCGACGACTTACTCAGCAGTAACGACGCATAAAACGAGTTCCGATAGAAAGTGCAACTTACGTTTCGTCTTGTCTTGTCAGCGATACGTGCGCGGCGCTAACTCGGATGCGCGAGTACAACGTACGTTATACGTACGTACGCGATCCTCGGAAGTTCAAGCTACAAGGTCGCTTTCTCACTTCGTTCAAACTTGGACGAAGTTGTTGCAACCTATTGCGAAACTGAATAAAATCTAACGCCTTCGAAACTTCCATATTGCACTGGTCGCGTAGTGGGGAAACGTGGACAAAAAAAATTGATGGAAAAATTTTAATTCCGTCCGCCGCGAAAGTTTCCACGGTTGTTACCTGGTGAACCGCTCTTTTTTTACAGATGTGAAAAAACGGACGGGGATGAAAAAAAAAAAAAAAAGAAAAGGGAATAAATAAAATGGAGTACAGAGTCGTGGTATCGGGAATCCGTATAGGACTGTCTTTTGACGATCCCTTTCGTTGTACGTACGTGTGAGTCGAAACCCCTTGAAGATTCATCCCCGGGAACACCCTCGGTTACCGGCTCACCGAGTCGTATTTCCTCGTCGTATCTGGCGTTTGGTTGACCAGAATCGGAGGTAGCCGTGCGCGTTGCAGGGTCAGAGCGATATATCAAGCGCGGGATATATCTCGGGTATAGCGGGGGGGTGGCAGGCGGGAGCGTCGCAAGCACACCGCAACCATCGGCTATACGGCCACTTTGACACGCGACTTGTAAATTTACCACCTATCCACCTACCTAGGAGAGCGGGAGGCAGGGCGGCGTGAGGCGGAGGCGAAGGGGATCTGAAAACTGGGAAACGGGAAAACGGAAAACGGGGACAAGGGTCGAGGGAAAGGGTGTGAGGTAATCCCGCGGGATGGGACCACCGTACCGGGCACGCCGAGGAGGATCAACCACTCGATATCTCCGAGCACACGCGACGCATCGCCACCGAATCCGCTCTTCGTATATAATGTAACATATATGTATATACATCGGAGCTATACCTACGCGACGTAAGGTGCATCGCGTCTTTTGCGCATTAAACTGCGGTAGCTACTCGGATTTTATTTTTTGAAAAATTTTCCCACCTCGATGCCTCGTTACCCCGCGTACCCACCTCGCGGGGACCTCTCCGAAACGAATGACTTTGGCAAGGGGGGGGGGGGGGGGGGGGTGATAAATTTTTCATTTCTTTCAACATCGTTAACATCAAAGCGACCGACTTTCCGATGAAATCATACCGGGACTCATCAATAATTGATTGAACGAATGGAAGGAGACGGAGAAATGAAAACGCGTTTCCGTCTAGCGGCAGAAGCAGCGACATCGTCGTTCAATTCGAGCGTCTGTAACCAGTGAAGACTGAAAACGGTGCGGTGACCCGAAAGAAGAAGGAAGGAAGGAAAGAAAGAAGGAAGGACGGAAGGGGGGTGGAAAAGAGCGCTGTACCCGGGAGAGGTAAAGTAAAGTAAAGGAAAGGAAGGGAAAGGAATGGAAAGGAAAAGAAGGGAAAGGAAAGGAAAGGAAAGGAAAGGAGGACGAGCTGTGTGCGGTAACTCGGTGCGGTCTGGTTTCCGTAACGTATGCTATCACCTAGCCGGTGTAGTGGGACACATCGCTGTCTCGGTTCTTGAGATATATACGAGGGGCGACCCTCTACGACGCGTCCCGATATCGACTCCCGTCCGCAACGACCAATCCGGCATCCCGGGAACACCCGCGCGCAATAAAATCCAAAGAAAAATCTATTACGGCGTAAAAAAAACACCCACCCCCCCCGAGACTCGACACGCGATCTCGTCACCCGCCGGATCGCCGTTCGCCGTGTACGTTATTTATTTATTAATTTCTTGTTTTCCCGATTACAAATATTTCCCCCTTCGATTATTTCGCGTATAATCGAGCGCGCCGATGAAAGTTCCCCCCACTTTTTTGCCCCGCTTTATTTTTCTGCCGCATTAGCCGGCCGAGTCGAGTAGGAAAATTGAATCACTTTATGTTAATCCTCGGTACGCATGTAACTCCGGCAGCCGGCGGAGCGTGCGGTTCGTACGGGTTAATTATCCGCTTTAAAGGTGACCACCGTTCGCGGACGTAGGCCAAGGTCACGATCACCTCGAGCGTGTAAGAGGGTCACGACGCCGAGGGAAGCCGACGACGCTTACCTACCCACCTATACAGAATTCGAACTCTCCCGCCTTCCTTCCTTCCTACTTCGTCACCGCCCTCGTATTCGTAAAGTTCCGGATGAAACTACCGGCCAAACTCGATCTCCCACGCTCCGCGGACATTTCTAGGCGCTCGGGCTCCGTATGAAACGAGCAAACGAGCGCCCCGATGCTCGGGAGAAAGTGGCCTCGAAGAAGAAGCCTTCGCTAAGGAATCCATGTTAATGATCGGCTCACGAACGGGCCGCATACTTCCTCCGAATAATTACACGGGCTGACCGCAGCAGCTTGAGAATCATCAACGCAGACGTTGTAATATGGTTTACATCGAGCCGGCCTCTTATATTCGAGAGGCAGCTTTTGACGGAGAGAGTGAGCGCGGTTGAGTTCGGGTTATCGGAAAGATTTCGACCGAGGTGGTCTCGCGGGATATGGAGAATAGGAGAGGCGACGACGAAGAAAAGAGTGCGGCTCCGCTCAGCGAGATCCCGGGGGTCAATCACCGCCGAATTATAAACGATCGCGAGGAGGTCAGAGCCAAGCACCTGCCCGCATTCCAGGTTATTCGAACGAACCAACTGGCTAATTATTATTGCCTGCTGGACGTCGCCGACCCCTGAACTCCCGAAAAGAAAACATCGAAAGCGACCTCGAAAGATCAGAGCCGGCGGTCACGGGATGGATCTTCGCGTCGTCGTACCGTCGTCGCCAAGGATATCGAGTGTCGACGACGACCACCGGTCGAAGCGATAACTTTAATTAGCAATGAGGTGTAAATTGCGTAACGCAACGGGTATTCGTTTCCTCGCGAGGATTCAAGCGACTTCGAAGATTCTCTCAACGCCCGTAGAATCGAAGACGATCGCGTTTCCGTACCTTTTTTTTTTTTTTTTTTTTTCTTCATCGCAGGTGCAATAAAATAATTCCATCGATTGCGGACGCACGGAATTATTTTTTGGCGTCCATTTTTCGGCAGCGCAGAGTTTACGACGAATTTAAAATTGGGGTAAAAATTGTTCGGTAGATGTTATTATTTTTAGCTCGAATCAGGGTGCGGTATAGATAAAATCCGGCTTGGGGAGATCACGTAATTCTTGGCCCGGCTCGGGGTTGGTATTTCTTTATTTTTATATTTATTTTTCCAGCTTCTTGATTCGTCTTTTCTTTTCTCTTTTTCTTTCTTTTTTTTTCCTTTTCATTACGTTCGAATTTCTTTTTTCATTTTATTTTTTGTCAAGTTTCGCGTTGTGTTTCACGATTTATCTCACCGAGATTAGATTTACTGCGATGCGCAACTACCGGATAGTTTGGCTGGCCACGCCGAGCTCTGCCAAAGGTCAATTACTTCAAAGTTCGTTAGGGGAACGAATCAAGCCACGGTGAGGCAAGGAAATCGAAGAATAAGAAGAATTTTTTGTCCGTTTCTACGTTTCTTCGGGCTCGTCCGCTATCCGCAGACGTGTCGGTGTTGTTTTTTTTTTTTTTTTCTCCCTTTATTTTTTTTTACGATTTTCCCCACCTACGACGTATAGGTATACCTGTCCAAAAATTTTTTCCTTCAGTTTCCTCATATATACGAACGCACATAATACGGTATATAGAGGTACACGCACGTCAGGCCCGAGGGTAAATCGACTTTGAGATGAATTTTCGACGTACTTTCGAGCGTGTAATTGCCAATTGCGCGGTCGTTTCACGCGCTATATCGTACGTTACTTTATTTGTAATAGCCGTGCGCCATTGAAAATAAAAACACATCTTAGGATCGACGAATCACGCAAAGTTTTTCACTTCCGTGATCGCTCAATTGCGCCGAACGAGGCACGCATTTTAGCTGGCTAGTCGCGCGTGGGCAGATGGGTAATGAGAGAAAAAATTAAAAAACTAGAGAGAGAGAGAGAAAAAAAGAAAATAACAAATGAATAAATAATTCTCGCGTTACCGCCCTTGCGTAACGGAAACGCTTAAAACAATAGCGTGTTCAGTTTACACGGTTGAGAATTATTACACTTCGTGCGGAGCCGCGGAGATGTAAAAAAAATCGAGTGGGAGAAGGATAGATGATGAGAAGAAAATATTTCAGAATCACGTGAAATTGTAGGTTTTTATTTAACGTCTTCCGTACGGTTAATTCATCGTATAACACGTAATCTGTAATGTAACGCTACGACGACGCGATGTTATTTTGTGTACATGTAACGTAACGTGAAACTCTGCTACAAAATTTAAACCCCAAACTTTTCAGCGTGTTACGGTGCATCTGTGTACGTAATTAATTAAATTTTTCATTCCACTCACAATCCAGGTATTAGCATATGATGAATAAATTTCAAAGAGAACGTAACGCGAAGCATTGTCAAGTGTTGATATACGTAAGAAGAGAAAAAGAATTGAAAAAAAAAAAAAAGATTCGAAAAAAATTTAAAACGTCGCTATAATCCGGACGTCACTCTCTTTATTGGTCTTAATTTTTCATTCTCTGTTCCGCGGGCACGACGCGCTACGAATATTTATTTGCCGATGATTTTATCCGTACCTTCCATCGCGATCGAGTGTGCGATGCATTATTTGCAGTATATATTCTCTGGTCACCGCGATTATCGATTGGATAAATTGGGTTAAGTCGTTTTGCAGGTGATTCCGTCGTATGTTTTCAACATGGACGAGCATCGGGTAGACGAATGCGTTGAACGTGTATGACCGGAGGTTGAAAATGTATCGTCGGATATTCCAGGCGAATTTTTTGGGTCAAGTTCAACGCGAATTGACGGGAGTCGAGTCATAGTTGACGTCGACGATCGAATTGCTTTCATGAGTTCAGTGCTTAAATTGGTATAGCTAATCTTATTTTCGCGTAGACTGCCGAGCGGCAGGGTGGGTAGCGGTGGTCCGGCAGCTGCGGAGGTCGGGGGCGGTTCTACTGTAAAACATTTTCACTGAATATACAAAATGTTATAAGAGCCTCGCAAAGTTTGCTCACCCCGCGTAGTAGGTGGAGGTTAAAAAGTTAATTTAAAGAGAGTTAATTCAATGAAAATGCATCTAAGTACTTTCCTACTCCGGAGTCTCGCGTTTTCGCCTCTTTTTTATTTGTTTTTTTTTTGCTCCTTCTCCTTGTTTTCAAATCTTTTTAAAGGGCAATTGTAAGCCACAAAGAGTTGTTGTTGCATTGTGCACCGCTACTATATAATACAATTCGTTTGAACTTATACTGCATTTGGTTGGCACGAGTGTGCAACGAATTTTTTAGAAATAAAATTTCAGACTCAAAAACTCTTGCGCCGTATATAAGTGTGTGCGTGTGTGTGTATTTTATTCGCGTACAGCACCGTACGATATCGAAAAAAAGTCTGAGGAGCGGCGTCGGGGCGCGTTTAAAAATAAATTTATACAAAAAAGACTTCCCCTCGAGGGATTGCGGGGCGGCCAAAGTATATTGGCGAGTGGTCCCGCCGTACAGCCAAGTATAAAACGGAATATTGATGTTTTTTAATGGGCCGTTGATTACCGGGTGCGCGCAGCTTCGGAAAATGGACGATATCCGCGATCGCGAGCGAGCAAAAAATGGAGAAACGACTCGGTCCGGGGGACTTGATCGAGATCCGATTGAGACGAAAAAATACTCGACGTTTCCTCGCGACGACGAAGTTCACCTCCGCATCACGATACCCGTCTTTTCCACTCTCGCTCCACCTCCCTCTTTTTTTTTATTTTCTTTTTCTTTTTTCTTTTTTTTTTAATCTTCTTCGACTCACTCGCTGCAGGGGCTTCGGAGAACGTTATAAACGCGAGGAATAAAACGTAACGTAATCCCGCGTATTATAATCGGTTTTAAAATTTCTCAACCGAAGACCCAAATGTTCGTACTTCGGGCGTGAGTTTACGTGCAGGCACAACTCTCGATTTCGGGTACCTCGGGTGCCTTTCCTTTTCGTATCGCGGCACATCGCGGATCGTGTGATCGATGACTTCAGATCGTCCGTCTGATTTCGTAACGCGATTCAAACTTCCGGTTCAATTATTCATAAATCATCGAATATCCGGTCAGAGTTCAACGCAGGATGACGAAAGGGGGTGATCGAGTATCCGCGATGCTATTCCCGATGAAATTCTGACGTCATCTACTTTTCACCGTGTCGCACACCCGGACAGGGCCTGTATAACGTGAATCATTGAGTGTGTAAGCGGTGAAATCTTGAACTCGATACATCTTGATCCGCGTGCCTGCGACTCGTAATCCGAATTGCTAAAATTGCAAACGAGTGAATATATTCGTCATTGTATTCGTTTAATGAGATTTATTTCACGTTATGCCGATAATTAAACGGGTGAACAATGACGATACGCGTAGCTTTGCACAATTTGAATTCACCCGCTCCGCGTCGCGTCGACTTATTTTCCCATGTGTCTATTTTTGAATTCCGTATCGCCGGCGAATTCGCCACTTGATAATATCATTACCGAGTTGCTCACTCAATTTTGCGGCAATAACTCGACGCATCAGCGATCTCCTCTTAATTACAACGTTGATATTGCATCGCGGATGCGGTTCATAGTCAGAAGCGTAAAATTGACCCGCGCAACTGAATGCACGGAGGGCCTAGATACCCATTTCTGAAGATCTTCCGAAGCGTTTTCATTTATTTATTTATTCATATTCGTACGTCGCGGTAGCATCCATCGGCTAAACGCGCTGTATATACGAGCTGAATACTTTTAAATCCGGTGATAGTAAATCTGCTCACGACCCAGTAAAGCCGTTCGTCGGCTGATGATGTCTTTTCGGCTTGAATTTCTCCAGAAAATTTTCCTCCGCCGTCAAATTGCCGAATTAAACTCGGCTACCTCGGTTATCCCATGACTATATCGAGCGTTTGAAACGAAGATGTTTTATTTATTTATTTTTTTTGTTTCTCCTAATTCTTTTATCAAGCCACAGTTAGCTCCTCGAAATTTGTCGCGGGAGGGGGGTGTATACGAATCGTCGAACATTGTGGCGGGAATCTCGACTATTTTCGTTGTTGCTGCCGTTATGATTATTATTATTATTGTTATTATTGTTTTGTTTTTTTTACGAAATTCGCCTTCGCCGCTCTCTGTAGGTCGGCATAATTCTATAAGTGGACGCGGTGTTGCGTGCCCACGCACCGTTCCCCTAGCTCTTGATAATCCCTCGTAAAAGGAGCTAAGGTAACTTTTCGTAACTTTGGTAGGCGGTATTCGGTAATAAACGAACTATAGCGTAGCAGCAGCCCGAGGAGGAGCATTAGCCAACACTCGACTGCCAAAGACAATGCAACGGTGAGAATAACTCCACGCTATCCGCTATCTCAACATCGAATATCGTAATTTATTGTTCCGATAAGACGATCGCGCGTTGAAAAGGATCATAATTTTTCGGCAATTTCTGTGGGAAACAATTTTCGGTGATATCGATGCAAAAACCGGAAATCGATCGTTCTCACCGATTGATCGTTGACGTTGTCAGGTGAGCGTCGCACGTCGTCGTCGTCGTCGTTTTGAAACGGCCAATTGTGCGAACGCACGAGACGAAGGAACGCTTTAGGTCTGAACTAACAATAAGTAAGCTCCGGGGGTTGAGGTGGGTTTATTTTAGAATGGAATTAAGCTAAATAATTCATGGCCAGTTCGCGGTGGAAAGTCCGCCGTAAGTAGCGGTAGCAATGGCAATAGCTGACTGCGCTACGGAAAGCAATTGAGTGAAACTTTTGTATTGTCTGAACGTACAACGGATCCAAAGAACGAACGATTTGGAATGGCGCAACTTTTCCTATTTTCCTCAGAGCTACGTAGCCGTGCCCTATTTTTCCCCGTTGTTCATCTCAACCTCTCGCATAATTAGCCCGATTATCGAACATCCGGTTTCTCTTTCTACTCGTCGGCGTCTCGTATCGATCGCCCGTGTCCGTATTACCAACAAACTCACGTACTGAAAATTCACGTTAACGTAAACGGCTCTGCGGTTTTAACCGACCGAAGCGTCGCGCGAGTTTCGATACTCGCGTTACATGTGTACAGTTGTACGCACGGTAATAAGAGGACACGCTTCCGTGTGTGCGTATTTAAAACAACAGTTTATATAAAACCCCCATAGCTTGTACAAGCGAATTTCTCCACGATTTTACTTTCAGCTTTTTATCACACCGCGTGCGGCACGAAACCACGCTCGACTCGTTTCTCACTGCATTACCAATTTCTTTAAAGGTGCGACATTCCTCACGGTACATCCTATGCGACGCGAGCGCGTAAACGCCGGCGTCTTCGTACGTACTTACGTTGTACGTAGTTCTGGATTTTTAACGGCGCGAGGAATTATAATTGTGACGAGAGAGCTGGTGCATCGCCGTGGCTGCAGGGCGCTTAAAGAGATGAAAAAAAAAAAAAAATAAATACAGAAAAATAATAAGGAGGAAGAAGGAGTAGCTCGGATGCAAAAAGTGTGAAAAGCAGAGGAAGTGTGAAACAATTGCAGCTAGGCGAGGCGACGACGGGCCAAATGGGCTTCGCGGCATAGGTGCCAAGTGGGAAACGTGGTGAAGAGCAAGAGCAAGGAGCCCCGCACGTTGGACGAGCTCGTAGATTTTACTCGGTAGGCCGGTTTCGATGACTGGTGCCGCGCATCTTCAGATTCGAGCTGCCTCGCGTACCCTACTTTCTCTACAAACAGAATTTAAAACCCATGTACGAGGTGCCCTCTCTCTCTCTCCCTGGCGTCCCTCTCTCTCCCTCTCTCTCTCTCTCTCTCTCTCGGAGTTCTCCGGCCCTCTCCCTCCTCTACTTTCCTCTTTGGAGCAAAGGAGAGCTCGTGCCTCCGGAGGGGACGAAGGAAGGCCCCGGAGGACCTCTCGGAGTCTATATAACCGGGGCCCGTGCATGGGGCAGAGCATTTTTTAAGTAAACTTTTGAAAGACGAGATCGCTACGGCGCCGATCTTACCGCCAAATGGGTAAAACGGGGTGCGAGGAAACAGAGAAGATTTACGTTTAACGCGAGGAGGTGATTATCGCGGCTAATCGCCCGTGCGAAATCTCTGTGAACGAAATAATAGTAATAATAAAAATTGAAGATATTTCGCAAAAAAAAAAAAATAAAAATAATCAATAACGGAGTCGAGTAACAAGCAACGCAAGAAAAAAAGAAAAAAAAAAGGAAAAATTAAACCAGTGCTCGTTACACCGACTGCTATATACATTCGCTTTAACAAGTGTTTTAATATTGTGGTAAGAGTTTTAGAGTGCGTGACGGCCAGCCATGGCTAAATTCAAGGTAAGTGAACGCGTGTGCAGTAAGTCCAGGATCGAAAAACCCCGAGCCCCAATTGGAATTATCCTAATTAATTGAATCGAACGGGAGAGATTCATAGATCGGCGCAAGTGTCGGATACACAGAGATAGATACCGTAACTGGAAAATCGACGATCGGACGTAGCGGACTCCCGCGTAGGTATATCTATAGGGTTACGGTTACGCTTCGCCTTCTGCGGAAATGAACGTAGTCGCTGGGGGTAGAGCATGAATTTTTTTAAAAGCCAATCAACTTTTATCGAATTACCGTCTAACACGCGACGCAGAGACTTACTCGAAAAGGAAGTATCGATCGACCGCGTTGCGAAATTATTACTCGTCGAACCCACGAAGTACGACGTCAAAGATGACGTTGACAATGACGTTAAAATACGAATAATTGAATAATGAGGACAATTAAAAATAAAGGAGATGCCAAGGAAACGGAAACTTATAGTCCTTCGGAACAACGTGTGCGAATTTCGCAATCGCTGCTCAATCGGTCATTCGGTTCGTCGGGTCCTGTTCGACTCGTGATCCAGCCGACACCTTGGCTGAAAAGTAGCTGAACCGTCGAAGGAGGTCGGGTGCTCGAGCGCGATGAAATTTCGTCCGTAATAAAATAATTGAAACGCTTCTTTGACAACGAATCGAATTCGAACAAAGTCGAGATTCGCCGGTATCGGCGACGGTACGTACGGAAAACTAGGTCTCGTATTTCTAGGTAGGTTTTAACAACCGACTTCGCTACGTGCTTTCGTACGGTGCGGTATACATAGCGAAACACTTGAATAAGACGTTTTCCACGGTGAATTTATTCTCTTGCGAAAAATTATTAACGATGACCGCGCGTGCAGCTGAGCGCACCGCACACGGGCTCACCACCGAAGGGGTCGACGTATGGAACAGCGGCTGTAGCGGCTCGAGCTCGGGCGCGCATTAATTACAATAATCATACTAATTACGAACGAGGAGCGATAGTTGTGGACAGATTAAGCTGCACCTAATTGTCGGTTACGTCCTTATCGGAAAAACGCGTCGCGTTTCTTTTTAACACCGTCGTTGTTCCTGTAATTTCTGACAAAGCTCCTAACGGGGATATAATAAATACGATATTACCGCGAGGGGTTAAAAGCCACCCCCACCCCCTCCCCCCTCCCCCCTTCGACCCGCAATCATGGGAGCACCCGCACGTACTTGTGCACGCGTAACTGTACAGTACGTTCCTTAACATTATCCCCGTGTATCGGGTACGAGGAGGACCCGCGGCGCGAACCTAAACAGCTGCTGGCGGATCGCGAGGAGTCACGCGACTCGGACGGGCTCCCGTATTATCGGACAAAATTATTGGTCGTTTACCCGAGACTCGAGAGTCCTCGCTTATACACCCTACCGATATCCCCGAGTAGCGCGGAAGCTTTTCAAGGAGCGTAAATGGGCGCCCGGGCGAAAGTGACGAGAGAATTGGGTTGGGCGTCAATTATCTCGAAAGTATAACGTTGAGACGCGTCGGTGCCACCGCCGCGCGCGATTCCCCGCTACCGATAAAAGGAGACGGGTTTAACCACCCGCGACTTATCGAGCTGCGTGTCTCGCGACGGATGAATACTTCGGAGGTGTCCGAAAATCCAGAAGCCACGTGTCAAAATATCGTTCGACCGCGGGCTCCCGGGCACCGTCGGAGGGAGACCAGTATTACCGGTATCCAGCTCGCACTAGATCCATTCCCATTATCTGGCGCATGGGAAATTAGTATTTTTTAAAACACACACACACCTCTTTTTCCATCCCATTTATATTTATCCGGCGTTTACGATATACTTCTTCACAGTTGATCCCCGGTCACGACTTCCATCCAGACAAAGAGGGAGAGACGGAAGAGAGGTGGTGAAAAGAGATGCGGGGAGAGAAGAAGGGAGATACACGTTGGGAGAAAGTAGCTATAGTTCATTGCGTTATAGCTAGTTAGCCTTGCATCGCGGCCGTTGTCCTACTTACCTCAGTCACCGGTCTCCTGAACAGCGTGAGCAGCGGGTATATGACCGCGCGAGAATGAGCGCGTACGACGTCTCGAGATGAGCTCCGGCGACGCTCGACCTTGGCAGTTACCGCGTCCGGAAGGAGACCGAATTGAATATATCTAATTACCTCTACGCACCAGAATTCGTCTGGACATATTTCGCGGTGAAATTCGCCGGGGCGACGATAACGGGGACCCGCATGTAGTTCGCCGACGCGTCGCGCTATCTTAAAACTGAGCGGAAGTTCGCTACCTCCTTCCTGATTCCCTCCCCTTCTCCGACGCCGCTATCAACCTCGCGTTACTCTGTACACCTCGTTATTTCTACTTTTCAGATGGCGGCTGCATTTCTCTGTCTGCTACTGGCGTTGCTTCAAGCAACCGAAATTCACGCGGTAGTGAACAAAGGATCGGCGTCCTCGGGTCCGTCCAAAGACGGACCGTCCGAAACGGACGCGAACGACAGGATCAGCAACTCTTACGGTCCTCCGAGACCGAACGACGTCTACGGACCTCCCGATGGTCCTCCGAGATTCCACGGACCAGCGCCCGCTTACGGACCTCCGCCACCCCCTCCTCCCAGGAAACCGAAGCCTCACTACGGCCCGCCAAAACCTCAGTACGGACCTCCGAAACCGCAGTACGGCCCACCGAAGCCGCAATATGGTCCGCCGAAGCAGCAATACGGACCCCCGATTTACGAGGGACCGCCACCCCCTCCGACTGGGCAGAAGTACGGACCTCCTCTCAAGATAAGAAACCAATACGGACCCCCGAAGAACGGTCACGGACCCCCGATCCCGATTTCCATTGAAACTTACGGTCCGCCGAACAAAGAACCTTCTCTTCCATTCCACTCGGGCTCTCCTCAAGACAATTACGGACCACCACCCCCTCCCCCGCTGATACAACATGCGCAGATTCAAATCCGGCCCGTCCAACAAGAATACGGCGCGCCACTCGAGATTCCCTCCCCGCCACCCGGTGTTCCGGCACCACCGACACCCCCCGATATCAAGTATGACGGATGGCAGCCGATCGCCGGACACGTAGGCACTCCTCCCGACGGCGGACATTCCGGATACTCGTTGTCGTCTTCGTCGTCGTCCTCCTCCTCGTTGTCCTCTTCTTCCTCCTATTCTTCGTCGCACTCTTCTTCGAGCTCTCTGGACATCGGTGGAGGTGACGGATTCCACTCGGAGGCTCTTGTCGGCGCCCGATATCCGATAGGCAACGTACCCAGCGATTCTTACGGCACCCCCATTCACAGCGCCGAAGCTCAAGACCTGAAATCGTCGGTGCAACAGTCGTCCGCGTTGGCTGACAGTCACGGACTTCCACCTCCCGCACTTCCGACTTACGAGGAGCACTCGAACTCCGACGGTTACTCGGGAGGAATAGCCGTCAGCGGCCACGCGACGTCCAGTCAGTTGGATCAGTACCATCAACATCTGGAGCAGGAACAACAACAACAACTGCAACAACCGCAACAACAGTACGGGATCCCGGGACTAACGAACGAACCCAGCGTACAGTACGGCAGTCCAGATCCCGAACCGATATCGATCATAAAAACTGTGGCCTTCGAGTTACTCCCGGCTAACGGAGGTCACCAGGAATCATCGGGGTCTTCGTTCGGCTCCGGCAGTTCCTCGGATTCCTTTTCGATAAACGGAGGCGGGATTTCTTTACCACCTCCACCCCCGCCGTCGGACGGTTACGGACTCCCTCACGGATCCGCGGGAGGGAACAGTTTGGGGGCAGATTTTCAGAGTCTCTCAATTGGCGGCAGCAGCGGATTCGGCAGCGATTCCTCCTCGTCGTCCCACGGACTCCTTTCCGGCGGAGATTTGGTCCTCCCCCCACCACCGCCGTCCTCTCATCATCCGATCGATTCGTACGGTGCACCGCCACCTTCGTCGTACTCGCCGAACGGTCCGTACCCCTCGTCCCAAGGCATAAAAAACTCGGGATCGTTCCAGAGCAGCAGCTCCTCCTCCTTCGGATCGAGCTTCCACAAACAACAACATTCCAGCGGACATCATCGTCACGTTCACAGAGGCCATGGTCCATCCTTCAGACACGGACCTCCTCCACCACCACCGGGTGCATTCGTACCCCCGAGAAACAGGCCGCCGGTGAAATTCAGGAATCAGATTCCTCCCGGCGTTATTTCGGCACTCCGTCAATACGACGTTCCGCCACAGGGTGGCCACGGTAAACCCTTCAAAACTTACGGGGCACCGTCCGTTCACGGTGGTTCCTCGGGAGGACGACATCAGCAAACGATATCGTCGTCGAGTCACCAGTTTTCGTCGGGCGGTAGATTCTTCGGCGGCGGATCGTTCGGATCGAATTCCGCGTTCGCGGCACCGAACGTCAACTACGGAACACCTTTAAGTTTCACGGATTTCAACACACCGGCACCGATCGTCACCTACGGTGCGCCGAACTTCGGGGCTGACGCGAATTCATTCGTGTCGAATTCCGCAAGTTCTGGAAGCGGACTTTACAGTAGCCTCGGTGGAAACGCTTTGATGACCACTTACGGAACGCCGATCGTCCAACATCAACCTCACCACGACTGTACCGCTGGACTGCAGAAGACCAACCAGGTCTCCTTCGGTGGTTCGAGTTCCGAGTCTTCGTCGTCCGGCTTCACCAACAATTTCGCATCCTTCGGACACTCTTATGACGCCGGAAACTCGGGAGTTAATCTAAACGCGAACGTGGGAAACTTCTACGATACGCCGTCGGTGAACGTACTCACCCTCCAGAATCATCAGCAGCCGAATGGCGACCTGAAGGATAGCTACGGAAACCCTATCGGCGTCACCTACGGAACTCCCGACCAAGCTGTCGCGGCTCTGACCTCCAACGACATTCACATTTCATCCGGATCCGCTTCAACTTCCTCGTCTGCATCGTCGTCGTCGTCCTCCGGCAACTTTAACAACCAGTTCCAAGTGAACTCCGTCTCCTATCCTTCGGGAAATTACCTGAACGACGCGGTATCCGCGGAAGCTCTGACCGCCGCTCTGACGGCCCAAGGATTCGGGGAAGCAAAACACTCGGAGTCGATCGGAGTCGACGCCAGTCGTTACCTTCAGACTCACGAAGGTAGCGAGGCGCTCGCGTTGGCTCAGGGACTAACCGCGACCGGATCCGACGGTTTCCAGATTCAAGGTAGCAAGGGGATTTACTCCCTTCAAATTCAACCGGCCGACGGTGGTCTCGGCACCGAGAATTCCGACGGAAGTATACGTCACGAACAAGTCCTTTCGAACGGTCTGCTCCAGGATATTTTGGCGGCCATCGAACAACCCCAAAACGGTCGAGTCGAAATTCAGGGATCTCCTCAGATTCAGAATCTGGAAGAAATTTACGGCGATTTGGCGCACGCGGCAAGCGGAAATGTCTACAACGGTGAACAACGCGAGCAAACCCACGACATCAGCCTACTGGAGAACGTCGTTCAGCAAACGTTGAACAGCGAAGCTCAATCGGCTAACGGGGCTGCGGAAGCTGAGGAACACAACGAAGAAAAAAGCGGCATCGTGTCGGAGGACTCGGACGTGAGCGCGTCCGGAAAAGACGAGGTGGCGTTGTTCTTCAACAACAACTACGAGGATTCTAAAAAGGAAGGAAGATCACTGGAAACGTCCGAGTCGAAGTCTTCCAAGGGCGACGATCGGTCGGAGTAGATCGGAAGTTCGCGTCCCACTTTGCCATACGAGAAACGAAAGAACGGGAAAATCGATCCGAGCGATCGGGCGTTCGCTATCAGCGGGTAGTAAAAAACCGCACAATACTCTTTGAGGGGTGGGAGGAAATACTTCTTGCCCCCCGCGAAATTCTCACTAGCGGTAAGTTATAAATTATTTTTTAACCTGACTAACGAGCGTACCGTATAATCGCGAAGTAATTTGGAACTTGGAGATGCTGATTCGGACCGGTCCAAACCGAAGGGGAAGATATCGGAGACGTAAAAAAAGTCAGCGCTCGAGTTTCGAAGTTTTATATCACATCGCCTTCGACGGGGGTTCTTCGGGATTCGGTTTTCCCCCCCCCCACTGCACCCTTCACCGTATCTTTATTTAATAATACACGTCAACCAAACCACGCCACGCCATACCATCGTTCATTCCGATCGATTCATTTTTACCTATTACCCATTAATTTATTATTTTATATAAGCCATAGGAATTTCTTTTTCTTTTTCTTTTTTTTTTCTTTTCTTTTTTTTTTATTACATAACATTATATCCAATAAGCGATCGACGAATTTGGAAGACCCTCGGGTTTCGTTCTTCGTCATTTCTAGTTGGATACTAACGGCGGGTACGCGTGTATAGCTACTCGCCTCATTACGAATGTTAAACTACGTTTGTTCAACGATGTGTCGATGTACATATATATATTTTGTAAATAAATACACGGAGTCAGTTATTGCGCCCTGTCCGACACCTCTTTCTTTCAGATGAGATTCCTCGAATTTCGCCGCCGCTCTAGCGGTGAAAAATTCCAAAAATATGAATAACAACGTTCGCGCGACAGCGGGCTAGATTATTCCCTCACCGTCTAGCGGGGTTCCTCCCCCTAGCCACCTTCGGGGAGGGGGGGGGGGGTGGGGGTGGTAAGTGAGTAAGAAGCGAAGAGGAACAGCTCTCCGAGGAGCGGCGTTAAACGGGAAGAGAAAGGAAAAGAAGATAAAATACCGAGGGAATTAGGTCCTCGCTTCTAACGAGGATTACGATTATGTAAATGCGATGCTCTCGGAATTGCTCGCGGCTATCCTACGCCGGCATCTACGCGGCTACGGACGTCTCAAAGATGGCTCTGCGACGGTTTCGAGATAGCTGGTAAGATCGTTGTAATACGGCCACCACCGTCGGTCCATCCATATTCACGCGTCGCTCTCTCGACTGTTTCCGCTCGCCACCTGCGAGGTCGCATGTCTCCCCTCGGTTAGCCGTTATTTTCCAATAGGGAAAAAAAAAACAACAAAAACAGAAAAACCTAAACACTCGTCGGATCCACATCGGACGTTTTCCGCGGCTGCGACGATTTTCCGCGAAGGTCGAACGGCGGATCTTGAGGGGGTTCGCGAAAGAGTGCAGCGATCGCCGGGGGGGGGGAGGGGGGGCGACCCGACGGTCCCATCGATCGTTAATCCATCGGCTGAAACGCGGACGTCGTCTCCATATCGTTAGTTCCCTTATCTCTGAACTTCCAACGAGCCGTACAACCACCACCTGGACGTGTACGTAGCGCGGTGCGCAGTACCGACCTCGCGTGACAACGTTCGCATCAATTTGCTGCAATTTGTGAAACACGCTCGCTATAACCACCCCACCCCCACTCCCTCCTCCACCCCTTCCTAATTCACCTCCCCGTTCTCTATTGTCCGTAGCGCTGCACCACGCTGCTCATCTTCCGGACTGTGCACGCTGCGGGCTGCGGGCTGCACGCTCGTCCACAAGTCATTTTCATTAGGTGTGTGCGCGTTTGTGAAAGCCTCCGGCCACCCATACATCGGCCCACATTTCGCACACATGACACACGTTCTAGAAGTACTTTGGTAACTAGTCGTTGGCCTATTATACGATATACGTACGTACGTACGTACGTAGGTACGTAGGTAGCACACACGGCGCAGACGGCGGATATAATGGCAGAGGGTACCGTATTTTACTCGGTACAGCTGGAAAAGACCGACTGCGAAATGGCAAGTTCGATAAATTGAAGCGACATATCCTCATTCTCGTTAACTTTATACACGCGATATTATTAATCCATTTTACCTTTAACGTGCAGCTACTATATACGGAACGGGGTAATTAAGTGAACCGGCTAATCGAAATCGAGTAATTATACGCCGACTTTAAACGTCAATCCTTCCGCTCCGACGATCGATCGCCTCGTGCAGTTCGTTATACTTACGTACCTATATTTCGCGGGAACATTCGCGATATCTTAGCGAACGAGTGCTATGAAAACCCGAGGCGTTTCGGTCCATTTCGAAGACCGAAGGCATTTTGGCCACGGTATTCGCGAGCCGCGCGTACCTAATTCCTCTACATAGGTGGGTAAACATGACCGTACGGAAGGGCGAGCAGCCTTCGAGCGACCTACACTTTGTCGGTTTGGGATTTATGGGATGCACGGTCGCGGTCAAGTATCCGGGCAATAGAGCCGGGTCGTCCTACCCACTTGAAAGCGAGGCGACGTCGGATTCTTCTGGTCGCGGGTGGCTCCTTTTCTCTCGTTTTTTTCGTTTTTTTTCTGGTCCAGACTGCGTTCCGCGTCGTTTCGAATTAGAAATAGTTCGAAACGCAGTTTTGATACGTATAATATAATTCCGAGTAACGTTGTACGAAATTTATTACGTCGGTATATACACGTGTCTAATTGTTTCTGAACTCGATACCTCGCTCCGCCGTGTTCCGCGTTTATCACCTTTAATTATTTCTACCGTATTTGATCCAGCGACGAAAAACCGCGATGCATTATTTAGCTTCATCGCAATGCGGGGCTTAATTAATTAGCCAACAAATCACGAGAGTCGGTTACTCCGTCGTATTACACGCGGAGTTGTGTAACCAGTTCGTGAAAACCACGCTACTGAAAAATGAAAGAAAAAAAAATCCCCAAAAATTTTACACGCCCCTCAATCTCGATACGAAATTAATTCCTGCTAATCGTCGCAGCACAGTTTTCGATCAGATAAAAAGGACACCGCTCGCGGTCGGGCGAATAAAAGAGAAAGGAGAGCGTCGGGGGGCTGGCGATTGTTGCCGGAAGTGTCGTACGCCCGCATTCGAAGTGAGGATGGAACAAACAAAAAAAAAAAAAAAAAACTAAATGCGGAAGAAACTCCTCTCGGCTTCGTTGCGTCAGAAGCGGGCGGCGAGTAGCGCGCGTGAAAGGAGATCCCGCTGCGGATCTTGATATTCTCGATGTTTAATCGGTTGCGGGCGAGAAGTCGAGAGTTCCCACGATCGTTTCTCACCGCGCGGTTTAAATTCCAGGGAAATCAGACGATTTCCATCGACACCTCGCGTACTCCGCGATCTCGAAGATTCGCGGGCACCGGATACAACGGTCCGGTCGAAAGGGTGTTCCGAATCGAAAGTTTCCTTCGTATAAATAAATATAGTATATATGTTCTCACATTTCTCGCGCACATGTATAGTTCGCTTACAGTGAAATGGAATGAGATGAAATAAAATGAAATGCAAAGGAAGAAAGGGGGGGGGGGAGAAAACGGAAAAAGGGCAACGGGGGCGTCGCGTATCCGAATCTACTTGGCAACGACCTTACTGGCTCGGAGACGTGCTTAGGCGGGCGAGTGACGCGAGGCGGCATCCGGACACCCTTCTTCTCTCCCCCGACTCCTCGCGGAGCTATTCCGCTTCTACCCCCCGTAGACGGTATCCGGGGGAGCGAAAGGCTCCCGAGCCATGCCTGTCTGGAGATTTGGCAAGAATTTGTCGCACGTCGGATCAAGTCCCCGGGGAGGAACGGGATCGAGTGACGTCCCGACGTTCGCACACATACTCAAAATCCGCACTTCTTCGTCTCCGCGTAGAGAGAAACGCCCGTTATATATATATATACACATATACATACATATATGTATATAAGACGTTATAAGTATATATACATACGAGGTTATGCCCAGAGCGGCGGCACATGCGCTCGCAGCTGGATTTTTATTCATACGCGGTATTGCTCGGTATTGTACGGGGTATGTTCCTAATTTCAGAGCGCAGATATGAGTTGCCACCGGAAATTGCAATTGTGGTGGGATCGAGGGATTCGAGAATAAAGCTGTATAATGCTCGGCGCAATGTCGGTAGCGAAATGTGGATGAAAGATCTAGGAGCGGTTAAAATATTCAGAGAAAGAAAAGAGGAGGTAGCGGGTAAATCTCAACGGTGGTGGATAGTGGATGGAAATCGTTGAAAGACGGAAGCTGGGTAGAGGTACGTCCGTACGTAGAAAACGTTGTGTGTTACGCGGGAGGTACGCTCATCGCTGAGTGGGGGGGAATGTGACTGTAGGTATAGCGTGGTGATGCAGAAAGTATAGCGCGCGAGGTGGAGTATCTAAATCCCCGAGGAGAACAAAAATTCAAGAGGCAAGAAGGAACATTCGAAAAATTTCTTACAGTAGCAGAAGAGAATTTAATTTACCCACTACAAGAAACTAACCTGTTTCCGGTATAAGGTGGCTGCCGTTCCCGAAGGTAGACGCTGGTAGAACTCGTGCGGTCGTTGGTGGCGCTTCCCCCCCATCCCCCACCCCTCACCCCCCTACGGCTCCGAACTACCTCGATGCCGGAAGGTATTCTCTAGGGTTATCAGATGTTTCTCGGAATATCTGAAATAGTTTAGCCGGAGAATTCTGCGTCTTACGTCGTATGACGAAAAAATTCATAACGAAGACGCATTTCGTTCTTTCCATTCCGCGCCGCCGCCGCCCCCGCAGACATCGGCGGTGACGCGGGGGGGGGGCTTCGGACTTCGGACTTTTCGGAGCAACGATCGCTCATCCCCACGGACACTTAGTGGACGTAATTTGTCTCCTGTCCGTCAGTCCGTTTGACCCTTCGCGTTTTCGTGTTCCCGAAGGACCCGCCGTCCACCCCCACTCTCCCCTCGTGTTCTACAATCTTGGAACTGGTCAATTTTTTTTTCTCATTTCTTTCTTTTTCTCGCGTCCTCTTCTTCTTTGGATACGCGATAGCCGCTCGCGTCAACGTAGCGTCCCGTCCTCAACTTTTCCCGTGTTTATCCGGGAATCCCGGGGCGTTCCGATATGTACAAATATCAATCTGCTACCCATCGAAGTGGCCTGTCTCCGCGAAGTCAGCCTTTTCCCCATCATTTTTCGGATACGTCACGAGCTCACGTATACATAGATATAATATACAGTCCATAGCGCGAACATGCGACGGGTTTTTCGCCGACACGGATTTATCTCGTCGCTTTCAGCCACTCCGACGACTTTTCCTAGCGGACACGAGTCACCGAGTATCCGAGCATGACCGGTCAAAACGTTAGAAGGGTCTCGGATCACCGGAAGACCGAGTAGGAGAATTTAATCACGAGGGAAATGAATCGGTTTCATTTTTTTTTTTTTCTCCATGCTTCGCGAAATAAGACGCGTACCGTGATGCCTGGTGGTAAAATAGAGCGGAAAAATTATTTCAGTTCTCTGAGAAATAACCCGAAAGAAAAGCTCATCGAATGAAATTCTGCGGAGAGTATTAATTCCGTTGGGGATTAATTGGGTGAAAGTATGTCTACGAGTATCTCTCATATTTTCAAACTTCTCTATTATCGCCCGTACCTCGGCTGCCGGTAATTCCGGGGGTCCCGACTTGCCGGGGGGAGGAGGGGAGGGGAGGAGGGTGGGTGGGGGGGGGGGGGGGGTGCGAGAACGTAGGAAGGCTGCGGGGGTGTTTCGGATAGAGGAGGAAAGTTCCGCCCTCGTAATTAAGCCGGCGCTGGTTTTTGATGGCCACTAAAAATGTCGCAGAGGGTTTCCCGAGTGGTTAAGGAGACTTGGCAATGCCCCCTCGCTTTCCTACCCCCCCCCTGCCACCCCCCATGGTTGCCCCCTCCTTCCGGTCTCTGATATTAGCAATACTCCGACTCGTAAAGTCGACTCCGCGGCAATTCAAGTCACTTTGCGAACCCTTTATATACACTCCATGTCGCCCCCTTCCATTTTTCCTTCCTTTCTCGCTTCCTTTCGTTTTCGTCCCTTTTCCCCCACCGACTCTCCCCCCTCCGCCCCCCCCCCGTTCGCGAAACGACGCCGAAACGCGTTACCTCGCGCTATACCAACACCATCATCACCGCGACTACCGCGCGATCCTCGCGTCTCCGTTTTTTTTTTTTTTTTTCCCCTCAAGCACTGATTTTAATGTACTTCCTGCAGGTTCTCCGGTGAGATCCTCAATTTTATACCTTATTACAGCGTACCATAAAGTGCGAAAAAAGAAACACGGCGGATGAAAGGATTTAAGATTTGATAAGCCTTATACTCCACCAACGCTTTTGTTCCCTCGTAGAATTCCACGCGCTGCACACGCGGGGGTTCGTCGTATTCCTCTCGCCTGGCGCAGGATTTTTAACCAACGTACACACACCGACGTCTTTTTACAGCTGTACCCGCTATATTTCGCACTGCGCGAAGCATCTGCAGCGGTTCGCCAAAAAAAAAAAAAAAAAAAAAAAAAAGAAAAGGAAATAAACAAATAAAGAAAACAAACTAAAAAAACAGGATCCATAGCGGGAGGTTTGATAATTATACAGCAGCGGCACGCAGGGTGATGAAGCAGGGACTGAAGAGGGGGTTGCTGCCTACACAACCTAACGACGTGTTATTATATATCACGTATATTGAATGCGTACACTGTATATACGAACCTGCATGACTGGTATTAAACGCAGTTACTTAGGTAATGGTTCGAGCGTTATTATTCTCAATTACAATAATTAACCTTTTCAGTAGGTAATTAAGCGAAGGGCACGGATCGAGGTTCGGGGTTCGGTGCGGGAGGGATATTCGAGTCGCGCGGGGGTCGGAGGGGCGAGGGGTGGGGGGGGGGGGGGGGGGGGAAGGGGGGCCTGGCGAACGTATAGGTGTAAGTACACCGCGGCGCACCTCTCTCTGATTTAATAAGTTCATTACCTAATGAACAGACCTGGAAGCCCCACGGGTCTCCGATAATCAATACTTTTAATTACCAAATTTTTATACAATAATAATTCCGGCACACGCACGCCGTTGTACAAGGTTGTACGCGTCACGTTATGAATACACACTCGCGTAAAGCCGCGCGTACGTACACGTCGCTTGTATGAAAACCCGATGTAAGGTACGTCAATTTTAATTGAATATTAAATCGACGCGCGGTCTGCAACCAACGCCAAAACCGCCCCCCATCCCCCCCCTTCCACCCCCTCGACGCCCCCGTAACGTCCGCCCGCGCGATCCTGTAAAATTGCCCAAGATTACCTCAGATAGCCCTCGTACGTTCACCTCACCCCTCACTCATCCCCCCCCCCCCCCCGCTCCCCGTTTCAAATTTAGTATTTAAATTTCCTGTTCGGTTATTCTACGGGCGGGTAACTCTTGCACCCCGGTGTTTATATACCAACGTTCTCTCTTTTCCTAACGCCGAGGTTCGGAATACGCGACGAGGAACGTTGCCCTGTATATAGTGTAACGCGAAGGTGGAGAGAATAACATTATATAGTTACGCGAAGACGGAGAGAGAAAGAAGAGAAGGGAGGGAAGGGAAGAGGGTCGAATATAACATATAACTATACCGGCCCTGCAGCAGGACCGACCGGGTTTTGCTTTTAAGCCTTTAATCTTTTGAGTCTTTGAGACAAAGGCGACGAAAAATGTTGGGGTGCCGCGGCTTTCCTGTCCCGTGAATTAGCGCGAAGAGATAACAAAGAAAGAATTAAGACTCGGTTAATGTATACGCGAAATGAAGAGAAAGAAAAAAAAAATAAAAATAAACGATTCCTTTTTGTTTTGTTTTTTTTTTTATTTTCAAATCAGAGAGCTTATCGTTCGCGCGACGGCGAAACGTCGAATCGGGTGGGACTGCAATCCGAACGCGACGGTCTCTCGAACCCTCTTCACCGCTGTCGCGTAATCCGCGCGTATAATATCGAGGAATTGAAGAACGTTCGACGTAATTTTTTCGGGAAAATACTTCGGCGCGATGACGAGCGCGCGTTTCGGCGTCGAGACTTTCGACGCGTTGTAATACCGCTTAATTAAGCCTATCTCGATTTACGAGATCCCCGCGCGCCCTTGGCGAACCAGGCGAGAATCTGCATGAGGTTAAACTGACGAGAAATGCGTTTCATCCGAGGCCTCGATCCGCGTGGTTTCGCCTCTATCCGCCCGTCTCGCCCCGCGACTCCTCCGTCTCCCTTTCGCTCGCTCTCTCCGTCGCGTCCTAATTAGAGAAATTTAAATTCATAGCCACCCGACGACGGTCGCGGCGACGATGCCGGTGAGCCCCGGTTCCCTTTATCCCCTACCCGCCTGGCCCACCGTCCCTTAACTAAAGCAATTACGAACGGGGCTACCGTATAGTCGACTTACCCCGAAAAGATAACCGACTGCCGACCGAGTTCCGTTTCGTTCGTCCGCATCTTCCCGCGTCCCCCCTTTCACCTTTCGAAATTCCTACCGACGCATTAACGGAAAAAAAATAAAAAAAAAAAAAAAAAAAAAAATGGAGGGAGAATCAAGCGGAAAAAAGAAAAAGCGTCTCGGTGTCACGCTCCGGATACACGCGGGATGCAGATCCCGAAAGTAAACGTTCGTTCGCGGAACCCGCGATACCCCGAATCCATAAATGGATGTATATGTAAATTGATATAAAATATCAAAGAATGTTAAAGGCACGCTGAATACGCCTACGTATAAGCGGAACAACCCCCTTTTGCCCCCCCGCCCCCTCCGCGAGTCTGCAGGGGTTCCGTTTCCTACGGAGTTTGAATTCGAGGACCGTAGCAAATCACTGCCGTCCGTTCGTTTTCTGATTTATAGGGCTTTTAGCTGCCAGACGGCGAAGGAACTGCCTCCACTCGGGGTCTGCGAGGTGACGTATTTTTCTTTCACGTTTATACATACGTATACGTATACGTGTACACGGACGTACAGTTATATACAACCCGTAAGGCGTACGTAGAGGAATACGTTCGCGACACACCCCCGATTTTACGCGCGAATTACGCGAGCTAGGACGCTTCTTCTCTTCCTTGTATATATACATATATATATATGTACGTATATTTTTATTATTCCGCGACGTCGCGCGTCCGTTGCCGAGTAGTTTTACGCGTTCGGAAGAGCGGCGGAACTTCCAGATAATTGTTTATTTATTTCAATTTTTTTTTTTCGTCGCCTCGCTATTCCTCCCTCTCATTTCGGAGCGAATTACTCTATTTTATTGTATGAAATCTCTTCAGCGACCGGGTAGTTTTTGTTCTTTCTCCCGCAAGAAAGCGAGGCTCGCCGAAACGCGGATGTGCTTCCTTAATAAAGCCGGGCTTTAACGTAGCCCCGTAAAGTGACAGCTTTCCAGCGGTAATGATATTATATGGATGAAAGTAGATAAGTAGGCGTATAATAGCGACAAAGTGGTCGATATTCGTTGGCGGGGGGGTGGAGGGTTCGACGTGCACGGTACATACACCCGATACGGCATTGGTTCGCCTGTATGTATAGTCGACGATCGGTATTGTTAGTTCATTTCCATCCATTGCACCGACTCGTTCGGAAAATACATCGTTTGGGGTAGGAGGCCGCCCAAACTTGCTTTTCAAAACTCCGAGTGAGACGCGCGAGTTACCGTTGAAGAAAATACACCGAAAATTGGAAAAGTTGTATGGAAATGGTTAGAAAAGTGGGCGATTCACCGGGAAGTAGTGGTCGGAGGGGTGGCGAATAAAGAAAAGAAAGAGAGAGAAAAAAAAAAGTCAAGTAAAAAAAGAAAAGAAAAAAAAAGAAACGGACGAAGAGTTCCGGCGATCACGGAGTTGGAAGGTAAAGTAAAGAGGGACGGAACGACGAAAAAAGAGGGACGAAAGAATCGAAAGAAGCGCGCGGGTTGGGGCGAAGGGGGGGAAGCGAAAGAAGGAAAGTAAAGTTGTAACGTTTGCGTAGAGTTTGACGCGAGCTCCTAAAAGAATTATATACCGTGGCTCGTTTCAAAGGGGAAAAATGCCGCGGGTCTACTATTTCTCGGGTGTTTCGGGTGCGAGGGGGGAAAAAGCTACCGCCGCGAGGGAGAGGCTGCGGAACTTAGAAATAACAAGGTCGAATGACAAGAAAACAGAGAAAGGAGATTCTTGCGTCGACTTTGCCTCGCTGGGGGGGGTGGTGGAGAGGGGAGGGGGGGGGGGGGTGCGGCGGAGCGACTAGGAGACGAGAAGAAGAGGAAGAGGGCGGGAAGGGGGAGGGGGAGGGGGGCGCGTAAAGATAAGGGCGCGACGTGAGCTAGTCGTTAAGGGATGCAAATTAACCGGTACCGGTACCACCCCTCGGCGACACCCTGGTACCTCCTTCTCTCGCGTAACTTTTGCGGGAAGTTCTCATCGGCCCACCGCAAACCCCCCCGACACGGATACGCGTGTACGAAATTCCTAGCTTGCACCCGAATTTCTTTCCGGCTTTTATCTCAGCGCGTCGCGTCGCGTTTACACCGCGAGATGCGAGATAGCCGCGGATCGAAATGGGGAGTGGAAAGGTCGAGCTTTCCCCGATTATTCTATTTTCCGGCTGGCTGTAGACAATTTAACGGCGAGAAGGAAATTGGAATAACGCGCACGGTAGCCAATATCGCCTTTATTATTTGCGGGAATTATTATTTTAGCGCGTCGCGCAACTAGCAGCTGTGAAAATTGGTTGGCATTCGGGGGCGAGGAGGAGCGTGAGGGTGAGATACCCTGGTTTTCGGTTACTCTTGGTCGGTTGAGTCGGAAAACGACGCGCCGCGCATCTGTCGCCAAATTATTTTGCCCAGAATGCCGTGAAAAATTCCCCGACGCCATATTCGCTCGTCCCGTCGCGACGTCCTTCGTACACCGTTTCTCCGTGGTTATCGCCGATACGCCGATCGGAGCGGATAAATTTTGAGAAATGAAAAAAAATCGTCGCGCCTAGGGAAAGAAGAGCGTTTTCGCGAACCACCCGTCTCGCTCGGTTGCGGTACTCTCTCTCTCTCTCTCTCTCGTAATAAATGGCGACGGTGATTGACCGTTATCGGGGGCCTCCTACTTCGAGGTCCCGAGTGACTCCAATTAGCGGGGTTTCTCGTCACGATCGTTCTCTTTCGATTTTTCCTTTTTTTTTCCCCCTTTTTCTTCTCCGCCTCGCACCCCGGCCTGCACCGCAGTCCGCATAGCGATTTGCGAGACGTAATCGAGGGGGAGGTTTCTATAACACATCCTACGGCACGCGGCGCATAACCCGAAGGGGGGGGGGGGGGGGGGGGGGGCGGTGGTGGAGATCGAGGATACTCTCGAGCGAACCCGTACGTTACGTATACCCGGTGGTACAAGTACACGAATTCGCGCACATGTGCCCTAATTGGCGATCACTCGAGATTTTCTACAGCCGAAAAAAAAAAAAAGGAGGAACGGTTGAACGCTTCGAATTCGAAGGAGCGTTAGCGTCGGCCTCAACAACGTCGGGATCAGCCTCGACCGGAGCCTAGCGCGAAAGCCATATCGAATTACCCTCGGTATAGCGCGCGAGAACGGTAAAACCGGGCGTAATTTTCAATCTCCCGAAGCTCAACGAATAACAAGATCTCGAGCGTTTCGCTCCGCGTCCTCTTCTCATCTCCTTTCCTTTCCTTCCTTTTCCTTTACTCCTCCTCTCTCACCGAGACAGAGTAATTAAGCCGAATTATTCAGCCACGCGGATGGTCTCCTCCTAGCGCGTAGTTCTCCGCTAGCTAATATACCTAGCTAGCTCGATTCTGCAGCGGCAACGGCTCAACTCAGCCTCTTTACCGGTATAATAACTGTACGCTCGGTACAACCTGTACCGAAAGACAATACGCGAGGGAGAGAGAGGCGGTAAGCGGGCTTCGCACGTGTAAGGAATCGCGGTGTACGGAGCTGCTTCAAACTCTTCGGAAAAAAAAAATTTTGCTCCTTCTCGTTTTTCCTTCTCGTTTACAGATATCGATCGATAGCCAGATTTCGTAAACGGCTCGGTTTTGTCGCTCCAAATTTATGTCCGGTTTTTATTTACTTACCGTGAGGTTTTCACGGTGCAGAATAAACGAAGGTAGCCAGCCGGATTGGAAACGTAAAAAAGGGATTCCCGCGACCAGCTCGTATCGGAGTTGAGGGTGGTTCGCCGCGAACAGAGAAAGGAAAAAAAACAGCGGAATAGGACATCGAACATTTATCCCCGTCGCGCGTTTCACGACTCGACGTCATTCGGCACCGAAGTACACCCTGAAAAAATTCTAAGCACCCCTTTTACGCCGGTGGATGTAAAAAAATGAATCCAAGCAAACGAAATATAAGTTCGCGTTGTCCGCCGCGAATGCAGCTCCGTTCGGACAGCGCGATACCCACCTTATTTGGAATTCTGCTTTTTTTTTTTTTTTTTTTTTTTTAGAAAAAAACCGCAACTGGTTATTGCGTCGGGTCAGTCAATACGTGTCGTTTCGGTGGTGAAATTCTCTCTTTTCTCGCGGTCCTCGTTTACTTTGTAAAGTAAGAAAAACGTTTTGTCGCGCCCGAGGGGGAAAAAAGGATCGAGCGAGAAGAAAAAAGGCGAAAAAGAAAAAGAAAGCGAGGAAAAAAGAGATAATGGAAAACCCCGGCACCCCGTATACGGTGAAGAAGGTTCACGTTTTCTGCGTTCGGTTTGTTGGTCGATAAGGAGCAACAGTTGTTGGGCTGGTTGTTTGCTCGGACGCGCGGAGTGCGCGAGAAGGACTGTGAAAAAGGAGTCGGAGGGTGGCTCTGGGAACGGGGTGGCTGGAAGAAACGGAAGGGGTGGGTGGGTGGGTGGGGGGTGGGAACGAACGAAGGAGATCTCCGATAGCGGGGTTCACAAAGCCCACGTCCCGTGTCGAGCCGTTTTATTGCTAAACGGCGGTAGCCGCGAGTACGTTCGCGAGATTGAAAAGATTCAAAGCCTCGACGCGCGGGTATCGAGGTAACGGGGAGTTCGAGATCTCGCCGGATGAGAGTGGCGCGTTTAAACGACGATATTCCTAAAATAATAAAAAAAAAAAAACCCGGAAGCGCGTATATCTTCGGAAAAGTCGTCTCTCTCTCTCTCTCTCTCTCTCTCTCTCTCATCGCAGCCGGGGTCCGCGGCGACGTCGCGTATCGCTCCCTTCGCGAGAGTGCCGGCAACGCCTCCGCCTGCTCCACCCCCGCAGCCTTTAACCTTCCGCAAGCGTTCCTACAGCTATTTCCCTCTATGCAAATTTCAAGAGGACCACCGACGCCGGCCGAGTTCTGTCACTGACGTTTTTAATTATTCAATAAAAACTCGGGCGTTCGTAGGCGTACATACGCGACGAGGTGCGAGTTCGCTTTTCCGCGGTATGTATACGTACCACCGTTAACGCGGACACACATGCACGTCGCGCGAAATGCATCGCGCCCCCCCCCCCCCCCCCCCCCCCCCGCCCTGTATTTCCCCTACGTACGTACGTACGTACAGCTGCGGTGCTTAATCGAAGCCACCGACTCGAGTGGGCACTTTTGTGAATTTATGTAGTTGGCCGATAACTGAATTGTAGTCGGTCGACGCCGGTACCGCCGATATGTGTGTTGCGAGGATAAATCCGCAAGGACGATATCCACGCTTATATCAATACATCGTGTAGAGATCCGATCCGTACATCGTACACGCCGCGTATTATAATATACATCTGACGAGGGTCACGGCGAGCACGTAGACCGGATTTTCCCTAGCCGATATTTTTGCCGATCCGTAAATAACCGACGACACGTATCGTTCCGACGGATTGAATTTTCGGGGGATCGACGAAGCGGAAAACAAATAAGAAAAAATGAATGAGTAAGAAATGAAAAAATAAAAAAAAGAAAAAATGAAAAAATGAAAAAACAAAAACAAAGAAACGAGTCAAAGAAGAAACAAAAACTCACTTTCTCGCTGCCGGGCGTTTTCGCTACTCGGAGATCCCTTGATCTCTCGCCTCTCGCGAAGGATGGCCAAGGGCGACGGGACGTTTGAAAACGCGTGCATTGCGTATCACCGAGAGAGACGCATCTTTTCATAATCGTATCAGAGAATCGCTTTGATGTCTCGTCGTAGCCCGTGTCCTGAGCCCAAGGAGGCAGCCGGTAAGGACGTGAGTTTCGAGATTACTTTTGCAAAATTTATAACTCGATTCGGCGCGAAGTACGTAGATCGGTAGGCGGGCGGAGGGGCAGGGTATCGCGAGTCGAGCGGATCGGCGAGCGGAAACGATCGCGGAGGACGCGAAAAATTATCATCGTATTCTCAATCGCTTAAAAATATAAAAAACTACCCCATCTCGCCGAAGGAGATAATAATGTATCTAACACGTGCAGCAGTTTGTTTGCGATGTTTCCGAAACCGTCACGGTTAGACCGCGGCTCATTGTCACGGCGTGGAAACGGAGTGACGCGTTTGTCTGGTAGTTCTATCATGCCGGTATACACGTACGGTGCGAACGTTTCGCACGTATACCTATATATATTTACAGTGAAAACGGCGCGGGTAGCGAGTCGCACGAAGTACCGTATCGTATACACCCACCTTATATACGGGGTGTGTGACGTACGTACCTACTCACACGTATAACGTACGAGAGTAGAAGTACCCTGAGAAGAAGAAATAACGGGGCGGAGTGTCGCGCGGCCAACGACTTTGATTCTCATTATACGTTGATCCATTTCTGGTGTGTGTATATATATACCTATATCGGTAGGTATATAAAATCGAAGAGCGTCCTTACCGCGGAGGAATAGTCTCCGCGGTTTATAATGGCCGCTGATATGAGTTGAAAAGCCTTTTTTTTATTGACAGTAAAACTCTCGGGGGGGGGGCTTCTTTAATCCGCGCAATATTGTGGCGGTGCGAGGGTGCAGTTCGCCTGTCCAGGTTATATGAAATCCATAAATCTGAGCGGGGGGGGTTTTTATCCGAAGGTTGCAGCGACGGCCTTGATTTAATTTTTTCTCGCTTCCTTTTTTTTTTTTTTTTTTCTTCTATTTTTCGGAATTTCAGAAAATGACGCGGTCGACCGTACGAACTTGTACACGTACGGTATATCCGAGGCGCTGGGAAAGCCTCCGGGAGGCTTCTCCTCCAAATCCACGCGATTCCACGGTGCCGCGTTTCAACGTTTTCGCGGAAGCTCGGCCAGCCGAGTTAACCCGACCGCAACTCCGGTCTCAGCGGGCATCAGGTATTTATGAAGCACGCTGCACCGGCTCTATTACCGAGGTAGGTATACCTACTTCTCGACGACCCCGTTCGGAGCCCTGAATCCCGAAATTTGAGCCCTGAAATCCGCGACGCCGCGCATCAATCCTAATAGGATATCTCCTGATGCTCAACGCCGTCCGGTACCCTACCGCACTTTCCGAAAGATAGCTCCGTTCGGCCTCCGACCGATGCAATAATAATAATTTCGTCTTTTTTTTTTACGATCGTTATCGTTCCCGCAAATGTCCCGAGTCATATTTTCTTCGTACGCGAAGCAGATACGCATGTGAGCGATCGCACGCGATTCGCCGGAACAGATTAGATTAGTCTACGGAGAATCGAGGAGGACAAAAAAAAAAAAAAAAACACACATAATTAACGAGATAGGCAATCGATACGAAGATCTCGGAACGGGCGTCGCGTCGGATCGCCGGCGGTAGGAACGTTAGCGAAAAAACTCCGCGTCGCAATCGGTATGTATGAGAGGTGAGAATACGCGGTCCAGGGCATTTCGTTCCTATACATCCATATCGCGAAACGACGTATGGTTATTCATGACAAAACCATATCCCGCGCCTTACTTTTCAATGAATATATCTAAAATTACACCGTACCGCGACTCGGTGTAGTCAGATGTATACGTGCGGTATACGTATACGTACTTTGAGAACTAGCCACCCCTCCTCATCTTTCGAGGAAACCGGAGGAACGGCGGCGGCCCTGAGAATCAGGATCTGTTTCGTTGCATAAATTTGCATGGGATTCAGCGGGCGGAGGTAGGTAGCTTCTACGTAGTCATAGATGGATAGATAGGTGGGTAGGTAGGTAGGTACCGTACGTACACGCCTACTTCCTCGATGAATACCTAAGTGAATTCTTTTCGCTATATAGGTACTCGCGCTCGCTCGCAGTTACCCCTCAATTTTTAGTCTCAACGGTCCGGATGGCGGATACGGCGGAGTCCCTTTCGTTCCTTGGCTCGAATCTCAGCACCGAACCGCTGCACGGGATTCCGTTTCGCCGGAACGTAACAACGTCTCACGAGGCGTGTTTCCGTTCATCGTTGGCGATGTGGGCGTCGAAGCGGCGAAATCGCGCTCGATCGCGCCAAAAAAATGTCCAAGGGGTGCCGAAAATTGTGGAGAACCGTCGACGATCGGCGTCGGTAGCGGGTATCTTACCGCGCGGATGATGAAGAAGAAGTAACGCGGGCGGTGGAAGGGCTTCGTTTCGGAATTATCGGGGGGGAGCCTTGCGGCGGATGCGAAGACGCGCGTGCAACGGAGGGCAAAGGGAACTTTGAGAGTCGAGTTACGTACTCTTCGAGATGATATCCGAGAGGCAGCTGCGCCTCAGCGCCTCACTTCGCCAACGTTTGATATACGTGTACGCGCGCGTACCGTTGCCTCCGCAACGGTATCAAACTCGCAACAAGAAACACAGGTAGGTACCCGCCGACGAAATGGAGCGTCGCGGAGGGGGTGCGAGGTAGGAGGGGGGAGGGGGGGGGGGAATCGCGGGGCGAAATTCGCGCCGCTTGATACTCCTTTGTGGCGGTAGAACAGCAGCTAACGCGCAGCATCCGCGAAACTCAACCGATCCTCTCCGACTCTTCGACTCTTCGACTCTTCGCTTTTCCTAGCGGCTTAGCGTACTCGAGAATCACACATATATTCAACGGCGAATGAGTCATTTTCACTAGGTGGCATATATACGGCGCGGTTGAGTGGATCACCGACGTATGTTTAACGCGGTGTACGTACAGAAATGCGATGCATTAGAGTCGGCGCTGCCGCGTCGTCGTCGTCGGGGGGCAGGGGGTAGGTAATGGGGATGTCGAGGTCTTTGATACCCTCTGCACGGGTCGCGTATGGGTGCGGGGGGGGGGGGGGGGGGGGGGCCGGTGAGAGCGTTCGTAGTTGTGTGTCGTTCGTATGCACCTCCAGCGGCGTAATGGCCGAGTGAAAACGATGAGCTTCGAGGGCAGGGAATTGCCGGATCGTTCGTACAGCGTGGTCGGGGTGTAATACGGGTGGGAAATGTTGGCAGTAAATTTGTAAGCTCGCGGAAAAGTTTTGGCGCGGAAAAATTATGAATATTTTAGCAACGGAGCGCGCTACGCCCCGCCGCCTCCACCCCTGCGAATAATTAGCGCTTAAATTCAAATTTCGGATATTATAAAAAAGTTTTTTTTAACAGATGAGAGCGCCGGTCTTGCGAACCTCCCCGCCGCGCTCTCACCTCGAATCCGCCCCGAGAGTACTCCCGCTTATTTCCAGCGAGCGACGCCCGCTCGTCGACGGTTTGTATTGTTGCCTGTGAGAGCGTACAAAGCGAACTTTCTGTTATTACTTCGAAACTTGTTACACCCTCGTTTCGGATGCCGGGAGTAGGTATAATCCTCGGAGCTCGCAGTCGCGGCGAGCGTCCTTTCGCCTCCCGGTATTCCTCCTGCCCCCGCACCGAGAGGGTAACGGCGACTCGCGCCCCGGGACTTATTTCATCCTCCTTGATTCTCTCCGGGGATTTTCGGTTTTTCTTTCTTTTTTTTCTTTTTTTTTTTCCACGGCTATACCTACGGACGGAAATCGTCACGTGTGATCGTTACCGACGCGCATGTCGAGGTCTCAATTTCCCCATAAGTTCCCCTTGTATGGTCGGCCCGTTCGGGAGCAGATTTTCACCATTGCCATATTGCCGCGCGCCGTCTGTGTTTTACGGGCGAATTCAGCAATTTTGCATATTGAAGCGCCACGACCTTCCCTCCCGCACCATTTCTTGGCCTACGTATGTCCTCTCTGTTCACCGCTCCCACTACGAATATCCCCTTTTTCTATAATTCCCACACTTCCGCCTCGTTCAATTTCCTATACTCAATGCCAAACTGCCGTAGAGATGGCTCCATTTGTTTATGAAATTATTAACGGATACCTTGATACGGATTGCCCGGCGTCCTCCTCCGTTTCAAAGGCCGGAAAATTGCTCTTCTACTACACTCGAATCGAAATCAATTTGCTCACATTTAAGGGTGGACTTCTATTCCTTCTTCTTCGCGCGTTACGTACACGTGTTCGCGGCGTGTACGTACACACACCTCCTTTATCAATACATCCCCGTTCGCCTAGACACTCGTATAATATAGTGAAGCACAATAGGCATTGTGTTCCCGCCACGCACAGGGTCCGACCTCTACGTCGCCCCGGTCCACCTCTTCCTCCCCCCCCCCCCCCCCCCCCCCCACTCGGGTATTGTCCGGAAGTGCGGGGTCCCGGGGGATATTCTCCGCTTACCGCGGAATTGCACTCGCCGAGACAAAATGTCGTACGACGGATAAGTTCTCGGATGAAAATAAATGTTACGGAAAAGTGAGGTTTTTTTTTTTTTTCATTTTTCACCTTCTTTTTTCTCTCTCTCTCTCTTATCTCCGACGGTCGGGATGGAACTATCCATTCGCGATAGGGATAAATTCGTAACGATTATTCGGACGCGAGAATTCATCGGACACCGATAACGAGGGTGCTTCTCACGCCGTTGAAGATCAAGAAAATGAGAGAGGGTAATATCGCATAGGCATACGTGGATCGTACGTTGTTCCAACGGTTCGCCCTCGGTGGTGGGCGAATGACAAAAGGCATTGTGTTCCCGCCACGCACAGCTCTCGACCTCAACGCGTCCTCCTCGCCCTCCCCCCCAACCTCCGAAACGACTGTACGGTACGAATCGTCCGGAAGTAGTAAGGGCGGGGGAGTCCCGAGGGACTCGGTGGTCGCTGGATGCCGAATTGCACTTTACGAGGACAATCGTAATAATGGTTTGTCGGAAGTGGATGGAATTTTCGTTATATTCAAAATCGCGATTAAAGCGACATTTTCATCGTCGGCAATCAATTTTATCGGCTTTGTGACGCAGATCATCCGCCGCTTTAAACAAATAAATGGTCCGGATTACCATCAATATGGCGTAGATAAGACTATTGCCCTTGTCTATAAAACGGGCGACACGCTTCGATTAACTTTCAGTTCGTATCAATAACCCGTCACGATGAAAGGTGAGTCGATTAACGGGTGTGAAGTCGCGCCGGTTCCGTGCCCATCTAAATCTAATTTCACGCAATTTGTTTTCCAGCGCAAATATTAGCAATCGCCTTTTTGGCCGCCGTCGCCTACGCAGCCTCGTTCTCCAATCCTTGCCCGGTCGAGGACGGCGAATTCGCCGTTTACATTCGTAATCCTTACAACTGCTCTTCCTACTACGTCTGCAGCAACGGCGTACCCCTTTTGATGGCCTGCCCCGAGGGTCTGCACTGGAATGTTTGGGTCAACACGTGCGACTGGCCAGCGAGTGCAAAGTGCAAACCTATAACACTTGACTAGAATAATCCCGCCGACGAAAGTGCACGATGACATTCTCGATAACGATCCGATCTACGACAAATCTCGATTTTGCGGAAGCGACATGAATCTGTGACGAATCGCAGATGCTCGATGTAAAATGAATAAAGAAAAATTTCTCAGCCGATTGAAAATATTTCATTGACCTTTACCCGCCAGATCTCCTCGATCGTGTGAACGTTTTTTTTTTTTTCATATTGCGAGCGTCCAGGTAATTTTACCGCCGTTTCTTCGAACCAATGATATCGTTGCAGGTGATCTGATGATGATGAGTCGTCTGTCATATCTTATACGAAAACTTTTATCTTGTTTACGATCGTCCTCGCCTATCATTCGCGAAGCCGGCAGTCCGTGGCGTCGTTACTGTTGTTCGTCGTCGATGTGATCCCCGATGCTCTAATTTCAGCAACAGATGACTTTGTCGACGAACCGTCCGAGAGAGATTGAAAAATCGCCGGATATCTGGAAGAACTGTCGGAATCGGCAATGATTTTTATCTATAGTCACTACGGAGGATTCCTGAAATTTACGTCGCAGTCATCGACTGTTTCATATTTGATATCGAGGACGAAGAAAATGTAAAGGACGTCTCAAAAAATAAAGCGCTCGAAGTTGACGATCCATATTTCTGTCGATCGTCATTCGAAGCTCGACATGGTTCACGTTATCCGATGTGACGCATCGTTGCACAAATTATCGAGCTTTCGTAAAATGAATCATCCCAAATGAAAATGACCTCAAGAACTTGGACTCGTAACACATTTTCGACAAATACGTGAGCTGCGTTGAGAGGGGGAGGATCCGAAAATTCGAGCTTACGAGCTTGCGGATATTAATTTGACGAGGGTAATTCGGGGATGAGTTCGAACGTACGGAGAATCCGCGAACGAGTTTTCAACGTTTCAACGAGAATACTTGAAATATTGCTCACCTGTCCGGAAGTTAACTCGTCGTAGAGCCGCCGTGACGTTCGAGAATGTGATGCGATATCGCAACGATGTAATCTCCCTACCAATTTCTGTATGCTCGGTAATTGGTCAAGATACGAATCTATCGTTCGGATAACACCAAAGTGCAGAGCGGAGAATCGGTATATAAATGGCTTCGTGCCACCGCAATTCATCAGTTAAATAACTAAAGATTTATCGCCATGAAGGGTAAGTGAGTCAACCGGGATCGTGTGTTCCGCCCGTTGCAACCGGCGTCGGAACATTTTTTTTTTTTTCCGATTTAATTTTCTCCGATCCTCAGAAAATTCTGTAATAACGTCCGATTTTTCACCTAATCACAGTCCAAATCTACGCCATTGCTTTCCTCGCTATTCTGAGCGTCGCCTACGCCGCGCTCGAATGCCCCCAAAACGAGGATGAAACCCAGGACGTTACTCTGCTCGCCAACCCCGAGGACTGCACCACATTCTTCACCTGCAGCAACGGTTCCCCCGTTCTGACCCAATGCCCCGAAGGACTCGGATGGAACGCCGAAGACCGTGTCTGCGACTGGGCCGTCAACGTTGGCTGCGAGATCCCGGAAAAAGTCCCCCCCAAGGAAGAATAAAAATTTCACCAGAAATTGATACGCCTCACGATACCGAATAACTGAGAACTGCAAAGTTCTCACGAGGACACGAATATAAATGTTATCCAATATGTTTTTCTGAGTTAATAAAACGCATGAATTTTGCCAATTGCAATTAAATATTGTAGAAAGCGATTCGTTATCGATTCCTCATCACCATGATTGCTTCCCAGTTCCTGAGTTACAGTTTTCGTTCTTCGAATGATCCTTGAATAGAGAATCGCGATCGGTCGTTAGATTACCGCTCTGTTATTCATCCGTGTAATCTGGGAAAAATCGTCGAGTGATTATTTGCCGAACACTCGAAAGAGATATCGGATAATTTTTTTCTGATCAAAGGTGATGATCAGAGGCGTACGCGCCACTTCTTCTTATCGCCGACAATGAGCGTGTTACGCGATTTTCGAAGAAACTGCCAATCTCCGTAATTCATCTGGTCCGATCGTTTGACAGATCAAACTTTGATTTTGTCGAAAATCAATTAACACTCACAAATTGGCTGTCGAGCGATTACGATCTGCTCTATATTGCGCGTTAGCGAACGCATTGATGTAAACGGGAGAACCTCGTATCTGGACTATTTTTATCTAAAAATTATTATTGATTTTAACGAGAAATTTTAATCGATTTCCACTGCATCCCTCGCGTTCATTCGTCTTAACGACAATCACTCTCGAGATAAGGAGGCAAGAACAGCATTCGGTGTATAAAAAGCCCAGAAATTCAACAAAAGTTTATCAGTTCGTATGAACCATTCTATCGATATGAAAGGTGAGTGATTCGAAGATTCGTTCGTAACGGTTCGCATCGTGCACCGATTTATCACTGACCAATATTATCGTCTATTCCGCAGTTCAAATTCTCGCTATTGGTTTCCTCGCCATATTGGCAGTGGCTTCTGCCGCGCCAAATCTGTGCCCTCCGCAGGACGGTCTCGAAGCGGTTATGGTTGCAAATCCTTGGGACTGCAGTTCTTACTACGCCTGCAGCGCCGGTCAAGCTATCCTGAGACCGTGCCCGGAAGGTCTGGAATTCAACGAGGAGCTTCAAGTCTGCGATTGGCCAAACAGCGCGAACTGCGTTTCACGCTGCACATTGTGAAAAATTCATCGCAAGAAAAAATCTATGGCAATATTTAAGATAACTGTAACCGCGGCATGAGCATTGAATAAACGCATCAATTCCAAGTGTCTTAGTGAAGATGAATTTCGGGAATCCTGGACTCCGCGACCCCGCTTGCATGTAACCCATATCTAAAATCATCGACTCGTCAGAGTTGAACGTGCGCAGGGAGGAGATTTAGCGCGGTGGCTCGGAACGTATGAATAACGGGCGGCGTAGCCGTGTCCGAGGCAAATTAATTGTGGAAACTTTTTCTTTCTGAAAACGAGGCGGCGGCGGAGGTGGGGAGAAACCCGGACTCCGGACTACCGTGCGGTGTTGGGTCCGCGCGTTCGAGCACAAGCTGGCGCAAAGATATAGTACCTCCCCAACGCGTGTTTCATCCCTTGGCTCTCATATGTTTGTTCGTACGCGGGGGGGCTTTCGTGTTTGGCATGGAGCTTCGCCTCTTTCCAACTCCGACAGGACATATTCTCTCCTTGGCAAACCGTGACCCCCCCCCCACCGTCGCCACTCCCGCAGTCCTAATTCTTTTTACGAAATCACGTGAAACGAAACGCGGCGTGAATCCCGGAAATTGCCGGAGTTCGTTTATCGTTTTTATTCACCACAATATTTGTGGAGTGAATTTTTCATACCCGCAAATGCGGAGAATTCGTATCCGCGAACCAGAGAGCGGGGGGAGGGAGGGAAGGGAGGGAAGGGAGGAGGGGAGGGTAAATCTGCAGAGAGAATCGTACGCGGTGGGATGGTCGCTCGTTAATTAGTGCTTGGGTCTCTCTAGGTCCCCTAGGCACAGTTGTTCATCCGGAAGCAGTTTCAAACAATAGGAATAATCCATCGTTGCATTGAGTTAGGCTAAATAATCTCCCGCCGGTGTTATTTTGTTCGCCAGAGGAGAAAAAAAATAAATAAATAAATAAATAAATAAACGGAGTCAACAAAAAAAAAAAAAATAGAAATGACGGTAAATTTTATCTACGACGCGATACGAAGGAGGAACTTTATCGTACGTCGTAAAAATGTCGGTGTGTGATAAACGAAATGAAAACAAAAAACAAATCGTGGGACTACCCGTGCTATGATTAGAGACAGAGAGGGAGAGTAAGAAAAACAGCAAATTTCGAAAAACAAGAACCCTCAGCCCTGGAAGGTTGACTGAAATGCGATTATAACAATTAAAATCACATCAGCTAGTAGAGCAGGTGAAGATACTCGGCCGAAATTTGAAAGTAAAATACATTTAAATGAGCAAACCCCGCGTACGCGGGACAACGAGATAGAACGACAGGTAAAACTAGAGGGCGAAAAGATTCTTGGCCCTGCAACGGTGACTGAAGCAGGGAACTCTGTAATATTCACGTGCATCGTTTCCATCGATGATCGCGTATCTCGGATCTTGACCTTCGATCATCGGCCAATCGCGGGAACTGATTTCATTACCAGTATTACCGAGAAATAATCTACGTCGGTCATGCAGATAAGACCACTTACGAATCGAAGCGGCGATCGTCGATCGATCTACAACGAAAGTAATTAAACCGGTTCTCGTACTCCGCGTGTTCCAGTTTGCCCCGTTGCACCGAGAAATAGAGGGATGTTTTCGGTCCGAGCGAGCATTTGTAAGCGATAAAATTTTGCGAGCAAGTTGCCGAACATTCACGATCCGTTAAAGTTTTACGGGGTCGGGTCTGAAACGATAGCGTTTTCCTCGGTTCCGTGGCGTGTAACTACCGCGGCGGCGGCGAGCGGGGCGTGCGTTACGCTTCTGTCTTTAAGGGCATCCTTAGGACAGCCCTCCGAGTCCTTTGAGAGGTAGCGCGCCCACCGGGCTAAAAGTCGTAAATTAATTTTACATTTCACGTTCTCTTTTGCCCCGTATTAAACTTTGCCAACCGCGCCAAAAGCTCGAGAATACTTCTGGCTTTATTGCCGGCCCGGCGAAGTGGTCGGCTCCGAATCCTTTCCCTAAAAAGTTGACGTCCCATCGAATCTCGATGCTCCGACCGACGCGTCGTTCGTCCGCTGATTGGTCCCGCTCGAAACGGAAATTCTCGTTGTCGATAACTCGACGACTTGTGGTTTCCACGGTTTCGATATCGCGTCCGGGGTTTTTGGCGGATTTTTACTACGAGACCACCGCTGAAACGGCATTACCTGCTCGTGACCTCCAAGGCCGAGTTGGTTTTCTTGAAATATTCAGGTGAACCGGATGCGGCGTGGGAACGACTCGCGGCGTGGATATCGCAGCGGAGCAAAGGTGACCGAACTCCCGAACCGCGCGGAGATTCTCACGAATTTCCGGAAGTACTTGAAAATATGACGAAACCGGCGTACGGAATAAATTTTGAATAAATTTTTTCTCCTACATTGTTTCGTCGGAATACGTCATTCGTGGTTTTGCATAAGGTTCGCGTAACCGCGCCGCGTTGATATGCGAGCGGTAGCAGTTTTTTTTTTATTTTATTTTATTTTTTTTTTTCTGCAAATTTTCAAAGCTATATGTGCCGCGTTGTGGGTAAACAAGGGTAATTTATGTACTCGAAGATAGCGGTGAGATATAAATGAGATTTTAAGTACCCGGTCGGGATTTTTCGTTTAGCATTTTCTATTCGGTGAACCCGGCAGGAGTAGTAGTTGGTCCCACGATAAATTTGATCCATAAATTCAAAGATCCCGATGCATTCGACTATTTAATGGCGCGCCTCACCTCCCCCATCGGGCAAAGTATTCCGCTTCATCCCCTACTATTGAGGGGACGACGACGACGACGACGACGACGACGACGACGACGACGACGACGACGACGGGTTTCTGTCGTGGATGAAAAATGCTCGTGTATGTATACGCCGCGTTGCCGTATACCTACGCGAACTCATACACGAGTATTCGTATTGACGAGAGAGGTCTATACATATATAATATACAGGCGAAACCCACCACCCATGCACAGACCTCTGGAAGTTGACACGCTGACAGCAAACCGTTTCACCCGGATCAATTTAGCGAAAGCATTTATAGGATTCAATACAGTTCGATCGGTACGTTTCCTCGCCCCGCTTCGTTCCACGTTCAGACGGGATTTTACGCCCTATTGTCGTACGAATTAATTATCAAACCTTTGCCCCTTTTCTAAGAAAGTCGGTAAAACGTTTCCACCAAATCCTCGCTTAGAAATGGTAAACATCCCTCGTAAGGCCACCCCTTTACAAGGGCGCTAATTGATTTCGAATCGTTTCTTCGCTAACAAAACTTTACCCTCCCGCCACCTCCCCCCTCCCACCCCCCTCCGGCCCCCAAAAAAGTATCCAACCACAAGACGACGACGTCGCACACACCGGGTCTGCGGCGTGAGGCTGACGCAGGTGGCGAGTCGCGGTAAACGGTGCACGGGTACGTCGTGTATATTTCCGAACGCGTACCCGCGCGGAGTCAGAAGTTCCGCGGAGGTCGGCGGTTCCGGTATACGGGTTAAAGGTCGGCGACGTCGGAGGGAGGGGAGTTTCGGTCGTAGTCGGAGGGGAGGAGTAGGGGGGGGGTATAAGGGTCGCGGGGGCGAGACTCGAGGGCGAGAGTCCTGGGAGGTTTGCGACTCAAGTGCGGCGAGCACCGGCTGCTGTTGAATAGAGAGGTAATGAATCCTGGCGGACACTACGGATACCGGACACCGGACACGGAAGAGGCGAGACCACCCTCCAGAGTTTGGCCTATTTATACTCGCGTGTATACGTATAACCACCCGAGGCGGCGACACAGTTCTGTACGGGAGCGCGGCGCTCCTCTTATTCTATCCTTTGAAGAGTAGTGAATTAAATAAATACGAACAAGGATTAAAAAAATAGCGAAACGTCGACTGGATTTTCCATGGTAAGCGCGAGGGGGTCGAAAGTTTATTACGTAACGCGAGGTAAGCTGCAGCAGCGTTTACGGCTACGAGGATATACGAAACCGGTTGGGCGAAGTGGTGGGAATAGATCGCGCGGAGCTTTCGGTATCGGACGAGGGTCAAAGGGTGGCGTATATAACGTCCGGGGACGCGCGGTATAAACCCCGTGGCAGAGACGTCATAAGCCGGACGACCGGAAGAAAAACTGCTAAACGAAAACGCGGCGTCGAACAAATCGGGGCGGGGAATCTAATGGGTAAAAATAATGGATTTCACGCAGTAAAGATCCTCACCCCAGATCTCGGCGGTCCGTCGCGCTTTTTCCTCTCGTCGTGTGTATAACTCGGTGGTAAATCTATACGTAGGTACGTGGGTACGTCCATTGGTCGTACGTGCATTCTGTACGGAATTGGTAACGAATCGTTATCCGAGAGGTGTACGGAATACGCCCGGGTACAATTAGACGGAAGTCTCTCCGACGGGTGGCCGGGTGTCTTTCCCGTCAGGTATACCGCCGCTAGAAATTGTTAGAGACGCGGTATTCTCGAAAGGGTTAAACTTGACCCGTATATACCTGTACCATTCGAATCGTTCGGTCGGGGTATAACGTAACCGTGTAACTGTCTAGTCCAACTCCAAACTCGGATCTAACTTTGGATAGAGTTCAAAATTGGCGGCGTAGGGTTATCGCCGTATATCGACGGCACTAACCCCCCCGTCCCCCGTCACCCCCGTCACCCACCGTTTCCCTTTCTGCCGGCGTCCGAAGTACGCGTTACGGACAGGGTTCCCGCAGTGGCAGTCGCATTAGCGTTTGTATATTTCGAGTCCTGCACCGCACCGCACCGCACCGTCGGCGTCGGTGTAGCGACGGTGCGGTGGACACGGAGAGCCACCGGGAAAGCGGCGGACGTTGTAATTAGGGAGGACACATCACGCCCCAGGGACAACCGTAGCCTGCTGCCCCGCGGACGGCCGTACTTCATTTCGGCTGATTATGCCCAACGCCCCGCAGTATCCCCACCCCCTCCCCCTCCCCCCTCCCCGTCCCCCTTCCGGTATTACTATCTGGCTAGCGAGACCCTCGGCAACTCGCTCGTTACCTGCCGAGGTGCTACCGCTACTCATGTCGCTATACCGCGTCGGTCTGTTCCCGTTTTCGGCTAGCCTCGGGTGCACGCAACGATCCCTTTGGTAGCTTACCTCCTACATGTATAACGCCGCTGTTTCGAGTTGCTGCGCTTCCACCCCCCCCCCGTATCCGCACGGTATACGTACATCCGCAGATGTATTCGTATAACTAATTGCACGACCGTGCGAAGAGCTCGTTCGCGTCGTGATGCTCGACGGTCAATTGGGCGCGCTGCTACCGACGTATGTGTACGGTAGGGCATGCCTAGCGTCCCCCGCCGAATCGCCCCTTAATGGACCCTCTAATGGACCGGGCCGCTAATCTTCGTGTCCCGACGCCCTGCGATCGATTTTTTTTCTTTACTTTTTTTTCTTTTTCTTTTCTTCTTCACTCCGCACCTCACCGCGCGCACGTGTGTACTCGGCGAACTTCGGAGGCCGTGGCCCCTCTTCTTCGCGCCTCGTTCCGCTACTTGCGAAAGTTGACGCAGGAAAAAAGGTAAAAGACGAAAATTAAGGGTTTTGTACGCGAAATCCACCCCTGTCGTAATCGCGCCGTTCACGCACCTATGCAATTTCGGAAATTTTGGGGGGGGGGGGGCCGACATCGCGCACAGGTCATTTAAGCGCGTGCGGCTTTTATTCGCGTTACAAAGGAAACTTCGAGTTCGAATTGCATGGGGTTTCATATTGCAAAGTGCGAAAATTGAATCATTTTTATTTTTTTTTTTTTTCTCGACCATCGAGGAGTTTCGAAATTTTACGCTCGTGCCGACGTACTTGCTACTGAACGGTTACGGGCGGCACACGATCATCGGGGCAGGTGCGTATTGCTTATTGCGTATTTCTGTACAGGGGTGGTTTGGGGGGGGGGGAGAGGACTGCCAATTACCGCAGAGCGCAATTAACGCGTTCGCTAATTGCTAATAAAAGTTACAATAAGTAATTAGCGCTCTTCCGCATTACACCTGTATCTACCTATACCTACCTCTCGGTAATTAACTCTACCGTCGTACGACACGCGGTATATTTTTGAGGGATTTTGGGACTTTTTCTTTTTCTTTTTTTGTTTTTTTTTCAAACCACCGTCATCGACTCACCCTCACCAGGACGCCTCGTCGCGGTCGGTTCGCACGCATGTGAAACGGCAAAGAGCTAGCGAGTAGCGGCCATCGGCTTCCGATGCGGTTTGGCACCGTTTGACGCTGACCAATCGGATTATCCGACCAATTCCACCGTCCGAAGTCCTGCAGGACTTCGAACGAACAACGTTGGCGGACCGTCGCGCGGGGTACGAGATAAGTATTTACGGGGGTGTCCGTTCGTTCGCCTGATTTTCATCAATCTTCTAACGACCGTTCCTTTTGATTGGCGAATAAATTTCATTGAAACGAGTTCTGAAATGAAAAGTTTCAAGTCTCCATTACCTTGAGGTATGGATATGAAATTGTGCACCGCGGCTGCGATGCCCGTGTATACCTTATTTGTTGACTTGTTATGGCTGCTCGGTTAGTATCATGGCGGTTATTTCGCTTCTCCAATCACTGCTGGGGTAGTAAGCCGTTTCAAAGCGGAAAATATTTTCATGGTTACGAGTTTCATATCTTTTGTATAGCCGGCGTTGCACGTGTATAGCTGTATATACATACTATAAGAAACCTGCGGAAGTGAGTCAGTTCAAGATGGCGTCGCATATTATCGCTAATTCCGCATTTTTTTTTTCATCCCTCTGTTTCAGCCGGGCAACGATCCATACGCCTTCGTAGAATTTGGCGACCACCTCGGCGCCTCGGCTGCCCTCGCAGCGTTGAATCAAAGACTGTTCCTGGACAAGGTGAGTGCTGACGATTTAACGACGGCTTCGAGGATTTTTTGCTCGAAAATTCGGAATTCCGACGGAAACTAGCAAAACGGCATAATCACGGTGTTATAGTGTCGAGAGTTTGGAACACGGGGGACGGGGTAGCCGCACATCGGACTTGTGCGAGACGGGGGTCGGCTTTTGGGGCAGAAGGGAGTAGGGGCGGGAGGTTTGGGGTTCAATTTTGCGTTGCTTCGGCGGTGGTGCAGATTCTGGGGACAAGTTTAGTCAGAAACAGTGGTTAAAGTTTAGCGGCAGCTGGTTACCATGCGACAGGTATAAAGGGCGGGTGAGAAGAGAAGAGAGAGCGTAGCGTAGCGCAGACGACGACGGTATCGGGTGTTGGCTCAAATGGCCGATGCCGCAGGAATATGTCACCGCTGCTGCACAGTTTGGCACGATGTGGTCGGAATTCTACACGTTCCCATTGCCGGCTGGTCACACGATAGAAGTCACTTGACTCGGAGCCCTTTGCCGCCTCCCCTTCGGTCGCCGCATTTCACCCGGGCAAACATTCGTCGATGATACGATAATTTATCGCCACCGGATCGGATCCGGTCGCAGTTATATACGAAGAAGGGAACCGGGATTTGAATGACATATTTTCCGCACGATCCCTCGGGTGTATTGTAACATTGTTAATCTAAGTTTTGACGTAATCTGATAGTCGTTGGATCATCTCGAGTGGAAGTAAGAGAAGTTGTCGGAGTAACGGGTAGGTACTATCGGTACAGGGGGGGGGGGGGGGGGGGTTAGGTGGTACACCGAAATAGGAATACTATAAGCGTGGGAATGGAAACGGGTATCGCTATGTGAGTTAATTGCTCCGTTCCAATATCAGACGGGGCTAACTTCATTCCGTACATGCAAGAATGCTCGAACTTGCCAGAGCTTTGATCACACCACGCCCGTCCCTTTTACCCGAAATTCCTGGAACCGCCCCCCGCCGTTATAATTTTTCACCGGAGATGAAACGGAGTTTAAGGAACGTATGACAATAACCCGTACGTACAAAGGCAATGAGCGTGTACCCGCTAAACGATCAATGTGGCGTACGTTGTTTCTAGCCAGTTTCTAGAAAATAGGGGTAGAAGTCCCGAGCGTGCACGTCCTAGGTATAGGTATAGGTGTATATATACGCTGGTAGGATATGCGAGGATGCGAATACGATTGGAAGCGAAAAGCTTAGCCAATGGCACGCGGTGCAATTTCAAGTAACGACCGCGGGAATACAGCTCCGGCCGAAGGGATCGGGCCCTCGCGCGGCTCTAGGGGGTGAGCGCACTTACGTCGCCGTGTACCGGGTTTCGCGCGGCGGGGGCGGGGTGGCGGGATCGCGAGCGGCGCTTCTTCCGCCGGTGTGAGGTGGGAATCGCGGCGCACGTATATACGCAATACCTGGTGTATCGCGTTAAACTTCGGGGTTAATTCCCCTCGTTACGGAGGTTCCCGTACTTTCTGGGGGGGGGGGGCAACTCGGCAGCGTTAGTCGACCACGAGCGACTGCATTGCGGAACTTATACGAGCCTAGGCTCTCCCCCTGGCTCAAGCGGTGGCTTCTTAGCCACCGTGCGGGCTCCGCGACAAATGTCCGCGCTATAACCCATTTCGCAATACCACTCGCGGCATATTAGCCGCATACCTCAGTTTTCGAAGGTTACTCGGTAGTCGAGAGCAGTTTCAACTTCCGGCTACCGAACGTTATAGAAAATCTCCCTGGGTTTTGCCGTTCTCGAGGTCCTCCGTTAGCGAATCGTTGGCCATCACATATATTACGCCGATGCCCCGCAGCTTTTGTCGAGCTTTCAACCGGAAGGTGATCGCGGGCGGTGGATTGAGCCGGTAAAAGTTTGTATTAAAGGCGACGTTTTAAATGGGCACAATCGATTACCGCTATAGGGGTGTACCGCGAGGTGGTGCGGGAGGTGGAGGATGGCGGGTACAGGGTGAGACGGATACACCGGGAGACGTATAAACCGTGGCTCAGGGCGTCTTGCTCAATGTGTTTCACCGTTGGATGAATGCGACATTGTGCTACGAGAAAAGACGCTAAAGAATGCCGAGGGAAAATGGGAACGAGGGGAAGCGGGGGGGAGAGACGAAGGAAAAACGCGGGAAAGGGAGGAGAAACGAGAGAGCGTAGGAAGGAGGGTTTTCCGCAAATCGCAGATGTAGGTAATTTCACGGTGTTGCCTCGCATTAATGCGAGATCAAGTCTGGCTACGCGACTCTCCGACGACGACGACGACGCCGTACGTACCCCTACATAGGTATACGCGCGCCCGGCCCGATGTTCGAATTATTTTCACGCCCGAGCCGTGGCCGACTTAATTTACCACACGACAGGTGAAAACTGGAAGAAAAAGAAGAAATTCCAATTTTTTTTTCCCTTTTCTTTCAATTTCGTCGGACGGGTTTCGCGCGCTCGGATTGAATCATTCGCTCGTAAACTGTACTAAATCGGTTGTAATATCTGATTATCACTTTCGGATGCCCCCCCCTTCCTTTACCCTCCGCCCCTCGCGCTCCCCGCCTTAATTTCCTCGGGCTCGAGGTTCTCGTTTTTCCTCCACCCTGAACGACGGGGATCTGCTTCGCCGATTTGCCGGGAGGAAATCATTAACAACCTCCTTTCAATTCGCGCGCTCAAAGAACCTCAGCCAAGCGTTGCGTTGCGTTAGACGTGGAGCCGAATTCTCCACCGTTGCCTACCAGGTATTACGTGGCTATAAAGTATACCGGTTACACCAACCGGTACACGTTACAGATACACGCGCGAATAGCCTTTGACGGCTCTGTGTTCGAGATGTAGCTTTTACTCAACCGTAGAGTTTCAGTCATAGCCGGATCGCACGCTCCAAGGAATTTGTAACGCCCGTTTGTGAACGGTTTCCGTATCGTCTTTTGAAAATTCAATCCTCAATCTATTCCCCACGTTCTACAGAGGTGGAAAAAAACAAAAAAAACAAAAAAAAAACAACAAACTAAACGCTACTGCGCGGCACACAGGACTCTGCGATAGTTGCGGTTAATTGATACGACCTTATGAGACGCGACCCTTCTGCGAGGGACGACCGATCGGCATATCTCTTCCGCTCGAAGAGTTCCGAATGGTCGACATGGGAATTCGGAGAACAACCGACGCCACGTTACCTTACCTCCGGAGGTACGGGACGTACGTACCTCGCAAACGCGCTGCAAATAATGGAAATATTTTTCAACCGAATATCAGCAGCGAGTTCGTTGCCCGGTTTCTCTCTTTCCCACGAGTACACGCCGCGAGGTTTTTACCTATCGTATTATGTGAAGCAATAAACGCGCCCTCGATCAAACTGCTCCCAGATTTGTTCAACATGAGAACTTTCCCATCTATTATGTACGTCTCTTATCCGCAAACGGATCGATCCGCGGCGTCAATCCTCGTCGAATTATTTTTTTCAACCTCGCCGAATTATACGTGCGAATATAATCGGTCCGGTCTCCGGACTTTGCGCAACGGAGACGATCGAATGAATTCCATCGTAACGAAGCGATATCGAATTTTTCCAACGTTCGGTGAAATCGCGACATGCATTTCCAGAAATTCTAAATATAACGCTACATTCGTAGGTAACGACGCGGTGCCGAGTACCGTACAGAGCGAGTATGAGAAAAGGAGTCGGGTGCGAACGTTTCCCGAGATTAAAATTTCCATCGACGGTTGGCGGAAAGACGAGGCGAGCAAGAAACGACGACGAGGACGACGACGCAGGCGAGGACGACGGCGACGAGGTGGCACAACATTCGAAGGGAGGGAAGGCGAGGCGAGGCGAGGAGACGAGGCGCGGCATACGCGTGATTAATACACGCGGAGCGACGAGTGACGGCCGTAGGAAGACGGGGGGGGTGGGGGTGGGGGTGGGAAGGGTGGTTTCGGGGTGGGAACCGGGAGAAGCTGGGGGCGGAATGATTGTGGGCAGAAGAACGGCTGCTCAAGGGTTGAGTCTCGAGGGAAATCAGGAGGCAGTGGGCCACGCGGGATAAACCACGGGGGTCTCTCCGTCGGGGCTCGCCAAAGTAGCTTGTCAATAACTTAAATCTCAATTCTAAGTTCCGTCCCAAATGGTTTTGACGATTCCTCGTCTCCCTTTATCCATTCTATCACAAAGCCCGTATCTGCCTCCGCGTGTTCTGCGAAAGCTCCGTTACTCGCTCGGAATACTCAGGTGAGGTTGGCTCCCCGGAACACCCTGTTCCACGGTTTTTGTTCCTCCCATCGCTGGCTGGCGCGTATCCCCGTCTATGCTGTATACCTACATACGTATATCGACTAGGCTGCACGTGATAAAAACGCAATATACTTTATAGCTTGTGGTGGTTTCATTAATATCAGCAAGAAGAGTGTACGGCGTACAGAAACTACGTCGAGAGACTTGCCTCAGGACTTGCGGTATCCCGTAGCTCCTGCTGCCGGTGGTGCTCCTGCGGGAGTTCCCTCGGGGCCAACTCGAGCTAGCGCTGATAAGACAAAAGTTGTTGCGCGATTTCGGGGGTAGTTATATAGCCTAGCATCACGCCACCGAACTTAGTTACAGGTTCCATACTTTATATCCCATCCGAAAGAGGTGCACACCAGGGTGGGTTGAAAAAAAATTTTTTTTTTTTTATTTTCTCAGCATGGGGGCAGAATTTGTACCTTATAAAAAAAGAAAATTTTTCAAATGTGAAAAAAAAAATTTTTCCATTATTTTTGTAATTCAAGTATAAAATTAAAAAATGACAGGCTCTGTTTTTGAGTTAAAATTGAAGTTGAGTCGGGGAGCCCGAGCTTTGCTGGAGTCAGCGTGGCCAGCAGCGTAGCGCTTTGTTGTGAGACGTCACCTTCGGGGCTGAGCAGAGGTGACGCCCCACAACAAACCGCGCACCCGTGGCTACCTGACTCCAGCAAAGCTTGGGCTCCCTCGTAGCCCGAGAAATTCGAATATTTCGACCCATGCATGGATTGCAACGAATCAAAGTGGGTCTACGACCAAAACCAAAACTCAAATTTATGCCAAAAATCGCGAAAAAATGGAGATAACTCGGTCATTTTTGCAGATAGATCAATTTGACTTGTGAATCCGAATTTCTGAGATCAAAAAATATATGAAAATACCATATGAAAAAATAACTGGAAAAAATATCAATTTTAGGTCAAAAATTAAGTATTTTAAAAATCGATCGTATGACACCTTGTAACGCATTTCGGTCTCAGGAACACGAATCCGTAGATCAAATTCAGCTACGAGCCTAATTTATGAATGGAATCCATGGCCACGAAATCACGTATTCAAAATTTCAATGCATCATCAAATTCCGATCATTCGTTCTCGAGATACAACGGGAAACGTGATGGCGGGTTACGCAGCCCGAGACTTCATATTTTAGCGGGCTGGGCCCGAGCGCTCTCTATCTCGTTCGTCTTTCTACCGCTTCGCGGCGTATCGCCTCGCGTCCTACGCTCCCACCACGCTGAGCTTTCTCGCACCAAAATCCATATATAAAAATCATTGGGCAAATGCAGTCCGCGCGGAGTTCGGAGCCAAGCTCCGGCATACCCAATCAAAACGAAGTTCGCATCAGCCAATGGGACTTCCTATTTTCACACGTGCTTCGGGCATCTTGACCGACGGCACGTGCCAGAATTTAAACATTATTTATGGCTTTTTAATAGATGATGAGGTGTGAAATCACAGTCCTTGTTTTTTTCTTGCTCCCACTGTGAGCAGGTGTCGGACGAGCTGTCAGCACCTGATATAGATCTTGTTCACACCTCGTAATTGAGTTATCCCTTTCATCCACCTGATCGGCGGCATCCTTTGGCGGCATTTCTGCGAATTCTACATATGTAACCGCAAACCGTTTAAAAAAGTATATATGTAAAAATTTAGTATTTAATGCTCAAGGTATACCCAACGAGTTCATTTCTGTCCATAAGGCCATACCGAAGCTTAAGACCTTTAATACAGAAACAGAGGCACCGAGTGTACATCGAAAAAAAAAAAAAAAAAATTCCAAATAAAATTTTTCTTTCATTGCATCGCGTTGTAATGCAATAAGGTAGACTGATAGATTTGTAATGGAACGGTCGGTCTTTGTAATTTCACACGCATAATCAGAGTTTTTTTTTGTCAATCTACCAATTTTTCCCATCGAGAAATCTCAATTTTTCTACTCCAAAAAGTGAAAAATTGGCGATAACTCGATTAATTTTATAGATGGATTCCTCCAATCAAAATACATGAAAATAAGATATAAACCCTATTGAAAAAATGTTGATTTCTGGGCCAAAACTGAAGTATTTTTAAAATCGATCAAAAGACACTTTTCTTACGTATTTTGACTCCATGAATCCAAATCTGAATGAAAAATTCATCTATCTTTAAAATTGACCGAGTTATCATCAATTTTCAGCTTTTTGAGGTCAAAATTAAAAAAATTATTTTTTAGTTTATCTTGATGTAATTTGAGCTCAGGAATTCGAATCCGAAAGAAAAATTGATCTGTCTGCAAAAATGACCGAGTTATCCCCATTTTTTCGCATTTTTTACCATAAAAATGGAGATATCTCAAAGGGAAAAAATCGTAGCTCAATTTGAGCAACGGATTCGTGTTCCCGAGGTCAAAATACATAAGAAAAGTGCCATACGATCAATTTGAAAAAATAAAAATTTTTGGCCAAAATTTGAGATTTTTCCAAGGGGTACCCCTTACGATTTTTTTAAATTTTGGCAAAAAATTTTTATTTTTTCAAATTGATCGTATGGCACTTTTCTTACGTATTTTGACCTCGGGAACACGAATCCGTTGTCCAAACTGAGCTACGATTTTTCCCCTTCGAGATATACTCGAATTTATGCCAAAAATCGCGAAAAAATGGGGATAACTCGGTCATTTTTGCAGATTGATCAATTTTACTTTTGGATTCAGATTCCTGAGCTCAAATTACACTGTGATAGACAAAAAAATCAATTTTTTATTTTTGACCTCAAAAAGCTGAAAATTGGCGATAACTCGGTCAATTCTAGAGATAGATCAATTTTTCTTCCAGATTCGGATTCTTGAGCTCAAAATACGTAAGAAAAGCATTTCAAACCGAAATAAAAAAATGATTTATTTTTTGACGCACCGGTGCGACGTCGATAGAATTTTTACGGCTTTAAAAATTCTGCAGGCGGCCGAGGGCGCGAGAGAGGGAAAAAATTTGGGTGTCTCCGTGAAATATTCCCATCGAATTCGTCACCGGTGGTACCGTACGAGCAATTAGACGAGCCACGCGGTGTGAATCTGGTGCGTGGAACGTCGAGGATCGGAGTTCAAGGTTAATGATATTTACTCCGACTGTTTAATCGACCCTTTCCCAACCCCCTCCGTATTCGGCGGAGTTACGCGTTACCACCGTGTTTCCCCGACGTCGTTGCACCGCGACGTTCTTCCGTCGCGGTGGGCAGGAGATTAATAATACACCGATCGAACGCGCGCACCGAGTACACGATATCCAACGGCGTCGTCCCACACCCACGTGCCATTCTCCGGTCTCTTTGTAGCACGTGGGGACGAGGAAGCGGCCGCCCGCCCGCCGTGTGAAGGATTAAATATTGGCCGCGATTCTGATTTATAGGAACTGCCGGCAGAAGCGGAACGCCGCGGACCGACGGAAAATGAAAAGGAAAACCGCGAGGGGTGTTCGCGTGTTTGTACCGCACACTGCACCGTGCATATCCGCGGTACGTCCTATACGACACTGGCAAATTTTCGTCGGAGTTTGAAACAATTTGTGCGAAAATAATTGAAAAATGAAAGCGGTCGCGTCGGTGGAGGAGGGGGAGGGGGAGGGGGAGGGGGAGTAGGAGTAATTGCGGGAGGGGGGGGGGAGAACTCATCGTGTCTCCGGTTATGGGTGTATAAGTACAAAGTGAAGCGCGGAGGAAGCAATTCGTCGAGACGATGATCGTTCGATATTTCAACTTCCGCGTACACGTCAGTTATACGTATACACCGTGAGTATTTCTACGGTAGACTCGCTTTTGCGACAAAGCGTTCCAATTTCGAGTGAAAATTAATAGAGCAATTACCCAGCTGAGAAATTGGGCTGTACGTACACTAGGCAGACATTTACGACGCTCCTCGTGTGTATCGGTGTACCTTACGTTTACGTATAAAGTATAGCGTGAGACCGGTGGTACAAAGAGATCCTTCCACCTTATAAGTGAACGACCTATTTATAAGGTATATACGCAACGGCGACGCGGCTATATACACCGCACTCTTATATCACCTTAACATTTATTTTCAGGGAAGGCTACTATCGCAGCGTCGTTTAAACTCGGTTTTACGATTTTTAAAGCATTATAACCCCGGGGTAGCCGCTGTCCCGAAGTGTACCGAGTAATTAATTACTTGTTAATTGCCTCTAATTAAGGGTAAATAACGAGAGATTCAGGTCCTGGTGATTTAACGTGCGAGCTCCGGGGTAGCAGCCGGTGTCCGAATATTATTTTTCGTTTTAGCCATCGCGCGTTGCGGAGAGTTGCCGTCGTTTATCGCGCCCCCTCCCTCTCCGCCCTCCCCCCCCCCCCCCCCCCGCGCGTATTACATGAGTCGAGTTTGAAGAGCTGGCGGATACATTACCCGAACTTCGATGCGGAAAAAAAACGACAAATGGAACAAAAAAAAAAAAAAAAGAAAAAGAAAATTGAAAAAGAGCGACGATAAAAACAACGGGAAATAAACACACCCCCCCGCGAATCAACGGGGCCAATCGCTCCCAATCACGGACAATCAGGAGCCAATCAGGGCCAATCCGTCGATCTTTGACCGCGCCGACCGTTACGGTGATCTCCCGAATCCCGTTTACTCTATACCGATACAAAAGTGATCGGGTTTCCCTGTATTCGCTGGGCTACAGCCGAGATGACGGAGGAAACCGGGTTGTCGGTGTAACACCGAGGGAGGAAAGAAAAGAAGAAAAGAAAAGAAAAAGGGGAACTTTCCCCGGTGTTCGTGTAGCACAGAAACAGAAGTCAACTTGTAATATAACATGGGTGTTGGTCGAACGAGGATCACGGTGGTACGGATGGCGCCTACGCGGAAGGGAAACTTAATGAAACGCGTCGCTGACGAATAGAACAACTAATTGTATCCGAGAGGAATTAATAAAAACGTCCGAAGCAATGACGCTCGATCGCCCGCACCCCCGCACCCCCGAAACCCCTGCGGGACGGCGTTATCCGTCCGGCGTTAAACTCCCGCCCGGTATAGTTCGTCGACGTTAACACCTGCGTGCGCCAGCCTCGTTTGTAAAGCGGCGGTTTCGGTAACCGTGACCGTCAAAATCACCGGCGTCACGATAATAATCGAGAGTGCTAAACGCCGTAAGAGACACTCGAATTTCTCGAGGACATATTTGATATCTCTGTTGAAAATAATCGTCGCCGGGGTACACGTGTTACATTAGCCTGATTATATTCTCGTCGCGCGAGCGCTGCGATATTTGCGCAGGACTTGGAAAATAAAATACCCGACGCGGAGTCGTCGGGGCGGCGGGGGTGGGGGAAAAAAAAAAAAAGGAACGTAGAAACGAGGGGGGTGGTACGAAGTGAAAAATGCGAACCGAATGCGTTGATAAAACAAGCTAGGCTTGGGAGACCGCGGCGGAACGCTCAATTGCTGCGGGGGTATCGAAGGGAGGGATGGGGCTCAATCGCGAGACCCCCGTCGACCCGGAGGTGAAATTGAAGGTGGGGTTCGCCGGAGGAGGAGAGGAGGAGGTAGGGAGGTAGAGTAGCGGATCTAGCCCTCGGGGAGGTTTTCCCCTTCCCCTTTCCCTTCCATTTTCGTTTCCCATTCCAATTCCGCTTATTCTCTCCCCCGTCGTATATACGCGCGTTCCGACTTCGTTTCCCCTCGCGGTAATCGATCAATTGAAAATCGCTCAAACGACAATCGATTTGAAATCAATTGGAGAGCTGCGGCGGGTCGGTCGGTACCGGTATACGCGGTGCGGCAACGGCGGCTGGTGTAAAACTAACTGGATACGTATTTCTCTCCGTTACCCCGGACTCGGATCTATCCCCCGTAACACCCTCGACTGTGCGGGGAGAACGCAACCCTCCCTCCCTCCCTCCCTCCCTCCCTCCCGCCCCGCAACCCTCGGAACATCCTCCGAAATACCCCCGGCCCTTTGTCTTCCGTCAGTTGAACACTGAATTTTGGTTACAGTTCACTCGATTCTCTCTTTTATTTAATTCCCGAACCCTATCCCTCCTCGTATATATTCACCGTTACTCCTGATATAACCCACAGATTCCCGGATTCCGGATGCTCAAAAACGTACGGTCGCTCTGTGTGTGTGTGTGTGTGTAGCCACGTGTCTCGTCTCCTTTGCTCTCCTAGGAGTCTTCTTTTTTATTTTATTTTATTTCTTTCCGCTTGGAATGTTGAATGCTTTACATTCGAAACATCTCATAAAAAAGAAAGGACGTTATTTATATGAGGTCCACCTCCGATGTAACCTTGCACTTGGAAAGGGGAAGAGGATGAATGAGAAGAAGAAGAGCGAGAAAGAGAGAGAGAGTCGGAGATTGAAGACGGTATTCAGAAGGATCCTCCGATGATCCCCGTTCGTTGAAACCCTTTGTTAGTCGGGCGAGCAAAGTGTCGAAGTACGAGAAGGGGTGCGTGGTGTGAGGAGGTAGCGGAAGCAGAGAGTAGGCATCTACAAAGGACAAAGAGTGCCGCCGGCGCTAATTTGCGCGGACGAGAGAGGAACGGTGTCGAGTGGGGGTGGGTTTGAGAGGGTGGGTTTCTGGAGGGCGACGCGGCGGCATCCGAGGGGTCCGAGGGACGAGCGGAGCCAGACGGAGACGATCCTAATTCCGGATAAACACCTTTTCGTTATTTCCATGGTCCGCGTCGCACCGCGAACACTTTTTTCCGTCGGATCGTTCGTTCGGGTTGAAAGATGGCCGCAAGATTACACGTTTCTCGGGTGAAGTGTGGGTTGCGTCAGTCACCGTTCCTATATTCACATCGGAGGAGAAAAAGTTCTTTGTTCCTCCCAACAGGTAGGAAGGAGAGCGGCGAATTTTATTGTAGGATCGGTCGCGCGGCCTTCAGGCAAAAGTATGCGTAGGGTGTTTGTTTTTCATTCCGAAAGTCTGAGGGGGCTACGTAGACGACCTCGGGGTCCAACACCCCCGGGCGTCGGTACCGGGGGCGGGTTACGCGACGCAAGGTTTACTTGGAAACTTAGAGCGTCTAAATATCCGACGGCGATACGACGCGGGAGGGAAAGGAGAAGGTGCAGGGCGCCTCGGTAGGGGATACGCGCGCCAGATGTGCCTTCGGAGGACAGTTCCTTCTCTCCTTATCCATCCGTTCTCGGATCCTCTCGTCTCTATCTTCGAATTTCTCACTCGCCCTTTTCCCCTCCCCTCCTCGCCCCTCCCCGTCTCACTCTCTCTCTCTTCATCTCACTCACGGGGACCTCTACTACGCCACGTGTCGCCCCCGTCGCTTCCGCCGCTACCTCGTCTTCGGCTGGTTAACGCCGCAACTGATCCGGACACTAAATAACGAAGGAGCTTGCGAAAGATTTAGTCGGCAGGGTCTCGATCGAGTGAATTGATAGTTAATTACTGCGACTCCGTACTTGGGGGGGGGGGGGGGGGGGACCCGCGTAGCGGCGCCCAGTCAACGAGAGGGAGAAAGAGCGATAAAGAGGACGAGGGAGGGTAAGAGGTGGAGGGAAACCATATAATAGATGGGACGCTGCCGCGAATAATTCAGGACGTTCGGTGGCCGCGCGGATTTTCGTGTCCCAAACCGAGTCGAAGGGACGAGGAGGATTCCCCGGGTCCAGAGGCCACGGGAAGCCGAACTAGCTCCCGGTTGATTTCAGCTTTCTTCGGAGGAATCTCGTCATCCGTCTGCTTCGCGAGGATGACGAGACGCGGGCGCGAATGTTCTCGGGTAATTTAAACGGTAAATATGCCGCGCGATACACCGCAATAAACGCGACGCGGGGGGATTTCATGGGTGATTGATATGGCAAACGAGAGACATTCCTTCGTCTGAAATCGCAGTCTGCAGCCGTTATGATATTCGAGCAATTTACGCCCAACTCGAAATCCACCGCTCAGACGGTGTCGAAATCTTCTAATTGTCTGATAAGTGACACCCGAGGGGCGGAATTATTAGCGACTCCGTGCAGGCCGCGAATACCGCCGTGATAATATATTCGCTTGCCGAAAATGAGGAAGATAAATTCACGCTTTCGCTTCTGAAGCGATCCTTCGATTCTGTTTCACGGTGCGAAAAGGATTATATGTATATATCCAACGTTCCTCGCCACGTCGATTCGAGTCGGTGGTGGATTTTGCGGTGTATTTCGAAAGCTGCTCGGTCGAGATTGGTATTACGCTCTGAAAAATCGGTTCGTTACAAAGGAAAATACCGATCATAGGAACAAGCCGACATATCGCTGGGCGGCGTTGGAGAGAAAGAGTTTTCCTTTCCTCATCGTCCATCACTCCGGGGGGTCACTCGAGTTGCACAACTACAATTAATTTTCTTTTAATACGGGAGATTAATGGATCCGCGAGGTCTGCGCGTCGGGCCGCAGACAAGGCTTTCACCCGCGGGTCGGTATACGCTATTGTTTAAAAATTTGTTCGGATAGTGTGTGGGCTCGGCTGGCATCTTCGAAGCGATCAATCGCCGCCCCTGCCCGGGGTATAGGAGAAGTCGAGTTAGATCTTCATCCGCCCCCGCGGAAAAATCCTCCCGCTCCTTTGTTTTTTCAAACCGAGTGATCCCTCTTTCCCGACTCTCCCGCCCCTTAATTCCGCAGCTTCCGTATCTCCCGCCACCACCACCGCCACCTCCCTTCATTTATACGCGAAAAGAAATCGTGGTGTAGCGGCACGAAGAGGGTTGTGCAGCGGTAGCGGCGGTATAGGAAGTCTTTTGGCGTAACGTTAACCCGCACGCGTTTAGCAGCGCCGCTTGAATATTCCCTCAGAGTCCCCCGAGGAACCTTCGCTTCTTCGTTTCTTATTCAGAGTACACCTACATATTTCATTCATTCATGTATATATTCCATCTCCCCCCCCTCGACCCCCGCTTACCCCGCTTACCCCGCTTACCCCGTTTCTCCACCGTTTCCAAAACCCTCGGCGTCGCGTAAGACCGTACCACGTACAGAGGCAGCGGTAGTCCTCGGCCTCGGCGCCCTCCACGCCGTGCACACTGGAAAAATCCCGATGATTTGTGCGTCTTATCTGCATTTTAATTACTTTGAATAATTTCTGAATAATCATTGTTCTAGAAAAGCGTGAGCGAGAGAGACGCCGTTCCACCCGCAAACCTCCGCCCCCTCCCACCACCACCACCACCCCCAAAAGATTCTTATATAAACCAACCCGGTCGCGTTTTTCCATTTCTCGTCTTTTGACCCGGCTGAAAAATTATTGGCGTTACACGCAAGTGCCTTTTTCTTTTTCTTGTTTTTTCTTTTTCTTTTCCTTTTCATTCAACTGCCCAAAGATCGACAGCGATAACGACGCAGGCACGCGATAATAGATCCCGAACAATTTTTCGTTTATTCATTACTACGTAGGCGGTATAGTTTTACCGTGGTTATTTTCGCGAATCCCTGTTTATATAACGGTGTAAAAATTTTTCCGCGTATCGTATTACTGTATATCGCGCACCTTTTAGCGTTCTAGCTCGCCGATGGCGGTACAAATGATTCTCGTAACCGTGGACATTTATCAAAGTCTCGAACCAGTCAAAACTAAATCGCTCAACCCCGTCGACGACTCGACTACTAGAGCGTTAGAGACAGCGCGGCACGGGCGCGCGTCGAGCAGCGGGAGGGTTATTTTTCTTTTACGCGAGACGAAGGGTTGGGTTTTCCTGGGTTGGATACGCGCCCCCCCTTCCCCCCCCATTTTCCCTTTTTTGCACCACCCCTTCCTCGTTCGAACGGGAAGAAGGGTGGCCGCTTATTAAAAACCCTTTGGTTTCACGGCTTCGCGACTTTTTCGCCCTCATCTCGCTTCCTCGCCGCTTCTGCGGGGATACGATCTACAATAGAGGTCATTAAGATTCTCCTGAACGTTATAAATGGCGTGAAACGGATATTATATTCGCACAACCGACGCACTACGGAGAATCCCCTGTGCAGATTGCACACCCCCTTTCGCATCGCCCCACATCCAAGGGTCGCCTTTGGCTACCGACATCTGTCGGCTACTTTTGCACAACTATCGAACTTCACCCCGGCCGCACGATGCCAATAATAATTACCTCCACCGTCTGATAATTGAGCGAGTAATTTGAATCGATCGAAATATTTTTATATTTTTATAACGATAAATATTCCCGCGTCTGGTAAACATATTCCGTCCGCGCGATTTGCCCCGAGAGCGCGCGATTCGGGTAGGTATACGGATAGAAGGGATTTTGATTAGGTACGTAAGTTGCGCAGCGAGCTGCTACTTCGGAGGGGTTAATCTTCATCGAACACGCGATGTTTGTATAAAACGGTTCTTCTCCCCGATGTTGTTACTGGCGTGACGCTATTTTGTGAAGAACGACCCACTAAATGCCGCTGGAAACGAGGAGATGGATCGTCGAGGATAAAACGCCGATAATAAATAAATAAATAAATAAATAAACGAACCGGGGGGGCAAATAAATTTGAACGAAAAACGATACTTGCAGCGGCACGTACATACATACATACGTCGTTTATATCCGGCTCGGAGGAAATGCCTAATTTAAAAGGCCGCCGATCGTATTTATACGGAAGTATAAAAAACAAATCTGGCTTACGAGGAAAGGCTTAGAGAAAAATAACTCGGGTCGTAGGGCGACCCCGCTATGATCAGTTGGGGGTTTAAGCCAGTTCCGTTTTAGCGGAACCCTTTTTCGTGTTAACCCGACGATCGTAGCGGTTCGGTTAACCCCCATTGTTTGTTGGATGACAAACGTCGATTACATACGCGGAGAGAAAGGGAGCGAGAGAGAGGGAGAGGGAGAGGGAAATGAACAGGCATCGGCGGAGGTCGTAAGCGCCCCCAGAAAACTTGGCAAGCCGATTTCATAATCCGATATCATAAGAACCATTTATACCGTAAACCCTTTGATCTTCCCTCAGGACTCTAATTCCGCCCTAGCGTGCCTCTACGCTCGCTGCCCTATACAACATCCCGTCAGGAATTTTAACCAATCAAAAGTTAGTTTCCAAGTCTGAAGCTCCTCCGGGATCAGAGGAAAGAGAGCATTCGGGCGTGACTCTTAATCGTTTTTCATACCGTTTTGTACACCGGAATTAAAGGTAATTTATCGCGTTAAGATTGTACTCGCTACAACTCCGGTGTGCGTGGCTGATAAAATTTTTTTTCGGACGAACGATCGCGTATTTTTTTTCCGTCCTCTCCTTCCCCGCCTCTTTGTTTTTCGTGACACATATAAATATCTTTGATCCGGCCGGGCCTCAGCTCGCTGCAGTCGGGCAAATTCCATTTGGGGACGTTGCGCTGCATCGGAAAATAAAAAGCAGGGGTAAAAGGAATCTATATAGAGTCCCGCCGCGAGGGAGAGAGAGATTCGATTAAAAGACCGAGAGAAGAAACGAGTTCGGAGTTTTGGTATGCCGGACAGAGTCGGACATAGTTGGACAGAGAGTTGTACCTACCCTACCCGAGCAATCCGAGCGAGCACATCCAGCCGTCTCCTTCCGCTCCTCCTATTTCTCTTCCCTCTTCGTCTCCTTCGCCTTCTCCGTCATCTTCCTCTCCTCCTCTTCTTTCTCGAGTTCCACGAGAAGTTCGGCGGGCGATTCGCTCGCGCGGTTGGACCGCAGCCTAATTTCAGACGGTAGCCAAGGAAAGAAATGTTTGCCGAAATCAAGCAATCAAGCCCGAAACGGGGCAGATTATTCCTGGCATGAATCTCCTCTCCCTCTTTTTTTTTTTCTCTTCCCTCCCTCCTCCACCCTTCCGCGCCACCTCCCCCCAGGTTTTCCGCCCTTCGACGGTTCGCCTCGAATCGACGTCGGGGCGCGCGTAGCCTGCAGAATTAAAGGATACGCGGAGCGCAGCGGTCACCGGGGTTCACTCGGTCGCTCGTTAGGGATGCAATTCTACCCCCTCTCCCCCCCCTCCCCGCCGCCCCGTTCAACCCCTGCCCTCGGCGTCACCGCCGCCGCTGCCGCCGCTGCAGGGTGGCGAAAGACGCGAGGACGGGATGCTGAAAGCTCTCGTCTCACCCTCCGTCGTATACGTTTCTTTCCTTTTATTTTAGGTAATTAATATTTATACGACGACCCGCGGCATGCAAACGGCTCGGTACTTCCAACCCACCGAACCCCGACCTCCCGTTCTCCCTGGACCCCGTAGGTAGCTACGTGCCGAGTATATGTTTTGCATTCCCTCGCCTTTATACGGCGCAGGTAGATGTGACGGCGAAGCCATTCTCCCACACGTTGTTGCACTCGTTGTCGTATATCGTTATTGATATTAATGTATGTGCGCGGGGATCGACCGGCGGAAGGGAATATATACGGATGTCGAGGGGCGACGGATCCGTTAACGGGATGGGTCGTAAATAGTTGATCCGGGAGACGTGGGCAATATTAAAAGTGCCCCCCCCCTCCCCACGGTATACGTTCGCGGGGTAGGAATATCTCCGATGTAGACGGCGTCGCGAAGGGTTCAATTTATGTTGCTTATCGTTTCATCTCGAACTGCGCCCGATCACCTTCGAGGAGAATCATTTGGGTGTCGTCAATTCCGCAGCTTCTGGAAAACCGAAGGCCTCTCTCCTCACTACCCGCGGTTCCTGTGGGGACCGTTTTGAGTTTTACCGAACGATCCCCCGTCCGCACCCTTACCTACCCCTAACTTCCGCTATATCGATGTACGGAACCCTCCCGATCATGAATAAATTTTCCGTCGTCGCCGGGTCGTATCTGGGTGAAAAATTTCTCTACTCGATTCATAAAAATTTTGAGACCGAGACTCGGATGTTATTTTTTTTTTTTCTTTTTTTTTTCTCGTTTGGTTTGTTTTTCCGTTGACAAGCGGCGATACGGGGTGTGTCAATTTTAAAGAAAAACTTCGGAGTCGCAGGTGTATAAAGCCAAGGCGGAGTTGGGCGGGTGTACGTTGCGCATCGAGGGGCGCGGAGAGGGGTGGTTCCGGTTCTTTCGTCGCGTCGCGTCGCGGCGGGTCGTTCTGGCGTGAAAAGTAAAGAGAAAGTAAGAAGTCCGCGTCGTAGTTAACTTGATTAATTGCATATTTATGTATCAGCCCACTTAGCCGAGTCTTCTTAAGCTCGCCTTCGCCTCGCCCCGCGTCTCGCTTCTCTCCGCGCGCGCTCGCCTCCTCCACTTTAACGGTGAAATAATGCAGGAGAAATAAGGTCGGTTAAAATGTTTAGAGAATTAAGCCGGCACAAGCCCTAAATCACGCTACCGCCGTCCCACCTACCCGCCTCCGCCCTCGACTCTCCCCGCTACGCTGCGACCCGGCCAACACCGAGACCAACCCCTCCCCCCCTCCCCCTCCCCCTCCCGCGTAACGGGGAGAAAGACGAGGGAAACACGATGAAAGCTGCAAACTTTAAAAAGCTCCGCAAATCTTAAATAAGCCAGGCCGAAGAAATTAGTGGTGCCGCCGCAAAATTAAAAGCCCACCCACCGTACGCCGGAACGTACACACAATTATACGTTATACCGTTACGTCATACACTCCGTTCCGCCTTCGTACACCTAAACGCCCTATCGACGCGGGGTGTTAGTTTTAGCCGGTGTACCGGTAGCCGTCTTATAAATATGCCCGTGTTGCCTAGGCGTACACCGTACACCGTACGCCTAGATATTATACGCATTATTATACGGCGTAGTCTAGAAAGGCGCCCCCCGTGCATCTCGCATCTCGTTACGGGGGAATAAGGTTGCCGCGCTATAGCGTGGCACGTTAATAACAGGCGGCAGCCTGGCTTAACCCGCATTAAACACGTCCCTCGTGCCATCGGGCTACGTATTCCTCGGAGGGAAAGAAAGCTTCCGGAGAACGAACAGAAATAGCGGAGGGTGAGGGGGAAGGGGGGGAGGGGGAGAGGTGTGTGTGCCCGCGAATTAGGGAGTTTCTTTAACGAACAATTTATTGACTCGAGGGCGTTTGTAATTATCGACAACGACAAACATCGCTAACAAGAAGTAGAACAACGCCCCAGAGTTGCGAGTCTTTTCGAATGAATGAAGAGCGCGTGGAGCGCGGACCGAGATTTCGGAGAGTAGGTAGGTACGTGTAGTGATTTATCTAGATGAACGGTTGGCGGAGATTTTCATTGCGACGAACGAAGCTGCGAAACAGAAATCCAGAAATCTTCGAGTCTTTGCCTCGCGCATTGTGCTTCAATCGGACATGAACTTCTCCAGAGAATGCGAGTTATTTAAAAGTAACGTATCACGTACTCGTGTGGTGTGAATCTTTCGCGCGAGTCGATATATTAGTACGATATATTATAGCGGTTGAGGGGGGGTGTCGGGGTGGGTGGGGTGGGGGGAGGGAGCGAGTAGGCACGTAACCGTCTCTGGTTCGGATGAAAAGCCTTCCGTTCCGAGTTTGGCTAGATGGAGAGAACTGGTGGCGACGCGTGTCACATTTTTATTCGCAGCGTAGAACGCCGGAGGACCGTCGACTCCGCCGCGGCTGAGTGCATCTCAAACATACGTGCAAATAAATTTGACGCTGGATATGCCCCGTCAAATACAGCGCCGACGCTCGACGATTTTCTAACGCAATATACACACACCTCGATATATACCGCGGAATCACGGCTCCAGAAAACCATACCACCTCTATCATTACGAGTGTGCAGCACGGAGTACCTCGAAAGTTGAACATTTTTTTTTTTTTCACGCGTAGGAAGTGAAAATTATTGGGATCAGATTCGGATTACGACCGTGTGTCGTTCGTTCGTCGAAAGACGTCGAGAGTTCGGAGAAATAGTTCGTTTGAAGCAGAACGAGCGGCGAGAGGTGGGAGGGGTGGGTTGATCGAGCAGAAGGAAGGGATGTTCTCGACACCCGGATCGGGGTATGGCTTGATTCGGGCTTTTGCAAGGGTTGGGGGGGTGGACGGTGGCGCGGGTCGGTTCGGTGGGTCTCCATCAAAGGGCGATCCGGCGCAACGATTTCTAATTAAAAATAAATCCGCGTGGATGTTACCGTTAGCCACTTAGGCAACGATCGCATTAAAATAAATTATTTAAGTTGTAGCAATTCCGCGGTTCCCCGATGGCTAATATCCGGATAATGGAACGAGGTGGTTTGGCGCGGAGTTCCCTACCGCCGCCGCCGCCGCCGCCGCCGCTCTCGCGCTACCAAGACGCCAAACGGAGGGTAATTTTCGAGGGTGAGTAACCCCTCGGTAATTGATAAAGAAGCGCGGAGAGTAAAATAATTCACCCATCGAACCGTACGTGTAGACGACACACGCCCTCCGATTCGCCCGACTCTCGCCTTTCACCTTCAGCGTATGAGAATACCTCCTCGCGCATTCACAGGTCGGCGGACGGTACACACCTACGGCGTATCCTTCCTTGTGTGGGCGAGCCCCGTGTCGCCGACTCTACCCTTTCCGCGCTTCGTCCCCCTCAAGAGCGACGGTTTCAAATCCTTAGAACCCGAAAGCACATACTTGGGGTCTCACGCGGAATTCCTGGAAAGATTAAGACGCGCCGGTACCGCAGGATTCTCAACGTCCTCCCTTATTCCCTTCGTTTCATTCCCGAGGTTCTTCTTCTTCTTCCCCCCGCGCGCCCTCCGCCCCGCGAAGAAGGGGAATAATTTTGCGAAGGCCTAGAAAAACACGAGACGGTCGCCCGCGCCCCCGTCCCTTGTCTCGGTTCGGCCGGCGCGATACCTCGTTCGAACGAGGGGGAGGAAGATCGAGGAGGGGGGTGGGGGGGTAAGAAAGTCGAGTCGGTAGCCACGGGGCGGAGGAGGGGCGAGAGGAGGCTCAATTTCAATTTCAAGTCCCGAGGGTGTCGTTGCGAAACGAATATAATTATACGGAATAATTGTGAAGGAAGGAGGGGGGGGGACTCATGGTCGCGGTGCTTTGACGGCGGCGATGCCAGCCAGGCACCGAGTACGGCGTTTCGCTGCTGCGGTGCTCGGCTGCTGCAGGATACGTCGTATACCGCTCCCGGTACTCCCGGGCTAGTGCTTCTTCTTCCAGTTTCCTCCGTCTCCTATTCCCGGTGCCCGTACCAACCCTGTACTCCTACCGCTACCACCGACTACTCCTCGTTGCCTCGCCGGTCTCTCGCCTACTACACCCGAAAGATAGCAAGCTAGTGTTTAATGGCTCGAAATTCCTCCCGTTGCGGAATGCCTTGAATGAAAATTAAGTCAAACGTAGACTGAGAGTAGACGAGGAGGAGTTGCCCGGGGAAACGAGAAGCGGGAGTCGAACGGTAACGGCGATAACGGCGAGCTAGCTGCGATATTCGCTCTTCATCATATTTATAAGTCTTCCGCTCGTAATAAATGTGTCGTATATGAATACGGGGGAAGAAAGAAAAGCGAGAAAGAGAAAGAAAAAAGAAAAAGAAAAAAAAAAACTGAACAGAAGCGGAGAAAATGTGTGATTTAAAATCATTTTTCCTCCCGCGCCGTATATCCGAACTCGTGCGAATCGTGTACATACAATATTTACGCCGGCCGAATCGAATCGGTCAATTGAAAGGAGTGAGGGAAAATAAACGTAGGGATTTCTAACAACGACATTTTCACGCTCGAATACCTCCGTTGCCGTACCTCCGAGTTCTCTGGACTTCCTATCTCTTCGTATCGAAGAAAAACTGGCACTCCTAACACACGGGCGGCTGTAGCTGCCGCGTTGACCCCGACGTCGACGAAAGGTTGAATTTATTCTCCGTGCCGTATACGTCTGTTTATTTATCTACAGGCGAGTCCGAGATCTCGGTAAAAAATTTTCCCCCAACTCGAGGCAGGGGTATAGCTGTATCTCGGATAAATCACTTATCGGAAATTCGCAACCGATCGCCAGCGGAGTAAGATTCGAGACGGCGTCGATTTAATGTACGGGATTTTTCAGCCTCTCTTCTCTCGTCACACCTACAGCGAAACTCCCCTTCGACCGGCATCGCCGACCTCCTTCCTCCCTTCCTCCCTCCCTCCCTACCGCCCGGCCTCTCCCACTTTCCAAAACTCGCTGGATGGAAATACAATTTTACGTTGATCATCGGGAATTAGCATAGGAAATTTATGCTCGCTATAAATAACGCGTTTATCGTGGAAATTTATGCGATCTACCGCCCGCCTATCGGTGCGAGGTATCGGTAGGCGTTCACCGACTCTGTAATACCGCGTATTTATACCTATACACATTATACCGTAACAACCTGTATCGGTATCGCTGGTTAGAAAATCCTTCTCGATTATACGGAATTATATTTACTCATTACCCCTCGCACCCCGGGCGAAAATCGTCCCGGTCTCCACCCCCGTCCCACAATTCGACGATCCCGAATCAAAAACACGTATTTCATCCGATTTTATCCACCGAGGGAAGAAGGTTGGAAAAATAAAAAAAAAAAAAGAAAAGGTATCCGGGGGTGGATCGGACGATACATCGCCGCGCGTCGTTTCGCCCGAACGGGGTGAGCAAAGCCCCTAGGAACGGATAAATACCCGGTCGCGGGGAACAATGCGGCCTTGCGGCGGTCGAGCGGCATCGCGGGGATCGACGCCTCGTTGTCCGTTTGCTGTACCGCCGAACAACGCGCGGGGAAGCGTCGACGTCCCGGTCCAGGGCGTGCATGCGTGTAATCGTTGCATTTTGGCTGCCCGCCGCATCGGTCGAAACGCGGAGCATTTCGCCGACGCACACTCCACCGGCCGACGTCACGTACGATACGCAACCATTTGCATACATATAGGTTCATTATGAATCTACCTACTCTACAAATCGCCCCTATCGGCGTAGGCTCGTTGCACCGAAGAGGGGGAAGCGTCGTCGGTAAGCGCCGGGAGTAGAGCTTTTATTTGTCCGGGTATATATTTTTTTTTTTTTTTTCCCGCCCTCTCCCAAGGCCAACCAGTCGGATTCCCACGAATCCAATCAGATTATCTATCCCGATATTCGCGAAAAAAGATCACCCGGGAATATCGAGTCTCGATTTCGCCGGAACCACGGTTCTCTACCTACGTGTACCGCGTACACGTTCTTCCCGCGGCCGCTTTCAACCCCCCCGCCCCCGACGCGGACAATTACGAATCGCAGAGGGCAACCCTCGTCTCGAATTTGACGAGACTAGCTCGGGGTGTCCGGACTCGCTCCGAAGTTCTCCATTATATTCCGTGGTAGCGGGTTTCGCGTCGGCTAGCCTTATGTATAGGAATTAGAATTAGGTGGGTCGGTAGTCGACGGTCGATGAGCCGAGGGATCCGGGTAGCGTAGGATAGAATAACGCGCTGCAAATGCTAATGAAGCGTAACACGCCAGATGTAATTCGCCGAATACGTCGGCGCTTCTACGCGGCTATACGCCGATCGGTGCGTTTACTCTCCTTCCCTCCCCTGGACAAGCGTTGAAATAAAGAGTAAAAAGTTGATCACTTTTTTCGATCAATTTATCCGCCTCTCTTCCCGGAATTATTCTCCCTCAGCGTCCTGTACGCGGGGGATGTATCGACCCCGTTCGGATCGCAGGTGCGGATTACGCGGGTCGTCTAACTCCGTCGTTGTATCACGAGCACCGGGTTCTAACTCTGTACGCGCGTACGTGTGTACGGATAAAGGTATAATATCCCGCGGATCTATATACATATACGGGGAAGGTAAACGTGCGACGACACACTCGAAACGGCTAGCGTGTACGCTCACGCGAAACACACACACACACACACACAGACGTGTACCGCGTGTATTCCCTTCTGCTTAGCGTCGCGGGGTACGGCGGAGTCCGACGGAGGGTAGGGGGGTCGGGTTGGGTGGCGGTGGCGGTGGCGGGGATGGGCAGCGAATCAATGAACGTACTTTCGCGATACAACGGAGCGTACCGCGATTAACGGCGACACGACGTCGAGTCACGTGTCCCGTAGAATCCGTCGTTACGCTTTCTTGACGTCCGACGATCGCCAGCTCCCGAATATCGACGATCGCCGATCGAACGTGGAAAACGACGGCTTCGATCCGCCGGCGCGGTCGACCCTTCCCAACGACCCCGACGAATGGGGATGATTTTTTCCCGCGAAATTTATATTTTCCTCCGCGGCGGGCCTCCCACTCCGCGCGAAATAGCCGCGCAGCCCGATACAACACCCCTGCTCCCGTAGTGAAGAGGAGAGCGAAGCCCTTCTTCTCGCCGAAGCTCAGCTGCTGACGCCGTCGCCGTCGACGTCGACGTCGCTTCTAACGCTCCGCGCGCCCTCAACTCTCGACTCGCAACCTGTCGCCGGAGCAACTCCGAGATACATTTCGATACACGTCTCCTAGTCACCCCGCTAACTTTACTCCGACGTCGTCGAATCTGGTAAGACCAGCTGTTAGTCGGAGTTTATAAGACGCCTCTGGATAACCCGTGACACGTGACGTCGCGGAATTCACCTATTCCCGTATAACATCAACCCGCCGCATCCCTCCTCATACGATGTACACTCGTTGATATTCTCACGCAAAACGACGCGTCGGCGGCGGTTTCCGGGTACCGGTCGGTTTTCGGGATTATTTTTTTTTCTCCCACACCGCGACCAGTCCGCCGAACGGGAATAAAAACCGCGGTGACAATCCCTTGTGAAAAGTGCAGTGATCACGCGGAAGCTTACATCGTTCGCGTTCTATTTTTTTTTTTTTTCGTCCGCAAGTGCGTCGCCGGTCGACCCGGTTAAAAATTAGCCCCCCAAAAATATTCACCGATGAAAAACTGAAAACTGTTTTTCCATCCGAGTGGAACGCGGAGCCTGCGTGGAGTCGGGAAATCGGATTCGGCGTCCGGTATATCGAGGTGGTCCTGCGTCTCCGATATAACTGCGTTGCGTGCGTGACGCGGTGTTACGTGTGCCGGGGGGTCCACGTGAAAGAAACGATTCGGTACGAGTCGTCGTCGTCGTCGTCGTCGTCGTCGTCGGCGTCGTAACGCGGTCCCGCGGTGTTTGTTTCCCGCTCCGGGAAGGTTGAAGCGCGCACCAATTTTCCGCGAATCCCCCCCCGCGGACCCGCGCAGCCCCCAGCGCCGTCGCTACAACCCCTACACACAACAACCCGACGAAGCAACCCCCACTCCGAATCGCACAACAGCCAGAGCGGAAGTAGTAGTCAGTCGGCGAGCGACCATCCGACATCACGGTTAGCTTCTCTCTTTGTTCTTGCTCTCGGCGAGAGGAAAGACACGAGTGAGGAGAAGATATTGTCGTTGCGTAGTCGCTGTCGTTGTCGTCGTTTGTTGTGTTGTCCCCTCGTTATCGTAGCGGTCGTCGCCGACGTGGTAGTCGTGGCCCGTGCGCTCTAGCTCGTCGTCGATTTCCCCATCGCCATACGTTCCACTGGCACGTTTAATCGTCGAACGTCGCTCGATCCTCGGTACTGCTGTAGTTTACTCGTTGTTACGTTTTACGTGATCGATTGGACTCGTGATTTTACTGGGTAAACGGATATTTTCGCCGTTCGTTATCAACGTGCGCCGTACCGTCGTCTGAAACGGAGTGCCGCACGTGGCCCCGCGATCTTAAAAAAAAAAAACAAATAATAAATAAAAACGTTGACCGCGTTATAAATTTCATACTTTTATATCCGGGAATGACTCTCGCTAATTGCTGACCCGCCGCCGCAGTGCTCGACGATGCAGGTGTATGATAATTTAGAAATTTTGCCGCGAGTCGTGAGTCGCTGATTAATATATATTTATCCATCGTCGCAATCGCGAGTTAATCTATACAGTTAACAGTTAACAGTTGTACAAGTTGCCTGCAGTTACACCACATTTATACAGTTATAACAGTTTTTTTTAAACCAGTCAATGACTCGGACACTGGGATAGTAGTTTGAGTCATTGCGATTTGCGAAATAAACGAAAAAAAAAAAACAAACATCAAAGCCCAAAAACTAACAGGTGCGATAAACTAAAATCACGAAGCGCAGACTTCGACCTGTGGACAGAGATAAAGTGTTTGAAGAATTTTAATGGATGTAATCGACGAACGTCATCGGCGGAAGTAACGCGAAAAGGTGAATTCAACGTCGCGCAGTAAGCACGTGAAAAGGGTATCCAATTGAAAATCGCCGGGCTACCGGAAGCCGGTCTGTTAAATAAGTTTCGCCAAACTCGATCTTCTTCCCGTTGACACACGGCGTTGCTTCGAAAGAGAGCGAGCGAGCGAGCGAGAGAGAGAGAAAGAGAAAGATATAGAGAGAGAGAGAGAGAGAGTGAACGGTATCGCTCCACGACACCCTCAGGCGGTTGTACTTGTTGAACCGGCGAATCGGGTGACCGTTTGTGGCTAATAACAGTTCGCTGCGGCACAACAGCTGAATAAAAGTTTCTCTCGAAAACTTGGCGTCGAAGAGCACGTGGTACCGACGAACCCTCGAACCCTCGAATACTTTGGGGTAGTGCCTTTGCCTTGGCTCGAGTTTATCGGGACGCCCTTCGGTCGGTGAACCCCGATACAGACGACCGTGACGCGAGTGGAAAGGGCGAAGGTCCCGCGGGAAGAGAGTAAAAAGGGAAGGAGATCGGAGGCGGAGGCAGCGGAAAAGGACGGTGGTTGCGGTCGTCCTGAAGCCAGGGTATCTAGATTTGGGGTGGCATCGTCACTGCAGGCGACCTCCGCCTTGGCTCCGAGTGCACAGGGCCCCGGGCCTGCTGTGGTGGGGTGCCTGGTTGGGGTGTACCCCTGCTCGTCCACGGGGCCCAGGGGCCCCGCGTCGTCTCACCTCCGGGCTATACACTCGATCCAATCCGGGCAACAGCCCGGCTGCAGGGCCTGCTGCTGCGGGCACAACAACCAAACTTCGGTACCTCCGCCTCCTCCGCCGCAGGTACAGCTTACGAGTCAACGCGGCGGACTGTCGCTACGGGTAGCGAGGGTGGCGTCCACCACCTCCGTCCGAGCCGTCCCCTACGCCCACCCCCAGCACCAGGGACTGGGGCAAGAGTGCAGGTACGTCCGAATGCGTTGTTTGGTTGGTTGTTTTTTTTCTTCTTCTTCTTCTTCTTCTTCTTCATCTTCTCGCCTCCGATTCGAGGATAGGAGCGAATTGATCGAGCGGAGCTCGTCTGTTTGGATTGCGCTTCAGGTGTAGGGAGGAGACGGGCGCAGTGGGTGGAGGTGGTGCGCACATCCTCGGCAGCCCGATGCTGTTCGTCCCGTTTACGGTGCCCACCTTCCCTGCCGCCACGCATCCGACATCGCATCAGAACTCCCACCAGAATTCGCACCAGACAACGCATCAGGTGCAGCAACAACATCAGCAACAGCAACAGCAGCTGGCCAACAGCCAGACTGGCCAACAGCAGAGTCAGATTAACCACCTCAACTTGAATCACCTGAATCACTTGAACCAGGTTTTACCCCAAGGTTCCGCGCAGCAGCCGATTCACAGTACGAGCTGTTCGCCGCAGCAGCAAGCCGCGACACCGAACAAGGTAAAAAATTTAACCACGTGACGAAATCTTCGAACGATCGTCGTCGCCGTCGTCGTCGTCGTCTATCGCGATGGGTCGTTCCAGTCGGAAGACGCCCTTCTTTGTTCCGCCTTCGTTTTTGTTTTTCTTTTCTTTTTTTGTTTTTGTTTTTTGTTTTATTTTTCTTTTTTTGTTCTCCGTTTATTTCTTTTCCTCTTTTTCCCGATTTTACCAGGTATAATAAAAGTCCTGGCTCCGGTTCAAGTCAATTTCCTTTAGCGAGCAATAACTTCCTGCCCCGATGCCTCATACGCGGAGGAAACAAGCCCCGCTACCAGAACTGACGTTGCCAGATAACGTGTAGCTTAATTTTCAAACTTTTGGCAGGCGTGTATCTACGAGTGCGTGGCGAGGCTCCGTGTGTATTATTCCTTTCTCTTCTCGGGGTGTCGTGATTCGACGATATCAACGGTCCCCGTACAACACCAACGCGAACTGTACACACCGCGTTCTATACCCAAGCATATTTACACGCGTACGCGAGTTGATTTCGCAAATAGGGATATTCCACCCCTGCCGCTATTCCGGAGCCGCACACCAAACAAAAACATCGATACAACCATATACACTGCCCCCCCCCTGTCTCTTCGACTGAGCAGTTACAACGATATGGCTACATGCTGAGGATACCTCCCCCTCCAGAATTTTCGACAAATTTTGACGGAGGACGAGTTGGCAGGGACGTTTCGATTTTTACAAAAAAACTGAAAATTTGCCATGTGCCACAACCTGCCGCAATCCGATCTCGAATATCTCCCGAAATGGCGTCGCAATCGTAGAAAAAAAGTTTCTTGGAATTTTCGGTAGCGTATTTACGTTTTTTGGAAAAATCAAAATTCCCCGCCAACTTCTTCCACGCCAAATTTTTCGGAAGAAAAAAATGAACGGCCGTCGATCCACGCGGTGAGTAACGAGCGAAAGTTTTCATTTTTATTTAAACTTGTTCGACTACGTGCGCTTTTACTACTTCTTTTTTTTTTTCGAAAACATTTCGCCGATTCGTTTCGACGTGGTATCTTTACTCGTTTTTTTTTTTTTTTTTTTTTCCTTTGCGCGCCGCTTCATCCCCCCGGAGCTAGAGAAACCCGAACAATCGTATGATATCAAAAATATCTTTATCAGAAATTTCCCCGGCTTATTCCGACAATAGGCGGCAGCTTGAGCTAATATTCCTCCCTCTGAGGCACACGGAAAACTGGAGTGAAACGGAGGAACGAGAAACGAAAGAGAGAGAAAAAAAAAGAAAAAGAAAAAAAAAAAGACGTGAAAGAGAAGAAGAAAGTTGGTTGGTTCGTTGCGGGACGTTGGCTGGCAAGGCGGAAGGTATTGTGCAGAGATATGCGAGCGAGACGAGAAGCAACCTACCCCGGGTGCTGTCCAACATTCGTCCGTACGACGTACGCCAGTGTATAAAAGTTGCGTGCATGTGGAGATATGCTAGTGCCTAGTGATGCCGGAGGTAGCGTCGGAGGTACGGCGGGTGCACTCTTTTGATATTTCAACGGAGCAGACGAGTGGCGTGTCGTAATGAAATCATCTCCAGCGCTTTGATCCTCCTCCGCGACTCCCACTACTCTTTACCCTCCCCACTTCCATCCGTCCCGGGCCCTTTCCCTTGATACCCTCGTACAGCCCCCCAATTTCCTCAAACCTCCTCCACCCTTCTCCCTCCCGGTTGCTCTCCTCTTATAATTCTCTACTCGCGGTCGTCGTCCGACAACCTCATCTCTTCGAGGTTCTTTAGCGAGGTATTCCCACTCGTTTACGAGGTATAATGCAGCGGCCCCGTCGACGCGGGTAATTGTGAGAAAACTAAACTAGACGGATAAATAAATAAAATGGAAAAGTTTACGGATAAATGAGTAATTCTCCCGAGGTATTATGGTAAGAGAGCGATCGAGGAAAAGTGGGAGACGAGGGGTGTACGGATAGAATTATCTCTAGACGGTACACACCGTCCCACGTAACACAGAGAAAGCATTAGCCTTTACTCGATAGTTTAGCAAAAGGAAGGTTCTCCTAGATGGGAAGATATAGGTATAACGGGGGGGGGGGAGGGGGACAGGCGAAGCCAACGTTGTATCGAGCAACAGCGACTAACAGCCTTTAATTAATAAAGTTACGTGAGTCTCAAAGTATCCTGGCTCCTCTCCCCTCCCCTCCCCCCGCCCCACCCCTCCGTCTCGCACCTAACTCAACCCGTCTCTTACTCGGTGACGCCATCTTTCTTGTACAAAGGACAAAAATTTCCCTCGCTGTGATGTATATACATACATATATATACACATACACCTGCGTGTATAAGCCCACTCGCGGGATCGGTTGCAACCGCAGCCACAGCTTCAACGTCACCTAATTCCATCCCTTATTTCCCGGATTTATTCGAGCTTAGCGGTGTAGATCGTGGCTTTTAATACTCGCGGTGAAACCTTGACGAGAAAAGATTAGCGTAAATAATAGGACTTTGGTATCCGCGGGACGGAGTGTCCGCCGTGTAGATTTCGAAAAGGTTGTCGAGGTGGAGGCGGTGGAGGTGGAGGTAGTGGAGGTGGAGGGGGTCGGGTGCTTCGGACGTTCCCGAATGCTAAATGTAAATGTTGGACATTTGTTACGTCGCACGCGCGTTATACGAGCCACCGTTTGTTCGTAACCGTGGTCGGGTCGAGGTTGGTGTATTTCGGTGTTTTTATTTTATACCCCCGGGTCGTACGATGGCGCAACCGCGCAGCGAAACCGTGAAGAGAGGTAAAGGGCGGCAGGGGGAGGGAGGGGGGCGAAATTTCGGGGGTTGGGTCGAGAGGACGGTCGGTCATCGGGATGTAGCCGAGAACGCTCATTTGTAAAATTTAACGACACCCCGGGCTGAAAACGTGCATACATCCGCGTGCTTTTTGCGCGATATCATCGGACACGCGTGTATATTAGGCACACTTACAACCGCCGCGCAAAACCGTGGCCACCTCTATCCGCCCTGCCGCAAGCACGTATTCCCTCTTAATTACCCTGTTTCCCGTTGTACCACGCGTTGTGTACACGTACCGACCCCTATATCCGTGTATATTCTTAACGACGTAACGTCAACGGGCTCGTTGCATCCCTCTCCCGTTTTCCTACGTACGTCTCATCCGCGTATGCAAACGTATACGTATAACGCGTATCGTTGCAGTAAACACAGCTACGTCTCGCCGGTTATTCGAATCATATGTATACGGCGGGTAAAGCGTACGGTGTACGCGCGCGTGTTTCGTTTTATTCGGTCTCATACGGGGGTATGACGAACGACTAGACTTATATTCTCACTTTGATACGACGGAGGCGAGCCGTACGACGCGACGGCGTGCGGTATACGTATAGCAGGGAGAGTTAGCAGTTGCGTTGGCGTACCGGGGATGAGGCAGCGAGGAGAAAAAAACCGAAAGAGTCACCCCAATGTAAGCGCTCGCGAACACGCCGACTGACATTCTGCATAATATAATTACAAAGTATCGATCGAGGGACGTTCGCCGAGCGAGGGTTTGCCGCTGCGACAGGGTGGTTTAAAGGAGGGCGGTACTCGGGCGAGGGGGGAGGGAGGGGGGGGGGGGTGAAGAGGAGAGGCGCGCGGTAGACGGCCAGATGTTTTCGCTCGTGTTATCGCTCCCCAAATTCTGTTTCTCCCGCGATTTCTCTTCTTTTTTCCTTTTTCTCCTCCTCTTACTCTCTAATTTCTCCAATCTTCCGCCACCCCTTAATATTTCACAAGTCCTTTGACGTCCGAAAGATGAACGACCGCTGTCAATTTTATTCTCGTTTTACCACAGTGATTACCCCTACGGGGAAATAGATGCGACGCGAGGACCCGCACGATTCTTCCGTGCTTTATAATTTTGTATTCTTTATACCCCGTGCCGCGTGGTCACGGACACCTATAACGTACGTACGGTACAAACGTATACATACGTGGAGGAGGAATTACCGCGTGTGGTAGCCGGGTGTTGTCTGTCGACTACCGGCTAGGCTACCCGCGATACCGTAGCACGGTGCAGGTGTACCAAGGAAATACGTACACGTATGCGCCGGTGGTAGTGTGTACGCGTATGCAAGTACAGCGTAGCCCAGCCACCGTACAGCAAGCGAAGACTCGGGGAATTGAAATGCAAATCGCGGATCCTGGATGCAAATCCGAGAGGGCGCATCGCAAACTGCTCTACGCTCGGGGGTAGTGCGGGAGGGTTTTGCGGGGCGGTTCGGGGCGAAGGGTTGAGGTAAAGGGGGAGCGAAAGGGGTACCGCGACGGGGGTTACGGGAACACCGTATACACATAGACGGATGGATGCGGCGGACGTCCAGGGGAAAAAACACGTCGAATTAAAAAAGGGGTGGGAAAAAGGAAGAGGAAGTGCAAAAAAATTAATTACAACGCCTAACCACCGACTCTTCGGATCCTCCGCGTTGAAAGAAAAACCCCCTCGGTATATTTACCTTGTGGCGTTCCCCTGCTCCGCGAACACCGTCTCAAAATAACCGGGTAGCTTTTTGAACAATTCTCCATCGATTCGTTGACTATTTTTGTTGTTTCCTTTTTTTTTCACGCGTCGTTTCGGTCTACGAGCGTAGATAAACAAAACAAGATGGATCGGAAAAAAAAAATGAAAAAACTTAATTAAGGCGCATCTCGTACCGGGATTACCGGGAATCGACGTCGTCGGCGCGTGTAAGGCGTGCGTACGCATAAAAATCGCACGTAGTGTTGCCGAGGGCGAAAGTCACGCCGCGGATTTTAGCCAGCTCGTGGAATAAAACCGATGTCGATCCTCGCGTTCGCGTTGGTTGGCGTTCCGCAATATCTCCTCCATACTTCTTCTCGTTTTCTCGTCATCCCTACGGGTCGGCCATCCCCGCGTTCTTGCCCTACCCCCGGTTGTTGTTTTTTTCATTTTTTTTTCGTTTTTTCGTTTTTTTTTTCATCCTTTTTCTTCTCTTCTCTATCTTTCACGGAGAGTTTGTAAATGAGAGCCGTTGCAGCGGCAGTATTTCTTGCCGAGGTTTTTTAATCCCGCGGGTAACGCGATACCGGCAAACATTCAGAGCAGGGCGAAAACACAGCGTGGAAAAGCAGAGTGAGTAGGGCCGCTTACCAACATGGTATACGTAACCATCCCCGATGACGCCCCCTCTTCTTCACATGCCACCCACCTACCTACCTACCCCCACCTACCTGCCTAGGTTACCCTACGTATGTACCAGAATAAAATACGCTCGTTACAAGTGCAGAAGAGGAAGAGTAGAGGAATGTAAAATTAAAAAAAAATAAAAAAAAATAAAAAAAAAGACACGTAGATAGATCGTTGTCGCTCAGAGCGGACATCGGGCAAAAGTCGTGCGACGGCACACGGCGTTGTAGTGCAGATTATGGAAATTGTGGGAAGACTTTTTTTTATTTTTTCTTTTTTTCTATTGATCGCAAACAATTTTCAGTAGAATTTAGTACCGGTACAAAGTATGTATTTACATAGGAGGTTAACGAGGGGCAGGGGGGGTGGGGGGTGGAAAAGAGAGAGACGATCGAAAGCCATGATATAATTGAATGCCGGTTGATAATTATCGTTTCGTAAATGAAAAATTTCCCAGCTGTAAAGGCTGGCTATTCAAACTCGATATTTTCAGGAAACTGCGGGCGCCGCTTTGATCACGGCTCGGTCCGTCGCACCGAACCTGCTAACAAAGGCCCAGGCGCGTCACCTCTTTCCTCCACTCCACCCGACCGACCCCTCTTCGCCGCTTTTTTAATCGCGACCCCACACCACTCCGGACACCATGAAAAACCGTTCGCAACGCGACTACGAGCAAATGTTTCTCTTCTCTCTGTGCTTCCTTCCGTTTCTTACGCTCGAATTATTTTTTACAAATTAACAACCGGAGAGCGAACGGGTCATCTATAAGGGATCGCGACGAATTCCGCACTCTTACGTCCGGAAGAGTTTGGCGTTCGTTTGATCATGCAACCGTTGTACGGGATTTTTCGAAAGGACGTTCGAACGAACGTACGAGCGTACGAATGAATAAATGAATAAATGAATGCCTCGCGAACATTTTCGATTCGCCGCGGTGAAATCGGCTCGTTGTTCAGCCTAGCGGCCGTTGCTGAACAAATGACGAGGGGAGGAACCGCGTTGTAACTCGTGTCGCGGGATCGAGCGACGTTTAACTCGGTTTTTCGCGATTCTACGAGTGAATCGGATTTGGCGTATGACATCGCCGCGGACCAGGTGAAACCCGTCGACGACGAAATAAAAACCTTGTATATAGTAGACGGCGGCACGGAGGGAAAAAGTAAAAAAAACAAAAAAAAAAAAAGAGGAAGGAAGCGTCGTAATAATAACGTCAATAATAAAGGGAGGCGATAAACGAATCAATGATTGGATACCGCCGCACCGGTGACCACTCGCTATGCCGACCGTAATACCGATGCGACACTCGCTTATATTGACGGAAAATTGAAAATGAAAACGGCTTAATTGCCGGAACTGCGGATTTGACGGAAGGCAGGATAACTGCTGCGAGCTCCGCGCCTTTTTTTTTTTTTATTTCACAGATATATATATTCCATCGTACGCACAGTCCCTGAAAATATGGATATTTGTATCCGTTGTTATAACGGAAGTTTGAAAGAGCCATTGAAAGAAAGTTACGAGGTTAATAACGGAAATGAAAGGGCAAAATCTGCGGTAATAATAACGAGGTCGGTTAATTAGCTTTCACCGTGAATGGGAATCCGTATACGAAAACCGTGTCTAACTATAGAATTTGTGAAAATTGTCGGAAATCCGAGGGCGATTAACGTAAGGGGTTTTGAAAATCGGACGGGGTAGACATCGAAATGTGGTCAGGATGCAGCTTAGCGAGCTCGTAAGCGGCGCTAAATATGGAAATCTTGTTGTTTAACCCCGACCCCGACCCCGACCTCGTTCTTGACTTGGACCTCGACGCCTCGCGGCGCCCTCGCCGCGAACCCGGTAACCTGCACAGCCCCCGTTCATCCCCTAAGAGCGCAACGTACCGCACGGCTGCCTGCCTGCCTCCCAGTACGCAAATATTACCGATGTTGCCACATTAATTAGCCGCTGGAATCAACAGCTGTATTAATGAAATTCGCCAGCCCCGCGGGCAAAGATTTGTTGTGCTTTACTGAAAATTCCACCGTGCGGCGTGCCCCGTTTCGATCCCCCTCACCGCCGTCCCACTCCATTACGGATGACGACGACGACGACGACGACGATGACGACGATGACGGTACGCCTCGAGTCTCCACGCAACGTGGAACCGACTCGGGCCTCGGACTCGTTATATCTTTTTACCAGCGCGCATATAACTCCGAGCTACGGGTAGAAGCCTATACGGACGGGTTGAGATACCTCCGCCGCCATTAATTATTTTTTCCTGGAAGCTCCGTTCTTTTATTCCACCGGGATCCGGCGTACCCCCCGTATAAACTGCAGCAGCAGCAGCAGCAGTTGAGCCTAGCAACTGCAATTTAAATACGTTAAACAAATCCGCTCGAATGGGAACTAAACGAGTGCGCAAACGGTCCGCCGTTGAATATTATATACATATATATACCTACTCTCCGTCGTCCGCGACCGGCGACCGTCGCGAATTTTTCGTCCACGACGAATCCGACGCATAGTCAAATTGCATATTATTTCCTGATTGGTAAACGACCCGTCCCACTATATCGCGCAACGTCTTCAGTGTCGCCTAATAAAATGGAGCCGCCTCGCGCCTTGTTAAGCCACCCTTTGGTGCTCCACGCTGGTAAATTAATGAGCTCACTGCAACGCTACACCCCGCGCAAACCCTTACGCCAAACCACCGCCAACCTACCAACCAGTATGGCGAGGCAGGCAGTGCCGCTACCAACTTCCACTTGCTCGCAGTCTATATTCTCTCTCGAAACCCGCATTAAATCATACATCAGCGCGCGTCGCGTCGCGCTGCCTACGACCGAGAGCGGAGAGAATCGTGGATGGAGAGAGAGAGAGAGCGAGAGGGAGAGAGGGAGGGAGGGAGGGGGGGAGGGGGAGAGATGAGAGATGAGAGAGAGTTGCCGGTATACCGGAATATACCGCTACCTACCGCTACCGCGGGGACGAAGGGAGAGCCCGTAGCGGAGGGGTTGCGAGGGGGTCGCGTATCCTAGTAACCGTCACCCCCTGGGGTGCGCCGACTTTGACGGCGGTGAACTACGTCTAATTAATAGACGTCGCCAAAACGGTAAGCGAGGCGCGAATGTTACGGGCTACTACTAGCGTACCCGCCTACGTTACCGCTACTTCTGCCACCGTCACGGGAACCACGTCAGGTCGCGTAACCTATATAGCTATTATTGTACGCACGATACGCTTCCGTCACGTGAACGACCGTCGAACGACGTTTCGAATCGGACCTTATACCCCGGAGTAGCGGTGGATTGTCTTCTTTTTTTTTTCTTGTTTTCGATCCAAATCAGAGTAACCGTACAAACGGCGAAGGGTCTCTTCTCCGGCACTCGTCGCGTTACTTGGGTTACACTACATCGCCGGTATAATCCCTTTAAAACGTACAACAGTGTGCGAATTAGGTTCAGCACGTAGCGAATTCGCACCACATTCCGTGGCTCTTATGAATTTAAGCGCGAAAGGCGCGCCGCGGTGGTGCGGGGCGAGAACGCCGCTAGCTGGGGTGCGAGAATCGTCGGAGATGGGGTGTCCTGGCGGTGCTCACCGACTTCTGACTCTCGCCCGGTTTCAGAGGTGCGCGTGCGAGGGCAATGAAGTTGTAACGCGGAGGTGCGGTGAGGCTGAGGTGGTTGTCAGCTCTCTCTAAAACACCACGCGGGTTTCGCCCCTCGTCCCCCTCGTCCCCCTCATTCCCCTCATTCCCCCTTATCCCCGTTCCCCTTCCCTCCCTCTATTCGGTAACCTTGTTAACGCGGAGCCCTAACCGCCGGCGTCGATCTCATTCCGAAATGTTCCAGTCGGAAGTATTCAATTATTTGAGCTCGCCGAACCATTTCTCGTTCCAACGCGCGGTACCGACTTCGAGACAAAGCGTCGAATCGTCACGCCCTCCCCACCCCATCCCCCACCCCCGCCCTTCTCACCCCCCGGCCCTGTCAACCACCGCAACTTCTTCTTCGCTCGTCGCGAATTGGCAAGCGCCAGACATACGTGCCTGCAGATAACCGGAACTTTCAATGACGAGGTTCACAATTGCCGCGTATAGATTGTATTAGATGAATAGATAAACGTGTGCGGACGACGTATGAATTTCCAAGGACTCCGATACGCGTCGAGGGTGCGCCGCGGTGGGAGAGGCGAAGGAGCAAAAAATAAAAATTAATATCGCAAAAAGAGAATCATGCAAAATGTAGAAAGAGGAAAGACCGCGGCGGACGCGGAGGGATGAAACGGGGAGGGGTGCAAAAGGGACGAGCGTCACAAAATTACGAATTAAAAAACACAAAGAGTTTACGGCAGCTGGGCGCGGGGAGGCACCGTAGGTCGTGGAAAGCGTAGGTAACGGGGAGGAACACGCGGACGAACGGACGGGACTGAGCTTGAGACAAAGGGTGCCGTGAGAACAATAGCTTGTAATCTGGAGCCCTTAGAATAGCCCTGTCCCGCCCTCTTCGCGAGGGATGTTCGACCCCCATGGCTTGTCAGAACAGACGAGGCTCGACAATGAACGGGTTAAACGAATCAATTTTTGGCGAGCGGATTCTATTCGCAAATACCATTTCCCGGCTACGACCCGACCAAGTAGTCTCCCAGCCGGGTAGAGGTGTCTCACAATTAAGGGATGAGGCGAAGCGGACGCGCTCGGGAAAAAAAAGGTGCGACGATCGAGTTAAAGAAGAACCGCTCGTCGCGATACTGTGAATGAGAAGAAATAAGACGTCGGGGAGAAAAAATGACGAAATAGAGTCGAAAAAATGGGAATAAAACGCAGCTCGCGGAGGCAAGAAAGCGAAGTTGGATAGAAAAATAAGAGGTATAGCGCGGAATTACTTTCTCAAACTGCACCGAGTCCGTACACGTACCTATATATTACTTGTACTTAACGGCGAAACCGCGCGGAATAAAGGAAGACCGAGAGTCGTCGTCGTCGTGGAAGCGAGCGAACCCTGCCGAGGGTAAAAATGGGGCGAGAGGGGCCGAAAACCGGGCATCCTCCGTAGGCCTTTAGCTCGGTGTAGGCCGAACGCGAAGAGGATTAAAAAATAATTTACATCGCGAGCTTCCGTTCCACGCTCTCTACTCCTCTTTTCTTGGTTTTTCCCTATCCCTTTCTGGAACACCGCGGTAACACGGGGACAGGGTGGGGTATTCACGGATTTCCATTTTCGTCCTGCGCCAGAACGAATAGCGGCAGCGACGTCCTGGTTAATATTTATTAGATGCCTCGTGGCGACGGAGGAGAGAGCAAAGCGCGGACAGACGAATAAAAGGGCAGAGCGGCAGAGGGCGGCAGGTCACAGACTCTCGTGGCGCGGCACTCGCCATCAATTATTGCCGAGGCTTTTCCTCCCTTTTACTCTAGTTTATTTTACTTTGTACACTTTACTTTTACTTTGTTCGAGCGTCGTTTTATTTTCATCCCCGCAGCTACGCGCTGCAACGGCTCCTTACCCCCGATCGAGGGCCATCCCCGCGTAGCGGTACAAGTTTAATCCGGCCTCGTGAAATTTGACGCGCGCGTGGGCGGGCGGGCGGGCGGGAGGGATATCTTTCGGGAGTATTCGCTACGAGGAAATCTCACGGGATACATCGCTTGATTTAGCCGTATACCTATTCTACCTACCCAACTACCTCGTATTCAACTCTTCATCGAGGTCGAGTGAGCGTGACGCGATACGCTTGCGTCGAATTCAATTAATCCAGAGATGATTGCGCTGTATAATTTCCGCGACGTGATGCTGCACGCCGCTACCACCCTCCTCGCGTTCCTCTTCCTCCACCCCTACGCCCCTTCGACCCCCACCCATACACGATACGACAATAGGCGTCTATCTCCGTTGACAATCTATTAATTAATTAACGAAAATTACACGATTACCGAATTAATGGTAGACCCGGTACACGCCGCAGGACATACGTATACCGTCCTACATCCGTATCTATACGTTTCCCGCTGATATTAACACGCCGAATAGCTTATGCGCGGAACGACGAGCACGCCGCGCGGATATCTTAATCACTTTCTAATTAATATGCACGCAGATTGGAGGGGACAGTTGCAGCGAAGCGGATAGCGCTAACAAGGAGATATCGTATGTTCGCGGCGAATCCGCCATCGGTCCGGAGCTAGGTCACATAGGTGACGCTCCACTTGAAAACACTCTTCATTCGGATTTTTTAATTCGCGCGATTCGGAAATTGTTGAAAATGTTTTTCTCCCACCGTGTTCGCTAAACGTTGTACAGCAGCGAATGAGAAAATAATCAGATCGAGTGGTACGGAGAGGAGAGGCAGGCGGTGGATCGTTTAACGCCTCTTTTGAAACAGGGGGGGAGGGGTGGTTTTCTCTCCGTCCCTTTGGTAAGTCGCGGGATGGATCCGGGCGGGTTGGAAACTCCGAGTTGAAAGTGGAAACGCGAACGGAGCGAAGCGGAGCGGAGGGGGGAAAGTAGTAGGTAGGATCGAGGTGGGTGGGATCGGCGTCCGATTAAAAGCGACTCTGAAATTCCACCCCCCTGGTAAAACCATTCCGTTTTATTGCCCGGGGCGCCATATGCATAGCAATAACTATCGCCCATCCTACCAGCGCCGGTATAGGATACCGATGCCGAGCTGACTCTATCGAAACTGGGATCGTCGATCGAAGTGCTATCCATACCTATTCCGTGTACCTACCCTCCGCTACACCCACACCTACACGCTCACCTCTGGTTTCCGCTTTGACGCGCCTACCTCCGCCACATCCTCCGATCCGATCCTCTCCGTCGGTTGCACGCCGCAGACGTCCTACCCCGTCGAACCGACCGACCAATCGCCCGCCTTCTCTTCCTTCAACCGTCTGGTCCAGGTAGAGTCAAAGCCAAGGAGATTGGGTGCCGCCCGCCGTCCTTCGCCCTTCGACGCTGCGAGGGGCTATGGACGTTCCCCGGTCGTACAAGGGGCTCGAAATACCTCGGTCGATACACCGGCCGCCCCCTTGTCAAAACATGACCCTCTGTGCGTTTCGACGTTCCCTCGAGTGGAGAAGCCCGAAATGTGATGAGACGAGATGAAAACCGTCCGCGGTAACGTTGTTCAAACGTCGTGTGTTCGCGGTATCAATTTCGCGGAGATCGGTCGGTCGTGGGGGGGGGGGGGGGGGAGGGTGATGGATGCCCTCCTTCGAGACCTCTTTAAATATTATACGTACGTGACGAATACAGGGTGTATTACAACAGAGCGACTTTCAATATAGATTCCGGGCGAGAGAAAACAACCGCCTCCGACGTCGGCCGTGCGTACGCCTTGCCCCGAAGTACGGACTGCCCTAAAGCTTCCGTGGGCAACCGCGCGATCCGTCCCCTTCCCTCCCTTTGAGATGTACGCTACTCAAAGATAAAGGCAGCGTAGAGGCACGAGGAGCAGCAGATGGTCGTATAGCCGGCGGACAGTCGCTCGTAACGGTCGCGTAAAACAAAACGTCGTATTACTCAGGCAGTACTAAAGCACCGGTAGTAACGGGAACGTTGGGACAGACGTACGTACGTTCCGTCGGAATGAAAAATTTATAAACGCGTGAGTCATCGCGGTCGCGAGTGGAGCAAACGAGAATTGCGCTCTCTCCTATTTGGTGGCGCGTCGGGGAAAAAGAATTCCAACGACGACCCTTGTTTTATTTATTTTCCGGTTTTTTTTTTGTTTCTGTTTTTTTTTTTTTTTTTTTTTTTTTTCTCTTTACCACCGCGGTAGGGTGGTGGACGTTTGCGCGACGAAAACCCTTCGTCCTTTGACCTTGGTGCGTCCGCCGCGTTGCGTAACGTTTGGACGAGCAGCAGCCAGACTCGCCTGGATCGCGTCTTTCCTATTTTTGGGGAAAATGAAAAAAAATATGTACGGCGAAAAAAGAAACGAAGAAACAGGGTAGCGACGAAGGGGAGGATAGGGACGCGGGGGTGGGGGGAGGGGGGGAGGGGGAGAATGAACAGAGAGAGCGAATGGGGGGATTGAGCAGAAGCCGTGACGGTCAACGTACCATAACATTACATCCATCCCATATCCCGGGCGCCCAGTATTTCTTCCAGACATGCGAACCATCCTCAAGAACCGCAACCCCCCGCGTCGGACAACGCCGTATTTTCTTTTCTTTCTGTTTTTTCTCCCTGTCTCTCTATTTTATTTTTATTTTATTTTTTTTTCTCCTTTATTTTCTACTTTGTCTTCTTTTATATTTTCCTTTCTTTTTCCGGAAACGCAATTTGGGCGAAACATTGATTCGTTTCTTGCAACGAAATACTCAACCACGTCGTGTTCTATACTACACTTCTTTAGTTTCGGAGATAACACTTTTCTTGGGGGGGAGGGGGGGGGGGGGGGGGGGGCGTATTTCTTCTTTTATTCCTCCTCCCTTTTCTCATCTCTGTTATCGCGGCCCGATGCCTTTCTTTTTTCTTTCGGGGCTCCAGTTCTTAAGATGAGAATTTTGAAATTCAGGAATTGTCGAGGAAAACCCTCCGCATCCAGTTCCGTAAAAGGTGTATACAATAACTCGGATGTTTCTTCGTCACGTTCTGGTTTCCATGCCCGTTACACGTTACGCTATATCTGTAGATCGCGCTCATTGTCGAGGACCTACACAGCGCGGGTGTCGCACGTTTTCAGTTTTCCGAAAGTAGATAAATTTTCACGGCAAAACAGTAGCGGCAACGCTCCGCAATAACTGAGAAATTTTCTTCGGCTAACGTATTAAAATGCACCGCCGTGGCCATAGCGATAGTTATTATAGCTATACATTAATATACATACACTTCGAGGTATGTGCATATAACTGCAGAAGCGACGACGGTTGCAGTAGGTATAACTACAATGCGACTAATCTTAGAAAACTTTCCGTGTTGCGCTTTCCTTTTTTTTTTTTTTTTTCTTCTTTTTCTCTCCTCGTGAAGCTTTACCTATCAGTAGGTAATAATTTTTTTCTTATTTTGTTTTTTTTTTTATTTTTTACTCTGTTTTGTTTTGTTTGGCAAAAACTTCTACTCCGGAGAGCTTGGGAATAGGGGAGTCGAGGGGGTGAAACGAGCGCGAGGAAATACCGCTGCGGAGACAACTGCACAGAGAATAAAGAGAGAGAGAGTGGGGCGGGGGGGGGGGGAGAGGAAGTAAAATGAGAGAGAGAGAAAGAGAGAGAGCTTATCAAGAGCTTCAAGTTTTGCTCGAAGGGAACGAAGGGTGGTGGTAGGGGGGGGGGGGGGGGAGAGAACGTTGGAAAAGGGAGCTTAATCCTGTATTGTAAACTAGGAGGCATACAACGGCAACCAAGTTTTCTACCAGCTCGCGCAACTCCCGCGGGTGGGAGCGGGGGGGAGGGGGGAGGGGGAGAGAGAACGGGCTAATCTGTCCCTTGGGAATAACTTGAAACGTGAAACAAAAGCACTTTTCCTACTACTCCGGCTCTTTCACCTGGATCTTCGCTTTTCTACCCTTATTCCACCGATCCTATATATTTATTTTAGCTCTTCTGAATTCCCCCATAAGACGCGGTCGGTACCGCCGATTCTTCGACATCGTAACTCGCATTCTACTGCACTTGTGCAGCATGTATAATAATATAGCGCTCCGGTCGTTCGTGCGTTATATTCAGCCCGGCCGACCTCCGAACTAAACCTCCGGGCGAGCATTGCAGCGATCTTTTCGGATATACTTCGCGTACTTCAACTATCGTCGTTATACGTGCAACCTTCTAACTGCAGTATAGCGTTATACCGAAAACTCGGTACCTAGAGCCAAATCCCGGTCCATGCACCAGTCGACTCGAGCCAACTGCTGCGGCAACAAACCGGGCTAGGCGTCGCGACGCTTCGAGAGATTCGGCGTAGTACACCCGCAGGAAATTCACTCCTTGGTGATTTATCAAATTTAGGAAACCTACACTCCTCCAGCCAACGCTACTACCAGCGTATTCATTGGGATTTCAGTGAAATCTGAACGCGTACGGGACGCCGTTCCATGCCGTTTCGTTACGGAAGTTAGAGTAGCTCGGATAGGTATGTACGGAGTTATGTAAAACCGGATATATCCCACATTCCGCATCCATCCATCCACCCCAGTATGCGATAAAAAGTTAATTCAGCTCCGCTACGTCCGAGACTGGCTACACCGATTTGCGGTGAATGTGCAGAGCGAGGGGCACGTTTGATATTATGCATAGATAGAACCTGGGTGGAGAAAAAAAAAAAAAATCCGCAAAAGGAAACAACGGCAGACTTCGCAACGTCAATTTATTCATAGTTCATAAATAGGAGCATCGAAGTTCCGCGAAACCAGCTGCAGCGGACTCATCTCATACTACGCGTGGTTCACCTGCAGCTCCTGCGGTCTTTGCACAAGTGCATCGCGCCGAGCTACGGAAAATAGTACTTGACATGCATACGTGTTGAAGTTTTTTTCAACTTTTTCGTTTTCCACTTTTGTATACGCTACCTAAGTCTTCGATGTGCCCCGGCGGATCATCTCCGTCGAACTCTACACTCGCACCAGATGCGCCGGTCGTGAATAAAACGACGGATATCTCGCGTTTTTACGTCACCTTGCACCACCGTGTTACCTGCGACGAAAATGTCCCGACGAAATTGCGCCCTCGATAACGCCGGGATTCGGTCGCTCGATTCGTTTAATTTTGGAAACGAGTGAAAACGGCCCGCCAGGAATAGAAAATGGAGGGTCAAGTCTCGGGTTAGAGGAGACGTTTGAGAAAAAAAACAAAAAAGACCGTCGAAAGCGTCCCGGCTGAGGGATGACGGTAGCATCTATTTAACGAGCGTTCTCAATAAGAGATCGGAACCGAGCGAGAAACGGAGTTTAAAAGACAGGAAGAAAAGGGGTATTCGGTGAACTGTGTACAATATCGCACCCGTAGAGACTGAAAAGTGTTCCTCGCTCCGCTCCGTCTCTTAGGTATAAAATGTTGAAACAGGGAAGAAAATGAGGCAGGGTCGTCGGTGAGGGGGATGGAAAATTATCGACCGTCGGACGGGGGATGGGAGAAGGCAGTTTCAGCGATGAACGGAAATGAAAGAGTTATACGAAACGACCCGGGTAGTCTTTTGCCCCTTACGCCGCGTTCTTTTCACCTCTATTTTCGTCCTGTTTTCTAAAACCTTTACCAACTGTAGCCTCCGTCTATTCGCGGTTGCCCCCTAGTCTGCTCCACTACTTCTACATTAGCCCGTAACGAACGAACGAACGAACCAACCAACGAACGAACGAACGAACGAACGAACGAACGAACGAACGAACGAACAGCACCGGAATTACATCAGGTGAAAGGCTTCCGTTTCATCGGCCTTTGCCGCTACTGCCGCTGTACATTCAATCTCTTCACTCGCCCAGTTCACGTCACGGATGCAGGGTTGCTTTATCAATATATAAATTACACGAATGAACGAACGGGCGAATGCAGCATGAACGTTCCTACATTGGATGTACACGTCCCGATGAGTCGTTTACCGGATAAAATTTTCCAAAGAAAAACGAACGAAAAAAACACAAACACGCGCACACACACACACACACACACATCCGAACTATATCGACGGATGCAGGTTGGAAACAAGAGCCGACGTTGATACATTACTCTTTCGAGTCGGGGGAACGCGCGTCGGGGGGGGTGGAGGCCGGCCTCGAAAAAGGATCGGCATTCGGTACGGTTGGGGTTGGTTTTCGCGGGGCCGCGGGGCAGGGGGGGGGATCGGGGGTTCGGGCCGAGTATCTCCGACGTTATATCTTTTCCGGACGACCCTCTTTATATTTGACTTTATTTTATTTTATTTATCGTCGTGCCTCTCGTTCGGAATGCCCCGTGCCTCCCCCCACCCCCTGCGTACGCCGTATATACCGGCTAGGAGGTATACGTAAGGGTGAAAAAGGAACGGAAAAAGGAAAGGATCTCGATGTTCGGTTCGTCTCGCTCCTACTCATTCCGCGTGGTCGCTCGGAAAATAGATATTATTATATCGGATGTGTCCCCGGGTCCGTCCGTCCGTGTGGATACATCCAATAAATATCCGCCCGACAGCACCGAGATGGCCGGGGTCGCGATCCGCGAGAAGAAAAAAAAAAAAAGAAAATCAAAAATCCGAACGGAAAATACGTACGGCGACGAAAAAAGAGCTCGGTGATAAAAAATCCGAACTCGAAGGACCGCCGCATACCTACTTTTTTGGGCGGCAAAATTTTTTTACCCACGCAAATAATCGATCGGCGAACGGCGTGGGTTTCGTCGTTTCGCGAACGACGATGGTCAACGGTCAGCTACGTATATTGCGAATGGAAAGAGGAAGTTGAAAGGGTAGTGGCCATTCTGCGAAGTGGATGTCTAGGTGCCTCGCGACGCGAATAAGAGGGCCCTTGAAAGTCGAGTTTCACAACTTTCAACCGAGTCACTAGGGGCGAATAGAGCCGCGCTTTTATCGCCCAGATGATATTATTGGCTCGTCCTGCAGGGGCGATCCGAGGAACTCGACGAAGAGCCGCCGCGTAGGGTTGGAAAAGGAGGAGAAAAAAAAAAAAAATAGAATAGAATAATAAAAATAAAAATTATGCAGTCGCGAATGTAAAACGAATGAAAAAAAAAAAACCCCAAACGGAGGCAGAAAAAACATTCTTTGATAAAGGTATAAAGAACGTTCACGTGCCTCGCCGTATTCTTCCAGTTATTTTTTTATCTCTCTCTCTCTCTCGATCGAGCGGCATATTTTTCGAAACCTTCGCCGACTGTTTCGATAAACGTGAAACCCCAAAAAGCTTCACCGCGTACGACTGCGCCCGGTTCAAAGGACACGTTACACGTCTTCCCCAGATCTCAATATCAAACGACCTCCCATACGTCACGTGTATAGCTAAAAAGCCATCCAAACATTTCTGACCTTGTGGAAAATACGATGCCGTCCTTCGATGATTCCACCGATATTTCAACATCGCTTTATATTTTATCGATTCGATTTCCGTTCTGCTCTCATCTGTTTTTTGCTTTTGTTTCACCCCCGTTGCGGGGTACGAGGGCGGCGATGGTATAAAATATACAACCGCGGTATACATTATATTGAGCAACAAGTGCTTCGAGCGCTTATCTTTACCGCGCGCCGATTATTTATGGAGAACGGTTACTCTCGCCGCGGGACTCAGATTTTACCGTAGTTATCGGTATTATCTCAAAATTACACCGTCGCTGGAGATTACGCGGCGGCCCAGCCGGGCGAATAAGCGTAGGCCGAAGAATATTCCTCGACGGGTAATAAGTTGCTCGGATATTGAAATGATCGCAGGGATTACGCGGCCGTTATTCGTCAATCGGTAAAGATTTCGGCGATTCTTTACTCGCGCGAATCCGTATGGAAAAGTGACGGATTTTGGTGTACGACGTTTCGTCGTCGTCGCAAGCGGACCTGGCCTGGGGGTTGTAAATGGAGCGTTAAAAGCGCGAGACGATTCCACATACGATCCGCGATGATCCGCGATGATCCGCGGCCTCGCTTAACTCGTCTTCGGCGGTTTTACGGACCGTCAAACTCTTATTGACGAGAAGCAAATTGACAAACTTTTTTTCCCCCGTATACGACGAAACTTTCGGTCTTGTCCGAGTTCGAGACTTATCGCTGACGTGTTCGGACGAGATGTGATGTTTGTAGGTGTACGTGTAATATACCTGGGGGGGGGGGGGGGGGGGTGCGGATCACGTTTGTCTAAATTTACGGAATCCCGAGGGCGGCTCGGAGAAATTCGAAGATATTTATTAACCGGAAGCAATTTATTGTTCGTACGCGGCACTAATATCGGGCATAGACTTAATAACCGTAAGAAAATTTCGAGGCATGTCCGCCAAGTTTTCAAATTATCGGTTTTTGATGTAACGCGAAAATCCCGCTACTGCCAACTTTCATCCGGCGTCGGGTTCGATTCTATTTTATTGAAATTATTGAAAATCCTTAACAACAATAACGCAACGACGAGATCATATTAACTGATAATAATTAATTTCATATTCCATCCGCGATGTTACAGATAATCTTCGCGTTTTATATGCAAATACGGCGTACACGCACACATATATACGCACGGCGGGCATAACGATGATAATTAATTCAAATTTTACGCGATTTGAGTTAATCTTTGCATATCATATGCAGAAAACTCGACAGACACTCGGGGGGGTTTTCTCGTCCGGTTGATACGTTCGTTGCGGGTAAAAGCCGCGCCCGTTCCCCGTACACAAACATCCAAAAAACATGCGGAGGCTCATGTTGTCGGTGAAAAAAAGTTGATCGCATTTGTATGCGTAGGGATTTGCCCCGCGCTCCCGTGTTCTCGCGGATTAACCGAGCTAACGAGCTGCTGCCGCCCCGGTGTGTGCAGCTGGAGAGAGCGCAAAAAAAAAAAAAAAAAGATTAAAAGAAAGGAAAAGGAAGAAAAAAAATGAAAAAAGACGAGGTCGAGTTCCATTTTAAATATAAACAGGATACCGCCGCCATCCTGCGGGACGCGTTAAAATCCTCGGTCGCGGACGCTCGGCTCAACGTCTCGGAGGATATTTCCATCGACCGTGGCCTAGACTCGGACTCTCAGAAATCGCGAGAAGGACGGTCCAACGGCGTCGAACGAGACGAGCGATTATCGCTTTCGGTTTTACGTCACACCCCCGAGTAGTCAGCCCCGGTAATGATCCGACGCAGGGGTTGCAGAATAAGAGAGAATCAGGGTAGAAGGTAGAAGGTGGGAGCGGGTTTCGAGTACTCCCGCGGTGGCGAACGTTTCACGGGTGAAGAACACAACCACCCGACGCAATTAACGTTACTTCGGAGCGCGTCAGAGATCCGCCGTGTATAAATTAAAGAGATATATGCATAGGGTGAGGCGAAACGTCGCGCGGTTACCGGGCCGCGCAAAGCAATGTAATCGCGGGGCGGCGTAGAAAGCTGGAAGAGCCCGTTTCCCGTGAGCGCGCGTCGCACCGCGTACACTTGAAATTTTATCTACCCTGCGTATCTGAAAAAAAAAAATAAAAAAAAAACAAAAATAAATAAAAATAAAAAACGTTTTCGCCGACCAAAAAATATGGTACGTTTCGTAGGCGGCTACAATTAGCGACAAGTTTTGAAGCAGCTCGTGTCGCGGCGTGACGCGCCCGAGGCCGAATATAAACCAAGTTAACGAACGATAACGCGAAAAACGTATCAAACGACCGCCAAGACCTCTCTGTGTACAGCCCGTGTATGGCCCTATGCACGTACACACCTGTTATACAACGTTCGTACTTATCGTGGGTAAAAGGGTTAACGATTCCACGACCATCCAGCTACACGTCCGTTATTATTATCTCTACGCACCTACGTGCGCTACTCTAACTTTCGAGACGTTTTCCCCGACGTATAAATAATTCAGTGGGAATTTTTCGCCAGGGGATACGTCATGAAAAGTTGGAAGCTATCGGATGTTTATCCGTTGAACGTCGAATATTTATCGCGGCCTGGGACTAACTTTATTACGGGCGGTATTATTCGTACACAATATCGAGTTGTCTCGCGAGAATTGTATGGAATTCGAGTGTATCGAATTAGCGATGATCGTCGTCGAGGTGGGGATTGAAAAAAAAAAAAAAAAAAAAAGGTAAAAAGTACAATTTAATAAGAAATGTAACCGGCTGCTATTGAGAAGGGTGACAAAGTGTAATAATGACGACGACGACGACGATGACGACGATAATAATAAGAGTAATGCTCGTAGGAATAACCCGAGAAATAAGATGAGGAGAAAATGTAGCTGTTGGTAAATGAAAGTGTGGGTTATAGCGAAAGGGCATAAAACGAACGTGGAGTAGAGGAGAGGGAAAAAAAGATCAAGCTGGCGAGCTAGCGGACAGGAGGGCGTAGGTCGTCAGTCGCGGAGGGTGGAGGGTGGAGAGTAAATGGAGGGTAGAAACGGGGGAGGATAAATGCAATCGGTCAAGTAATAATTCCACGGTTCCCGCGGGAGTGCCGTCGACGAGCGAGCTGTCACTGAAAGAAGTAAAAAGAAAAGCATCCGGAGGTATAGAGGAGCCGCTGCACTAAATGTCCAACGTCGAAGAACGTCTTGTGAAGTTGCACGGTGTCCGTAGATCGGTGAAGAAAGTTTTTCCGATCAATTCACGCTATCGACAGATTTCGATGGAAAAAATTTTCCAGAAATTTTCTCTCCGCGTTCATAGAAATTACTTCCGGCTACGTTTTTCCACCGGAATCGTGTCACGCCACCCGTATCGCGGGTAGCGATAAAAAATTAGCAAAGGTTTCGAAACGCGAATATAATTGCACCTTTGTAACTATTAACTGTAAGTCCCTTTGGTTCACGCCTTGGAATTTCTGTAGCCTGCTTTATGCGCGGTGAAATTAAGGTTGGAATTATGTACCTTTCACCGCCCACCAAAGGGTTCGCGAGGGTGAAATGAAATCTCTTTTTCTCGGAACGACTACCTCCGCGTCCTTCTCTTCCCACCGTGGTAAAATACTCGAAAGATAAAGACGACGATTTCTGGGCAGGTAGACAAATATCTTCACCGACGTCGCCTCTGCGTATACACAAAGACAACGCGTGAAGTCGTAGCTGCGTGTTACGGACAATAACGCGGGTTGGAGTGTCTCTCCCCCTCCCCCCTCGCTCCTCCGCCGAGCTGCACGCGGTTTCGCTCTCGCGTCGGCCGGGGGGGGGGGGGGAAAAAATTCCGGAGACAGCTGTCGAGGCGAGTGAACGTAAGTTACTCGATTGGAGTGGAAACGCGCGTGCACAAAGCCTCGCGGTTCTGCAAGGTACGCTGCCGGTAGCAGAACCTTCTAATATGAGGAGTGCAGGGGGTGCGCGATGCAGAGGAGGGCGGGGGAGGGGGGGGGGGGGGTAACGGAGTTTAATTTGTAGTAATGGTGCATCGCCGCCCGTTTTCGCCGGAGTGAAAGATTAAACTCTCCTCTCCTCTCGGCTCCTTTTTTCTCTCACTCCCCTTTCCGCCGTCCCCGTAGTCGTCGGGCCCTCCGCAGTCCCTCGGTTCTCTCCTCTCGCGGGTCCTCAACCGTGACATTGTCGCTTCGTCGCCGGAGAGAACTAGACCAGACAGCCTGTTTAGCGTTTCAGCGTTTTATCGTTTCATCCCCGCGCTGGCGCCTTCCCGCGCCCGTCTTGCCGCCTGATTAAACGAGCAAATTTCGCAGAGTTCTTTCCGCCCCTCGTCACTTCAATCCTCCCTACCTCCCTCCCTCCCTCCCGCCCCTTCTTCCTTTATTTCGCCTCCCGACGCTTGTTATCTTCGCGAACATCCCACGCTCCGCTGCGGCTAAACATCGAATCCCCCCCCACCCCTCGTATCCTCATATCGCCGCGGATCAGAAAATTTTTGGCCAACGTCGCGAGCGAGACGCGGTTTGCCGATTTTTTAGCTACACCCTCCTCGGAACGAAAAAGTCACGTCGAAATTATTTTCTCTCGGATTCTTATAATATACATTTCTCTTTATTCGCGCGGAGATCTTGAGCGGGCGCACACTGGAATCGATGTCAGCGATTTTTGAGAAAATGCAGGTGTTCGGCGAAAGTCGCGGTAAATAGGGCCTAAGTAACTCCCACTCGTAAATGGGGTATTGTTCGACGGTACACGTTGGAGAGGCTAAATGGAAGGATAAGCCCGAGTCGCGAGAGAACTTCTCGGAGCTAGAGGAAACTCAGGGGTTCTCACGGTAGTCGTTCGAGTCCGACGTCAGCTCGACTATTCGCCGCGGAGTTTCCAGTCTTCCAGCTTCCCGTGTCCCGTTTCGAATCCGTTACGCAGCTGCGATCTAAGCCACTGTCACGCCGACGAGATACCGAGGGAACGACGCCTAGAAATCGTCGAGTAGTTCGATAAAGTGAGAACCGCTGGCGAACGCCTCTAGGCAGCCGAAGACTTCATTGGCTTTTAAGACGGGCGTAATTAAAATGTAAAGGGTTGTCAGCCCTCGCCCCTTCACCGCGGATGTATCGCGCTCTCTCTCTCTCTCTCTCTCCCTCTCTCTCTCCCTCTTTCTACATCCAGCATCCACCGCCCCGTTTCTTCTCCGTCCCATCTCTATTTCGTCCTCTCTTTATGTGCGGTGTATCTATACGTGTGAGCGGGAGTAGAGGTATACATTCCACGTGGAGAGGTATATATTTCTGCAGGATCTCGTTTCCGCTGGTACAGAGGAGGTGAGCGGGGCGACGAGAGGTGACGTAGAGTTCCCTCACAAACGAAACTGAACTGAACCGACGCGAACTAGACTAAATGAAATTTACCGAGCTCGGTAGTAATTGTGTGTGTATATTTGTATTATTTCTCATATTATAGTCGAGTTCCAGCGATTGCGTCGAGCGTAATCGATATAATATATAGAATTGTAATTTAATATCAAATGTATACAACGTAATTACGAGTAAAATTCACGGTCCAATGATGCGAGTAATTCGCGGTATCGAGAGAGAGGGAGAGAGAGAGAGATGGAGGAACGTAATAGAACGGAATAGAAAATAGATACTGCGGATATGCGCCGACGGAGAAAAGAGACGGGGGGCGGGGGGGAGGGGGGGGGGATAGATACACCGTGCACTTGTTATCAAAACTACGATGAGCGAATCGATTACCGATGCGATATAATTGGCGACTCGTTGATACAGCCAACTAAAAGGGAGATGAAGTGGTTGACGGGGTCAGAGGAGGTCGGAGGTCGGAGGGGTGGGGGCAACTGGGGGGGGGCAACCGGGAGGTGGAGACGTGGGTGGCAGGGGGAACATGTCGAGGCGCACGGCGAGTTATTACGAATTAACGATAAACGAAGTGCAACTCGTCAAAGCATAGCGGTTGTCACGATGCGCTGCACGGGGGTACGGACTACCCTCGTTCGCCTACCTCAGCTGCGTACGTATACGTCATTCGGATATGGATAACGCTGTATCCGCAGTTATATACCTTTGCAATAACCATCCCGCGACTAATCCATTTACCGACAATGGTAATCCCCCCGCTGTCGCGTCGCGGCTACCTGTGCAGTAATAATACGATGGAGGATGGGGGGTAGGGGGGGGGGGAGGGGTGGGGGGCTAAGCCTTTCCAAACAAAGGATTTTCAATTATTACCAAATTTCGTAGGGTATGTATCCGCCCGTAGCTATCCCTAGCCGGGTTGTACATCGGATACTATAACCTTCGCGAAACCCGAACCACAAATCTCGCGGTGGGTCTAAGCCAACCCGCGAAATCTACGGCGCGTGAAACGATTACAACTCGATGTGATTGCCAAACATGTTAAGCGAACGGCTTATGATCGGGGAGACGCACACGGTACCATTATATCCATCGGTATTCGGAGATCCACGGATAATAGGGACACGAAGATACACGACGAAGATGGTCGGGAGATCGGATTATCGTACCGCAGACAGGAATTTCCCATCGTTCGTTATCCTCCTCGTCGTCGATATGGAATCGATTATTGTTACCGAATAAACGCGGGTACGCATCTTACGCGGCTTTTTACACGCGGACGACGAAAACAATGGAACGTATCTCGCGGGATCTGTACGTACGGAAGCGAGAAGTACCAGGCGTCATCGATATTTTTGCGGGCCGCGCGTAAAGTGTGTACGGATATAAATGAGCTTTGCTTGATTGCTCCCAGTCATAAATCAAGATGTTTTCGCTTCCGTTGTGATGAATCGGGAATATTTCGAGTCCGGAAGGATCTCCGCTGCGGGATCAAGCGGAGCGGCTCCGATTCACGGTGCGCGCGATTGACTGATCCTGAGTGATCCTTACCCGGCTTAGAAACGTTGTATAGGTATACGCACGATAGGCGGGGAGTCGCGCGTAATCACCCCGCGCGAACGTAGTTACGACGTCCTACCGAAACTCGATGACGATGACGACCTTGCGCGATACACACGCGCGTCTCGCGATGAATAACCGCCCGCTCCTTTGAAGCCTCCGGGTCCTCTTCGCCCTCGGAAATTACCGATCGGAGGGACCTCGCTCTCCAAAAGTTCCCCGGGCCCTTCCCCTTTATTCGAAATTCTCGGCGAGGCGTTACCGAGAGCCGCCACGGGAGACGATCCGCGGCGCGGCTACCGTCGCTTTGACGGGACGCGTTCCGGCGTAACGTAGGTCGTTACACGGCGAACGGGAACGAGGAGGGTAACGCACGGACAGCCGTCTTCTTGTTAGCCGACGCGTCGAAGTCGACGCTCCGAGGGACGATCGAGGGATAGTCGAGGGTCGTCCCCGGGTCCTCCGCCCCCGGGGTGTCGGATCAAACGAGCTATTACGAGAGCGCGTTACGCCTCCTCCTCCACCCTCCTCCACCCTCCGCCACCCTCCGCCTTTCATCCCCCCTCCCCCCCCCCCCCCCTGCCGCGACAAGTTTCCTTCAGATTTCCAATTCGAATTGACTCGATTTCCGCGCCAAGGACCGCGGCGAGAGAATTAACCCCAGCGACCCGGTAGCGGCGATCCGTGTACAGGCGAAAGAACCGAATACGGAGGGGGGGACGCGCGCGCGTGTGTACACCTGTGTACGCGGACGTCGGGAGCGGGACGCGACGTTGCGGGACGGGGCGCGTCCCGGTGTGAACGCGGTCTGCGGTCCGCCACAGAGAAGCCCGGGGCTACGGAATAATCATTTGCAGCCTGAATACATTACCCGTGCAATTTATTTTCGTTTGTTTCGGTTTTGTTTCCATGATTTAGTAGGGCGATAGAGTGCGGCTTCGAACCGAACCCCCGCGACCCCTTCCACCCGCCGCCGCCACCGCCGCCGCCGCCGCCGCCGCGCCGTTCCGTTGCCACTGCATGGTCGCGTCTATTGATTCCTGACAAGAGAGTAATGTTTCGCCATTAATGATCATGTCCTGAATAAATCATTTGATAAAATGGACTCCCTCCGCACCCACGTCCTCCGCACCGCGTTGTCGAACGATCCCCCCCCCCCCCCCCCCCCCTCTCTTCGTGTTGCACTCCGCGTACTACGTACCACCACCGCCTACCTATTTGCATCGCGCGAACCCCCCCGCGGCTCCGACAACCTCTGGATACATTCGGAGACATTTACTCCTAAGTGCATCAGAGTTTCATATATCTACACACATCTGGATAAAGCACCTCTACCGCCGAGAGAAATGCAATACGCGCCGTCGAATCGACTGACTGGCTCTTCTGTTTTCCCCCCCCTTATTTTCCTCCCCAAGCCGGAAGAGAGAGAGTCGCTGGCGGAGCTGAATAATTTCGTTGGGATTTCCGCGAATTTTCGTCAGAACGGTCGAAAAAATTTTCCGTACGTTATAAGGGTAGTAGGTATATACAACCGGTGGCGCGAGATCGGAGGGGTTGGAAATGTAGGGGACAAGGAAGGCGGAGTCGCTCTCTCCTTTTCCCATCTCTCTCTTCATTTCTCCTTTTTTTTTTCAGCCGCGCTCTTTTTATCCCGGGCAATTTATTTCTCTCGGACGGACAAACGTTGAAACGGGTAGCGCCTAATAATGTAAGCTTCGGATAAATGAATGGGTGAACGAGGGGTAGGTAAGTTCCTCCCGGCTGACGAGAGCGCCGTGAGGACGGGGAGGTTTGCGAGGGTGGAGGGGAGGACTTTGAAGAACGGCGAATAAGTCGAGAGAAAGAGAGAAAAATAATATCGTATAGGCGTGCATGAGGCGTGGGGGGAAACGCGCGGGAAAAAAAAAAGGAGGGTCTCCGGTACGCCGCTATACCTACCGGAATAAGAGGATGGTCCTTAAAAGTTCCAGAAGAGCGGCTCCTTCCACCGTGCCTTCACCATCCTGCAGCCAGCAGTCGAGTTGTTATCTAATTTTACTCTCAACGCTTCTTCGATTTATTCGCGAACTTCTCGACGCGTTACAATATGCTGCTTCCTCGAAGGCTGGCGGGGAACGAGAGGCGGGACGTGGTACCGCCAAAAAGGGAAGAAGAACCGCGCCGGGGTAAAAGAGGGTGAGAAGAGCGCGCGCGATGCCCCTTGCATTTCTCAATTCTTCAACATCTCCGAGCAAATCTCGTTCAAACGCCCCTTCATCCCTTACGCTATTTCCGGTACCCCGCGTCTCGCGTTAAGGGTATATACCCACATCCTTTTGAGAGTGAGACGCTTTGAAAGATTCCACACTGGAAAATAAAAGGAGTCCTTCGAAGCTAAATGGATCTATATGAAAAGTTGATCGAGTTAACGCCAATTTATCGATCCGAAACGTGAAAAATCAAGGAGATCTCGATGGGAAAAATTCGTAGCTCAATTTTGACGACGGATTCGTATTTCTGAGGTCAAAATGCGTGAGAAAAATGTCCTGCGATCGATTTTTAAAATACTTTATTTTTGCCCTCAAAATCGAAAAAATCCAAAGGGGTACCCCTTGGATTTTTTTCGGTTTTGGGGTCAAAAATTGATATTGTGTTTTATATGCTATTTTCGTGTAATTTGAGCTCAGGAATCCAAATTCACAAGCCAAATTGATCTATTTATAAAATTGATCGAGTTATCGCCAATTTTTCGATTTTTGGAGCAGAAAAATCAAGATATCTTGATTAGAAAAAATCGTAGATCAATTTACTCAACGGATTCGTGTTCCTGGGGTCAAAATACATAAGAAAAGTGTCATACGATCGATTTTAAAAATACTTCATTTTTGGTCCAAAAATCGCAAAAATCCAAAGGGGTACCCCTTGGATTTTTTTCAATTTTGCGGTCAAAAATCAACATTTTTTTTCATCTGGTTTTATATGCTACTTCTATGTATTTTGATCTCAGGAATCCGAATCTGGAAGCCAAATTGGTCTATCTATTTAATTGAAAGAGTTATCGCCAATTTTTCGATCCAAAAAGTGAAAAATCGAGAATATCTCGATAGGATTTATTTGCAACCTCATTCAATCAACGCCTATCTAACGCTTCAGTGATTTTCCACGCATTTTGGAATTCATAAAGTTTGAAGTAGAGGAAATTAACGAATTTCAAAGAATTAAAAGAAATTTTCAACACGGAGTTTTGAGAAAAGTGGAATTGGAATTTGAAAGACCTGTTCACGTGGTCATGTATTTTCTTTCCAACAAAAAAAATAATCTTATAGGAGAGCAAGGAAAAAATCGCATGGAATACGTAATTTCGACAATTTGAGATACGCTACGCTGAACATAAAATTTGAATTGCGATAACACTGAAGTAGATCGACAAAGAAAAACTCCCAACATGCGTGTGCAATGTAATGACATGAAATTGGAAAAAAATCACGGAACAAAAATTCAAACGAGGAATGTAATCAAATGCGTCGTGGTCGCGCAACGCCGGTGCGTACGTATACTTATAAATAATGCGTTGGGAAAACAAATCGGCAGGTGGACCGCACTTGTGCAGCGCGATTTTCGCGACTATCGTATGCCCGTAAAGCCGTAGTTCTCTCGGTTTCTCGGTTTCTCGGTTATAGTATTATATACAGAGGAGATAGACTCGTATCTTCTATTTGTCGCGTGACTATCCAACCGTAAAACAATGCTCAGTCCGCGGACACTAGTTGCGCCGTAACGCAGCCTCAGTCTATTGAAACGTCGACGGTAGCTCGGGCGCAGCGGACGGGGTGGAAACGGGGGATGAATCCCGTGTAAAGTTTGTCCCGATGCCACGAATCCTGGCCGGAGGGGCTCCGGAATCGTTTGTCGCTTTAGAGCAACGGTCGACCGTCGACGGTCCGCCGCTGCCAAACAACTGCCATAAATAGAAAACAACAAAATGGAAAACGAAAAAAAAAAAACAAAAAAATGAATAACTAGAGATAAACAACGAGAGCCAACCGGAGCGAGAGAGAAATACGTAACGTATACCGAAGTGAACTACCCCCTCCGAAATAGCCGACGAAAAAATATGATCAGGATGTATGTATCGCTAGTGATTGATCGAGTCGATACCGATACCGTGCGAAACGAGCGCGGTGAGGTCACGGTACGGCTTCATCCCCCTTTTGCCGTACCGACGTCTTTCGTTAAACATCCCTCAGTTCGTCTACTTCCGCCGTTTCCACGTGTAACGGCATCCTATAATGGAATCGAAGAGAGCCGCGGTATAGGTGGTTATCGTTTGTACGCTGAGGGCGTATGATCCCCTCGGAAAAGCCTCGCCGCAACGTCAAAGAGTGCGCCGTGTATTCCGATTTGCGAAGCAGCTTTTCGGCGGGGCAACCGAGAGATACAAACGAGACGGGGTGAAAGGAAGAAGAAGGTTTTCAGTAGTTCCGCAACGCGTTTACTATAGGTGCACCCCGCAGCACTTTGATCGGCAAAGAATGAAATTCAAGACTTCCGTTGCAACGCCGGACTACGAGTAGCTCTTATCAATGTCGGTAGTCGCGCGGGCCCATTTGTTATCAAAGCACCGGCACTGCGTGTATATCCTCGTATATTATACCTCGGTACACCTGGTTACCAGAACCTCTGATACTTTCCTACCTTTCCACCTATACCTGTACACGTATTCTCGCTACCGCGGACTCGTTATCGCCGCCGTCACGCGCCAGTCGGGGGCTAATATACCTACCTTTGACTATTTGCAAAAAATTTTGCGACAACTCACGCTCCGCCGTTTATACTTACGCGCGTGTTCTGCTCAAACTACATACAATACCGCACATACCGAACGAGTACGGTATGCGAGAATTGTGCAAGCTTTATTCTCGTAGCTATACACGTATGCGTATGTATCGCAATTTTTCTTCTCTTATTTACCGCTTGTCTTCTATCCATTTTTTTTTTTTTTTTTTTTTCAACCGTCGAACAAATAGGCGTACGGGTACAGTGGATAATTAATTTTCGAATACAGCAGTCACATACACGTACTAAGGGTATATTATGTAGCCACTCCGTGTACTGCCTGGGCATGAAATTACAATTTTAAATGAAAATTATTTCCGCTAGAATTCGCCAGCAGCTGCTGATATGGAATGCATAGGTACTCAAAGGTCAATTAATTCGCGTAAAACAGTTTTGTATGTATTGTTACTATGGCACGAGACTGGATTAAATATCAGTTTTTTTCATTTTTTCGCTTTGCCTTCGCGTCCTGAAATTAGTTGCATATTTTATATTCGATACTTGTCCACGTATGGATCCGTAATATTCTCTCATTTGAATTTTTTCTTTGTTTTGTCTTCTTTACGAATCGTAACGGAAGATTTTTTTACGATCATTGATCCAACCGACTGATTTCACCAACTTTTCCGTCGCTACGTTGTACGTTGTCATTGGGAAAAAAAAAAAAATAATAAAATAAAATAAACGAAGACAACGAAGAAAAAAATCCCCAAGGGTCGGCGGTGCAGGTGCAGACGGAGTTGGGTCTCGTTTTGCCATCGGGTTTTTGCCGTCGCCGGCAAGTTCCATGTTCCGTGTTCCGTGCGTTCCGTGTTCCGTATCGATTTAAAACTTTAACTATCCTTATAATTACATATTGCAAAGTTGCGACGTCGCGACCCGCCCGGCCCGCTCGACACCCGGGGGGCTTAGCGAGGAAGTTTTCAAAGTTAAAAATTGTTTAAATTGTCGGTTAACCACCGTCCACGGGGGCTAATGAATCGTGGAGAACCACCCCTGCCCCCTGCCCTCTTGCCCCTGGTACACTAAACGTCGAACTTTGCCACGTAGCTAATTTTTCTAGATTTACTTTTGGAAATTGAACTCGATCTTGGCCGATCGGAAATTCAATTATCCACCTCACGGACGAAACAACGACCGTCGAAAGAGTGACCCCCGTCTCGCGACGACTCGTTCGATCTGCCGAACATTTTATTCGACAAACGACCGGAGGAACGCTTTTTTCCTCCTCTCGTTCTCCGCTCGTTTGCATCCGTTACTTTCGCCCATTCCGTCAAAGACCACCGCGAGGATTACGCACAGTCGCGATCAAAGAAAAAGATGAAGCGGCGGCGTAATAACCTTTGTTCAAGGTAAAGGAGCACCTGCTCAGGTGTACTTCGGGGGTGGAATGTACGTAATATAGAAAGGTATGTAAGTACGCGTACATCCGTTGGTCCAAAAATACTTTACGAAAGGGTTATTCTCCGAGTGCGGGAATTCACTTTAAACGTTGGGAATTTTACTGAACCTTCGACTGCGTTTTAACCGCTGAAAATAATTTAATCGCATTTCAACTACCGAAAAGACTCGATTTCCGAGCGGGCGCTTCTGTTCACGACATCCGACGCGGTGCTCGGGCAAGAGCGAAATAACTAAGCCCCCCCCCCTCCCCCGTTCGCCGGTTTACCTTTTCGGGTAAAGCTGGTTTAAGTTTAACGCCTACTTAAGAATGTTGGACGCAGCATCGAGAAATACCGGCTACTTATTTCAGCAGTTCTAACTGCTCGCCTGCTGCTTTTGTTATAAGGTAGGTAGAGGTACCTTATACCCACCGCTGCTACTTATTCTACCCCGGTGAACTTGTTTCGGTTGGCGAAAATCTGACAACGGCACGCGCCCACCCGCTACGGGGCTCGCCTTACTAAGTCAGCGGGAAATTATAAATTAGTTCACCCGAGCGAACGATTCTCGGTATAATGTATCTGGCCCCCTTTGAATCGCTCTCAGGGTTATCGGGGAGAAAAGGAAGGACGTAGAGACGGAGTGGGAGTGCTTTTTATCTTACTTCAATTATTTCGAATATTTCACTTTATTCCATTCGGATTTCATCAAAGGAAGATCGAGCTAGCGAGAATCAACGCCGCGAGAATAATTGTTCGGAAGAACTGCTAATCCGCTTCGCTATATAATTAATTGAAGATTCGAAATTTAATATGTGGTGCATGTCTGGACCGGGAGAGAGGCCCCCTTTCGAGTATAAATCATTCAACCCTTCTTGACTTTTTAACCCCCTCGAGCACTCGGAGGGTTGCTCGCTGCAGGAGAACCCGCGTGAAATATGTCCTGAAAATTAACCGATTCCTTAATTACTCGTTCCGTTTTTCGACCTCGCTCGGTTTTCTCCCTATTATTCCATCGCGCTGCCGCAAATTTCTCCGCCTCCGTTACTCTTATTTCACATTTCTCCTTTTTTTTTTTTTTTAATTTTTTTTTCTTTTTTTCTTCTCTCTCTATTTCTTCGCTTCTCCTCTCCACCGTATACCTATATACGTCTGACGCTACATCGCGAAGAGCTCCGTCGTATCCTCACACCTCGTACGGAATCTTTTCTCAACCAAAAATATGAAATCATCGTACGAACTCCGGCTCATCTCGTTCGTTCGTAGAATTCTTTCTCATCTCGATACAAGATTCTTCCCGAAAATCATGGGGGAAAATTTCCGAGGGTTTTCCAATACCTACGTACGAATAAATGAAAAGCTTGAAAATATTTTTCACCCCACGGATATTCCGTACCCATCCATTTCTTCTTCGGATCCGGTATTTTTTTTTTTTATCTAATTGAAAAATCCGTTCGGTTTGTCTTTTTTTTTTCTTTCTTTCTCGATACCTTGACTCGCGATTTCGAATCTACACCCGGAAACCTGCGATCCCCGAGGACGTCGCGTCGATCTCCAGCTCCCAGCGATCGTCGCTACCGCCGCTACACGCTCGAATTGACGGAAATTTAATGCGAACAACTCTCTATGTACACAACCCCCTGCAGTGCCGCCGACACATACCTCGATCACCATCTCATCGATGCCCGTGAGGTTATAACCGGGGGGAGGGGGGGGGAGGGGAGATGAGGGAGCGGAGGAACGCACGTACGCTTATACCTACACCTACCCGGTATTCCCACCCATACACTCGGCAGTCGAGTATTTGTCCTGGCATCCCTCGTGTTGTGACAAGCAACAAACGTTCCCCGACAAGGGTTACCGGCTGTGTGAGTCTCTGGAAACCGCCCCGGGGCTCTTCCAGGGCCACCTATACCACCCTCCACTTCTGCTGTGTACACCTTCGCTCGCATGTACATACCTAAACCTAAACCGAAATCTACCAGCCCGTCACCTACGCAGGCAGCAGCCAGCAGCCAGCAGCCAGCAGCGGCGGGGTATTGCGATATCGGCAATGAGCGTTACGAGTTCGCACACAGTGACGTCGGTACGCCGGACAGCGACGTTATACCGTTGGGATTACGACGATCAATGCGGTAAGCCCTGTTTGTTTTGGGCTTGACGATGACGGAGTAAGAGAGAAGGGGAGGGAAGCGGACGGTGGTTTCGGCACCGTTCTTCGGCGGTCGCTGCTCGGCGAACGTCGCCCCTCTTGCTTCATTGTCCGGGAGAATGGCGAGGACCGTTTCCGCGCCAAGGAAAACAGGGCAGTTCAGCTTCTTCCTTCCTTCGAGTTTTCTTCTTTTCTTTTTTTTTTTTTTTCGTTTTTTTTTTCTCTCTCTTCCTTCCACTCTTTTCCACGCTTCCGTGAAACGAAGAACGGTGGATGAAATTAACCGCGCGAGTTCGCGGCTCTTTGAGTTCATATATTCGCGAATCGAGGATTTTTATAGCAGCGGGCAGATATACTCGAGTCGGAGACGAGGAGGGGGGGAACGTTTACGGGGAATTACACTTTGAGAATAGAAGTCGAGAGGGAGAGGTCGCGCGGGAGCCTCGAATATTCCGTACGTAGACATATGTAAAATATTCGCATAAACGGGCGCGTCGCGTACGCGGATCATATATAAAAATAAAAGAAAGGGAGAACCGGGTAAAGTTCGCCGGAGGAAATAAGAAAGAGAGAAAAAGAGAGTGGGGGGGGGAAGAGGGGGAGGGGAGGGGGGAGAACGTATAGCCCTCCCGCGAGTATGGGACGGCTATATACGCGCGGGGATATATCTGGAAAAACGAGGCGTCTCAAGGATTCAGATGCGTGGAATGCGAGAACGGGGGTTAAATCACGGGGCAGTCAATGGATCGGAACGCGACGAGGAAAGCGACCCGGGACGGAGGAACGTCGAGTTCGGTCGAGCCCTTCGACTCCTCCAGCCTATTATACTTACCGTATACGATACGGCATCTTTCGCCCACCTCCGTTCTTCCACCCACTCCTTCAACGGCACCGACACCGCTACAACGATACCCACTACTCCCGTCCACTCTTTCCCTCTTACTCCGGGGTTGCGAGTCGAGGAGTCTCAGCACCGGGTTAACTCCCCCTCACCTTTTCCCCCCCCCCCACCCCCCCTCCTCCACCCTTCGCCGAACTCCCGTACGGATGGATATACCTTGCCGCGCCTCACTCCCTATCTACGGTGTACGTACGCGCTTACTTGAATATACCTATAGATGCGTCATAGCGACGCTACCTATCGAGGAGTGTATGTTCACGCCCGAGGCGTATCGCGTTCAAGGGTGAAGACTGCGCGGGGGGTGAGGGTGAACGGGGAGACGGAAGACGGGAGGGACTTGGGACTTTGGACTCGCGGGAGCTACGACGGGATATAGGCGACCGCTGCGGGTATTATAAGCGCGGAGAATGTCGGGGGACCGGAGGTGGAAGGGTGAGGGGGAGGGGGAGGGGGAGGGAGGGGAGGACAGGGTTTTCAGAGACGCGGTTATATCGGGCCGGCGAAAGGCGCGGGGTTTCGCGTATAGATCACCGTCACTCGCAGGATACGTAGTGGGAGGGGCTGCCGATATTCCTCGATTTTTTCGTCCCCGTCGTCCCTGCGAATATTAAACCGGGCGCATCGGGCACGTCGCGGGGGCGCGAAACGCGAGCGGCGAAACACCGAGGTGCTCGGGGCTGCTCGGGGCGAGCACACGGAGAGTAGAGCGAACGCGGGAACCTAGTTGAAAATTTCCAGAGTCTGGCCCTGAAGTATTTATGAACGCGCGGTACCTACCTACCTACCCACCTACCTACCCACCTATCCGCCCGACCACCCCTTCCACGAATAGCTGCCAGCAGGGTTAATTCCACCGCTAGCTCCGTACTTTCCCTTGCACCGCTCGCTTCGCCCGGTGATTCTGGAGAACGGAAAAAGGGGACGCGATTTTTCCCTTATTTTCCCGACCTCCCCGCAGCTGTACGGGATTCTACGCCCGATGCCGATCTCCTTTTTCCTCCGTTTCACCACGTTTTTACCGTTTTTTATCACGCGGTTTCGTGCGGTTCATGTGTTATATATATGTATGTACATGTACGTACTCGTATACCTGTATATAAAATCATTTGTTCTATGGATATATTTCCACCCCCGGAATATATACGCTGTTGGCACTTGCTCCTAATCTTTATCCGATATCTGAACCTACCCTTACGTTGCGTTGCGGTGGATCGCCCTTCGGATAGGTATACATATACCTATAGCCCGTACCCCGACCGCGTTCTTCTTTTTTTTTCCCCTCTTTACCCGTGTATCGGGTACATCCAGGTGACGGCGAGAGGAAGGGGGGTGGGTGGTTTTGAGGCGGGAGGAAGAAAAAAAAAAATAAAATAAAATAAAAAGAATAAATAAATAGGGACGACCGACCGACCGCGGGGTGGTAATGCACGTCGACACGCCATACAACGTCGGCACGCCAGTCGTCGCTCCCGCACACGAACTAAATCACAAACAAGTAAACTTTGTAATCGGAAAATAAATTGCCGCTTTACCGCGCGGCGTGAGAGTCTCGTCGAGGGCGACGCGGAAACGCGCCGGTCAAAGCGCAACGCAACGTCGTACCCTCCTTGGAACCGACTCCCAGTTTTTCTTCTCCGTTTATTTGATATATTCTCGCAGCGGAGAAATGCCTCAGCTGAAACACAAAGAGAGATGCACGCATAAAGAAATTCACGGATGTTCATGAGGCACGAGACGATTCGGCGACTGCAGGTTGACGTCGTTGAACGCGACGCCACGTTTCCCTGGCGGTGTCCCCGTCCGCCGTTGCCGCCGTCGCTGCAAGTTTTCGGGTGGGAGATAGTCGCCGGCGAGAGACCTCTTGGCTAGCAATTAATATAATTAAATCAAATCCAGGTTAATTAGAACATCCTTAATTATCTACCCAGCTGCATAACGTATCCCGGGTACGCGAATGAGGTATACGGGAGCGACGGCGCCACCCCCCCCCCCCGTACACCTAGCCGTCTACCCTGCCTATATACTTGTGAAAAAGAAACACCCACTTATTCCCGTTAGCTATAAACGTTCCCAGATTCGACGACGGGACGCTGGAAAATTCACTCCGCGAGTAAAGTTCTTCTCCCCTTTTTTTTTTTTTTTTTTTTTTTCATTCTTACCCTTTTTTTTGTCCTCCGCCTTCGTAATCACATTGGAAACGAACGAGATCGCGTCAACGCCACACCAGCGCCGCACGCGCAGTTTCCACATTTATTTTTGTTGGCGAATTAATTTTATTCGCTTATATTTCTGAAAAAAGTGCAACGAGATAACGCGTTACATCCCCAGGGGTGAAGTGGCGCGGAGGAAGGAGCTGCACCGCGTGTGCTATACAACGGCCATGAATAAAGTGGACAACCTTTCATCGCGGGTATGAATGATGCTCGGTTAATGTTCCTCGTCCTTCAGCGTGCAGACGTTACAAAAATTCCCTCGGCATCGTCATCGTATCGGTGGTCCTGAACCGGCGCGAGGTGTCACCTCGTGACGTAGCCGCAAAAAACCATGACGCTACATTTCTCAACCGTACAGAACCTCTTCAGCTCCTGACACTGTTGATGTTCCGCTGCAGTTCGTCCCGCCGCGCGATACCAAACCTACCGTGAAACGGTGAAACTTTGCTACACATGTATATAAATAGGTCTACGAGCGTAAACGGAAATATAAATAAGGGGTACTAGCGCGGCGAAAAAATGGAAAAAAAAAAACCGAAGAGAGCATGACGCAGCGGGAGGACGTGGGACGGGGATGGGGATGGATGGACGGATGGATCCGCGAGGGTATTTCGTCCAAGGTTTTCTCCATGTTTTCATAGACTCTCGGGACAGAATACGCTGGTGTAAAACGGAACGCGTTATTATCCTTCTACTCCATTACCCGGACTCGAGGTTTAAGGGTGGTGTGGTACGGCGTAGCGCGGGACGTAGGTACCAACGTACGTACGTACGGTACGTATGTACGGACGTGTACGGGGCGAACGATGGGGCGAACGGGCAAAAACCAAAAACCCGACCAACCGCTACACACCGGCAAGGGTCATTGACTCCGACACTACAGACGAACGAGCCGGCGGACTGACGGGTGCACAGACACCACCGCGGGGGGAGGGGGGGAGGGGGGAACGAGAGGGAGGCGGAGAGGAGGGAAGCGGAGAAAACGTGGGAGGGAGGGGGAGGTGCAGCGGCACTTCTTCTCCTGTACCGGGACGTGATTTATCCTTGAAGCTCCGATACCACCCCCAGGAGCATGAGCCAGCCAGCTACCTTGCTACGGAGAGCCGGTATCCGTTATAGGTACGGATGGAATAAAAGTCCTGCAGGACTACCTCGACCGGGAGGTATACCTCGCCCCGTTTCGTTTAGTTTACTTCGGTTTCCTTCCGTTTCGTTTCCTTCGCTTCGGTTCAGTTTTGTTCCCTGGGGGGATTTTCTAGGGGCGCGTTTTGAGCCGAGGATTTTATTCGCGTGACCTAATCAAGAAGAGTAAACCCAAAGTGAAGCGCACACCGGTCTCGAGTAGGCTATCTATAGAAACATGCCCCACCGCCTGTGGGGTATAGGGAGGAATCGATGCCGCGTATATGCCAACGAGGGTTGTTTCCCATACATGTGTATCGGGGCGAAACCGGAGGGATGAAAATAGAGAGAGAGAGGGAGAGCGAGCGGAAAGGACCCGCGTCTTCGCGTCCTACGCGTAGAGAAATAAACCTAGGATCATCCTCGGGCTCCCGTTCAATGTTCCGACTATCCCTTATTCCGTACGATGTGCAGGATCATGTTTACCCGGAACAGAAACTGAGAGCCAACTTTCTCTTCGTCTCGGCAAATCACGTCCTTCAAAATTACGCAATTTCACATCCGGCGTACGCGTTGCGACGTACGTGAGGACGCTTCCAGATTCCGTCCGCAGTTTTTAGGGATCCGGCAAAAGTGTATAATATTATACCTACCTTAGACCTATCCGCTCTCGAGTGCGGGGGGGATGGAAGTGTTAAGCTGTGGCCGTGAAGGAGAGAAGAGGACGGAGGCTCGCCGAGGGAGCGAGAGACGCGCTAAAAGATAATCAATACAGCCTCCGGTACAGCAGTCTGTCCGCCCACCCGTACCGCCCGTACGTCCGACCGGAGATACACGCAGCTTACGTCCACGTGCGGATCCGCTCGCATATTTATTAACCGCCTATGTAAAGACGCGACGATCGTCGGAGATTTTGGAAACCGTCGAAACGCGTGTCCGATCTCCTCTTCGCGGAACGAAAATTCATCGCCCGTCGTTTGATTCGATCGAAGAAGAGAAAAGAAGCAAGTCGAGTTTCCGGGGGAATGGAAAGTTTTCATCTTCGAATAGGATTTTATTTTCTTTTTTCATTCATTTCGTTTCTAATGTTTTAATAATCTAGGAATACCGACGTTATTCTTAATTCAACTTCCGAGTTTGCTTTCGTTCCGCTCTTCCCGTTCCTCGAGTTCCCGATGTCGGCCGTCCGTCGATTCGTTTTATTTTTTTTTTTTATTTTTTTTTTTTCTCTTCTCTTGCCCGCTCACACTCGCTCGCCCCCGCAAATTGTTTATTCTATACTTTTCGCCCCTGCGCCTTTGGGAGACTCTCCCGTCCCCGGAGGGTGGTAATGAATTCTTATTCCTTTATATTCGTTACGCTCTTCCTTCCCGGGATCTCCTCGTTCTTTCATTGTGCGCGCGGTTTCTTTTCCTCGCCCGTAGAAAATGCCGCGGAGAATACTGCAGCTGCCGTGTTCGCTTATATGTATACCCGCCGCTAGCGTAATTGAAACAAAAAACTCGAGGCAAAAATAAAAACAAAAAGGAACGAATCAAACTCGAAAACCCGTCAGGAGCCTCCCGCCGACTTCCGTTCGTCGCGTGCCAACTTCGTTCCAAATCTCGTTCATGCCGGGCGCAAGTCCTCCACATTATTACACGGACTGCGGACCCTCGCTCTACGCTAATAAACGGCGCAAGAAAATTTCTAGGAGAGCGGAAAGATACTCTCCCTCTTTATCTCCTCGCAGTTTCAAATTTTTTGAAACCAGTCGGCGATGAAAAAAACTGTCGGTTCGTGTCCGCGAGAGTTCGTGCATTTCTTTCGGCAGACGGTTGTCCCCATCCTCGTCGCGCCACCCGGTCGAAACAAGAAACACGGACGAACGTGTATTGTGGTGTATTGTGTATACCTATACGTGTAGTATGCACACGATACGTACATGTTCATCTGGACATGTATTTATATATCGTGATAGCCGCGGGTAAGCGGGGCCACGTAGCCCCGGAGAATAGGGAGGGAAGGAGGGGAGGGAGGGGGTCGGAAAACTCGTAGGTATATCCGCAGCTACGGTGTACGTTTTGCGTTGTAGAACGCGAAACCTGGAGAACAGGAGCGTCTCTTCTTCCTTTTCCTGCGGTATGTGTACGGTCGGGGCCTATCGCGGGCGACGTTTCGAGGCATCTCAGTCCCTAGGGATATCAGGAGAGTGGTCTCTCCCCACACTTTAGCGAACCCGCCCGGCTAGACCAGACTGGAATATCTTAAACGTGGAAGGGAGCTTTTTTGAGCAAAAACTTCGCCGTTGTCATCCCTTAAATATATATGCGTGTGTACAGCACATAAGCAAAGCGTAAAACGTTAACCGCCACCCCGAATTCGGGACTCGCTCTGCAACCACCATAAATTCTTACCGTTCTCTTACGCCGCCGAGATAGCTGGAAACTAATTGGCAAAAACCGAAGATTGAAAAACGAAGAACGACCGTGTGACAAAAAAAAAAAAAAATCCATATCCGCGTGACGTACGACCAATTTACCCGATGGATTTTATCCCCCCCTCATGGATGAATTATTAGTACCGTCTTTTATTTCAGTCAAAACTGTACGATTTTATTTCCGTAGGTGAAAATTTTCAGCCGATCGTTGAAAACGGAGAAAAAATTTCTCCTCTTAAAGACAAATCTACCGGCGCTGCCGACGAACCGATCGAATTTCGAAGATCGGTCGCGATCCGAGCGACACGAATTCCTCTCGCATCGATTCCGACGGGTGGAGGACTTTTGGTTTTGGAAACGGTATAAATGATCGTCATACAGAGCTGTACGGTATACATAAATAAGCGGCTGCAGTAGCAGCAACAGCGGGACGAGGATATCAGAAGGGGGTGTGTGCAGGCGTTGTAGTTCGACGAGGGTAGGAAAGCGTCTGCATGGTATCTCGGGGTTCGTTGTTTGCACAGCTTGATTCCTCCCGTTCCGCTTTATTCCTCTCTCTCTCTCTCTCTCTCTCTCCCTCGCTCTCGCTCTCTTTCTCGCTCTCTCACTCCCCATTTTCGCGACCACCCGTCCCTCGCCCTTCTATACAAGGGCGACCCACACGTACCGGGTTTACTCCCGCGCAGCCAAGAGTCCCGCGGGATCGCCAAGAACAATATTCATACAGAGAAACGGACGTAGGTAGAAAGGAAGGAAGGATAGATAGGTAGGTCGTAGCCGCTGGGAAGGTGGGTACCTCTACCTACCCCATACTCCGCACTACGCGTTATATACCGCGCACCAACACGAACATATTCTAAAGGGTTTTGCCGCACGGTACAGCTGCACCGTAAAGTAAAACTGGACAAGCTCGGCGTACGTCGGGGCAACGTCGTCGTTCTCTCGAACCTCAAGTTTACACTCCGTCCCATTTATCTATGCGCGCAATTTCTGGGTGGGAAACGTACTGCAGAAATGAAGCGTACACGAATTTCTATTTTTCCGAGGGAGACGGCTTAACGAGCGCCGCTTTATTCGTACGGATCGTTCGTGTTTCGTCGAGAGCCAGGGGGATGAAAAACTTTAACAATATTCCTAATTGTCGCTGAGGGTTGTAAAGAGATGAGGGACGAAATTTGCCTCGAGTTTTCTTCTTTAAAATCTTTACATAATATATATATACGTATGTAAAGATCTATGTACTCTATGTACGTAACAGCCGAGGAACGTGACGTCGCCGAAGACGAAGAACTTGATAACAATACCCGATGCAGGCAAGGGGTGCAAAATTGTACGCGGGAAAAAAAAGAGACAAAGATATTTCGCAGCTGGTACGCGGGCGTCGCGAAATCAGGGGGGGGGGGGGGGGACGGGTCGTTTAATTCGTAGGATAATTAAAAAGTGCCAATTATAAGTTGACAATCTGTCGGGGAACGTAGCCAAGCGTGATAATGTCACTCCTGCAAATATAGTAGCGCACGGCGCACCAAGATGCAATTGGTATATATCTATATACGATCTAGAATAATCCAGTGGAGCGAAAAGGCCCGGTTAAACACGCTTCGCTACGAGTTTTATGATCCCGAAACTGCTTAACCGTTGAAATTTCAATGCCCTCCGAAGACGCGAATAACAAGAACGCCGAATTTTATCAACGGTTGCGTCAAATTTTCCCGTCAACATAAATGAACCCAGTCTCGACGAACGGCGTCACGTCGCGGTGCACCGGTACGGTTGGTTTTGATTCGAGGCCTCCTCGCCGCACGTGGCGGTCGTTCGACGTTGACAAATGGCGTCACGTGCGATACAAAAATTGACTTATTACATAAGACCTCGGCAGCTACTTCCCGACTGCCGAGGTGGTGCCTCGCCTCTACGTGTCCGACGGTCTCGAAGCTTCGCGAAATAAAGGTCGTCGCAGCGGTTGCGCTTCTTTTTCGTGACGTCTGCCGAAATCCCAGGACAACTAAGTAAGCCCGATCTCCCGCCTCGTTCGTTGACCGCTTCCCCAACTCCGAGGGTTCAGGGGGGCGCCGGAGGGGAGGGGAAGTCTCGTGTTATTAAAGATATACGTCGCCCGGGGCGCGAGCCGAGCTTTTCTTTCGACCCTCTCTGTTTACCCGTGCAAATTGTGAATTAATGCGTTTCCTTAGGCCAATCGTTTCGCCCGGAGAGACCGACCGACCCTCCGCGAGATCACCTCCGACCCCCTCTCTCTCCGTACGGCGGATCTCACACCGAGCCACCCAGACAGCCGGTTAGCTCTTTTTTTTCCCTCTCGTTCGCCTCCTTCTTTTTTTCTCACCCCGTATAACCATTTTTTCCTCTCTTTCCGTCCTACGGAGGCAATGCAATCACTTTTTATTCTGAAAATTACTTACGCACTAGGTATCACTTCTGCCTTTGAAAATTCACTCAGCTAATTACGAAATTTCACTTTTATATGTTCCAGGTAAGCCAAGGAGCGAACTTTATGAGAAGAAAGAAGCTAGTGGAACCGGGGGTATGGAAATAAATTCCTTCGGTTGAGTGAAAATATTATTTCGAGATCTCGTACCTCGTGAAAGGTGTGTACGCACGTGCGAGTCGCACTCGCAACGGAATACCGTAGAAAAAAAAAGTTATCGACAGAAAAAAAAAAAAAAAAAAGGAGAAGGACTGGATTGCAAAAATTTCAGACCAGACCGTAAGAGAAAATGCTGAATCGAAACGCGTCGCTTCGAATTCGCGGAGTAAATTTAGGTGGTTACCTACGTACTTTGGCCGTGGCCAAAAATCCGCATAGGTATACTACAACTGCGGGGCTTTCCTTGCGTCCGACGATCGTAGCTCAACCCCGAAACTCCGTCGAGTCTAAGCTCCGTCGCCCGTTGCGTCGAGTGTTTTATTTATTCATTTTCTTTCTACTCTTCTCACGCTTTGCCGCATTCTGCCTAGAGGCGGTTATTCTTCCTGGCTGACCTCACCTCCCGTGGCCGTTACACCGCCGTACGTTTCTCAACCGTGTCAAGTCAGGAGTGCGAACTTTCAGCGAAAATAATTTGCTCCCCATAATTTACCGCCTTGACGAAGATGTTTTTTTTTTTTTTTCTTACTTTCCAGAATCTCAGGCTCGTCGTCGTTGTTATTTCTCATTCATTTCCACGTGAGAATCTTTTTTTTTACTTTTAATTTAGCGAAAAGGTTGGCAGAGGTGATGCGGGTCGTCGAAGTGAACGAAGAATCGGTCAATCGCAACGCCGACGGTTACAGAAATCGCGGGGAAAATCGCGGAATGCGACAAGAGGGAGGTTTTGTGTTTCTACGTACGGTGAGAGGGTTGTTTTCCGATCTATGTGCAGGGATAAAAAGTAAGACCGTTAAATATTCAGTGTCACGTCGTGTGCGATGCTCGATACACGTACGTACCTACGTATACGTACGTAATATTGATACCAACCGACAAACTCGAGCGGTTCCGGATATATTATCGCGATATGGATCGTCCGCGCTATCGCGGGTTAAGCCTCTCGGCGTCCCTATCATATTATCGCCACGTTACGCACCGCGTTTCGCATTTACCTTTGACAAACAAAAATGTGCCGTTCGCGCGCTCACGTGTATATATATATATATATTTATATATATATATCCGGGTGATAAATATAATATATATACTTTATGCACGCTTCCATCATTTTTACCGAGCTTGTGCCACTGCACGTTTGTAAATCTATGCATCGTGTGTACTCGCGTACGTACGTACCTATACCCAACCGGAGATATAGAGCCGGTAGAGAGATGGATGGATAGCTGATGGATAGACGCGATGCGCACGGTGCTTCCGGCGCTTCGAGTTGTCTTTGGTTTTTCACGTTCACTGAACGACAGACAAATGGCCGAGGAAACGTGGATATTTTGTCAGGTATATTTCACTACCTCGACGTCGACATTCGCGTGTGTTCTCCACCCGTACAACGTACCGTAAATTATATTTAGTGCGCTCGACGCACTTTTTGTCGAGTAGATTTAACGTTGATACTTCGCACGTCAAGGGAAACTGGTCCAGAAAAACAGAAATTCCGTTTTTTCGTTCACTTTTTGTCATAAAACCGAGGAGGCGGGGGGAGGGGCGGAACAAAAAAGAAAGGAAGAAGAAAAAAATTGGAAATAATCGAACAAACTGCGACGATTTTCGAGCTTTTTTTTCCTCCACCGTTCCGCAGTGTATACAGAACGAAACGCGTAGGTGCTCGTCGGCGGTACACGTTGCTCGAAAATACGTTGGACAGAATAATTATGACGTACGTGGTACCGTAGGTAGGTAAACTACGAGTACATACGTTGCCTATGTATACGTTTCAGATTTGGCACGAAAACGTATTTGAATAAAAAATAATCCGATTTGCGCCTGCAGCGAATTGTCATCCGGGGGGCTTTTATTTATGCGTTCATCCCCAACCTTGCGGAACCTCGTGGATTCTTGTTTGTTTTTTTAATTTTACGTGTGATTTTTTTTTTTTATTTTTTTTATTTTTTTTATTTTTTAATTTTTTTCTATCGAGTTTTCGTTCTCGTTTTTTCCCCGTTTGTTTGTTTTTTTTTTTTTTTTTGTTTTCCTTTTTTTCATGTATCCCCTATTTTCTCTCACTTTTTTATTATTCTATTTCTCGACAAAGCATCACCAAAATTGTAAAATGCGACGAGACTCGGGGTTTGAATTGAGGGTGCATCGCGATGGTCATTGCGATGCAACAACACAGCCACATCGCGCCACTATGAAATAGTTTTACTTTGTTCGTTTTGTACAGCTCCGCGTTTTATGTGTCTACAAATCGACCTCTGATATTCCATGGAATTGGAATAACACAAAAATGGAATGATAAAAAAAAAAAATAACAATAATAATGGGGAATAAAAGAGATAAAATACCGAACAAAAAATCCATCGAAGGCCCGAACGGTCCGACTGTTTCATGATAATTTAATTTATCGTGAAAAATAACGCGGGCGTACTGTTGACCGAAAAACGGATGAAGCTTCTCGGCTTTCAAGCAAGATTTTCCGAGCTTTCGACGGGTGAAAATTTTTTGGGGCATCGAGCGCCCCAGGAGGACCTTATCTTTCGGTTTGAATCGAAAGCCCATATTCCACCGGACGAGAGGGTCGCTATATTAGATATACGTATATTCATCCGTATACCTTTCGCCTTAAAACGAGAGCTCCCAGTTCGCCGGAGCCATTCGTCACGATCGCGTTACTAGGGAGGAAAAATGAAACCGCTCCGAGAGGAAGCGGAGGCGAAGAGTGCGTGAAAAAGGTGAAAAGGTGAATATGTGAAAAAGCGCAAAAGGCCTTCTCTCCCTTACCCCGTGTCGCCCCCGTGTACCCGACGTGCTTTTGCCCCGGCTGTTCTTCGCGCTGCCCGCCGCCGCCGCCGCCGCCGCCGTGCCGTTTTCGATTCGACGAGCGTTTTAACGACTCGTTCTTTTGAACGGGTGCGGAATCAAGCGGGGGCGCTCGCTAAAGCCCAACTTTCCCACCTTTTCACCTTTCACCTTTCGCCGATGCTCGCCGCGAACCATCCGTTCGCATAACTTATATCCTCGCGTTTCTAAATATATCCCGGAAGCTCAAGCGGACGCTTATTACACGCTTTTCGTTGGATACGGCGGTGCGATGTAATGCGGAGCGACCGATTCGACGCGGATAAAGGCGACAGGTGGGGGGGGTGTTAAACCACGTCGGCTAATCCTTGGTGCAAAAACAGCTAATTTAAACCACGCGAATTGATGATCCACCGATTAACCGGTTACAACGCGGGGCCCGACGATTAGCGTAATTTGAATATAATAGAGACCGGTTGACACACGGACGCCACGCGTACGTACCAACAATAATCGCAGATGCTGCACTTTGCAGATACACGTTACGTATACGTATTCGATCGCGTGTACGTACATACCGTATACGGGAGGGGGGAGGGCGGGTAGGGGCCAATAACACCGGCTGCATCCCTCGCAGCTACCGGCGATCCCGGAGAATATGAAGCCGTTGCGGAGTTACATTTGATAGAGACAACCTCCGCGTTGCTGCAGCTCGCTGGTCAGTAAACCGATGGGTTCGAACGTTTAGCTCGTATAATCCTGCATCCTAATTCCAGGATTTTGGAACTTAACGAAACATGGGTGCAGATGTGGCTCGTCGCGATTGTATTATATTCCGGTGTTTTCATTCGTGTGAAATATTTATATTTACTTCAATTCCGATTTCAAAGATATCCTTGATTTTTTCATTCTTTTGAGCGAAAAATTGCCGATAACTCGATCAATTTTACAGATAGATCTATTTGACTTGTGAATTCGGATTCCTGACATCAAAATACATCGGAATGGCATGGGAAGCCCACTTTAAAAAAATGTTGATTTTTTACCCCAAAATTGAAAAAAAACCAAGGGGTACCCCTTTGGATTTTTTCGATTTTTGGGCCAAAAATAAAGTATTTTAAAACTTGATCGTATAGCGCTTTTCTAATGTATTTTGACCCCAGGAACACGAATCCGTTAAGTAAATTGAGCTAAGAATTTTTCCTTTCGAGATATCTTGATTTTTCTGCTCCAAAAATCGATAAATTGGCGATAACTCGTTCAATTCTGTAGATAGATCAATTATGCTTCCAAGTTAAGATTACTGAGATCTCGGATTTCGAGCGATCATCTGGTATTCCGAATTGCGATCGGTCATCAATTTTGTTAAAACAAAAGACTTTTCGATTAAATTTAGCCTTCGCTGTTTCCACTACACCTTCGGCTCAACATACGTATATATGTACGTATAACTCCTTTCATCTATCGGGCTAGGAACAGCTTGCCTCTCAATTAGAGCAGCGCTAATTAAATTAACCTCAGGGCTGATTGCGCGGGAGAACTCTGACGCTACATCCAACTACTATACCTTGTATCTGGCACCTCAGATTTTAAACTTTGTAATAGTTCGGAAAGCTGCGATACAACGACGATCAATCCGGTTCTATTTACCCACATTGAACCGAACAATGGTGAAGTTATAATCGGAAAGGATATCAGTGGGATAAGGCGAAAGCCGGTGGTGTACGTTTTTGATTTCCACCGTTCGCGTACTTACCGCCGGGTATTCCGAAAGTTGTGCTTTGCACCGCAGACGGGAGATCCGACGTACGTACGGTACGTACCTGGAGGACATCACGGTCGAGTGATTTAACGGTATAGAACGTACCGCCGGCGAAATGTGTATAAACCGACTATGGTAATACTCAACACTTGACAGTTAACGTTTTATGGGTTTGAATTTAACCCGAGTGCTGGTTGGGTACCTACGTCGACAAAATATTACCACTCCCGAGTACGTCCTCCGAAAGGTGGTTAGGTAGGTAGGTAGGTAGGTAGGTAGGTAGGTAGGTACTTTGAACTCTGTCCGCGGGCGACTTGTAGAATGCATCCGCACCAACGGCGACGCGTCCGCTTTCGGTCGTACGACTCTTAGCCGCGCATATGAAATACCGAATTATAACGTTCGGGGCGTAATCCCGCAAATGAAATTAAAACCATCAGGCTCTCGCGGAGATAAAGAAGACGTTCCACCTCCCGAGGTAAGAAGACGCCGCGGGGGGAAATTTCTGCGGGAACTCCCGGAGTCACGACGTAAACCGAGAAATATCAGCTCCGCGCTCCTCGCGGGGCAAATCCCGGGTCTCCGTTCCCCCCTGGACCACCCCCCTTACCGCGACTGTCTCAATTCACGTTTATGGCGTAACTCGACGCCGGGCCAGACAGACATCCCACATCTAACATCCTCGTACTCGTACTCCTGTATATATATATATATACCTGTATACCCACCTCAGCGTTACCGGCTACCTCCTAAACTCCTAAGTATGAGTACCGGTCCCCCCGCGTTTTGTGCTTCAACGAAATTCCCGCAGTACTTCGCCACATCCGGCTGTAGCTTTTCGCTGTAGAGGGTGGTTCAACGCTACCCGACTGACCCTTTTCCGAGCGAGCTCTATTTTATTTTACTTCTCGCCTTTTTTTTTGTTTTTTTTTTTGTTTTTTTCTTATTTTTCGCACCGAGATGAATCAACCGCGTGAAGCGTTGTTGGACCGGGTGAAAAATTCGCCGTGCGTATTTCGTCGTGTATGCGGTACGAATCGATCGCTACCGAATAAGTAAGTATAGGAGTTGCGTAGCGACCTTTCGATGTCTGTTGGTAAAAGCGAGAAACGTCGACTTACAAATTGGAGACAGGTTGGCTTAGACTCGTATTTCCTGTCGCGTTAGTCACCGGCTTTAAATTGGTGGAAAAAGAGGCGTTGCGGCGCTAACGCCGAGGAAAAATTTCAAGTCGCCGGTGGTTCTCTCGTCGCCCTTCACGTTCAGCTTCTTCGTTCGCGTCTCTCCCCGTCGCGCTTATCCTGATCCTTATCCTACGGGTCCTTCGTCTTCTGATTTTCACCCTATTTTTCTGAAAATACGTGTGCGCGTATACAGGGAGGTATACCTGTCCATTCCCGGACGATAAATATTCCGCTTACGTCTTTGTTGCCTTATTCCCGAGCGGATTTGTCAAGGGTATGTATCGCGCGTATGTAGTAAGGACGTCGTACATAGGCATACGCGGGCGTGGGCGTTCGGGCGTCGGGCGTCGGGTGTCCGCGTCGAGACGATTTCGGCTCCGTCGATGCGCGGGGGTGAGATTTCAACCTTTGAATATATTTTTTATTCCCGGTAATGCCAGTGATTACTTTCACCGCTACCGTCGCTGCCGCTGTTACGTGTATACATGTATAAATAAATCAACAAACTTTTCTGATCAATACGAATTAACCCCGGGGGCGACTGTCGAAATATAATTTAGCCCGCGTATAATATGTATAGAGTGGAGAAGCGTGGGAGGGTGGAGGCGGCATATAAAATTGAAAATGTACCGGCGTGGGTCGATCGCCTTCACCGGGGGCTGAAAGAGAAAGAAAGAAAGAAAGAAAGAAAGAAAGAAGGAGACGAGGAGGGAGGTAGAAGGAGAGAACAAAAGGAAGGGACGTATTAATCCGCTCAACCTGTCAGGGGCAAAGATTTCACGTCGGAAAAATCAGGGACAACCATCCACCGGCATATTCTCCAGTGATTCCAGTCGATAAAAAACAAATTCGTCGACAAGTAGGAACACGAGAGTGGAAAATTTTACTTTTTTCCCCTCGACTTGTTTTTCAAGGTTTTTTTTTTTTCTCTCCGTCTTTCGCCTGATTCGTTTCCTCGTACATCCGGCTGGACGATCTCCGTCGTCCTGATCCTCCGTGTAATCGATTCAATGATCCGCCGATTCACACTCCTCAATTTTATGCGGAGAGGTAATGAAAGACCTCGTATGATGGAAATTTTTTATTTGCGTTTCGTCTGGTTTTTATTATGGTTTTTCAACGGTCGATGGATCACCTCATCTCTTACAAAGGATTATAAGGTTTCCGCGACTCCGTTCCACAGATGGTTTCGTTAGCGGGGTGTCTGAGGAGACCGATAGCGATGGGATCGAGGGGTACGCGGCATCGAATCTGGACACTGTTATCCGAGAGCTTGCGACGGGCGTCGAACCGACTCGCGGGATATTACCATGGGCCAACTCCGGCAGCGTGTACAAGTGAGGGTGCCGGGGGTTCGAAAAGAGGGTGGCAGAATCCGTCGCGGGGGGCACCAATGTCTTGGCTCGCAAGCTCCGGGTCCTCCCGTCACCCAATCGCGTCCTGGCGAGGTTCGCCATATTTCGCGGGGCGGAGCCCTCCCTGCGACCGACTCGCCCGGAGTTCCACTATTATTTTAAACCCTTCGTCCTCTTCCCCGCTCCGTCCGTTTTCACCCGCGGACCACCCCCCCTCACCACCCCCCCCGGTTATTCTCGCAGTTTCTGAGCTTCCGAAGCGTCGCGGTGTCCTCTGTACTCTCCTCAGCAGCGGGGTAGAAATCATCGGAGTCGCCGAGATCCAGGGGTGGATTATTATTACCACCGCGTCGTCGTCGTCATTGTTGTTATCGTCATGGCGATCGCGATTATTATTTTCGGTCCGTGAGAAAAAGGATTCACGCTAGCGGAGATCGGAAGATGTCTACCTATACGTGTTACGGTCCACCGGTCTCCGTTCGCCTCGCGGAGGAACCGATGGAGCGATAAATAGCGACGCGCGACGTCCCCACCTTACCTATATCTGATCGTCGTGCACCCCAACGTCTTTCCCGATGCACGGTCGAATCTCCAGCGTCTAGCTGATGCGGTATTACCGCGATACCAAAAACGAAGAATATGCTGCAGCTCGGGGATCGAAAAGCTTAGGGTCGACGCTGCAGCTTTATCAGCAAATTGAATTATGACCTACCCCCGTGCGACGGTTCCGCGCCGGGAAATTAACGGATGACCTTGAATTATCGCGTCTGCGACCCCTCCGACCGCGGATATGACCCCGGAAACCGAGGAGTGAATTTTATTTTTATTTCCATCAAACGAGAAAGATCGACTCGCGATTGCGACGCTTGGAAATTTTTTGGGTAATTTGATAGGGGGGATCGCGAGCCTTCGCCCGTTTTCTAGGGACACGTAGAGGAGGCGCACGTGTACGCACGTTCGGGCAGCGGTTTAGCGGGCCGAGGATTAAACACATTACTCGGACATCCTCGGAGAAACCCAGGGGCCCCGCGTGCCCGCGGGAAACAGCTTTCTTTCCGCGATACGCGGACCGAGGTTTTTGACGCACGTGCCCCACGTACGAAGCAACGCGCCGGATGATCCCGGCGACAACTATAGGGCGCGCATCGTGCCCCTTGTAAACCCACCACGTGCCGCTTTTATACCTTACCCCGTATTATACGTGTTTTGGCCATTTTCGTAGCACTCGCAAAATTTATGAAAAGGTTCATTCAATTCGCTCGGTGGATAACATTTTTTTTTTTTTTTTTTCCCAACGTTACGCGGACGGGCGGACGTTGTTCGATGCGAGTTGCATGCGGCAACTCAGGGTTCGCTGAATTCTTAATTATTGTTATTTTGGTATCGCGAGACCGCGGTACTTCAGGTTATACCTTTACCCCGTGAAAGTCGAGTCGCGACTCAAGATTTAATTATGCAAATCGCATGGCACTAGACAAAACCAATATTTGCACGAGTTCTCGAATGGAGGGGCAGGGCTTCTCCAGTCATAATCAAGGGGATTCATTTGCCTGGGTAAATAAAAATGTAATCTCACGGAATCGCCTTCCTCTTTCCTCTCTCTCTCTCTCTCTCTCTTTTTTCCACCAACTTTCACCCCACAGTCGTCACTCCTCCGATCACCAAATCCCCCCATTCAACCTTCTTGTAACATCCCGCGGGCTCTACGAGTTCACCATCGTCGGTCGCAAGACGCCTTATACTCCGCCTTTCTTTTCCTTCACTTTTTCCTCTTCTTCTTCTTCTTCTTCTTCCACTTCTTCTTCTTCCTCTTCCTCTTTTGACGGAAATAGAATTTCTCTGTAAAATTAATCTAGAACCGAGAAGCGATATCCATTACTGCTGGAAATCTAACATGGGAAATAAGAAAACTTGCAACTCTTTCGCTCCAGAAAAAGCCATCGTATATCGCGTGCGACCCTACATACGGTATCCGCGCAGCTCGACGCTCGCCTCTCTTTATATTTTACGTCGATGCATTTTTCTCGCTCCGTCGCACTCGCACTGGAAATGACTGCTCGTTAATGCAGTCGGCGTAAAAAGAATCCAAAGCGTATCCAGCGATTGCGGACCTTTTAATTTTCACCGGCGACTATCGCCGCTCTTTCGCCTCCGCATTATGCCAAGATGAAGTCATTATTCGTCATCCCGTTGCAGACTCGTCCCCCTCTATTCGTCGGTAAACTCCTTCCACTTTTTTGCCGACGCCGATCGTCGGAATTACGCAATATTACCCATCAGCCCGTTGTCCAGATGAAACGAATAAATCCCCTATCGTTTGTTAAGATGTTTATACAATGAAATGGAAAACGCGATTTCCGTACAATCGTGCGATCTCAGTTTTCCAGCTGCAGTCGAGACAACGTGTAAATATAATATCATCGAGGCGCGATCTGCCGATCGCTCGCCTCCACGCGACATATACCTCGGAGAACAGCGTATGGTTATTTCTCGGTATAACCGTACACGTATATCGCGCGCACGGAAAATACTTCGGTCACGAAATGCATGCGACAATTTGCGTGACGACGCGCGCACGACTTCCAGCAGGGTGCACGATTTTTAATATAAACGGTACAGCCACCGCTCGCCATCGGCACGCGGTGTAAAAACGTGAGCGGCTTAAAATAGGAGGAGGAGAAAAACAAAAAAAAAAAAAGTCGCTCCGAAATCTAGGAGGGCGAAATTTTCGTTGGGCTCGTACAGTTACAAAATTAGGGGTATGTTCATCTTTGCGCGGACGGGCCTCTAACATTGCGGAAAGGAATTCGGTGAAAATGACTTGTTTCGTCCGAACGAACTTTACCCGTATAAAAGGCGTCGGGGATGTTTCTATTTTGATAAGAATGAGATCCGGGGGGATCTTTACGAGCTTTGGCATGAACGAACAGCGAAATATCTTCGAAATTTCGGCGTTAATAACAACCCCCCCCCCCCGCGCGCGCGAAACCCCCTTAAGTCCGCCCGTTTCGGGATACGTCGGACGAAGTTCCGCAGCAACCGTGCGGTCGACGTGGCGCGGTCCTCGGTATCTTCCTCGGCTTTATCGGTCCTCCTTCTTTTCCTCTTTCGTCTCCTCCTTCTTCTCCAGCGGGTTATCCCCGTATAGGTAACGGCGGTACGGTTGGACGAAAGGAAGAAGAAGGAGGAGGACTATACGGAGCGTGATCCGGGCACGGTGGCTTGTCCGTAAACTTGAAACGACGTTATTTTATTTCCAATCAACAGTAAACTCCGGATTGAGTTACCCGTACGGCCCGAAGGACGCCGTCAATTACGTCGATCGCGTCTGTATACGCTGCCCATCGTACACACACACCTATATCACATACCTATATCTCTTCAACGGATACATCACGCTGCTCACCTTTTCTATATATATATTAAAACACGTGATATCGCCGCGGAGGAGATCGATGTATCGCGGCCATCCCTCTAATTTTTACTCCCTAATTGCTCCGGTCCGGCAATCCCGCTGGTCTATGGTAAAAAAACAAAAAAACAAAAAAAAAATAAATAAATAAAAGTAGAAAAAAAACACACTCCACTAATTAGTCCATTCATTCGTTCAAATGATCGCTGCCCCGATTAAAAAACCCGCATGCGATCACAGCTAGTTGTGTGCCTGCGTGTGCGTATTTGATTTTTCTTTTTTTATTTTTTTTTTATTTTTATTCATATTTTTTTATTCACTTTCTTATCCTCCTTTTTTACGCGTATAAACCAGAAGTAGATGTTGTATATCCGCGCGTACATAATATATGTATGAGGACATGAAGCCGGTGCGCTTCGGGTTGGGTATCGCGCGGGAACGTGGAGAGGAGTAAAAGGAAAAAGAGAGCGAGTGAGTTATTTTGAAAGCCAATAACTTTTGATCGCTTCATTCTATATTCCATGACAATCGACTGCGCAGCTGTATTCTTCGCGGGGCGAGAAACAATCGGAGTATCGGCCGTGCAGAAGGTGGTACGGTTCAGAGGGGAGTCCCGAGGGAGGGATGAGAAAAAATGAGAGGCGGAGAGTCCGTTCTGAAATATAAGTACCCATCCTGAATTAAAGTACTTTTCCTAATTAAGCAGAGACTTATGATGAAATTTATTATACCGTTGACTATTCAATTATTCAACGCCTCGTCGATTTCCTTTTTATTACCCAGATCGCGTCGCGTCTTCGTTAATTCTTCGTACCCGATAAGTGATTAAAAAGAATTTGAGAAGCGACGCTCTTCGCGGGCCCGCACTCGCGGGGCCATCGGGTAGAAAAAAAAAAACCACGTGTGGGAAAAAGTTTTCAGTGTTGCGGGCAGCTAAGGAAATTTTTTACGAGCACACTTAAAGGGAACCCCTAAATTTCTCCGGCGACACTTTTTGCGGACCCTTAAGAACGCCAAACACCTGCTATGTCTCCAAGTTCGCCGTTCGCCCCGAGCATTCGGTATCGCATTTCCTCTTCCGAGCCGGTGAGTGGGACATGAAATTTCATCGCCCCCCCTACCACCACCACCATCGTTTCCTCGCTCTCGATGGTATGCCGCAATTTTGGCACCGAAGAAGAAAACGTTATACTCTCCGCACTACGTTACACACCCACGTGACCTTGGCAGGGGTCTCGCCTGGCGCGGTCGGTTTTCTTATAGGGGAGCGTTTTTGCCCGGCGGTTTCGCGCGGTACTGGGGATGTCGGGCGGAGGTCGTTTCACTTATGGCCGCAAATGAGCGTCTCGAGGCAGAATAAAACGGAGGTGAGTTGAAAATTGTTTACTCGAGTTCGCTCGGTCTCCGAGAAGTCGGAGCCAACTCGATACGAAGAATGGGAGAAGTTGGCGGCGAGGAATGTGTCGATACTCCGATACACCTTGGGCAACGTGGATAGATCGGGTAAAGGAAAGAAGATCACAAAGTGCGACTCGGGTGTATACCTGTCTCTTGTACGGTGTTGCATATACGTGTATATCTGCTGCGGATAGAGGTACCTCGTCGAAACGACGACTACAACGTCGGGATGCCCGCGAGGCTGCAGCTCCGGGTTGTATGTATTATATCTGTATCGCCTCGCTGCACCACCACCGTCGTCGTCGTCGTCGTTGTCGTCGTCGTCGTCGTAGCGTCTACGTCACGTCGATTGCGATCTCTCGAAATTGAAAAGTTCTAAAGAAAGGTTATCCACGCGAAAGTACGCTTCACTTTATAGCCTCCAGTGACCCCCTAGGAATATCAAGTCCCGTCAACGCATACGAAAACTTTTAAGGAAGGATCGCGAAACGCCTCCCTGACCTCCCCCCCCCCCCCCCTTCCGTTCGCCACGTCCGCACAATCTTTAACCGGTAATCCATAATCCATCCTACTTCGACAAACTTTCATCTACTCTGTACCGTACATAGATAGGTATGTAGGCACACCGTGAAATTTTCGCTCATCCGAATCACCTTTGCGGAGGGATGAAGAAAAAAAAACAAAAAAATAGGAGAAAATCAAATCCATTCGCCCCGTCCATCGGATCGTTTGTTTAATTTATTTTTAATCGTTCAAAAATCTTCGATGCGATTCTTGAACTTGTTGAACGGTGGATTTGACATCGGCCGCTGTGTAATATGCCGCTACTACTTACATCCGATTCCTCGGTTGCAACCCGTGCAGTTGCACTTTTCCGCATTGACGATAATCGCCCTACTGAGATTCGACGAGCCGTCGGATATATTCGCCGGGGTATCCCGGGCGAGATCGATCGATCGTTTTACGGTATAACGGGATATGGGATTCGTAGAGCTAGTTTTTAATGTGATAGACGAGCGAAGTACGAACGAAGGGGGCGGGGGCGGGGGCGGGGGAGGGGGGGGGGGCCGTTATTCGTCGGTATGCGCCAGCGAATTGCTAACGGGTGCAAAAATCACGCTGCGCCGTTGTTAATATCGGTACACGAACCCGCGGCACCCATTGACCATTAACCGTGGTTTCCACTGTTCTCTTTATCATTTTTCCTCCTTTATCACTCATCTTCCCCCATCAATTCTCCTCTCTTTATCCGGGTTTCCGTGCCAGCGAGGCCCGCGCCGAGTGTCGGTGCATAGCGGAGGCAGCGGTATCGGTTGCCGGGAGTAGGGGGATGATGAACGAGTAAAATATCGACAGGCACTGTCCATTAAAAATAATCTAGTATTTGTTCTTATACGCGAAGGAGTAATTACTGTCCGTGACGGCGGTGAATCCCGAAAAAAAAAAAAAAAAAACACCGGGATTCACGTGCGGTGAAAAATAAATAAAAACAAATCAACGAAACGGGGAGAAAAAGAGAACGAAAATATTCGGAGGAGAAAAATAATCGTAATTCACTTTCGCGAGGGCAATAAAAGAAAATTGACAAAGAAAAAAAAAAGGGAGAGAGAAAAAACAGAGAGAAAAAAAAGAAAAACCGCCCATTTCACGTCAGGGAATTGAAACGCCGAACCCCGGAAGAGCTGGGGGGGTAATAATTATCCGTAACGTGTCATCTCGGATTACGATTTGCGTCGTCGATTCTGGGGCACAATTGCCGTGGCTTCGCATTATACCAGAACCTCGTACTCTCCGTACGGATCCTGCAGGATATCATTCCCTACCCCCCTCCCCCCTTATACCCCCCCACGGAACCCCGCGCGCCCCTCCGTTCGTCCCTCGGAATATCCCCGTGCATCAAGCGGTGTACGCAGTGTGGCTCCGCTCCCTCGAGTCACTCGTTCGCACGGTACAAACCAGACAGTGATGCGTAAATCTTTCAGCGGGGCTTGACTTTTTTAAACTAACTTTTTCCTGCCCCCGACGCACACCCCCCCCCCCCCCCCCCCCCCTGCCCCCCGCGCTGCTTTTCTCTCGGCGGCGTTCGTTTCTTTTCACGTTGACTATAGCATACGCCGTACAACCGCGGGGGTGAGGCTTTCCCCGCGTTCTATTAGCGAACGAGGCCCGGCTCGCACTCTCCCTTCCATTTTTTCCTCTTTTCTCTCTCTCCCTTCAATTTTTTTTCTTTACCTTTCTCGGGTATTCCCCGGCAGCCCTCTTTCGCCGAGACCGCATTAAGCTCATAACCTTTCCCCGTCGGGCGCGCCATCTCGAAAAGAGAGCTAATTTCCAAATGATGGAATATTAAAGCTAGCGCGAACCCCTAGACCCCTCTTGTCCATGAATAGCAAATGCGAGCGAGCTTCTTCTTTCCTTCCGTCTTTACCGTATAGTTATAACCACCTGGCTACCTGGATACCGTGCGCTAAAGTTTTTACTTTCCCCTCGCCACCCGCGACACCAACTCCAAACACCTTCAGTCGCGTAGGAAACTTTTAACTGAATATCAGGTTGCGGCTATATTTTCGGACTACCAATAGCTTCTCGACGCCTCTGTGAAAATAGCTTTTCAAACTTTTCTCTCTTTTTTTTTCTTCTTTTTTTTTTCTGTTTTTTCGTTTTTTTTTCGCTCCTCGATTTTTATTTTTACCACACCGACGCACGCTTATCCTACGGGTTCCTACCTGGTGCGGCGCGTACGACGTACGTTTCGATAATTTTTTACCAAGGTATCCTCACGTTTTGTCGCAAAACCCCCCCCCCCCCCCCACCCCTCGACTTTACATCGAATCGAACGGAGCTCTTATTTTCTTCTCGCGACGAGGGCGTCTCGCAATTAGTATAGAAATGCAGCGGAGCCGTGTCGGACCTCGGTATTCATCTCCTCTTTTATCCAGGCGATCTCAGGGGATGATCCGCGTCCCATCGATTATTGATCGTCGGTGCGCTCGAGGGCGCGTTTGTACGGAGGGAAAACTACGGTGGCGTTGTCGAGATAATTGTATCGGAATGTATAGCCGCATATCCACTTTAGGATACATCTCGTGTAACCGGAAGCTGTCACCTCGCGGTTTTCCTAGATCATCGAAACCCGAATTCCTCCTATCTCACTCGGTTATACGTGTACGCGGAATCGTCGGCCTTTAAACATCGCCAAGGTTCCCTTGTACGTGTATACCCTCCGCGTCTGGTAATCCTCGAAATAGCAGCTGCTGCTACCGGCTGTTCATGCTTTTGAAACAATTTGAATACCCCTACGTAATGAAATACAGGTATATGTTTAGCGGAGACTACGGTACGCCAGTACCGATTTTCTGATGGGTCCGCCGATAGGTATACCTCGCTCTGTGTGTACCAACCTATCTATATGTACGTACAAGGGTAGGCAAAGGTACTTTTGCTCGTCGGTGGAGAACCATGTGATTTAACTCTCCATCTATTTCCCTTCCTTCCCCCTCCCCCCCCCCACCTCTCATTTTCGAACGTGGGTGTTCATTAGCCGACCGTTTTACGTTCGAGTGATAGATATTATGAGTGATGTTCGGTCCGCGGGCAGTAATTGTTACATCGCGTGTCTGATCATCAAATGAGAAGGAGAGAGTCGTAGGGGGTGAGGGAGGGGGAGGGGGGAGGGGGGGGGGTGCTTTATAGAAAGAAGGAGAGGGGGTGGAAGGGGTGGTAGAGAATTGCTCCGGATTGATTTATAGCTACCGGGATATAACGCGTGTGAGTATACCGCGGGCACGCGATCATATAAGTTTACCGCGACATGGTTATAAGTCTGTATAAGATTTCACCTTGATGAAATAATTCCTTCGGACGACGAAATGCGGGGGTAGGGGGGAAACCACCGCGGGAGGTCGAATAAAAAATTCGCGAAGAGGAGATCGTCGAGGGTGGAAAAAAAAAAGAAAACCAGTCGGGGGAAGCGAGGGTGTTTTTTTCGAAATGATTCGGTATTTCCGATCAGAGAAAATATCGTCGATGGGGGACGGGGTGGTCGTAGGGGGGAGGGGTGGTGGGGGGGTGGTGCCGCGCCGCAAGAGTCGCGGTTAATTAACGAGGACCCAGTAGTATATCTCATTCGCGCGGCAGTAGTTAGTGATAATTGGGAACATCCCTCGCGTATCGATTCAACCCCTTGATTGAGGAAATAGGCGTGGAGTTGGTACGATGTTAAGGGCTCCAGTTATTAGGGTTGAAATACCGTTTTGCCCTCCTGTCATTTCCTCCGTTTATAACCTCGTTATTCATTCAATACCGCGCCGCGGCTCTCACCCTCCCTCGTTCTCGAAACCACCCCGGTTCACCCCCCTACCCCCTCCCCTTACTACCCGGGTTACACCTATACCTACCTACCGTGCATTCTGACGGGGCGTAAGCTCTCGCGGTCGTGGTTCGCGCGACGACTAACGTGTCGGTGGCAGCTATCGAAACCGTTGTCCCGACGCGCGCCGCGCCAACCTGGACGAAATTGGTTAACAAATCGATCGTCGCTCCGCTGCCCCAACGAACTTTATTCGATTGGTTGGGGAAATCGTTGTTGAGCCGGGGAAACGGAGAGGGTCACTTCTAAGACAAGGGTTGAACGGAACTCAATACCCTACGACCCGCACCCCGGTACTCCAAGTAAGGCTCGCGATCCCCTACCCGCTAATTTTCGCTAATTTCGGACGAGCGTTTCGGATCAACCGCTGCCGGAGTCGGAGAGAAACGGGGGTGAGGTGTGGGCGCGTTCTCGGGTCAGGGGTGTCGAGGTGTAGGTACGGTCGGCAGGAGAAGGGAACGAATGGTTCAATCCATGTCTAGCGCGAGGATACAAATCCCGCGGGCTTATCACCACCCCCCCCGGCGAGGCGAGGCGGGGGGGGTGGTAGATAACAACTTTTCTCCGCTCGAACTGCCACGAAACCTGGGCCGACGGGGGCATCGGCAGCGGCAACACCGTCGACGTTGGAACGGTGGAAACGCAGAGCGGAACCGAACACCCTTGCCGGCCACCCTAAAACCACGACCTAACCAACAAAACGTAACGGCGATTAAACTTTCGAGAAACTCTTTGCTGCACGAATGCCCCATCGCGGTGCGGAGGCGCGTTGTTATTCCACTCCCCCCTCGCCCCCCCTCGCCCCCTCGCCCCCTCGCCACTCGACTCTCGGGGGGATGGTAAAAGCGAAGCTTGATGATGGCGGTGATCACCGCTCGACGAGGTGGTGCCTTTGCCAATTTAACAATTAACACGCGAGGAGTTTTCTCTCTCCACCGAACCACCCCCCCTCGTTCTCCCCCTCTCTTTGCCGCGATTCCCGCTCGATCCCAGCTCTTTCTCTTCAATTTACACCTCGAACCCTCGATTCACCCGCGATCTGTACGAGGACCGGGGTTGTCGCAACAGCCGGCGCGGCGTCGAGGCGAGAAACCCCAGGGAACCCCTCGACGCGAAGGAAATTCCAAGTCTCGCCCGGGCCCTTGTTCGAGTCAAACGAATCCCTCCGCGGTCTGGCGGTCGAGTCTCAAGCGCCCGGAAATTTAGAAACTTGGTGAAACTTCGGCAACTTGGCTCTCGCCCACGACTCTATACTCCGCCGTACTCCACCGGGTTCGCCTTGGTCCACTTTGCTTGGCCCGACGCCCGTCCGGACGGACCTCCGTCGGACTTCCATCCGTTCGTCGCGACTTGTAACCGGGGCTAAGGGTCAACGGGAATAGCTTTCTCGGGGGGTGCACCGCACGCGTCGTTCGCTTCGTACAAGGGGGTGCGTTTTCGAATCCCGGATTTCAACACCGACTCGACTGGGGGGGTTTTCCTCCGGTTTCCTGTAACGCCAGGACGAACGACGTTATGCGCATCCTAATGCGTCAACCGGCAACCCCTCCCCCCCCCCCCCCCCCCCTCCCCGCACCCCTTTGCTTTACAACGGCACGTTGGCTGAAGAGCACAATAGCCTCTTCTACCGACACCCTTTCGCCGCTCGGGCTCGAAACTTTACATAAATATACTATATAACTATTGTTTCAGGAGCCATTCGCCGACCGTGCAGGCGAGCGGATATTTATCGCGTTGTCGGTTAATGAATCCCCCAGCAGCACCAGCAGCAGCAGCAGCAGCAGCCGCGGACTACCTCGACTCTGTTCGGCTCGGCTCCTCTCGCACCTCACTTGACTCCTCGCTCGAGATTTATTGGCTAATCCGTTTGCGCTCCATTAACGTCTCCTTGATATTTCTCCCCGAACCACCCGCTTACGCTCGTTCGCCGTTCTCCGCGGTCGGGTCGGGTCGCGGGGGGCCTCTACACCACGTCACGCTCCGTACACGGCGTAAACTTGACCGTATACGCCTAAATTTTTACCCGGCGAAACCTTCCGCCTCTTTTCGTTATATTTTTCCCCAGTTTATTTTTTCGGTTCGCGGGATTTAAATTAACCGTTGTACGTACCCTATACCTATACGTTCGTTGTGGACGTGTACGGGCCCGGGTAGCTTTTCCCGCGTTGAGTTTCAACGGGCAACTCAGCGCATTATTCGCCCGGTAGTTACTTTCACCCTTGTCCGTCAACGTTAAAACGACGCAGGGAGTGGGTGGGGTGGTGGTGGGGGTGGTGGGCTTGGGCGTGGGTATTACCAACTGATTGGTATTTCCAGGTCTTTTCCCACGTCTGGTAGACGCATCATCAGTTGGTGGGAATAAGGAAGGGAAACCGGAGATTCGAGGCAGCTGGTAACCGTATCTCGCGTCGAAACGATGTTTCGTCTAGTCTGTACTCCGTACGGTGGGGAATAGCACAGCGTTCGCCGAGGTACAAACCTGTATACCGCGTTATAACTGTAGCGGGCAACGAGCGAACGAGAGAACCGGACGTCGCGTCGTTTCAATCCGGCCCATAAGACTGAGAGAAACTACCCCGCGAGCGGTTCTTAATTTGTTGTATTCTCTTTCCGTGATTTGTAGCCAAGAGGTAATTCGTTTCCGTTGCCTGTTGAGCAAGCTGTCTCGACCGCGCGCGCCGGTTAGTTTTAGACCTTCGCGCGACCGAGGAGCGCTAGAAAACGGAATACCTCGGCGAACGTTGAAACACTCGCGAGGAAAAGTATTGTCGAGAGAAAAGACGAAGGAAATAAATAAATAAATAAAAGTGTACGGAGGATGGAAAGCGAAAGAAAGAAAAGACGAGCCGAAGAACGAATGCGAACTGGCCACGGGGAATCGAGCGTTCCTCAGGTTTCTTGAAGGGCGAGAGAAGGGCTTCGCGATTTTTCTCAGCGGATTTACCGGCTTTTAAAGCCATAGAAGGAGATTACCGCGGGCCCTGGATTCGATTGTAATTATTAGGGAAGGGATCGGCCCTCGCGTAGCCCTGCCCGACCAAAGAACCTCGGTCTTTTTTTTTTTTTTTTAACTATAGCTAGGCGAACGCGTACGGATCACCAGAATCTCTTCGATCCACCCCGACTTCTCTGTTGTCAGCGACCCTATTAGCCGTGATATTGATTACCGGCAAGTTTACCAAACTATTTAACGGTCTCGCGCTACAGCTTGATCTACAATGTTCGTCCGGCGTAGGAAACCCTCTACTGAATTACCCCCAATCATCCTCAAGATGAATATAATCTCGGTGGATCGCCGCCGCCGACGCTGCATCGCAATGTATATTCACACACCCGACACGTTGATTCATTTGTTCGGAGTCGATGTTTTTCTCCGTTCTTTCCAAAACGAAGCGTAAATCCAGATAAGAACGGAATCTATACACCCGAAGGGTGTATCCCCGTCGTTTCTCTTCGGCGTTTCGCGGATGTGCGGTGGTGGTCTGGTATCGGAATCAATCGTCTATTGGCTGGTTGCATGCACCGCGGTGTTGTCCGTTCCCTTCCCTCCGTATCCCGTTCGATATATCGCACCCCCCCTACCGCTGGTAGTGTCTCTCCTCCTTCTCCTCTTCTCTCCTCACCTTCCTATACCCGCGCTTTCCACGCCTCTAATTAAGGGAGCAGTCATGAATGCGGTTCAACTGTTTTTGCTGGCAGCACGGCCTTGCGCTGCCCCGCACGTAATGAATATATTTGCATATCAGCCCCGTTACCAGACCCGGTACAAGGCGCCCCGAAGAGCTGCCCAACTGCCAAATGCACTCGCCCCTTTCACTTCGCCCCAACCCCCCCCCCCCCCCCCCCCCACGTTCACAGGGATCGATGGATGGACCTGGACGTACAGGTGTGCAGAGCTTGCGCTCTTCAATGAGGATGAAAAAAAACAAAAGAAACAACAAAAAAAAAAACATCGAAAAATAAATAGACGCTAACAAAACGGCGACAACCCTGGCGATTTTTGTTCGGTCGCGTTACCGCCCTCTCGCCCGTCTCCGCGTCAGGAGTAGATAATTGCTGGGGGCATGTCTGGCGCAGAATCGAGGTAACCGTGAAAGAGAAATCCTTTGTGGTCGGTCACCCGTCGCCCGGAGCCTCGGAGAAGTCAGCATATTTCGGCGGGACTTTTGGCGACTCTCTTTTTTTTGCCTTTTTTTTTTCCACCCGTCTCCTCCCCTCCTCCCCTCCTCGATTCCGCTACTCCGTTGGTTGGTTTAATGCTCGACGGAAAAATCGAGACGGAATTATTTTTCCGTAACCGTTGACAAATTCAGCACCCTGCACGGTATAGGGTATACAAGCGGAGCTGTGTGCGATTTTGCTGCGCAGGTGTTCGACGGTGACCAGGTGCGAATGGTTTGCTTTGGAAAATTCCGTATTGCCATGGCGTCGCGTATCGCGACGGTGGGGTCGAAACAACCGGGCAGGGGTATGCTCCGCTATGGTCACGCGGCGCAATCTAGCGAAATTAAAACTCCAATCTGGCCGGACAATATCCAATTACGAAACACGCGCGAATATTAATTTTCAGATTTTAGTCCGCCTTGTTTTCAGACAGTCGTTCCATTTTCCCCCGATTCTCTCCTATACGGCTGCAGCGAAATCCGGCTGAATAGGGAACGTTAAAGTACATAAAACTCGAAGAAGATAACCTCGGGATAGACTTCCATTAACCGATGAATTAGTTTTATTATTCCATAATAAATAGTTCATGAGTCAATTCAATTCCCCTGTACAGCTGCGTAACAGCGCGACGGATTTCTTCCTTTTCCACTTTCTTCTCCCCCCCCCTTCTCCTCGAAGGTTTAGCCGAGGTATTGAATAATTCACCTTCCAAAGTATATATTTGGGTCAGGTCCGCTTTAATTGGCAACCTTAGTGTTTCGGCCTACCGCGGCTGAGTCGACCACCCCTGTCCTCGTCCCCGTCGCCCTCGAACGCGATCATTCCGTTTTATGACTACGAATCACGATACACACTTTTTCTATATATCGCCGAACGTGGAAGGGAGAACGTCGAACGTCTGGAGCAACCCCCGATCCGTGACGCCCGTTGACGCACTAAATCCGTATCCACCAAGTTTTACCGTCTACTCTGCATCGTACGCCGAGGATCCAGCATTTCTTCTCGCGTGATCGCCGCGGATCCGTCCGTGACTACATTTTCTTTAGCGGACGTGCGGGTCCCGCACGCGTGAGTAGAAGTCACTCTCTTCCGTACCACGGGAAGTTAGCCGCAATTTACACGCTCGTGTCGCGGTGCACGGTTTACGACTGGGGAATGTGGCGCCTGCCAGTTTTTACAAACCGACAATAATGAATAATAAAACGATCGTATACGGAACGGTGGAACAGGCGCACGTAAGGAGCCGGAGAATGGAACAGGAAGCGAAAAAGGTAGGGGGAAAAAAATGAGTTTCGCGTAAACGCGGGTCGTGTATCGATCGACGTTACGTGTGTAAACCCCCCGGCCGACGTAATGACGGTAGGCGCGAGTTGTTCGACGTTCGGCGGCAAGAGTTAAAATTTCGACGTAACAAACGAGCCTTTATTGCCCCTTATTCGTGACCATCCAACTATGAAATGCCTCGTATTGAATCAAGGTGGAATCACCTAAATTCCGCGGGAATTTAATCAGAGCGCTCCCTCTCCAGCTTCTGCTCCTGCTTCTGCTCCTCCTTATCCTCTTCCTCTTCCTCTTCCTTCGGCATCGGCTTCGACTGGAGCTTCCTTTTCCCCCCGCCCCGTGCGCCTCGTTGGGCTCCTCGTTGCGCCTCCTCGTTCCACGGGGATAAGGTCAATAGTTTTGCAACATCTGCTTCGTTTACCGGTCACGTGCGCAAACCACCACCCTCTCCCACTCCGAGTCTCCGAGTCGCGGGTGGCTTCTGCAGGGACGGTGACTAAGTTTCGCTCTTTTCGTCTCTTGGGCAGCGCGTGCTCCTCTCTTCTCTTCTCTTCTCTTCTCTTCTCTTCTCTTCGCTTCGCTTCTCTCCTCCCGGGTTCCAGCAGCTACTATGTTTTGCCGAAGCACGCCTCGCAGTCGGGGGTAGTTTCCACACCGTGGAGTTCCACAGCGGCTCAACTCACTTCTACACTCTAGTCCATACAGGAGCCGCCTTGCCAGTACCGCGTCTCCACTGTTTCTACTTACGCTGTTCCTATACCGCAGTTGCAGGTAGCTAGGAGGCAACCGGCTAACTATATCCAACTCCAGGTACGACTGGAACCAATACTAGGCTACCGATACGGTACGTGCATCCCCTCGCTACTTGCCAGTCAGAAGCCATCCTCGGTTACCTTGTCGTCGGTCCAGACTCGTACCCGTGGCCAATTGATATAGAAGGATTGTTACGTGAGGTAGCTGCGAGAAGGAGCTGCTCCTTCTCCGTTGCCAGACAAAATGCGGACGGATAGCTGGGTGTATGAGACGAGTGATTCTCTTAGGGTGATTAATTAACCCCGCTGCAAGGGGGGCGGGAGGGGGGGAAAGGGGCGAATAGTCGAAAGAGCGAGGGAGATGGATTGACTTTTTGCCGTTCCGCCATCTCGCGAAGTAATATCATCATTTTGGGAAGGCGGAGCGGTAAGTCGTCTGGTCGCTGTCGAGATCGGTTGTGTTCAGGGGCAGGTGGTTTCCCGAGGGGGTTTCGAGGGAGGGGGGGGTTGGGTGATGGCTGTTGAAGATCAACGGCGATAATGTCTCGGAAAACAAGATGGAAGCTCTCGGAGAGATCGCTTCGTTCGTTTTCGTTAGAATTATATCTAAGTCGAACGATCTCTGGTTTTTCTTCTCTCTTCTCTCAACACGAACGGCGGCTACATTATTATATTTTTGTTTATCTAAAAAGTCATTCGCCACTTTTACAACGTACCGAAGGAGGAGCTACGAGATGCGGAAGAGACCAAAAGAAAAAAAAAAATGCTAACGACGAGGGCATAAACGTAATCGCTAACTTGCAGCGACGTAAAATTTCCATTCAAATGACAGTTTTGAGTAGTTTGTCCCTGCGGCCCTTAATCCAGCGGCTCGAATGAGGAGAGTCCTAACCCCGAATGTGTTTCTTCGCCGTTTTTTGTGACACGTGCAGATCAGGTGGCGGATACGTAATAAACCGAAAGAAATTTCGCTCCGAGGACAAAGCGCGGTAGTACGCCGGTGAGGGATACCCGGGCGTATGAAGGTATACGGGGATCGAGGTGACAGCGTTGTAGGATATCCGTGACAAGGGGGGTTGGGGAGACCGGCGATCAATTTTATAAAACAGAGACGTTCCGAAGAGCGAAGAGCCCCCACTTCGGTGGAAGCGCGCTTGTTTCAGAATAAACAGATAGCGCCGATCCTCGCCTGAATACTAAACAGTCCCTGGCTCCGTGGTCCGGATCAAAAATCACCCCACCTACCTCCTCGCGACCCTCGTGGATATTTCTCTAAACGCGTACATATATGTATAGACCGCGCCTTATACGACGTACTTCGCGCTGTTTGCAGAAAATTTGTTATACCTAGAGCAGAAATTCACTTGATACGTGTGAAACTATATTTTATTATCATCGTCGTCGTCGTCGTCATCGTGGTGATTATTTTTTCCAGTCAACCGTGCGAGACGTCTCGGTGGTACGGTACTAAAAGTTGAACCAGCCAGCCCGGAAACTGGGGTGTCTCTTGCTCGCGAGTTGGCTCGACGCGGCGAAAATTACGTTTCAACTTTCATCGGAAACAACGAGCTACACCTGGGGCGCGGAAAAATTAAGAGGGAATAAAAATTTGAGACGAAGGAAAGAATTGAAAGAAATAACAAACGTCCGAGGCTCGTTTCGCACGCGATTCCAGGTACGATTACCACACGTTGGCCGGAATCGGAGATTAATTATAACGAATTAAACGACGCTCGAACAGTTCATCTGGCTTATTAAATGTTTACTCAATTAACGCCTGACCGAAGTTTCGAGCGGCTTTGTCGAGCGTCAAGAATTAAGGCAGCGAGAGGATCATATTCGGCGGAAGACTCCGGTGGGTCTCGGTATCCTCCCCACTCGGAACCTGTCGCTGTGATTCTCGGGCAAACAAGGATTCCTCCTAATTTGCAATAATTCTGAATTATCCTATTATGTTCGGGGACAGTCGGGCTCGGGGAGGGCGGAGGGTTGTTCCTCGGCTACCGGGACGGGTGAGAGGAGGAGGAGGAGGAGGAGGAGGGGGGCGGGAGGGACGAGGGTGGAGTGTAAGAGAAACTCGCAGAGACAACGAGCCTTTTTATTACCCTATTAATCCCAACTAGCGCCTTATTTTTAAATTAACATTTTTATCTCTCTCGAGAAAACAAGCCCCCACACCCCCTACCGATCCCCCCCCCCCCCCCCCCCCCCCCCCCCGAATCCTCGACTTTCCAACCACCCCTCACCCCCCACGTGCCGCCGGAGTTTCTACCACCGACGGAAGCTCCCTTCGTTCCTCGTAAAACGCAAGATTATAGAGCGAAATTCTATTATCTTGGACAGCTAGCGATCTAGAGTGAAATTGGGATGAGGTAGGGTGGAAATAGCGCGGCTATGTGGGACGACGGGGTTTGAGGTAGAGTAGGTTTTCGGCCGCCATTAAGGTACCATTAGGCAGTACCCCGTCCCATTTGTCCCTATCTTCCCCTACCCTTTTATGCCTCCTCCGCTCCCTCGACTCTTCACGCTTGAGGGGGTCACCATTACCGAAATGCTCGATTTACTCGTGTGGAGATATTTCCATATATTCCTACTTCTTTTTCTCTTCTTACGGTCTCCCTCTTTTTAACCACGTATCGTCGCTCGACTCTCCGTACCTTCGAACATCGTACGCGACGAGGCGTCGTTGATCTCTTATTTATTTCGTCTCCGTTCTCTCGCGCGTCACACGCGTTAAATTTCACAGATAGACACGTAGGTTTCCGCGGAGATGAAAGTAATTCGAAACGTACGAAATACACCGGCCGACGATCGACCCGCGGCGGCGTCACCGATGACGCACGTTACGTGGAAAACCTACGCGAGACGGTCAATCGGCGGAATAATTTGATTACATGTGGAGTAAAACAAAACAAAAAAAAAAATAAAAAGAAAAAAAATGAGGGATAAATATGGGGAGAAAAATATGCTCCGCCGGTAGGCATAGCTACGATAGGATATCCGCTGAATACACCCATCCCTCGCGTATAATACGTTAAAAGTTGAGCTCTCTCGTCGACGATGATAAAACTTTTAACCGGCTGTCACTGTAAAACCACCAACGCGTATCACCGATATCGGTGCAAACGTAACCACGTGGTCATGGGTACGACTCCACGCCATTCGCGACGGTCTATATACCCGGGCGGTAGCGGCAGCAACGGCTATATATATATATGCCTCGGAGTGTAGTTACAAATGGAAAAGCGTTCGTAAAAAACGTTTTATTTTAATAGAACGATAAAGGCGAAGTGTTTTCTTGGCCGCCCTTTGCCCCTTCTCTCTCTCTCTCTCTCTCTCTCTCCGTGGATCCCGCCACCCGCGCACCCGATGCCTTCGAGATAAATGGTGCTTTTCCAAGCCAACCGCTTCCACCCTTTTTCTCTCTTTCTTCCCCTCGCAACCCCCCCCCCCCCCCTCCTCTCTCTCTCCTTTCTATTCCTCTTCATCTCTCCACCACCCCCCTCTTATACCAGCGGCTATTCACGTCGGATGATTCCGTCGTTTTATTTCATCTGTTTATTGATTTTTTTTTTTTTTTCTCGGTCACCTTCGACTCTCGATCAAACTTGGCAATGAGTATATCGGGCCGTTGTTCGACTTCTCACTGCGAAAGTAGACGCGGCGCGTTACACTTCCAACGGAAGTATATATTTTCCGAAGGAATCCGCACATTGAGAAACGGCGTGAAGTTCGCGGGGCTAATTCGGGTCCGAGCTAATTGGAGGGGCTTAACGAAGACAGCCGGTCTGGCGTGAAACCAGCTAAATAAAATAAAAGTAGCGAGGGGGGTGGGGGAGGGGGAGGGGGAGGTCGAGGAAGGCGGCGGAACGGCGGAGGTCTGAGGTCGGAGGGGAGGGGGGTGTGGAGTCGTGGCGGCGAGCGAAGCCAGTGCCAGGAAAGTTGTATCGAGTTATAGGGTATCCGTATAGTAAAGAAAAGTCGTGACATTCGCGTAAAGGAAAGTTCCGCTATTCGAGGCCGAAGTGACAAAGGTTGATCCGGGGTACCGGCGATCGAGTCGCCCCACCGACAAGTGAGTCGGTACCGCGCCGGAGGGCCGCGTAGCGTCCCGGGATCCGCGGCGAGACGTTCGACCGCCTGCCGCGGTTACGCGTACACTCGCCCCCCCCCAATCAATTAAGAAAAGTGATCGATGATTCCCCCACGCCCCTCCCGCTCCGACGCCTCTCGCTACTACGACTCGGTCGAAGGGGGAGGAAGGTGGTATCCCCCGTTTCCCGACCCCCCGAACGCCTTTTACCATTAGCAAATGTGTCTGACAAATTCAATTTATTTGGGCTTCCTTTATTCGCTAACTGTTTCCTAATCCGTCCACCGTAACAAAAGCTGTTTTCCTCCCTCGCGTGACGATTGTTCGAACTTTCTTACGAGCGATTATTGCACGACCGGTTAGCGATTAATTTTTTATGGAACGAAAATTTCGGAGCGCGTGACAAGAAGTGCCCGAATCCGTAAGGACGATTGTATTCAGTCCCAGTTTACGGTATACATACATGAATAAATATCATTCGCCGCGGATCCCTGCAGCGAGCAGATATGACGGGGTACGGCGGATCCGCTCGTACAACGTTCGGCTAGTGCAGGGCGTTCGCTGCCGCAGCGATAGAGAGTTTCCAGTATTATATAGTGTAGCGAGAGTAAAGCAGTTCTGACCGGAATCAGTTTTCTGATCGGATCAGTCGGACCAGAGCCAGAGATATTTTCAATTTCCGGATCCACCGCGGCTTGATTTCCTTAACAGCTGCCCATCAGAATTTCATCCCCCTCCCCCCCGACTCTAGGGACGGTTCTTCCCGTTTCGCGAAGGCACCGACCTTCGCCATATCCGCAGCACTCGGTACGGGTACGGCCAGTCCCCCGCAACTTTGCCGCTTTTCCAGCGAATGGGCGCGATAGCGGTGGAAACGGGGCAGCGGCGCGGTAATGCTATCAGTTATTGACACAAGCGACGGGACACGTGCGAAGTCGGAGAAACCGGCGAGTTGCAAGGGGTTGTTCGCTCATAGGCACACGTTCGGCGTCGTTTTTTGCGTCGAAAAAGTGCGCGGCTTCGAGACGAGGTAGAAGGGGGTTCGGGTTACCGGTATAACTGGATTGATTCCAGATAAGTCGCGGACAAATCCCTGATGCCTTTCTCCGACGTGTTATTCGTAGGTGGGTGTTTTTTTTTCTCCCCCCCTTTCCTTTCCTTTTTTTTTTTTTTATTCTTTCACTCGACCATTGGCGCGCTCTCCCCGGACCGCAAGGACTCCGCGTCCACTTCGCCGTGGCGTTGTATTCTCGAATTCCGAAGCAACGGATACGGCGGACTCGAACTCGCGGACGTGGCTACGCCACTGGCGGCGGTGGTTTAACCCCGAGATGTGTCGGGTGCACGGGGAGAGACCGGGGGGGATGGGGATGAGAAGAGCTGTTGCGAAGTGTTGATACTTCGGTCCACCGGTCGGGGAGCGCCTCTCTTCGTCGGTGTGAACCACGTGATCCCACGTATTATCGTTATATTCCGCGAACTCGGAGGCACGGTAATCCAGAGGTTCTCATCCCGAGGTACGAATCGGTGTATGAAATAGTTGGGGGGGAGGTGCTCCGTTTTTTGTTAGCGTGCAAAGTACGGCTGGGCGAAAAAAAAATTGAGGTGCGGAAAAAGGGGATATAAATCGTGGATCGGAAGAGGTATTAGCGAGTTATGCGCGTTAGCTCGCCCTAAACCGAGCAACGCGTTGAGGCGGTCGGGTGGTTTTTTAATATCGCGCTACGCCCTGGGTAGGGTGGGTCCGAATCCGAGCTGCAGGGCTTCAATATCAAAGCATACTCGATCGTGTTTGATCGGTTGAAATTGCATTCGGTAATTCGATAGGATTCCGAATATAGCCAGCGAGAAGCTTGGCTCTCTTTTCTCTTCTCGCCTCTCTCTCTCTCTCTCTCTCTCTCGCCTCTCTCTCTCCACCCTCCGTATATTCGAACCCTCGAACCACCGCCACCCTTCGCCGTTCGCCCACCGTTGAAAATGCTGCATCGTGATGCCGAGCTTTCGACGATGTACGTATGTATACGTATGTACGTACGTACGTACGTACCGAGGCGAGTGTATACCTCGCTGCACTAACACGTCCTTTTTCACAATCCTCGGGGTCTTTCCACCGGCAACGGCGGCAAGCAGCGGCTCACTCGTTCTCGAGTAAGTCGCGCGAACGCTGCGCGGAAGGAATCCGCGTTCCAATTTACTTTAAGAATCAGTTACTCCTCGACACTCCCCCGTAAGAAAGGAGAGCCCCGAAACGGAAGCGAGGGAGAGGGAGCGAGAAAAAAGAAGGTCTGAAAAAAATTACTCCGTTAAATTTCCGTGGCAGCGATCATCATTTACGCGCACCCACGCCGACTGCAGGCAGAGGCCTTCGTCGGAAAACCTCGAATTCCCTCCTTCCTTCCGCTTCGTGCCTTTTTCTCTCCGAATGTACGCTTCGCGTACCGGTATTCTTACACGGTTTCCGCCAGCTGTAGACGAAAAATTCTTTCGCAATTATCAGAGTTTGATAAATTTTCTCGAAAAAATCGTCGTCCGGTCGACCCGCGTAATTTCGTCATATCATCCCCCGTTAGGCGGTGCGGATTTTTTTCCTACGTTACAGTCGGTCGTAAACGGCCTGCTTAGGGGTAACGAGATACGGCGCGGTTGTTTCGGTCGTTGTTACCCGGCTGCACTTCGCATTCCGCATTCCGTGGTGTAATTCTAGAGTTTGCGGGACCTCGGCCTACGGGCGCTCGCTGGAAGTGCGATTTCCGCACGGTTGGAAAATTTACGGTGTGGGTTACGCGCATTAAACAATAAAACCAAGACCGGGGAGTGGCGGGGTCGGCGGCGTCGAGCACCCTTCGCCACGGGATATACATATACCTACCGTGGCGCGTACACAACGTCCGAACGACGCCCGTACGCAGCTACTCCGCACCTATAACACCGTTCCACCGTACGTCTGGCGGGCGTATAGAAACCGCGACGACTACGAGGACGATGATGCCGCAGCCGACGCTGTACTACAATGGTAACAAGCCTCTCCATATTCATGGCTATCGCGGTACCCCCGACCAACCCTCGGTCGAACTTGACGCGCGGCTCTCCCCTCGATCCTCCCTCGATCCCCCCACCCCCCGTCCACCCCCGGTCCTCGTCTCGTCTCGACGCGTCGCTCGTCGAAAGTTGGCTCGCCTATACGTATACCTATGTATACTTAACGGGGCGTCAAAATTCTGGCTACCCTTGTATTAGTTCTCACCCCCCGTCCGAGCCGGGGAGAATGAACCGCGTGAGCGATGCGAGCGTTGGAGAGAGGGTCCGTCGGAATATTATGTATAGGCGCGAGTAGTTGAAAAATGAATTTGTTACCGCACGCGTTAATAAACCCCCGACGGTGCTCCGGTCGTGCACGGATATTGTTTGTTAACGAAAGCGGTTAGAATAGAAAAAATAGAGCGGTGATTGAAAATCGAGAGGGCGTGAGGAGCGAGAGGAGGAGGAGGAGGCCGCTGTGCAAATGGTTATTCTAATCAAAAGTTGAATTCAAATTTGTTTAAGAATTCCATCAGCCGACCTCCGCCGCTACCGGAGCGGTAGTTAAACGTTGCGTTTCGGGTAATCGTTAGCGGTTGCAGGATAATAAATAATCACGTCGTTACGCCGGCACGGCTCGCGGCTTTCGAATATACATATACGTAGGATGAGAGAGAAAGTCGAGCGGTGTACACAAATACCTCGGCGAATACGGGAAGGAATACGGGTACGCGCGCCAGTCGAAGTGAGAGAGAGAGAGAGACCGGAGAGGAGAGGAAAAAAGTAATAATAACAATAAAAACTCGAATGGGAAAAGGAAATGAAACGGCTCGGAAATGGCTGAGTAAAAATTTATTATTTTATGGCTCCGTGACGCGCGAGGAATGCCGCCGGGCGCAGGACCCGTGACGACGTCGACGTCCGCGTAAACGAGAGCGAGGACCAAACCGCACGAACGCGACCGCGACACGTGTAGCTTATTTTTCAATTTGTACCTACCTACCTACCCACCTACCCACCCACTACGTACGAGGGCGACGCTACACCCGCGGAGAGAACGTCGCCCTCGCCGGAGGACGAGGTGGAAATTTTTTTGCCGAATCAATCACGGGTTATTTGGTCCTCACCCTACAGCGCCGCGACCCTTCGCTCGTCCGATCCGACCGGCGCGTACCACCCCAGAGTGCTGCGGGACTCCCCGCGTCTCCGGAGAGAAATATATACGAGGCGAGGAGAAGACGCCCGGCGATATCAGCGATGGACACTCGCGAGACGAGGTAGTGTTACGGAAAAGATGAGTCGCGGGCAGGGAGGGGGGAGGGGGGGGGGGGAAAGCTTAGAATTTATCGAACGGGTGCGAAAGTCGAGCGAGGGCTGCGGGTACGGGGAGAAATATATATTATTCCGCTATAGTCGCCGGCCATTTTCAGTCCGGTATAGGTAATTATATTTCGAGATCGACGACCGCAGGCGGTACACAATCGCCACCGTTAACCGTGAAGTGACGCAATTATCCTTCCTTCTACCGACTGTCGAGGAGGAAAGCGTGCGAAGGCGATATAATTAATTGATAGTCAGACTGTCGACTCGCGGACGATGAGACGACGCGTTTCTCGAGCATGGTCCGAGGTGTGCCTCCGCATTTATTGCCTCGCCTCCGTTCCACCTACCCCTCGTGCGCCGATTCCGACTTACCCCTTTCTCACACCCTTCGTATCAGCGTGGAGAAATCTCATCTCCTCGCATCGCGATGCACCACCTATTTTTCATCCCCCGCAGCCGCATCGCGTCGAGGAGAATAAATTTCACAACATCCAGATACGATTTAGCAACATCCGTATAGCGGCGAAACTATACGTGGCTCAAAGCCAGATGGGATTTTTTTTTTCTTCTTCTTTTTTTTTTTTTCTTGTTTGCTTTTCTTTTCTTTTCTTTTCCTTCGATTTCGCGAACGTATATAGGTGGGACATGATCGGCAACACGCAACAGGCCATACGGCCGTTGCATCGACGAACGTCGAAGAGGGCTATCGAATACCGGTCGCGATGATTTCGCGGGTTGTCGATCGGTGAAAACTCGTTGGTTTCGGAGCTCGACAATTTCGAGGGAAGTTGGAATTGTATAGGTGTACACTGCTGGGTGTGCGGTGACGGGTACTGGATGACACGAAACGAGGCATTGATTAATTAGAATTAATTACACCCCGAGCTACGGAAGTTAACACGAGTGGCTTAGAGGTAAAATTGAGCAATTTGAGGGGATGATAAGCGCCTTTCTTGCCAATTAATAAATGATTAATTATCCCGATGACACTCGACATTTTCTACCGAGTCGAACATGCACCGCCTCCCCTCCGTCTTTTCCGCGGCTCCCTCGCCGGCTTCTATCGCTCGATAATTTCGATCGAAAGATTTTCGTCAAGAATCGCCGATTCCCGAGTAAATATCCTCGATAATTTTACCGAAATCCCCGATAATTTCCCTCCGCGCGAATCACATGCGAACTTATTTACCGTACGCTATTAACTTCCCCCGTTTTATCAGTGTGTGCAATTCCGACTATTGCGGCTACTTTAAACCGCACGACCGCGCCTAGTCTGTAATATTCCGGCGCAGGAATGTCCGTAGGTAAATTTTCCGCGGGTAAATTCGGTACTTGTAGTTTGTACGGACGAACGAACGAACGAACGAACGAACGAACGATAACGAAGGACCGAACGCTACGTACACGTTAACGCACGCGGGATACCCGCGCGAGTATTTTATTTGCTTACAGCTCGACAGGTGGGGCGGATGATTTCACAGCGATTCAACACAGTGATTGTACAGTGATTACCGCGTCAGTCACAAATCTGGGCTGGTGTGCGCGCGTACGTGGACTACGGCGGCTCTTCCCTTTGCGCTCCCGGGTACGCGCGCGAGTGTACGCGTGCACACCTCTGCGTATTATATACACGTATACAACGTTCGCTCGTCGTTCGTTCACCTGCCTGGCAAATTAACGCAATTTCCGAAACGAACGGCCCCCACGTGACGACCCGCGCAAACGCTTTAATCACAACGTCCGGGACACCGCCGCCACCGACGTACTGCACGCTTTTCCGCACAGGGTTTGAATGGAAATGAAACAAGAGAAAAAAAAAAACAGAAAAACAGAAAAAAAACATCATCACCATACACACCGCGCGATGTAAATCCACGCGTTCGAAATCCCCGAGCGAATATACATACATATATATTTCTTTTTGCCAAATCGCAAATCAACACGAATTATTTCATCGCTAATTATAATCATGTGCGCGGAGTTTTTGATTTCATTTATCGTTTTCCCGGGGAAAATGCAGAGCCGTGAATTCCCGTTTCTGGATTCGCTTGCGGCGTATACCCGTACGGTACGCGTAGGTACTTGCGGTATTTTCACGTATGATTGCTGCACGCGTAAGTGCAACGAGACAAACGGAAGCGTGGTGAATTTGAATGGGAGAGAATAGAAGGATGTTGCGGGATGCGGGAGAGTTCGGCGAGGAAGAAACTTCCCCTGGGAGGTAGCCCCGGAGGGTAAGGGTATTATAACGCATGCGGCGCGGATAGTTGAGCACCCGCGATGCATAAATTTGAGATCAGTTATGGAATCGTTCGTCTGATTACAGAGAGAGCGGTGCGCTACAATTTTGGTAATGAATAATTTAAGATAATTTAAGGTTCGCCCAAAGGGTGCTCTCGGCTTCGGAGCCTTCAAATTGTACCTCCCGCACGATTCGCCGCTCCTCTCGTTCCCCCGCCTCCCTCCCCCCGCCTCCCTCCCCCCCGCTTCCTCTCGTCTACTCGGTATTTCAGTGCCGGCGCCCGGGGCTTTTCCACCCCATATTTCAATCAGTGCTCTTGACAGCGTCTCGCTTTCCCGCAAGTCGCGCGGAGCTAGCACGGCGAGCCGCTCATCTGCCGTAAATTAATCGCCCGCCTTGGACGGACGGAAAGAATTAATTTTCGATCCCGCTCGGCCCTCGAGTGCCTTCCCTCGCCCGCCCCTTCGGGAATACCCCCTCGAAGAGAAGAAAAAAAAAAGAAAAAAAAGAGAAAAAAAAGAAAAACTAGAAAAACCCCAAAGGCGCACCAAAACCACACGAAACCCCCCGGAACGCACCCCTCGGGACTCGTCGTCGGGCATCGGGTTCCTGAAATCTTGAAAATCCTTCGACAATGATGCGCGTTTATGGCATTTCGTAGGGGTCGCGCCCACCACCGGCGGCTTTCCTCTCTCTCCTCTCTCGCTTTTCTGTGAATAATTTTTCTAAATTGGTCCCATATGCACGAGCGCCCTTACTGAATCCACAACTAGGTGGGACAATGGCACCCCGGCAATACTGCCCCATCATCTCTCTCCACATACATATTATACGAATCGTTTCTCTTTCTGAAATACCGCTGTTTCTCTCCGCTCGGTCGGTGCGCGCCCATTTCGAAAGCAGAATTTTAAAGCCACCCCGTGGAAATAAAACTGGTTTATTGCTCCTTGTTTTAGATCCTTTCTCCCCTCCCCGCCCCTCCCCACCCCCTCTCTCTCTCTCTTTCCCCGCCGCACGAGTTGTATAAAGACCTGTTCCAGGAGCACCACCGGCACCACCACCGGCGGCAGCAGCACCTATCCTCTGCGCTTCAGAAAGTGCACCACCGGTCCTCTCGGGGTAGGTAGTAGGTAGTACTCGAGAGTACGGAGGCAGGAGCAAACTGAGCGCGGAGTAGTCGAGAGTCCCACCTGCTTCCCCGTGTCTTCTTCTCGAAAAGTAGAAGAGAGAGAGAGAGACTCGCGCTGTATTCCAGCTCTCGAAAAGTCGCGAGAAGTCGTCCTCCCGGGGGGAGGGAGGGAAGGGACGCGCGTAACGTAACGTAAGCGTCCCCCCTCTCCTCCCTCCTCGTCCCCGCTCGTCGTTCTTACGGGTATATTGTTGCGGCACGAAATATAGAAATTCATGGGTTTAGGTATAAGTTATGCACCCTACGTTCCGCCGCTACCGTCTCACAATACGTTATACGGCAAACACGGTAAGGGAGACGCGATACCATATGCACAGGGTGCGGGTGTCTCCGCGGCATCCCCGCTGATACCGCGGCTCTCGTATTCACCGCGTTACGTTCCGTTTCGCAACGCGATCCTTTCGATTATAACTTTCGCGGAATGGGAACTCGTATAAAGCGAAACCGCACGTAGAACGTATACCTACTCTGAAAAATATGGCGCTCTCGATTCGAGCCCGTACCAGCGATCCGCGTACGTGTACCCGCGCAGTCAGCTGGTCGCCAACTTTTCTCGAAAGACGCACTTATCCGCTATCACGATAATCCGTTGGATATATTTTGTTTTCCCTCTCCCTCTCCCTCTCCGTCGCGCGTCGAAAACCGTTTGACCGTGTCGGGTTCGATTCACCGTTAAATTAAATCGCTTTTAAAAGGGGTGAAAAAGTGAGGGGTAGGGGATACTACGACGAGTGGGTCGACTCGGGGGAGGCGAGCGGGGATCGGCAACTAGTAGCGATGAAATCGAACGCGATCTTGTTTTATCCCTTACCCTCGACCCCCGGCGCTCCATCCCTCCACCGGTAGTCAACGGGATACTCGCGGAGGAAGTTTACGCTGTAAAAAGACACCTCGACTACTACCGGCGGCACCGGGTGAGGCTTCCGAGGTATCAAGTGCCACTCGGTTCGCTGCTCGAGGTTGTGGATAACTCGAGAAGGAGCCGCTGGAGTCTACGAGGAGCATCGCGCACCGAGTTCATGGTTCCTTTTTCCACCCCCTCCGCTTCCCTTAAATATACATATATATATACATGTATATAATGTATATATACACACCGAGGAACACTCGAGAGGAAGTCTCGCCACCGGGGTCCCGCACGTTTTTTCCCCCAGTCTTTCCACTGCTTTCCCCTTTCGATTTTTGTTATTCCTTCCTCCTTTTTTTTTTCCTATTTAATTGCCCGCGCGCGTTTTCAGTTACCGCGTGGCTTCGAAATTCCTCCGTTTCGCGACACGGTGGCTGGTGGCCGTATACCTAACCGGCGATACTCCTCGTTCCCCGTTTCTCCTTAACGTCCCGCGTCGCGTACCAACGCGACGCGACGTGGCCACCGGTTTTCGGGGTGAATTTTAAACAAAATACGAAGCCCCCGTAAACTAAGGGTCGTTAAACACGCCTGTACGAGAGGGTCTGCTGCTCGAAGAGAGCTGGTCTGGCTACAAGCAGTCGATGTCCTTATAACCCACCCTCCTCGCCCTCCCCCTCCCCTTCCCCCTTTCTCTTTCCCGAAAAGGGACAGGCTACAGGGTTGCCTTCCACGCCGATATTGAGAGGCGGAGTACCGGGCAGGGGTGGCGGGGTGCGAGGGGTGCTCCATCAAAAGGGTAGCTTTTATATTTTTTATATTTATGAGGGATGTTTTTCCCTGCCGTCTCCTTATCTCGGAGTTACATTTCTCTGCCACCCCTTCCCCCCTTTTTTTTGCTCTCCTCTCTTTTACTCCCTTATACCGTTTTTTCGTTGTATACTTTTTTTCCCTCATCGGAGCTCCGAATGAAATGGCCCAGAATCAAACGAAATCCGAGAAAATCAGAGACAATATCGAAGGTCGTTTCTCGTATATCGGTGGAACGCTCGCGCCGCACGAGAAATTGGAAAGTTTCGCTTTTTAAAATAACTCTTTCGATCCGCGGGAGCATCCTTATAAAGTCGAGCACCCGGCTACACCTATACATCGAATACCTACACGTCTCTTACTTTTCGAACTTTTCTTTGGCGGATCTACTTCCCTTGCTCGCTACTTCTCTCTCTCTCTCTCTCTCTCTCTAGAAATATGAAATAAAAATGAAGCATTCGCAGGGAAGACGTCGTCGTCTCTTCTTTATTAGTCGCGATAAACGTATCGCTGGGCGAACCGCCGCGTCAGACGGGTGTAACGGCTGAAAACGAGAGGAGGACGAGTGCGCGAGGTGAGCCGGCGAAATTGTCAGCGAATAATGTACTCGCGAATTTTGCTTCGCGGCGGCGGGAGGGGAGAGATGAAAAGAGTGGAAGGAGAGACTGGAAGATCTCGGTGAGCGGGATAGGGTCCTTTAAAAGCATCCTCACAGATTGAATTCACCCGTGCTATAGATATACCCCACTCGACGGGATATCAACGCGTTTCGATGTATTTTCTAGACCAAATATTTTCCTATTTCCCCATATCCTGCAGTACTACAGAGTCGCGTCGTCGCGGACCGAGCGCCCGTTTTGAATCCATCTCGACGGCGTCGATGCCGGTATCGCGATATTTCAATACGTCCGTACCGTTTTTAAATCAACACTCGTATCCCGCGGTTATATCCGCGTAGAAGTCGTAGGAAGAAACATCCGAGCGCTTTGCGTAGTTAATCACGTGGGCGCCGAGGAGACCGACTACTCCTCCGTTGGACGTGGAAGCTGAGGTCTGCGAAGCGCCGCGGTGAGTCTGAGAAAATGGTAGAGAGGAGAAAAATAAAGAAAAAGAAAAAAAAATCGAGAGAGAGGAAAATATGTTGCCGGAAATGATCTGCGACCTTACGCCGAAATCGAATCCCCTGTACCTATAAAATAATTTCTGCGGAAGGAGATGGAATTATAAGAAAATAGCGGGAGCAAAGATGAAAGAGAGGGATGAAAGGACGTCTTTATAAATGGAAGCGAGTGTGTACGACGTCGGAATCGTTTCAACCGGCGGTAAGAGATCAGGGGTAATAAGTTGTTCGTAGAAGCGCTTATAAAAGTTAAGAAACTACCCCCATAAATTGAACGCACCCACCTATCTGCCGAGCTTCGGCCTAATACACCCTCCCCGCTCTTTCTCCCTTCTAAACCTCCCTTCATCTTTTCTCGCAGCCACGTTCAACCCTGACACGACGCGATTCCCCTTAAAAATTTAAGGGGCTGTTCGCAAACTCAAACGCTTCCCGAAATATCATCCGACTCGGTGTATTCCGCACAGCGGACGACCTACCCGTACGTCGCAGACACCCGCGCGACGCACGGGGGGGGGGGGGAACTTTGCCGAATATATTCGCGATCGTCGTAATCCGAAATGTTACGCGTAGATACCGCGACAATGGTCTTGTAGATTACGTTACGATACGCGGACCCGAATTTATGTACATACCGCAACGCGATGTGCGCCGCGCTTCGATTTTACGATTTTCAAAGTTGACGTTCGTCAGCTCGTTAAACCTTGTACATTATTTCTTTTATTCGCGCGCGCGAATATTTTCGGGTTTAGCGAGCCGTTCGCGAGAGTGAAATAACAAAAGGCAAAAAAAGAAAAAGAAAAAAAATCCAACGGAGAAGTACAACACAAAAACGACAGAAAACCGGCAGCGTTACGCGCAGGAACAAAGGATATTTTATGACGCGAATCTATTCGTATCGTGGTATATATCTGCATAACTGGAGGGGGGGGGGGGGGGAGGGGAGAATCGCGCGAACAAAAAAAATAAAAGCAAAAGGCAAAAAAAGAGTAAAACAAAGTAAAAAGAAAAAAGTGGAGCGAGTTACTACCCCATACCTTGCGTGCTTACAAGGGGTTCTGGGCGTATTATCTGTCCGCCGTTCGCTTTTAGCACCTACCTGAGCTGCGGTTCACTACTTTTATGCACTTTTCCGCGAGTTCCCGTAAGTTAATTCCCTCGCATGAGTTGCTCCTTCGGGCTCATTGGCCGTGTCGTAAATGATTATGCATACAGCGTACGTATAGGTATACACGTTACGTACCATCTCGTAATATTTTTAGATCGAGTAGTTCGAGTTTAAAGAGTCCCGTATTACGTAAAAACCTCGCGTTCATTCGAATCAGGGACGATATCTCCGATTCCAAGCTTTTCGGTTCGCTGGTAGGACGTTCTTTGGACATCCGCCTTTCGCCGCGACATTTACGGTCGTTGTCCGTCCGTCCGCGTGAGCGTGTACAGCGCTTAGGTAGGGCCAAAGTCTGCTCCCGGCGTCGGGGGTCGGTGAGCTTGGAATTTTTCCCTCGGAAAATAAATAAGGAGCGGACCAGCGGGGCTTTCTAGCTCCTAGCTCGTTTCTTCCCCTTCCCCCCCCCCCCCCCCCCCCCCCTTCCCCTTTTGCCCCGGTCTCTCGGCTCGCGCTGTTTGCCCTCTCTTGGTAGAAAATGCCGACCATAAATAAGAGCGCGAAAAAATTGAAAGCTTAAAAGCTCGATAAATAACGTGGAAGCCTAATGTTGCACGAGTACGATAAGCCTCCGTGAGATCCGGTTACGCTCAAAGGGTTTTGGATCAGGTGAACTACTACCGCTGCTGCTGATGCCGCGCGCCGTTACACCTATACCCACCCTACCTACCTACCTACCTACCGACTACGACGACTCGCTTGCACCCTTTTAGCTTCCGCTGTGCCGAACAGCCTCCTTTTATTCATATTCTATGCGCGGTAAATAAATGACAATGGACAGCCGGTGCACGGTATCCTCTTATATTATTACAGGAGCGAGTTTGCGACAAACCTAATACACTTATATTCGCGAAGCGTAAAGCCTCACGTAGTTTCTCTTGCACGTGTTTCGAACCTCCTCTACCTTCCCACCGGCAAGATTTTCCTTCCTTTTTCACCTTTTTTATTATTTCGTTTCTTCCTTTTTTGGTTTTTTTTTTTCGTCCATTTTATATTACGTACATGAAAACTGCGGGGGAAGGTATACGCGAAAGCGGTTAACTCGAGAAAAGCTAGAAGGCAAGTCTGCGGTTGCCTACATTGAAATTTATTCAAACCTGTCTACACGTTGGTGCAGTGCAGGCGCGAGCCACTTTCATATAGATGTATCGCGTATACCCCTATCATATAGGCGAGCTACGGTAAACTTGGAAAACCTGAATACCTGTAAACCACCGAAAAGAAAATGAAAAGCAAAGGCAGGCTGCTCCCGCAGCGGCAACGGAAACGGAAGGTCTCGAGGAAAACGAATATCGATATGCCACCCGTTCCATGTACTTCAATTCCTAATGCTTTCTGACATACTATACCCGTACACACACGAGACGAGGGGGAAAAAAAAACGAACAAGGGAAAAACAAAAGAGACGGAAAATTCTACCGATTCATCGCTGTGTATCGAGGTGTAAAGCAAACGTTCCGTTCGAACAATTCGTCATCGTATATATAGGTACATATATAGATGTTTTTTCATTCCTTTTTATGTTTCACTCGACCAAAAATGAAAGAGTACCGGCTGATATTTTTGAACGGTCGCGGTACGCGAAATACCTGGTGCTTTGTTCGCTCGTTTCGTTCCGTTGCGCAACATTCGCTCCTCATTTTTGTACAGCGAAACCGTTATCTGTACTTTAATTTGACTTTTCGTCCCGGTTATTCGCGCACCTACGTACGGATGTACCTACCTACCTACCTACCTTGCGAGTGGCGAGGTGTTCCGGGATTTGCATGAAAATGAAACTTTCATAGACGGTTGAAATTAATGAATTTTAACGAGCGATGGACGCGTCGCTTCGGACCTTTCGTACCGCAATAACTATCGCAACGTCAAACCGTCCGATTAATCGGAGGCGCTGTGTCAGACCTCCGCGCGTTATGTGCAGTAAAACCGGAAGTACGTCGGTGCAGCGTTCGAGCGCAGAAGAGTCGACGATTTATTCTCTCTCATCTCGAAAGCGGGGCGAAACGCGAAATTTCGAACTTTCCCGTATCCCGCGTTACGATATATAATTTCAACTGCAGAAACTGCAGCGGTCCGAGCGCGGGGATTGGTCCGACGGATTTCCGCAGCTCGCGTTATAATCCGGCTTGTAGAATCGGGAGTCGAAGTGGTAGGGGGGCCACGTCGTTCCGGAGTGGCCGAGGAAATCTTCACCCTCCTGCCCCCGTGGCTTCGCGGTCCATAAATATTTCGGATTATCCTAAGCCACACCGGGATCCCGTTATACTTTCTCACTTTCTCACTTTCGCACTTTCGCACTTTCTCACTTCCTACGAAAACCGCGCCAGGCGCGCCGCCGCACGATTTTCCCCCGCGTCCCCCCCGTAGGCGCCCGCCGCACCCGCGGAACCGCGAAGAGTTTATAAGTCGGTAATTCGGGGCGCAGGGCACGTACTCGGACCCAGATCGTTCCGGCGCAAAAATAAATCAGTCGACAATGCCTCTCCCATCCCTTCACCCCTTCCTGAAATTTAACCCCCCCCCCCCCCCCCCCGTCGTATTTATTCGGGGAGTATATAACCGTCGCTCGTAACGCGAGTCTCTCTTCTACTTTGTAGTCGTCTGACTCGCCGAGAACCACGCGACGTCATCAGCCGAGTCGGGCATTCCTCCGATTCACTCGCATCCACCTGAAATGGAATATCGGCGACTTCGGTGTCGTACCTCAGGAGTAAGTAGGATACGGGACCGATCGCATTCGACAGCCGAGCGTGTGTCCGCTCCGTGGCTCGGCATCCTCTGAAATGGACCAGCGAGATAATGCGCGCGCATCAGTTCCCTCCCCGGAGGTGTGGTCACCCGACTCTGCAAAACCCTTTATGCCCTCTCGACCAAAATTAAAGATATCACCACCTGTCTGCGCAGTCGTGACGTTACGAATTGGACGTTCAACGTGTTCTCCTCCTCCTCCTCCTCTTTCCATTCTATCAACAATCAGCTAGACAAAGCTTACCGCGCTATCGTTTGACCCGCACCCTCGGAGGAGTTGAACAAATTACGAATCGATTCATTGACGAGTGAGCCGGGGGGTTTCTTTTTCTTTTTTTACAATGACGACGCTCGCGCGGTATAATTCCTGTATACCCCCTCATGTACGTACGTATATCTGTAAAGCGTCAAAACGATGCGTGCGAATAATGAAGAGACTTTAGATTCGGAGCGAGCTACTCGATCGCGGTCGAAACGACCCTTTGAAGATCGATGATCGCGGATGCGGCGTGACGTTGACTGGAACGTGGTATTTTATTAGGGGTTGCCGGGGGGGAGGGGGGGGGGATCGAACAGCGCCATGTTGTTGCAGCAGCAGCAGCAGCAGCAGCAGCCTGCAGCCTGCAGCCGGGGGGAATCGTGCATTGAATCGCACTGCGGGCGCGGGTGGATAGTTGGCGAGTGGAGGTATCTACGGGGTAGGTAGGTCGGTATAGTTCGGTCGGTAGAGGGTATGTAGACCGGTGCGGAATATATGGAGTGCACCCGGTCAGGTCCCTCCCCGGAGCGGCCATTGTGCGACGCTTTGTTCGAGTGGTGACGGTGTCGCGTTAATCTGTCTCCCGACCCGCGGTTCCCGTTTTCCACCTCCCCCCCTCCCCTCGACTATTCTCCACCGACTAACCTCATCCCCCCCTCTCCCGATTCCCGAATAGGTATACCGATGTTGCGGGATAACGCTCGATCCCGAAACGCGTGCGATCAACTTTTCCCCCTCGTCGCCGCGATCAAACCCCCCGAATTCGCCTGACTTTGTCTGATTTCTTGACCGAAACAACCCCTTCCCTCGATTCTCGTTGCCCCCTCCCCCCCCCCCCCCCGCGTATATTTCCCCCGATTCTCGGTACCACGTGAAACCTCCGTGTATACATATAATACACCGGTGTCAGCTGGGAATCCGGATTCAGGGATTAAGCGGTGTTTACGATTTAAGCCCATTTACTCGAGGGTAAATATCCGTTCAAACACGCGCGATGCCTGGAGCAGCTGCGAAACGGCGTACTCGCGGACTCGGGGTAACGCGAAACCAACGGACTCGCACTCTGTTGCATTCGTACGAGTCGAATCGCAAGATTCCGCTCCGGATGAAATAAGTCGCGGACCGACGAACTCTCGATACGGTGGACGCCGCGTTATTATTACACCCTCAGCTATACGCGCGGCTCCCTCGCCGCGGTTGTACACGTACGCGAGTTTCGAGACATCGTATCGCGTTCGGTGTATCGCGACGTGTATCGCGACGTGTATCGATTCAACCCCTCCGCCTCCGTCCCCTCATCCCCTCCACCTCGGATCCCCTGAATCCCCTTCGTTCCCGCGATCCCCACCACGTCCACTCATCCCTCCGACGAACCCCTACTGTCCTTTGTAGCGGGGTGCTTTCTCGAAGCAGCCCGTTTTACACCGGCGAAAAATCCGAGTCATCCGAAATCATCGGAAGCACGCGTTACCTCGGATCGCAGCGTCGCTTGCACTGCCTCAGTTTTGACGGAACGCGAATATTCGGCAAAAATCGGCCGAAAATTCGTCGAATTTTTGGCTCCTTTGACGAGAACGACAGACGGAACGCCGAAATCTACGCTCGCCATTGTTACGGTGTGAAACCGACTTGTACACGGCACCCCCACCCCGGCGAAGGTCCGCCAATGGCGATCCCCCACTTCTCTCGGCTATTTCTCCCTCTCCGAAGCTCCGTTCATCCCCACTTTCGCTCCACCCCTACAAGGGTTGTTCGGTTCACCTACCCCTCGTCGGATGGCGCCACGTCCCGCAAGCTCCCGCGAGCTTTTCTACTGAAGGTCGAATCGGTCGGTAAAGGGCGAATCTCTAGAGTTTTCACTCGTTGAGAAGAATTTCGTCGGCGATGAATAATTTTTTTCTACCTCCGCGCGCACCCTTTGATCGACGTGAATAATCGTAGGTAGGAAAAATGACAATAAAGCTCCGGCTTCACAGGTATGTACGTGTCGCCCGAACGTCCTCACGATGTGACACACACGCATGTTCGTGGAACGTGGGGACGTACGTACGTATCGAACGGCGTATAAAACTAGCCGCACGTTAATTCGCATTTAAATAATTTGAGCGTGAATCGCGTATATCGGGATCGCGGCTGGTTTTCCAAGGTAACCCGCTCCGCTCGGAGCGTAGGAAACGGGAAAGAGGGAAAATAACGTTGCAGGCGGATCGAGCCTCCGCTGTACAACCGGGGTAGCCGGAAAGCGTGACCAAGGCGATAGTATCGAGATCCGCCCGGGGGATAAGCTCGCGCCGTGGTCAAGTTATTTTATTTTACAGTGTAAAATGTAAAATAACGGGCATTTCGCAACTTATGTATTTTTATGTATAGCGCGATATTAGAGGTATACGCTGATATATTTAGTCGTACGGATACGAGTAGCGCGATTACCCATTCGAACAATAAGCTCATAACATCGGACTACACACGAGCGAAAGCTACGTTTAGCCTGACAAACTGTGATCGGGGCCTGCAGCTCCACGATATTTCGACAAGGAGGGCGGGGGTGGGGGGTCGTCGAGAGTAGCGATCCGTATCCATTCTGTGTGACGACGTGCGACGGCGGGGGGAGGTCCGACCCCGCGTAACTCCGGCGGCCCTTTGCTTTTCGGAATTCGACGATAAGATTTTCCCGACTACCCGGCGACCATCGTCACTTTCGGCGAGTGCAGTATACGAGGGAACGGGGCGGCGTAGCAAAGGTGCGGAGGACTACGAAGAATCTTGACCCGAGCTAAACTATTTCGCAGTATTATAGCGGCGCGGCGTTAGTTTCGTCCCCCGTTTCACCTCGAGTTACGGTCCCACGAGCCCGGAGCGGTAGTCGAGCGATTTGGGACCGGGGGCCAATACCTTCCCCGCACATCCGCTCACGGTTGGTTCTCGGGTTGTCAAAGGAGAGTCGAGATCAACTCGACTCGGGTTTCGAGGAAATTAAACCACCCCTTTCCGACTCAAAACCGTCCGACACCCCGTCGCGCACTCGTTCCCTCCGATCTCTTCTCCGCTACCACCCCTGCGCCGCTCTTTCTCTTTCTCTTTCTCTCTTTCTCTCTCTCTCTCTCTCTCTTCGTTTCTATTTCGTTCGCCAACTTGCAGATAACCCACCTCGACGCTACGAACGTGCGTAAAACTTTGCGGGCGTAACGCCATACGTCTGAATCCACACCTATACGTTACGTGTTTATCTAGACCGGCTCGCGCGTAATATACGTTTGAAATTTAACCGGGCAAACATCATCGCAGCGGATGGGGCGAAATAGTAGAAGCTTTCGAGGGGGGGGGGTGGCTTCGCGTTGGGTCGCGCTGTGGGTGAGGTTGCCCCGCAGGGAGTTCGCTCGGGGGGAGGGGGGGTATGAGTAGAATGAATCACGTCATTACGAATAATATTACGCACTCGCACACGAGCGGTGTGGATATAGTTACGGTGCACTCGTTGACACGGGCGCGTATACCCAGAGTCCCCTCTTTCTCTACGCGACACCCTTTCGCTTTTTCTTCTCGTCCCGCCGTTCCCTCTGTCTGGTTATTAATAGTAATGACTCGACGTGGGGTTTTTGCCACAGCCGCGCGTGGAGGACGAAAGGGGCGGAACGGTCGTGTCGCGTGAAACACGCACCTAGCTAGCGTAAAACCGGGTACGAAGGTAGTAGGTGAGGTCCGCGCGTGCGGGGGGATCTAGGATCTCACATACGTCTCCCTTTCCCTTTCCCTCCCCCTCTTCCCCCCTTCCCCTCTCCGCCTCTGTTTCCCTTTTCCATGGTCACATAAGCGCGCGAGCCTCTACATTCCTTCGCTTCGTGTCACGCCGTCACCTTTGGCCCGCGGAGCGTCGGGGGCGACGGGGGGGGACGAGTGAAAAGCGAAAAGCGGAGAAAAGAAAAAAAAAACAAAACAAAAAAAAATAAAAGGTGAGACGTACAAACAAACAAACAGCGAAGAACGTAGCGGTGGGGAAAAAAGGAGTAGAACAACGTGTGTCGGGTTACCCAGCGTATACACGTGCGGGATCACGGAGCGGATATTATACTTACCCTCAAAAGGGCCACCTCGACGACCCTGAGGTATCGTCGCGTGCCCCGTATCCGTACACCTTATTATATGCTCGGATCCGCCGCGCGCAACCACCTCCCCCCCGGCCTTCGAAATAAAAAAAGGATTCAGAGAAAAAAAAAAGGATAAGAAAAAATAACGAAAACTGAACCGCGGAGGTGTGAGACTCGCGACGCGTTTGTCGAAGGATACGCGGCGATGTAGAGAGTAACGTTCGAGTTCGAGCGTTTTTCTGCCAACGCGAAACGACGTGAAAATCGCCAAACGGCGACACCGCCGGTCCGCTTATACCGACCACGACCGTCCGAGGCACGCATTCGAGATTTATTTGACTCATAACTGGTTTTCTACTCGGCACTTTCAGCTACGGTCACATGTGCCACTACGTAATACAACGTAGCTACGTATGGCGTGGTGCAGCAACTTATAACAGTTAGTAGAACAATTTCCTAAATTTCGTTCCGCGCCGTTCTAACGAAATATCCCTTACCCCGGGAGAGTAAAAACAAGGGAAAAACTATGCCACGTGTTCCGGATGAAATTATATGGCAAATATCGTTGCGACGCTTATATACTTTTCACCGGCCAAAAATAACGACGAAACGGGAAAAAGAATTTCACACTCGGTATAAAATCACGAACGAGGTCGGTATAATTTGTTCGGTCGCGACATGCATTTCGCGACTGAAAAGGTGTAACAAACGTGTGCGCTAGCCGGGCGGACCGCACGTGCGACGCACATATATTTATATTTTTATCGCTCGTAGGAAAAAGTGCATCGGGTACGTGGCGGCGGCGTAACCGCGTACCGCGTACGCAAAGGGGATGGATTCGAGGGGGAAAAGGGCTGCGCGGTTAAAGGGCAGGGTGGAGAACCGTTGCGGGCGGGGAAAGTTTCACGCTTCCAATCAGTTAGAGAATGGGATACTCACCCGAGCGAGCCTTTGCCATGCAAATTGTCAAACAACCGATTGTTGGCCCGAGAGTGATTGTTACGGGGGCGAATCAATTTTACACCCGCGGGACATATCGCCCAGCGATATCGGACCTACGTCCGTACAAGCGCAGTTTTGTTCCGATGACACGCCGAGAAAAACAACAAAAAAAAAAAAAGTCGTCGAGTTCCGGAATTTCGAGAATTTCGAAAGCTTGAATTCGGATTCCCTTTGCTCCGTCGTGGGGAGCGGTAAAAAGGGAGGAGACCGCAGGACTCTGCGGCAACATTTCTCCCCGAATTATATCCCCGCACTTCCTCGCCCGTCATCTTTCCGCTTGTAATCAGGTTAGAAGTTCTCGTCCGGAACGAGAACGGAATTAGAGACCGCCGCCTCGCGAGCTGCGTCTGCCTCGACGGTTGCATACCTGCAGCATTTTCGAGGATCGTTGCGAAATTCGGGTTGGCCGTCTGGTCGTAGCTCTCGCAGATGATCTCCTCCGCTCGTTCGGAGTGGTGAAAAGGATAAGGAAGGAAGCTGGCGAAACTCGCTCGGATGTGTGGTACACCTACTTCGGGGAACGGGTACGGGGGCTGCGCGCACACACTCGCCCTGCACGGCTATATTTGTCGAGGGCGAGCCGCGCCGGGCCGTCCGTACGGGGGTGAGGGGGACTTAACTCGCCTCCTTATTTCCCAACAGGCCGCGTTCCGCCTGCCCCGAACACCCCCGTCGCCCGTCAAACCGACCCTCGCGACCTCCCACCCTTCGCCCGTATACACCGAGTCCTCTATGATTTACAACCAGCGGCACTCATTCCGTCGAGTGACAACGCGCTTCCCGCGCACTTCACCTCACACCCCCCCCGTACTCCCCCGTACTCCCCCGTACTCCCCCGTCATCCCCCTGTTTCCCTCGGAGACACTTGAACGAGAGAAAACCGACGCAAATAACCTCCTCGGGTCACGCGAACGCGATATAAGTAACGGAAATGCGTTGATAGGCGATATTGTGCGATCGCACGCATGTCTTCACCCTTATTTATTCCTATCTTATTTTCTCTCTCCCTCTCCGTCTTCGTCACCCGAAGGGGTTTGTTTGGAAATTTTTTCGATGTCCAAAAAAAGGAAAAAAAAGAAAAGAAAAGAAAATGGAAAAGAAACTCCGCGAGAGAGTCGGATAACACGCGCGCGGTGCGACGATAAGGTGGTGTGTTGAAATATGTGGGAGATTTAGATGCGTCTGGCGGGTTGAGATCGTCTACGAAACTCTTGTACATAGCTTTACCAGGGAACGTTTTCTCACCTAACTATGCCGCGTACACGCAGAGTGCAAACACAGTCGTCCCTTCGGAGTGAGAAGGAGTCGGGCTCTTTCATTTCACGGTAGGCCGAGGACGAAGTTAAATCGAGGCCAACGGGGCGGGGGCGCGTGTGCGTAATGAGGATAGACCGAAGACGCGTGAGACGAGCGTCGCGACGCTACGTTTTATTTTTTCCGAAACTTTGAACAGCTATACGATCGGATCTGCGTTATATTGAAAAACAAAAAATGAAGGAAAACAATGCGGCCACCCTCGAAAGAGAAAATGAGAAGGGGGGGGGGGATGAAGAGAGTAACGCAGGGGGCAACTGATCTCCCAACTGGATATACTCGGATGCTAAAATCCTGCGAGTGGTAGTCCGCGGTAGCTGTACGTCTTACGCGTATACAGCAGCGGGGCTACTCGACGCGCTAATGTTGTTGTCTATACGCGTTCTTCTTTCATCGTTGTATACATTGCGTATATCTGTATACGTATAACGGTTATACCGGGTCTCGTACTCCGCGAGTCGCCGGTAATTACCCGCTAGCGGAACCTCCGCTTAAATTATTCTTATGATTCTTTTATACTCTTATTTACCCATTCCGATGCCTCATTCCCTCATTATTTTCACGCTGTTCTACGTAGATCATTATTATTATTATATGTATATATACATCCGTCTCGTTGTTACGACATTACGCTACTTAGTACTTCACCTGAATTTCTCATACAACGTTGATTCCTTCCTTCTGATCTTCCGATCGATTCTTCGCCATTAATTCGTAAATATGCCGCAAACGTACGGACACCCGCTTGCCTTGATATACAACGCGGCTTAACTATATTCCGTTTTCGAACTGAAAGCGGCGTATGTGCGTCCGTTCGACGCGTCCAGTCGCCGATAGCGATAACGGCTTACAAAGGCTTATAACGGTTTATAAAGGTTTACAAAGGGCTTAGGAGGGTCCGCGACTACGCGCCCCCCCGGCTCGGGTCACTACTTTGATCGTGGCACCAGGATTTTAAGCGTCAAGCGCGATCCCGCGGCTTCGGAATCGCGGTTGCTCGTGAGGAGCTTTCGCCCGGGTGGCCCGTTGTAGTCCCGAGTGCGGAAGGGTTGAAATCGCGGGGGGGGGGGGGGCGCGCGTAGGAGAAGAGCCGATCATCGAGATCCTTGGAAGACGGTGCGGCGGGGTGAAAGTTCACCGGACGCGCGAGGGCGCCCCCAGGGGGTTGCCCGCGTCCCTGCGGGTGGTCAATACTTAATCGAGCTTGTTCGAGCAGGCCGATAAATGAACAATAAGGCAGGCCGAGCGGAGATAATGGCCGGGGCTGAGGCACGCTCGCCCCCTTCGAAACTACGCCCCTTCCCCTCGCTTTTAACACTTCGCTGAACCGAGATCTTTCTGGCAATTGTTCTAACAGCGTTGGGATACGGAGCGATCGGTGTAAGAAGTCGCAAAGTCTCGCGGGGCATAAAGCGTTTGACATACCGCGAGGAGATGAAGTAAAAAATATAAAAAGAGAAACGATGTAAAAGGGAGCGAGGAGAGAGGCGGTGAACGCCACCCTCTTGGTTTCGGACTCCCCCGAACTCCCGAAGAACTTTCCTCCCGTTTGACCGATTTCAACTTCTCCGATCCGCGGCACCCCACGGCTCGCGGTCCTCCGCGACTTATCGGAAAGCGGTTGACTTTTTATTACCTTTTCGATTCCTCCGTTATTTTTTCGCGACCGTCGCAACGGCTTGTCTTTTATTTATATTTTTGACGTCATTCGTTTACCCCGTTATCTCTGTGTGAGTGCGCGTGTGTTTTTTCTATTTTTTGTTTTTTTTCGTCGCGTTTTTTTTTTTCACCTCCCGCTTCCGTGTCGCGCACGTCGCGTACAAACGCACGGTCTGCGTCTAATTATCCGTGCAAGTTACCGCGAGGAGATCAAAATAACGCGCAGTTGACTCGCCGCGACTGATTAGCGCCGTTAATTGGAACGACATCCTCCCCGGTATGCCGCGTACGTCGAGGTATACCTGCGGAGTCCGATCGCCGCGTGGGGCACGCACGCTTCATTTCGCGTCAAATCCGTTCGGCGCGAAACGCGTCCGCGTCTATTCGGCGTTCCCTCGCGTTAACGTAGAGACCGCCGCGCGGCGACGCGACGTGACGCCAGGATATCATAAATTAGACTCGACGCTCTCCCCCCTCTTCCCTCTCCACTCCCTCTCGATGCGTTAATTAATTAAATATCCTTAATAATCGTAGCGCCGTCGCGTCCCGTTGCACGTCCCGTGTCCGTGCCCCGTGCCCCGTGTCCGTGTCCGTCGTTTCGGCAACACGCAGTTGTTTGTGGCGCGAAATAATTAGCCCCATCGCGTTGCAAACGACCCGTTAACGTTATAACGAGTTTATTGTCGAAAACTGCTGCACAGATGCGCGAATTTTCATTAAAATCATACACCGAAATCGATACAATGATTACGATATTATTACCCAACCCCCGGCTCGCGCCTCACCCCCTCCCCCCCCCCCATCCCGTACTACCCTCTTGCTTTTTCTCCGCTTCGACGATAACCTACGTTATTATTATCCGCCACGTTGCCGGTTAACGATACTCGTAACGACGATTCACGACCGAATTTCAATCCCTTCGCATCTTTTCGAACCAACATTCCTATACTCCGCTTCTGTTCCAGGCTCCTCGGGTGATCAACCCCGAGGAAAATTTCCTCGTTGAACGAAAAAATTGTTGCAATGAACGAATGTGTAATATTAGGGACGTATATGGGGTGCGAAGGACGTTTTCGAAGGTTCTCGTTCGTCCGCAGAGAACACATTTCGAGAGCAACGCGTGACGTAGCGGAAGAATTCGCGAGAAGTAAGGTGATCCCTGTTCGGGTCGTCCTGCGGGGTGAATCGGAACTTTAATTAAGGCTTGTGTTCGGAATGCCGAGATCCGATCCCACTCGAAGATGGATTGGAACGGGGGGGGAGGGGTAAGCAATTCACGTCGTCTCGTTCACCGTACACTCTACATAATCGTTACCGTTTCCCACGTGTACATGTATACGTATATATCTATGTGGGCCGAAGCAGCGAGTCACCCTCTAGTTTTTTGCGAGAACGCGATCATCGGCGTCAGCTCCTCGTAAATAGATACGATACACCGGTCGTTGCGAGACGAGTTTTTATTATTTTCCGCACTGACGCGAACCGGATATGGATTCATAAATATGACACTTATATGTTATTGAATTGGATGCAGTATAGAGCTGAGGGATTTTCGAACCTTGGTGGTAGATGAGGAGCTTACGGCGAGCCGAACGGGACGGGGAAATATAGGGAAACTCTGAGAGAAATAAAAACAGAATACCGTCATAAAGTCATAAAGGCGAGAGGACGAGCTACGAGGAGAGAGACACACACAGAGAGAGAGAGAGAGGGGGATAAAGAATCGCGCGTTGACTGATAGAGAGTTCGGGGAGAATTGATGGGCATAGCGATGCGCCGGAGACAGGGAACTGAAAAATTGTACCCCGTCTCGCCTCGTATTACCCGATCGCCCTTCCCTCCGCCCTAATCTCTCCTCGTTTCTCGATTCTTCATCTATTTTATCGAGTAAAGCGCGCATGTACTACACGATACGCCGTTGTTCCTAAGTTCACGTAACTTTTGCATCGCGGAGATAAGGCCAACGATTTTCATTTTTTTTTCTGTCTTCAGTTGCCTGTGGGCCGAAATTTTGTGTGTACGGTTTCGGGGTTTCGGCGGTACGTGTTTACTTACGCGAGGACGAGTGTAAGCACGGTTAGCGCCGCGGGTGGGGCGCAAGCGTGACTCGACAAGGATCCATCCACCTGCTAAAATTACAAACTGCGAACTAGCTGCTAGAACTGAAAACTGAAAACTGGGAACCTCGAACTCCGGGTTCCAGCACCCCGCGACTAGGGTGAGCTCGAACGAGCGCGATGTTATTCCGGGAACTAAATTATTCAGTTAGCCTCACGTATCGCCAGCGAGTTAATTACAGATCTTTCTCTCATTTTACAATTAGCATATTCGTTAATATGTCGCTGTCGCTCGCCCGCCTTGGAACCTCGTTGTGCACTTGCAGCAGCACGGGGGAGAGGGGGAGGGGGGGGGGGGAGAAAAGGGAAGGGAAGCTTTACACGAGGGGTGCGTGTCGCTGCCAAGCCGACTGGTATCCAATGCCGGGACACGGAGAGGAAAGAAGAAAATAAAGAGAGTGGAAACAGAGGGAAAAAGAAGAAATAAGAAAAGTAACGAGAGAAGGGTCAGGAATCAGCGCGGCTGACGTTACGTCCTCAAGAAATAAGCCGCGATAAGAAGGTCGCGATACATTTGTGTTATTAAGCGGAGAATCTAACGATACGCCCGATCCGCTCGATGTCTTTTCGTTTTATCCCTAGGACGGTTTTCAACGATTTCCACCGTCTGTCGGAGGAGTACGTGCCTCAGCGTTACACGGACGCCGGTATTTATTTGGCAAAGTTAGTTCGAGACTCGGCGGTGGTATCGGTAGAGCGCCCGCCTCGCCTCGGGTTTGCCTAAGTAATTTATCGAGTGTTTCAAGTTATCTCACCTGCACACGACGGACTAGGTGAGTGCTCATTATCACCTGTACACGTCAGGCCTCGAGGCTTCGATTGTTCGGAGATTCCCGAATAATCGAATAACTTAAAAGCCGAGCAGCCGTATCCTCGCGACGAGTGCGCGAGGGCCGTTGAGAGTATGTACAGGTATACATACATACATACATACAACGTACGACCATACCGGTAGGTGTAACGCGAAACGTTGAACATCGCGAGAACGCAAAGCTCTGTACAACTCCGGTGCGCCCTGCTCTGGAAACTTGAAACAAACTTTCGGACTCGGTGAGCGTATGTAATTTTAAAAGCGCGAATGGTGATGGGCCGGCCTTCGCCAGCTCCCGGCCCCGTTTCACGTTTTAGCCGGGGCGATGTTCGAGGCTTAATTTCGTAATTCCGCGTAATGTCTGCAGGGGCAACCCAACGCCGGGTAAAAAGAAAAACCAACCGACCCTCGGGGGCGGGTAACAACGGGCGAATTTTCAGCTTTTTTTTCCCCAATTTTATTTTATTTTTTTTATTTTTGTTCGGTTGACTTTCTTTAATATTTTTTTTTTTTTTTCCACGTGTTCGGCTAACTACCGGAACCCGCATTAGCGGGACAGTTATCAAAGAAGGTGTACACTCGCGCGGGATGTAAAAACAAGGGTATCGCGTTCCACGTATCCTTGTGAAAATGCGAAAGCGCGAAACATCGGAAAGTAAAAGTACGTTCGCTCGATTACAACGAACGTGACCTGGAGAATCACAACAATATACCGAGACTCTACAGACTCGAAATTTTCTCAATTTAAAATCTGAATTTCGATTCGATACACCGACTGTCTCCATCGCCTTCGATCCAGACTCCCCGGTGGTCTTCAGCGGGGTGGGTTCGCGCTAATTTCCCAGGTAAAAAACTACGTCCCGCGAAGAACGACGCCACGATGTTCGCGCGGATCGATCGATCGCCCGGAGCCGCTGATTCGCGTTCGTGACTCGTTATTATATTGGAGGACTCTCGATCGTTCCGCGGGGTGGTGCGGGGGCAGCCGGGTATCGGTTGATTTGAAATTTCGCGAAGCGAGACGTAGTCGATGGGCCCTTCACGAACGTTGAAACGCGGATAGTCGGGTGTACCGGCGCCATAATACGTGCGAATGGATACGTCGTTTGTAACGAGAAAACTGCAACGCTTCGGTTTGACGTTACCACCGTCTGCCTATCGCGCGCCCTCAATCCCCGTCGACGTCCTCGTAATTAGCCGAGCTATAATTGAGCGTTCGTATGTACCCACCTACCGCCGTATAAAGGTCTACCTCCGCCTGCACGTATCCATACAGCATTATATGTATCATCGCGGGTGTTAGTAACAATTAAATTAGATCGCTAATTACGATCTGCTTGTTAACCCTCCTCCTCCTCCCCCCCTCCCCTCCCTCGGCGATCTCCCCGTCGTCGATACCGCGGTGATTTAGATGCGATTCGGGGAGGTACGAAGCGAACGCCTGTATTCGCCTCTCTTATTTATGTCCGTTTTGAGAATTTGAAAATGACGCTACTACTCCTGGTTACCGGCCAAGCGCAGCTTCTTAATAATGCATGTATAACTCGCTTGAAACGTCGCCAAACTTGGCGGTTCTGGAAAAGACGAGGAAAAAGGAACGGGGGGGGGGGGGAAAAAAAAAAAAAAACAGGGAGAACAAGAAAACCGAGTACACAGTGCCGGAAGGGGAGGAACAGATGAAATAGAAATGGAAGTAGGCGGAATCCCGCGGTACCGGCGCATAAGCAACGCGAGTAAATCTCCAGGGCAGCAGAGTACGCGATGACGTCGCGACGTAAAAAAATTTTCGGTACATATACAATTATATATCCGCGCGCGTTTTTACTTCGGGGAAAAAAATAGAAGAAATCTCTCGCTCGTCCGCGGCGGGTCGAGTGTCCGAAGACTGAGGAGCGCGCGCGGGGTAAAGGTGACCCTTGCAATTCCGTGCACGCCCGTGCGGTTTTCATTTCAGTTTCAGCGCGCGGGAGCTCCTCGGTTTTCCGCGGCGCCACGCGTCCCCCTTATATCATTGTTTAAAATAATATCGCGACCCGCCGGCAGGGAGGGGGTCGGTTTGGATTACTACGGAAGGAGGCACTCGCGTCCCTCTCATATCCACTGCGACAAATCACCGGTAGGATACCGGTTACCGCGACCGACGCGCGGCGGGTCCGCAGCTCCGCGCTATTTATCACCCTCTGCTTATTACTTCGAAAAATAGTCTGCACGCAGCCCCCTGCCGTTCGTCTTAACTTTAAAAACCGTCCCCGCAGGGTTATATTGTCGGGGAACACGCGAGGATCGCTCTACCACAAAACTACGACTCCCTCCACTCCGTGTCTCCGCGGTTCTACGCGGCGGAGCGAATACCGCGTCGCGTTATACCTGCCGTAATCGCGTATGAAAAACTGGAGGGGGGGGGGGGGGGGGAGTATAAGTTCGAGGGGGGTCGTTTTATTACGCGAAACACGGAGAGGGAGCGAAGAAAAAAAATCGAAAGAAATAAATTAGCGAGCGAAGAGTTCATCGAGACCCCTCGTAGATGAAAAGGTCGGGGATTTTCAGGATTTCGTTGATACACCCCCGGCGCCTTGCATTTCGATGCATTTTCAAGGACGGTAAAACGGGGCAAACAGACGGGGGGGGGGGGGGGGGGGGGGAAAGGCACCCTTCGAACCACATCATATCTCGCTGTGCCACTGCGGGGGCTTGTTTACAGCTACGCCCAATATTTGATTATCCCCGCCAATTTTGAGGTCGCCTCGGGCGAACCGTTCCCCCATGCATCCCGAACGAACGAGTGAAACAAAACTTGCTCGCCGCTCCCGTCGAAAAGGGACAAAGTTCTGATACGATGTGCGGAAATTGAAAAATTCGAGACGGTTAATTCTTCGGTCATCCTCCATTTTCGTTTCGACGTAATGTTGATAATTATTGCAAGGCATCGAGATAAATGAGATTAAACTCGCGGCGGTTCCCTTATATTCTTTTAATACCCGTGTATAAAGTCGAACGTTATCCCGACGTAGCCTTATTCTTTCCTCTTGTATATTCATTTTAATTTTTAATATTTCTCTTCCTTCTTCTTCTTCTTTAATTTTTTGTTTTCTTCGTTTCTTTTTGTTTTTTATAAATATTCTGGACCGTAAGACCGAAGTAAGGGCTAAGCCAGATTACCAATCCTCAGATTACGGTGTAAATTCACCTCCCAAGACTGCCAGCCCGCGATAATATTTTATCGGAAACAACGGCGCAGCGGCGGAAATCCCGCGGGAGCGAGGCAAGGACGTTTATAAATTAATTAATAATAAAAGCGAATGAATAAATAGAGGCATAACGTATTTCACTTTGTTATGTACCAGAACTCCATATTTACTCGATGTCGAACTCCGGAAACTTCCTCGCTATTCCCCCTCGATTCCCCGAGTCAATGGGACGAGGCGGGCGGAGGACGAGGGGGGTCGGGGACAACTTCTTGGACGCTACCAGAGTCGGGAAAACCGAGAACCTCCGAGAGCGTGCCAAGGTGGGCCGAACCCGACCTCGATCGTAACCCCGTACTTATAGGTGCCCCGACTCCATCCGAAACGGATAAATAATTATACCTTCTTACCCCATCGACCTTTTCGCGTAGACCAGATTCCGCATTCTACGGGGGTCCGGTATTTATCGCGGGGAGCTACAACCGCCGTTACCATCGCCGATTGATTTCTGGGATTAGCGGAGCACGTGAGCCAAATAATTTCCACCCGCTGCCTACGCGACGGGTCGCGCTCTTCTTCCATTCCACGGATGAGAAAGAAAATTATCGTAATCGCGATTATTTTCCTACGGGACATTTATAGCGGTGCGAAAATCACGAGTGTACAGCCGAGATCTGACGATGAGGTGAATTTTTCATTTCGTTTTTCAACTTCTCCTCGTTCTACGGCGGCCACTCCCGGAATCCTTATTTCTCAGACGTCGACGGGCGTCGAAATAGCGGGAACAAATAACATCGAATAGATGAATAATATCTACTCGGTCCGACCTAATCCACCCCGACCGATGGGAGCAATATTTCCGCGATCTACTCAGCGAGCGAGGCGTCGGGAGTCGGGAGTCGGGAGTCGGGGAGAGGGAGGTTGATATTTACGATCGCGTGGATGTAGCGGGGGTAGTATAGTCGTCCCGTCCGTATAACCGGTAGGTGGGTAAGTAGGTAAGTAAGTGGCTCGCCCGCCGCTCGTCCCGTCATTGCCCCCGGGAACCAAAAAGGGCGGATATCTGCAGCCGGAGACATCTGCACCCCCCGCAGCGCGTATCTCATATCGCTCAATCAGGGGTAGCGTGAATTCCCTTCAAACCCCCGACCCCACATTGTTCGTCGTTGAACGATCAAATTCATTTTTCCACCCACTTTTTCATTTCTTTATTAGCATATTTTTTTTTTCCTCTTCTTACTTTTTTTTATCACCGTCCCGATTAGGCCTTAACCCGATTTGTTTGACGTTCGAAGATTAAGAGCGTTCGTAGGATGCGTTATTTGATTCATTTCACTTTCGTACGACGAACAATACGATGCCTCGACGTAACCCCACACCGCGGGCAGTCCCGTTATACGTTTTCAAAAGATTCAAAACCCCCCGGAAAAAAGACGCTACCCTCGCTGAATTTTACGCATCCCTCGAAGGCTCGCGTCGTTCGATACGGTGGATAATCAGCCGCGTAATAAACGGTCAGAGATGGATCTCCTTTTCGCAGCTGTCGTCGTTGTCGAATCTAGGCGAAAAAAAAAAAAAAATATCCAAACAAATTTACCACGTACTTCCGGTTCATGAATATGAATGTAGGTCGAACTAAACTGGTAGTCACGTCGTATACGGGATTAGAAAACGAAAAAAAGTGAAAAAAGAAGAAAGGAACACACGGGTATCGGTTGTTGTTTGAATTTGAGCCAGAGCTTAATTAGTCGCTGAGAATAGATATACGTAGCCTCGAGAGCGTTGGATTTTCTTATTCCTTCCGCGGGGACAAAAGATAATGTCTCACGCACGGGGAGGCTGGAAGAAATAGAGAAATAGAAATAGCTCAGAGCTCGCGGCAGCGGCTGCAACGTCGTCGTCGTCGTCGTCGTCGTCGTCGTCGTCGTTGAAGTTCAATTACGTTTAATATCGAAAGCGAACAAAAGAGACAGGGGCGTCGCATCCACCTCGCGGAAAAGAGGGAAGTGGGGTTGAGATGACGCGATAATGTGACCGAGAGCGGTCCTCCTCCTCCCGCGCGACGAAAGCTGCTCCTCGTGTTCAACCAACTCTGAACAATTCTAGGCATCTCTCCCGCTAGGAGGGCACCTACTTTCGTTACTACACGTCATCTACATATATGTATACGTACGTATGTACGAAACAACTTTGTGAAACTTTCGAGTCACGATCGGACGTTTAACGGATGGCTTGTATATTTTGTTTGCTCCAAAGCACGCCGCAAATGACGGTCGTATACCGATCGTCTCGCGAGCACTTCTAAGGGCGTCACACGACGTATTTATACCCCGCGTGGACTCGCGAACGACGATACGCGATCTCCGCCAGTCACGCGGGGTGCTCGTGAATTTCAACGTCGGATCGACGACTGTTTCAACGTCAGCTGTACCGATCACCGTTTTAATTACGATGGATACGTGTACGGAAATTATACCGCGATAATTATTATTCGTCGTATTACGTGTTCGCGGTATCGAGACGCGTACTACGGGTATTGTATACTTACGAGCGTTTTTCCCGGGTAGATCGGCTCGGTTCGAGGGGGTGTACCGAATAGGAGGAGTATATACGTGTAACTCGGGTGAAGAGAGAGAGGAAATCGCTGGCGTAACGAGGTCACATGTTCCTCGAGAGATCGCGGTTTGCCCCGCGGGCGTCAAAGCGCGATTACACCGAGAGTCGCGTCGTCTACCTTTTCCCATCGTCCTTTTCCAGCGACTCCGTTCCCCTCGCATTATACTCTATTTTCCCTGTCGTCTTCCTTATGTGTCGTGTAGGAAAAAGAGAGGCAAAAAAGAGAAAAAAAAAAAAAAAATCTATACCAGGCAAAGGTTTCCGGACAACAACCTTCGCCTCTCCGCAAGCGAATTGTATAATAACGACATCATGGCACTGTTATCGTCATCGTTGTTTTTGTTGTTATTATTATTATAATTGTCATTATCGATATCAATACTATCATTATTGTCGAACGTAACACCCTAGGTTTACCTACCTCTGTTCCGTTAACAACGCCGTTGGTTACGTGCATAACGTATAGAGGTACGCCATCGTTTTCCAATCTCTCCTTCTCTGTGCGATACGCCGCTGTACTGAGGGAAGAGAAAGGAAACAAAGAGAGAGAAGTAAGTTAACGAACGGTGATACGATAACATCGTATATATGTACAATTATCGTTCCATCCCCCGATTCGCGCTGCTAAAATATTCTCATCCTCATCGGTAGCACCTACTCAAATGTGTATAACCGGTCATTTTACCTTACACGTTACGCTTTTTGCCACCGCTTTTCAAACCACTGCCTGCATCAGGAATTATGATACAAACGGAATGAGATTATCGCGCGTACTTTACTCCGGCTCGTTCCGCGGAGTATCACAATTTTATTTTTTTATATTTATTTTTTTTTTTTTTTTCATTTCTTTTTTTTATTTTTTCGTAATTCGTTTTTTCTCTCTCTGCCTCGTTTTTTGTTTCAATTTTTGTTCCACCTATTCAGATGCGCGTTAGCCGTGTATAATGCACGGTGGTGCGGTATTCATATGTTACGGTTATCCCGCGCCGGGCTGTATCTACTTAACTCTACATAATACGCCCGCTTATACAGGTATACGAATAACACGTGCACGTATACGCGCGCAGGTTCACGTACACCGCCCATATATTCGCTGACTCTAAATGACCGCGCGCTGGGTGCATACGGTGCACCTATACGAATACATATAGGTACGTACGTATACAAAGAGGGAAAAGAAGTTGGTTCGCCGCGTAACGCGGTCGGAGGTCGGGGCGCGCTGTTGCTTCGGGGGGTAGTTCTTCAATACCCGTCGCGGGCGTTGCGCTCTCTGACAACGCACGACTTAATGGCGTACGCAGCGGCAACCCTTATCTCTGCCCATTAGGCTAACCAGCCCTAATGAAGTCTTTACGACCACCTCGACGTTCTCGGCCCCCGTCCTCGGTAGCTCCGTCCGATACACCTCGACGAACCACGCCACCGCCACCGCCGCCGCCGCGCCGCCACCCTTCGCACGTGTGAGTTTATCGCAGGACATCCGAACACGCCCGTAGTTCCGCGCGGCCCTTTTCATTTATCATCACGTACGCCGTAGAACCACCGTAAGAGTATATCGTCGCGCGCAGCGACTCGCGAAAAGACGCTAATACGGAGCTCGACGGAAGCCCGCAATTTTTGGGCAACGCGAGGGTGGAAAGGGGGCGTCGGACGTACGGGCGTACGATATTGTCGCCCGGGTAATTCCGGCGCTTATGAGCCCCCCGGGTAAGAAACGGTGGAAGCGGGCCGAGAGTGAGAAAGGTTTATAAATACGTTGCGCGTCCCTCTTCGCCCCGACGTACCGCGACGTACCGCCACGACGAGAGAAAAGAGTTCGTCGTCATCCGTACGTACGGGGGGGAGGAGGGGGGGAGGGGGTGCGTTGTAACGGCGGAAATTGTATCTCGACGGAACTTTTCGCCTCGCGAATTTTCGCCGGTAATAACGAGTGAGTAATTGAACCGAGGCCTTCGGCTTTCGGCGTTGGCTTCCTGCGGGATTTTCGTTTTCGCTCGTGAGCCGAAAACATCGACGGGACTGACGTGACGGTGATCCCGTATATCCATGCCCCTTAATCCCAACCGATACGCCAACGTCGAACGACCGCATCGCGACGCACACACGCGCGCGCGCCTGCAGCCGACTTAATTAAACCGGCGATACGCACGTGTGCGTTATACATCGCACCTACCGAATTTCATGAAGTTCGATTTATGCGCGCGAATATAACACGCGGAATCGTCGCGGTTTCGGTAAAACGACGCTATATCGTTATTATATGTATATATCAGAATACGTAACGAAATATAGAAGCGAGTAATTAATTAGATCAAGGAGATAAATAATCAGGCAGATCGGGGCGCGTGCCTTATATTGCTTTTGTTCTTCGCACGATAATGTAACGTAGGTATATATAGGTGGTAGACATGTGTTGAAAATTTGTTTTATTATTTATACCGCGTTGTGGAGGGAAAAGGACGCAGCTGCGGCTGTAGGAACATAAAATAAAGTGGGCGAATGGAAAGGGCGGATGAGAGGTGGAAAACCGTGTGAGGAGGGGGGAGGAGGCGCCTCGGAGCACCGGAAGCGCGAAATCTGTTCGCACCCTTGACGCGTAATAACTTTCGAAATGGGTGACGTGATTGAAAAGTAAAATAACCGCGACTACACCGGCGCGTATCTACCGGAAATCACCGTGGTGAAATTCCCGTGGTATTCGCGGGTTTTCGATTCAAGGACATACGCGAAAATGGGGGGGGGGGGGAAACGATCGCCCGGTGGTGTCCTCCTCGCGTCGACCGGAGGAGAACGGAAAAAAATTGAGGAAGCACCGGATAACGCGCCGCCGCCGCCCGGTCCGTCCGGTTTCTGTTTCCGATGTACCTGTGTACGTACAGCGTTACGTTCCCGCGAATGCAGAGCGAGTGCTTCATCGAACGGGATATCGACTAACGCGAGCGGTATCCGCTTCCTCCCGCTATCCTATCGAGCTCCGACTCCATTACCCCCGGGGTGCTGTATTTATATTTCATCATTCCGCCCCCGCGAGCGAAGCATCGCCGCCGCGGAGAGTTCGAGCGATACGCGTGGCGCACCCACATCTTCTTCTCTCAGGTAGGGCGGGCACGCGAACACCGCGTCGCGGTTTGTCTCGGGATTGAAATTCATCCCCGGCGACAAGGTGGTTGTACGCCGGGGCTCGTACCCGCCCGCGCGTACCTTACTCCCCTCCGCACCGCGGGTTTATACACGTCTTGCCGCGCGCATACACGGGCGTATATTACACGGGGGTTTGACGCGTCGGTAACAAAAAGAGGAAGAGGAAGAGGAAGAGGAAGAGGAGAGTGCGTGAGGTCCCGAACGAAAGAAACACGACGCGCGTGTTCGAGCTACGGGGACGAGGATGCGGAGGAGAGGGCGGGAGGGAGAGGCAAAGAAAATACTTTTGCAGCCCTGCTCTTAGGGGACAGGGTGATAGGGGAGCGAGAAAGGGCCAAATAAGACGAAACAAGACGGAGTGAAACGAAATCAAATAAAATATCGGATTCTCGACGTCCGACTGACGCGGCATTTGGCGGAGGTGGTCCCGTTTGACGATCTCTCGCAATCCCGCAACACCCCGCGATTTTCCCTTTTTTTCTTTTTCCCTCTCTTGCTTCTGCCCTTCGTTTTTCTCGCCCCTTTTTTTTTTTTTCTCCTCACTTTTCGTTTGTAACGGAGCAATTTTTTTCCAGCTCCTTCGTTACCGTTCTATCTTTTTTTCATCTTTTTACCAACCACTACGCCGACTTCGGTCGTAACGAAACTAGACGGAAAAAAAAATCTCTTCAAAGTGAAACAAGAATAACGGCGAAAATCGGGATATGCACGATAATCGAACTTCACCTGACTTAAAAAATTACCTTTGCAAGAGCACCGCGGGATCAATTATTCTACCCGCTACATCGACGCGTCGACGAAAAAAGTAGAGGTGAGAGCAACACGGTCGAGCGAAAAATAAAGGTATGCAAGCGTGCGAAAGTACGTAGCAATGAGTGTCCCCGTCGCTCCTCGAGCCCCGTTGGGAAAATCCTACGACGGGATTGATTCGCTCACCCATGGCACGCTTTTATCTTGCCCCCAATTCCCGAAATTCCCTTTGCTCCGGGAGCTCACCGGCCCCCCTCCGCTCTTCCTCTTCGTTCTCTCGCTGGTTCCCCTTCCATCGGCGGCGCGAAAGCTCGCAAGTTCGCTCCGTTGCTCCTCGCTCCGTCGAATCTGGAATAGAAAAATAAAAATGGGGAAATTGATTTAGAAATGCGTTACGCGAAAACGAGCCGAGGGACACCACACGCGAAAAGGTTAATGTATAAATTGCTTTTCTCCTTCCCTCTCGCAGATCCCATCGACCTTATTTTATTCTCGCTCCGGTTTTCTTCGACATACCGCACCCCGACTCTCCGCGCAATCGCATCCCCTCTCGGAATCGGGCGGAATACAAAACCGATGCTCATGAAGAGTTACAGCCAATTTAGAAATGCGTTTCTAATTACCAAAGAAAACTTTACTCCCTACGAGGGATACACCTGCAACGGAAGCTACGAAATCTATCTAGGTAATTTTGTATTCTACTCTACGGAATCACCTTACACTGCTAACCTTTCGTTCTCTCTCTTTCTCCGAGTAAAGATTTCATTCGAGTTGCGCTTCGCCCCCCCGATGCATTCGTGTTTTCTCGGAAAATAAAGGTCCTCTCCGGGCGGCTCTTAACAAGTTTTTTGGGGGGGGGGGGGGGGGGGGTAAATTTTTCCTGCCTCGCATTACGGGTACTCGCAACGTTGCGCCGTCGCTCGGTCGGTCGATTTTAAGTTCCGCGAACACCGCCCGCTGCGCCATCGCGGAATTAAGAACTGTCCAAGTTTTAAATTGCACAGCCATCAAAGACCGTCGTACGAACGAGGCGATACAAAGTTCGGATAGTAATCGGTATGCTGCAGGTATAATTAAACGTCACGGCATTCTAGAGTAGATATAACCCCGAGGTCCGAAAATTATTATTTTTATGCATTCGGGGGGTGCCGGAGTTTCCATAGGAGATGAATTCCTCAACGTCGACACGCCTGAACCGAGGTGTAATTTTCCTTTACGTTCACAAATGTAACGAATGAAAGAAACGAAGTGACGAGGGATCGCCGCGAGATAATAAACGCGAAAAGGAGAATGACGAAATGAAGAAATAATGAAAAGCGAGCGGAGTAGAAAAAGGAAGGCAGGAAGGAAGGAAGTAAGCGCGAAAAGGAAGCACCGCGAGTAAAAGATCCTGGCGTTAACAAAAGAGGTCCTTAAGATCAAGATTCCTCAAGGATAAAAGAATATACCGGTATAACCTGAAGATCCCGTAGGAGGTACGTATTACGTCCTCCGCGTTTAAGGCTCCTTCAAAGTTATCCCCCCCCCCGCAGCGTCGTACTCGGTTGGAAAATATGATTCCTTTCGAGATCGCGAATTCTCGTGTCTTTCTTCATTTTTAACCCCCCCTCCCTCACCCCCTCCCGCCCCACTCATAAGGGTCGTCGACGACGTACCGTCGCTCGTCCAGATTCCGCAGAGCATGAAAATATCTTCGTTTTTCCGTTTTTCCTTTCGCTTATATTCTCAGCCTCGCTTCCCTCGCACTGCAGGCACGAATCTTCTCCCATTCCGTTGTATGAAATAAGAACAAACAAATAAACCGAAAGAAAATAGCAAAAAAAAAGCAAAAAAAAAACAACAACAACAAGAAAAACATGAAAATAAATAAAATAAACAAAAAAGAGAAAGGGAAAATAATCAACAAAAAGAGAATGAAAAAACGAGGCAATCTGCTACCGGAAATTTAAAAAGTTGCGCCAATATGAGAAGCGGAGTTCTGTCGGTGAACGAAACGATGCGAGGCGGCACAGCGGCGGGGGCGGTAGCTCTCGCCCTCCGCCGTACTTATGCTCGATAGTTTTCAGACAGCCATTTGAATTCTCGCTAATTTCAGACGATGTCAAAAGCTGCGAAGAAACAGGGATGAGAATGCGGGAGAACCACTCACCCGTAGCTCGATGGTCGGAAATTCGAGAATTTTCCATTTCGCTATCTCACATGCATACATATATGTATATATATTTCGGTATAATTTCACCCTTGTTTTCCACCCCTTCGTAAGGTGTAGAAATTAATTTACGGAGAGTGTCAGACGTGCCAGGCAACAACTAGGGAAAGCTGCCGCCACGCTAGGCGAAAGCCAATAAGGGAGATCGGGGAATGAAAACAAGGGCTGTTACCGCTCCCAGTGCCGCGTCGGGCGCGTGCCGGACGCTAGGCACGTAGCGGTTATACCTATTCCTACCTTATATTGTAACGGAACTGAGGTGAACGAAGCGAAACGTAACCTACGTAGCGTAGAACCATCGTCCTTTTGAATTACGCGACGTTCTAAATTGTACGCGTTTTTCCGACGACGTTTTTTCCGTTTCTCACAGCACCGCGACGTAGCTCGAGACTGCTCGTTCTCGTTGTGCGACGGTTGATTCCTTATTTTCGTCACTTTTTCAACCCCTTCTGCCGGAGGAAACGGAACGTGCGGAGCGTACGTATCCTCATAGTTAGGCTCATCGCTGTTGCTAATTTTTCACCCCATTAGGTAAACTTGGTCTGAAAACCGGCTCTCCGAGTATATATAAGAAAGTCGCGCGATAAACGCGCGGCAAAATAGTGCGGCCAGACACCCGACTGCGGGGTGCGGAACTGGTGTGTATACTGTTACTCCGGGTGGATAACCGGAGTGGGAAATAAACGGGTCAGGGGATTAGATTATCAATTAGTCTGCTTTATTCAGAAAAGGTGCGTGCTCTCTCTTCGCTAGTTCTGAACAGACTGTTATTTACAATAATAACAGCCAACTAGGCAACGTCAGATTGTCAGACGTCAAAGACATCTGACTAAGAGTTTGGAGGTAGCGCCAAGAGGAGGCGGCTGACTGCCCGCGGTCAAACTTCATGACGTTGGTCACAACGTCATGACAGCGCGACAGCAGCCCCTCTTGACTGGCACTAACCCGCCTTTCGGACCATGCGATGCGTATACGCCAATATCCCGTAAAGAGATTTCCCCCAGCGTAACACTGCCCTCCCCTTCGGAAAAGAGTCGTCCCGACTCCAAATCCTCCAAGGGGAGTCGCATCCATGTCCGGGCTCTTCATGGGTTGGTGTCAAAGAAATTGAGGTTGGCTGGAGGCTGTGGACCCCTTACAATACGCCATTGCCCCTTAGCGAGCCGGCATTTGCCTAAAAACCTCAGGGGAAACCACAGAAAACCCTGAGGAGTTCGCTCGACACCCTAGCCTAGTATTAAAAACTAGATGATTCCGCGGGGAAGCGGATACGACTCTCTCTTCGTGACTTCGTTGAGCCTTCGATAGTCAACGCAGCTTCGCTTAGTTCCATCTTCCTTGAAAACCAAAACGTCCGGGGTGGCCCACGGACTCGGAGAAAGCTTCGGACAATGTCCGACGTTTACGGGTTCGCTAGCAGGCGCTTCCCGTAAATCTCGACGATGCTCCGAGAATCTTCGCTTCTGCGGCTCCTCAAGATTCTGCAACGCGCGCTGCAGGGGATCCTGAAGGTTCGGAAGGACTTCAGAGAGCTTGCCCTGGGTTAAACTCGTTGATGATGTCCCTCGGTGGTCGACGGGAAGTCTCCGGACACAGGGACCGGTCCCCCGTGGGTCAACAGCAGTAGTCTGCCGGACACGAGGAACGATCCCACGCGGAAGGGGAGTAAAATCCAGTCCGCAAAAGAATGACGGCAACCTCTTCCCTCCCCCGGTTTTCTCGACCCAGTTCGAGAGTCTGTCAAACGTGCCAACCCTGAACTGGTGACGAGCAGTTGACCGTGACGGAGTGCGCAAAGTGCGAGAGAAAAGTGCAGCGGTTCTAGCCACTACCGATTCCGCTGCAGGAACTGGCGGAGATCCTCCGGAGACCGCTTCTGCATAGGAACGGCGTAAGGGGGCGCGTCCCGACGAGGTCTGCTTCTGCTGTGGAGAAGCAAAAGAAGCAGGTGCTCTTGCGGCACGAAAAGATGCAGAAGCCGGACGTTGGGGAGCATCCCCGCTAAAAGAGGGCGAATTCGCAACAGGGGTGACCACCCCTCCAGGAGCAGCCACGCAGCGAGCCCTAGAAAAAGCACGGAACGCTCGTTCCGGATCCCGGGGGGTCACTAGGCCCCCCGGACTAGCAGCTACCGAAATAGGAACTCCGCCCGAAGGCGATACTTGAGGTGTCCTCGGTGCTGGAATCGGGCGAGCAGCGAGCAGCGGCGTCGGGGGCGTCCTTGGAGCAGGAGAGGGACGTCCAGCTCCGGCCAATATCCCATGGTCTCTCAGAAGGATCGCCATCCCGGTTACTTGCTGCTGGAGACTCGCTATCCTCTCATCTGCAGCTTGTAACTGCCGGATGAGGACCTGTAGGGCTTCCAAAACCCCCGAAGAAGGTTCGCCGGCTGCAGGAGGTACAACCGGAGCGATGGCAGGAGAAACCTCTGCAACCGCTTGGCTACGCAGGCGACCACGTAGATCCTTCTTCAATACCATTTTCAAAGCACTTTCACCCGCGCGCGTATTGGAATTAAGACAATCAAAATCCCCAGATCCCACTTCTGACACCAATGTTACTCCGGGTGGATAACCGGAGTGGGAAATAAACGGGTCAGGGGATTAGATTATCAATTAGTCTGCTTTATTCAGAAAAGGTGCGTGCTCTCTCTTCGCTAGTTCTGAACAGACTGTTATTTACAATAATAACAGCCAACTAGGCAACGTCAGATTGTCAGACGTCAAAGACATCTGACTAAGAGTTTGGAGGTAGCGCCAAGAGGAGGCGGCCGACTGCCCGCGGTCAAACATCATGACGTTGGTCACAACGTCATGACAGCGCGACAGCAGCCCTTCTTGTCTGGCACTAACCCACCTATCGGACCATGCGATGCGTATACGCCAATATCCCGTAAAGAGATTTCCCCCAGCGTAACAATACATATATAATACCGAGAACCACGAGTAATTCCTCGCTAATTTTAACGCCGCGTTGCCTCCCTCCCTCCCTTTTTTGTTAAACCCTTTATCATCCCTCGACTCGCTGCTCGCTGCTCCCTTCTCTTTACCGCGTCACCCGGTGTTTCCGTAGAAAACCATCTACGGTGTAGAAGCGCAAGAAGAACCACCGCCGCCGCCGCTACTGCGAACATTGCAGCGTAGCGGTGTATAAGTTGTGGAAAAATAGCGTTAACCACGTGAAATCGGGTCCCGCGGGTACCGCTCCGGGGATGGTATAGCCCTTACAGTTATTATAATTTCATTCTAGTAAGTGTGGTCTTTTTGAAATTAATTAAATTAAGCCGACTGTGCCCGCCCCACCCCGCCCTCTTCAAGCCGCGTTGCTCTCTCGTTCGTTCGCACTCGTTCGCTTATAGGTAGGTAGGTAGGTAGGTAGGTGGGTAGGTGGGTAACTGTACGGAGCGTATGGTGGAGGGTATGGGGAGAGTGCGGAGGGTATGGGCAGAGGTGGGTAGGTAAGAGTCTGCGATGTGCTAATTGGGTTAAGTGCCCCTCGGCGCAACGGACAACAAAATATAACAACAACCCTCTCTGATACAGAAATAGAGAGTGCGAGTCCGACGATAAAGAGATAGGCTTATGGTGCGGAGTGTACCGAAATACCGAAATGCGGCGGCGTTTCGGTACGGGGAATGTATACGAGGGTCGAGGAGAAGAATAAAAATCGAAAAGAAACTTGGAACAAGATCCGTAGACCCGAAGCAATTCCGATCGGCGAGAATTTTCGCCAAATATTTTCACTTCCCCGCGGACGAGCCCAAAATATCCGATCGCATATGTGTGCGCGCAAAGCTACGTACGATATAGCCCTAGGACGGATAGATTGGGAGAATTTGGCAAAGTGGGTAAATTGGGGGCGGGGGACGGGGGACGGGGGACGGGGGAGGGAGGGGTTGAATGGATGCCACGAGTTATACGTCGGACGGTGCCGACGTGCGGCCGGAGCCGCGGTTGAAAGAAAATCAAAATAGAACAAAGACTAACCCTCGCCGTTACCCTCGTTGCCCTTTCCCTCGCTTACGCTTTGATCCCGCACTGCTTCCGGCGTGCGGCTTTACTTCTGATCCCACCGCGATACTTGGGAGGGGGTGAAACAACGTGAGGATAATCTTCTCAGTTTCCACCCGTAACATCGACGCTTTTTACTTACTAAGTAGCAACTCCGCGTGCGGATATTTTTCGACATCATTATTACCGGTCACCGCGACAATGATCGTTCGAAATTCACGTGACGAAAGTTGGAGAAAAAAAAACAAACTTCCCAATTCTAAATCGAACCGAACATGTAGGTATTTTTACACCTGGTCGGCTTGGCTTTCTCTTCAATTTATTTTCAAGTTGGATTTCTTCGTTGAAGTATTTCTTAATCGATTGTAGGAAACTATTCTGAGGTATTTCGAACCGAGGAAATTGGGCTACGAATTTTTTCAATCGAAATATCTGACTTTTCACTTTTTGATCGAAAAATTGGCGATAACTCGATCAATTTTATAGATAAATCAATTTGGCTTTCAGATTCGCATTCCTGAGGTCAAATTACATAAGAATAGCGTAAAAATCATTGTTTAAAAAAATCTTGATTTTTGCCCCCAAAAGTGAAAAAAATCCAAGGGGTACCCCTTTGGATTTTTTCGATTTTTGGGCCAAAAATGAAGTATTTTTAAAATCGATCGAAGGACACTTTTCTTACGTATTTTGACCTCAGGAACACGAATCCGTTGAGTAAATTGAGCTGCGAATTTTTCCATTCGAGATATCTCAATTTTTCTACTCCAAAAAACGAAAAATTGGCGATAACTCGTTCAATTTTGTAGATAGATCATTTTGGCTTTCAAATTCGGATTCCTGAGGTCGAAATATATGAAAATAGGATATAAAGTAAAATATTTTTTTTCGACCCAAAATCGACGAAATTCCAAGGGGTACCCCTTTGGATTTTTTCAAATTTTGGACCGAAAATGAAGTATTTTTAAAATCGATCAAAGGACACTTTTCTTACGTATTTTGACCTCAGGAACACGAATCCGTTGAGTAAATTGAGCTGCGAATTTTTCCTATCGAGATATCCTTGATTTTTCACTTTTTGGATCGATAAATGGTCAATAACTCGATCAATTTCACAGATAAATCAATTTGGCATTCGGTTCCCTGAGCGCAAAACAATATCAAATAGCATACAGAAAGATATGTTCATTTTCGCCCATAATTTCAAAAAAAGTCGAAGGGGTGACGAGATTGTTGCATTCGAATATAGGTTCGTTCAATAACCCACCGCTTCGGAGTCACCTTGAAGATTGCTTTGCTTTTCAAATTTTCCAACCACTTCCACTTTGTTCTTAATCACGATCCAAATGAACGTCGTACGCCGTGGGGTGGTATCGATCTTCGTTGTTTAGCTGTCTCGAGAGCGACTCGTCGTACCAGTTTGACAGCACCTCGTTCGTCTTGCAGGTTCACCTCGACGAGGACGACGCAACGAGGTTTTTTAAGAGGAGGAGCGTTAGATTTTAATCCATTCTTCGCCCATTACAGAATTAAAAGCCTCCGGCTCGAGAGTAATGCAGCTAAACGCAGGGAGTCCTCTCACCCAGCTGCAGGTGTTCCCTCGGCAACGCCGGCAGCTCCGACGTTCGTTCTTACAGGTATCGCAAAAATAATTCGAAAATTAAGGTAAAAGGGAACAGGTAGAACACGGAGATAATATTCATGGAATCTTGAGCGCGAATACTCCTCCCCTAACCCGTTATGCGTCGGAGTAACCGAGTAATGAAATTAGTTTACCGTAATAACAAAAACAACAATAAAAATACGTGGCGAGTCCGTTTTTATACCCGTGGATATATACCTACGTAGCGTATAGTCGTAACAACGAATCTAACAAACGCCGCTGCATAATATAATTTTTTTAAATTAATGTTCGGGTTATTATTACACCGCTATACATAGCGCGTAGTATGTTGTGGGTATATTAAAATGCCGCTGCGTGCGGCAACAAAAAACACTTACCCGGTAATGGTCCTTCAGTCGTTGATAAATAATTCATACCCAACGTACGTACGTACGTACGTACGAAACCCTTTCGACTTGCATACGCGATGGAAACGTAGTATTCAAACACCGGCGACGAAGCGGCCGCCACCGCGTAAGGTGACAGAGAACGTGACGTACGATGGCAGCGGGGGTAAATTACATACCTATAGAATCGTACGTATTTATATTTCCGTTGCCACACATGTTTACGGGGCATTTCGAGCCGAGCCCACCACTGATCTATGCGAAATGACGTCGAGCTGCGTCGGAGTCCCGCACGATGCGTAAATTTATGCATCACATGTATATTACACATGATAAGTAGGTGAGTAGATATCCGCAATTTACACCGGCACCGCTACACGTATACGCGCGTGTAAAATGAAATACATAACTAAAACGTGATACGTACGCGGCGTACGCCCTTTGCAAGCTGTGCGGTGCACCGGCTGAGTTTACATACCTAACGACGTGCATATAGTTACCTGAGGCTAATTAAATCGTTCGTCCGATAAAACCTGTGGGGTATTTTAAAGGAGAAAATTATACCGATCTTAAAATATAATTCACGAGCGTAATAACCGGCTGCGGAGAAAACGCGATGTACGGTACGTACGTACGACGGTATGGAGGTATTGAGAACGCGAGGGTCGCTTTACGTACACCTCGGTTTTTCGACGCGTTCTTCGAACTTTCGGCGTCATCGTGGAGATATCAACGTCGCTCCTTCGCCCGACCGCTATTAATCAAGCCGGGCGTGCGGCGTACAACCGGCTGAAGCGAAAACTCATGCGCGATAATAATTATCCCCGTACCTATAATACGCGTTACACACATCGCCAAGCGTATCCATCCGTTGCGCGCAGTTATTCGCGGCGAGATACCTATACGTACGCCTCGTACCGTACGGGTTGGCTAAATATCCTACCCCTATCCGCACGTTAGACGCGGCAAAGTTCGGCGAAGATCTATCCCCGCGTCTGCAGCGGTGCACGTCGGCGTCGCGTCGCGTCGGTACGTACGTACCTTAATATCCTACTACTGCGCTCGGTTTATTCGCGGACGTTGGATTAATTAACGAAGCTCGGTACGCTTTAGCGTCTTTACGTGGCCCTGCAGGGTTTCGGATTTTCACCGACTACACACGTAGTCTGGTGCCTCTTTTGCACTTGGGATGTGTGGACAGAGAATAAAGAAAAATAGAGAAAATAAGATGGGGTAAAAAAAAAAGAAGAAGAAGAAGAAGAAGGAGACGGAGAAGGAGAAGGAGAAGGATTTTTAATAAATATATTAGCAGCCTCACGGCTACTTTAACGTGGAAGCTTTGGACGTTTCACATGTCTCCCAAGAGTCAAATTTTATCTTCCGACGCCGCAAAGTATTCCTAAATTAATCAGCTCCGTGAATAATTAAGCAACACCGGTGGGGTACGCCGTGTGTATACTATATTATGTGTACAGCTTCCACCGTCGCCGGCTTCGTAAGATCCCCAACGACACGATCCGACAAACTTTTGTTCTCATCGCGACGTATTCGACCCTCCGAAATTACCGGCGTCCCCGTATATTTTTACCTCGTCTCCTCGGGGTCCACACCTGCAACCGACCGCCCCCCCCCCTCCCCCCTGCGACGCGATCCTCCGCAGATGTGTATAATTCGAGTTCACTTATTTTTCATTCGAAAGCCAACCCTTTGGTTCATAATAACGCATACCTTATTAAATTATACGCGACATGTTTCCACCCCCGGAGCGACGTGGTTATTTTTACATTCGTTCCTCATCGATGTCGTCGTTATATCGTCGTCGTTGTTGCGATTTCGAGGGAATTTTAAACACGAATATCCGATGCAGGGGGGGGGGGGGGGACGCGGGAGCGAGCACGGGCATCGAATCGTGCGGTGATGAGATGAAACGATATACACGTGGACGTACACGCGCGCGTGGAGGAGGATGCGGGGTCGACGGGGGGGTGAGGTGTGGGGTGAATTTTAGGTGAACGGATGGGGGGGGGGGGGGCCGAGGGGGTTATAGCGGAACGGCAAGAGAGGGTGGTGAATGGGGAGACGGGAGAGGTCGCGAAAGAGCTTTCACGAGAGCTTTGACTGGCTCCGCCCCCCGCCAATCGGAAAGCACCGAGCTTTAGGTGTCTTCTACCAGACCGGCCAATATCGCGCGACCACCGTCGCGCAGCCTCCAAGGTGGACCAATGGTATTTTCCCCGAGAAAAAAAAAAAAAAAAAAAAAACAAATCAAAAATTAAAATCGAAATCAGAAAAAATGGGGAACCGATGCAAAAATTCCTGCAGATGGACGGGAATTCCGGAATTCGAAGATCGGAGGGGCGAGGGGGGGAAAAAGAAGGGTGAGTCGAGATCTTTTTCGTACAGCGATCGGGATGACCGAAAATATTTTTCTCGCGCCCGTTAGAAGAGCGTAAGATCGAAAAGTCCTCAACTTCAATTTCTATTCTATCGGCGCGAAGAGCAAATCGAATATAATAACGTGTGGGGCCTTTGCATACGTACGTAGGTATAGGCGAATATACTTACGCATCACGTGAACCTGTCGATAGCAGGCGAACGCGGAGCTTTTATGTCGTACGTCGCGCGGCAGTTTTCGGTGCATCGAAAAATCCCGCCGCCGCCACCCCGTTACACGAAGCGGCGTATGTAACGGATTTGAAAAATTTCATTTGACGTGCGTGAGAAACGACGAACGGATTATCGGCGGCTCGTTCGTCGTCGCGTTGCGAGACTTCGCCGAGCGCAGCCGGGTGCTTTTTTTTTTCATCGTCAATCGCGTTCTCCCGCCGAGAGTAGGGGAGGGTGGTATTAGCCGCGGGTGAGCGCGGTAGGGATTCGGGGTTCGGCCGAGAAGTTTCGGCGCCCCCGCTCAGACTCCGAGATACAATTTCAAGATCAGTGGTTCTCCCGTAAAACTCTCACGTACATGGCTCCGAGTAATAATGCAAGCGATGCTCGTAATTTCGTCCCTTCGTCCTTCCTTCCTTCCTTCCTCTACCGCTCGGTTTCGGGGTACTTCTGCTTCTTCCCCCGTTCTCTCCCTACATCTACCTACGCGATGTCCTCTTTTCTCGTACACCGCGCGTGCATACCTATGTAGGGTCCGACGAAGAACACCCGAAGAGCGCCGAATTTATATACCGGAATCTTCCATAAAGTATCATAAAATTATTAGAACGTACTGTTCCTTAACGTGGTATATATTCGCGGTATAACCGGCGTTATAAATATGCCCGCTCGGCTTGACTGCAGGTGAAATTTACCGCGATATTTATTCGGTACACGCCGTTTCGATATTTTCTACCTGTGGAAAAAAGAAAGAAAGAAAAGAAAGAAAAAAAGAGAAAAAGAATAAGAAATCAGTTTGACGATTGGGACGGGGGTAATACGCGGATCGGGGTACACGTGAGCTTTTCTAATTCACCTGCGTCTCCGGATCAATTGTCGGGGGGGGAGGGTTTGACCGCGATGGACGCGCGGGGGTTTTGAAACGAGGGCTACCGGCGAACCCCCGTACGCGGCGGCGATCCCTTTGCCGCATCCTTCCACCTTTTACGATCGGAATACAAGATTTTTCCGGTCGCCATTCGTATTATTTTTACGAGTGGACGCCGGAGCACCGGCACATCTGTCCACGTCCTAGGCACCGCCGGGTAACCAGACGTGCTGTAAAAACGTATCGAACGTCTTCTAGTATCCCCCCCCCTTATTCGGAGAGTTTTCGAGAAACGCCACCGCCCGTTTCGTTCGAAAACGATACACCCTTCGCCACGATGAGATCGGATCGCTCTCGGAGTACGCGTGTACGCGATTGCGCGTTCCGTGTATCGGAAACGCGAGAGTATGCCTAAGGATGCAAAGGTGTCCCACCCCTTGCGGCTGGTTTGTTACGAGTGTCAGTCACGGGCACCCCGCGCGATCCGTCGAAATCTTTGGAGGTATAGCTGCTAGCTGACGTCGGCAAACTGACAGGTAGAATATAGTAGATAAACCGCGGCATGCTCGGGCGAGATAGTTCGGCGAAACTCTGCACGCAGCGGAGCGTCGAGGTCTTGTGGAGACAGTTGACAGGAATACGTACGCGCGCAAAGGAACGCCAAGGATGGAGGGGGGAGGGGGAGGCGAGGGCGAGGGCGAGGGGTTCAGGAACGCGAGGAGACAAAGGGAGGAGAGGATAAGGTAACGGCGAGGGTGGAGGTGGTGGTCGGATGATCCCGTCGCAGCGGTGTAACGTACACACCTATACGTCCCCGGTATTACGTCGTACGTCATTGAATTCTTTCATCAGTCGATTCCTGGCATTACAATATCGCGTCGTCCAGATGTCGTGCGCTCCGGCTATAAGGTCAGGGGGAGCGGAACCCGTTTATCGTTATTGCAGCGAGTACGCTGCTTGCGGTAGAATTCTTTCGAGTAAAGAGGGAAAAGAGGCAGGTTTCCCCCCCGCGCGCGCGTGAGACTACGTCTCGAAAAGATTCGCCGGGCATCGTGAAAGTTTTATGAAAAATGGTAAAAATTCCGTGTACGTGTACAATACCTGTGTATAAATGTATACTTCTCGCGCTGTGCGGGTATATATATATAAATGTATATATATATATACAACACGTGCACGCATCGCTTCCAGGCGACTCTGTGAAAACGAGATTGACGGGAACATTCGTTGCTGCTCAATAAAACAGGCCGAACAAAAAGCTCTTCGTAAAACACATCGGTTTAAAGTTTCATGCAAGTCTGTCCAGGTGTTCCTTTGCTTTTTTCCACCGGCGTAGGCTTTACCATGTAAATTTTCCATATGGGGTACACCTCGCAAAGCGCGCACACGCGCCTCCCGTTCCCCCGTTCCCCCCCCCCGCACCCCCCGTGTCCTCGTCTAACTCCGGTCTCTTTCTCTCGCTTCCCCATTTTCATCCTTCCGCAACCCCCCCCCCCCCCCCCCCCCCCTTCCTCCTACCCCCAGCCGCCGCTCGCGACTCGCTCCGGAGGATGGTGTTAAAGCAACGGAATAAATATATAGATGTGCATTACCGGAGGAGAAAAAGAGGGCTGAAAGCAGGCTTACCTTTGGATATTCCGCGGATCGGTTCGAGTTAAAATTAGGTCTGCCGAATGCGATCGTACAGGTCGTACGGGGCGCGTAGACGATAGTGTCTGACGACGAGATCGATCATTCTCTCGGAATTCATGTTCATGTTCGGGTTCGTGTTATCGTTGGGGTAGGTGCACGCCTCTCCGTCTCCTCTTTGGAAATTCATAGGTTTTTCAGGAAGATGGCTCGGCATTACCTTATGCCCATGAGAATTGAAAAACTTACCCAACCCTCGAGTGGTTCTTTGTTCTTTGAACAAAAGAAGTTCGTATCTAATCCCGAGAGACGTTTCTTAACTAGCCGGGCAACGGAGGTAAACGCGAGGTTAGCTGCGAGATACCGCTACGACTTTATACACGTATACCGGCACCGGTTATATCCGCGGTACGAAACCACGTTCATCGCGTCCCTCGCTGCAATGGATCCGACCTCGAATAAAAAGCGCATTTGCGTCGCCCGCTTTTTTTCACTTGCTGAAATAAATGATAAAAATATATCCCGCTCATTCTCTTGTAATTTCACTTGTTTATTTTTTTTCTCTCTCTCTCTCTCTCTCTCACTCTCAGCGCGGGCGTGTATAAATACAACGGTGCGCTTCTGCCGCTGCAACGCGCGTCACCTTATTTTAATAAGTGACATTGCTAGAGCAGAAAATTGCCCCATCTTTCTCTCTCTCCCGTAATTTCTTTTTCTCTCTCTTTTTCTCTCGTAACCCCGTTAACCCCCCCTCAGACCCCGTGGACCGTTGAAACGGCGCTCTTTTACCCGGGAAACGCGGAGTTCACGTCGTTAGTTTTATAAGCTACAAGCTTTTGTCGCGAGATAACGCGGAACAAGATGAAAAAAGCTCAGACGCCTCTCCCTAACGGGCTCTCCCCCTCGTGCTCCCCCCCCCCCTCACCGCCCCTCACCGCCCTCTTCGTTCGCTCCCCCTTCCACTTTCGCCTTTCACGCCGAAGCGACCAGCCAGACGTAGAATCGGAACGCAAGTCGCGGAAATCCAAATCCAAGTGAGGCGTGTCGGAAGCCCTCGAGAGAGCTTTTGAAATCGGAGGTCTTTGCCAAGTACGGCGAAGGACAAGCCTTTTTTTTTTTCCAAGCCGGAGATACCCGCTCGAATCCCGCGCCGTTCCCTCCGCACCTCGGCGGAGTATCGCCCCTCGCACTCGTCCCGGCAATTAGCGGGGCTACAACGATGAACGGGATCGGGGGGACCCGGAGCAGAGAGGTCAGAGGCGCAAAGCTCGCTCGGGGGGGGGTTGCGAATACGTTAGGCTTAACGCCCGTTGAGAATCCTCTAACAAGAATAGATTGGTATTCGGTAGATGGGTTGTAACGCGTATTGTTCGCGCGGACGTTGTAGGTGGTGGCGTGGAGCCGTATAACGCATTAGGCGTACGCGTACAAATGTATGTATATCCGCACGTTTATATCCCGTAACGCGAACGTATAATACCGGGGGGGGGCGGCGTTTGCGTATCCGTGGCCGTCATTCGGTGACGAACACGAAGGACAAATCTTGTTTTACCGCTCGGTGTACGTAGGCTATACCGTTTCGCAGGCTATACCACCTATCTACACGTAGGTATACCTATCCACGCTACGGGCTACCGTCGACTCGTTGGATATCGTCGGGCTCGTCGGACCGTGCGACCTTCCCTCTGTATGTACGCTCGGCGGATTAATATCCGCGGAATTATTGAATCCCGTGTGAAATATTGGCTTTGAGAGATATCCGCGTAGAAACGGGCGGCGGTACGGGTACGGGTACGGGTAGCCTACATACGTGCCCGCCCGCGTTCGTAGCTACAAGCCCGTCTCTCTCGCCTATCCCACCCACCCTACACGTAAACTCGCGCGGCTCTCGTTGTCATTTTTATCACCCCTGCACGCGCACTCGAGCGAACCTCCATATTCCTCCCATACCTTTCTTTCCGATACCGCGGATGCCTCACCCCCCTCCCCCCCCCCCTTTCGTCTACACACAGGAGCAACAAACTCACGAACCGATATTAATCAACAAAGAGGATCAAACGCGGGTCCTGTAACGGCGATACGCGCGCTGCTGCGAAACACACAGGACCACCTTCGGCCAAACAGACAGAGACAGACATTCCTGCGCACTCTTCGCGCGCCCGTGTTCCCCGAAAAAAGTACGACCGTTTACCGGGCGGACGTCGACGTTGCATCTTTTTGAAAAGATATACCCCGGCGTCGGAATCGTCGGTCTCCCGGCTTCGGGAAAAATATTCCACCGCCGTAAAACACCTTCCACCTCTGGCGCGAATAGTCGAGTATTTTCGAGTCTCTCTCTCTCCGTAGGTAGAGGGTACCGGGGGGGGGTTCTACAATAACCCGACGTAGCTAAGCGAGTTAGATACTCACTTCTAGGATGTCGGAGCGGTTCCCGAGGGATATGCTCATACAGCAGAACTCCTGCATCCGCTGTTACCGCAGTTTTTTTCTGACGGGTTAACCGGCGGATGCCTCGTCACACTGTACCTACTCATGTACGTACATACGCCACTATTTAATCCCACACTCCACCGGCGCTCTTCGAGGTGGTGTTGTGTGCGCGCGTAGCTTTGTCGGGTGTGTAGGTATCGGGCGTACGAACGCCCATCTCGCTTTGGTTCGAGCCAGCGAGAAAACCTTCGAAGATATTTCGCCCTATTCTCGTACCGCGGACAAACACCCGGGGTGTTTCCGCATCAACCGCAACAACGGTTTTCCAAAACACTTGATGGAAGGTCCGACCCACAAACGGAACAACTACCTTACACCTACTTCCGCCAAAGTTTAGATTAGTTCAAACCAAAGTCTGCGCTTGGTTCAACGGGCGTTCTATGCTCTTCGCGAATTTACACACGTCAGTTACAAGGTGAACGCGCTACTCGAACCTCTTGAGGAACTCGCTTGCATTCGCGACTATGAGATTGAAAAGAAATTGAAAAAAAAGCTCGACGACGGGTCCGCGTCCCGGTAACCGTAACGCGAATTTCGCGGGCTTGCGACTCCGGGGTGAATTCCTGGTCCTCGTCGTCCCCCGTGGAAAGTGGCGCCGAGTCTCCCACGATTCCGGGGAAGAATGCGCTACACCGCGGCGAGCGCGGACGTCTCTATCTGTGGTCCAGACTGTTTCCGGCCTCGCCGCAATTGCCGACCCTCTGCCTTTTCCGCGCTTATGCTCTTTCGTCCCTTCGTCACTCCATCAATGAAAGTTTTTTTTTCCCAGGCGGTCCGCCCCGCGCCCGAAGCGAGGCACCGCGGGTCTCTGTGCCTCGAACTTTCAGGCACGTCCCGTAGTAGCGATTCGGAAACCTTTAATTTTGTCGAAAAAGGATATGCGTTCGCGTTGCTGATTTCTTACGAATCCCAACGATTTCCAGCGGCTATTTTGATAGCACAACGTTTGACGGAGCGACCGGTATTCGCGTCCGTTGCTACAGATGTCGGTGGGATCCAAGAGCTGGGGGTTCACGTCGACGTAGTAACGCGACTCCCGCTTTGGCCCCTGACTCTGGTTTCAAGAGCAGAAAGACGGTTGAACGGCACGGTCCACTTGGATGAATCGACGACGGGTATCCCTTTAACGTTCTTTCGCCTGATTCGATGGATTTTAGCTTTGGAAAACGAAGGGGTTCGGGTTCCGCTCGCTATGAAAGCTCACTCGCATCTGCCAACGGTCGAAACCATGCCGCTGTAACCTTGGTTATCCTCTTCCTCCTCCTCCAAACGAACGAACGAAGGAACGGCCGGGGTAAGGCCGTAACACTTTATTATTACTGCCACGTTTAATTAATCCACTTGTTATGCCGAGGCCCGCCTAAAATACAGCTGAAGATAAGGACGAGTGTTTTCCCTGAGACCCGCTACGCCGATACCTCGAGCGTTCGCACTGGAAGAGGGATGTACGCGATATGTGTGTGTGAGTGAGTGTATAGCTCGCGAGGCACACAGTGTTGAATTTCTCTTTTTCGTTAAAAATCATGTACCGCATGTCGGAGATATCCTTGTGCATTATAACGGCGTTTTTTTTTTTTTGGCGGTGTGTCAAAGAGGTGAAAGGAAGACGTGAATCCGTCGGAGGAGTCGGAGCTCCGGGATCTTCGAGTTCTCCGACTCTTTGACGAGCGGATAACGCTGTTTGGTGACACCCTTAACGTCGACTAAAGTCGCCCACCTATTGGCACAGAAGCAGCCGCTCTTTGCGTCGCGCATGTATATGTATATGGTACAGGATATACAAGATACATACATACGCATGGGAAGTGGTTTTTTTTTTATTTTTTATTTATTTTTTTTATTTTTCTCTACTCGTCGTACCCTCTGCAGACCTCATAACCGGGAGTTGGAAAGGCGAGGAGTTCGCACCGTCCCTCTTCTTTTCCACCAGAAACAAATTCGACGAATTCTTCACGTCGATATTTAAATTCCAAGACGGCGTCGTCGTCTTCGGGTGCCTCTTGACTTTGATCCTTGGTAATTACATTCTTTCAGTTTCCTCGACGCCTGAATATCCAGAAGTAACCCAACCTTTTTAATACCGTGATGGCATCCGTTCCTCCGTTCCTCCGTTCTCCGTTCTTCGCTCCTTATCCCTCTCCACCGCTCCCGACAAACTTCTCCTTGTTTTCTCCTCGTTCCTTCCGTTCTTCTTCGCTCGACGTTCGGGCATTTCGTTACTGCGAACCCCGGCGGCGTGCGGTGCCCGGGCGGGCGGGCGAAAAGCCTTGTCTCGAATTTGATCCCGCGAACCGAACCAGAGCCCAACAGCTACGCGGCCCCAATTCCGACTCGCGTGCCCGGAACCAGACCCACCTATTCTAAGCTCGAGCATTAAAGGGCGCAGCCCCACCGCCTCGACGACGAAGAAACGAGGGAGAAGTCAGGGGCTCGGTTCCGTCGGGTGCCAACCGATGCGCCTTACTACCGTCCCCCCTCCCCCATCGCCCGTCGCCCGTTCCTCGGTACCCGAAGCACCCCAGCTCGCGGCTACGGTACAATGAACACGGAATAGGGAATGCGAAATACCACGGACCGCGCTTACCTATGATACATGATTATGCCGGTTCCCGTGCTATCCTATCTTATTACCTACCGGTCGCTGACTATAGGTATACACCTATATCAGGCTTCGGATTCTGAGGTGTACGGTTTCTTTGCCTACCTCCGTTCCGCTTTCCGCGGGGGCGACCTTTCCGCGGCAACTTATTGCCGTATCGTACCCTCCTCTCTTAATTTTCCGTTCGATAAATAAGGTGGGAATGATGCGCGAGCAACTATCATCTTCGGTCGGTGGGTACCATTCGTTCTCGTCGGACATTTTAATCGGCGTATAAGTTTCGCGTCGCTATCGCCTACGCGATCGCGATACGGTGTACGTACCAGATACGAGAGTGGCTCGTACCTCCGGCACCTCGCATCTTCGCGGTTACGTTGGGCGTCCGGCCGTAAGCGTAAAAATAGTCGAAAATACGGAAATGGTTTGGGTCAATTTGGCGAGTATAAAGGCTGAGTTACTGGAACAAGTCTCGCGGGAAATCGGTTAGAAATTGCAAGCTGGTGCACTTTTGACCTTACGCCGTTTTGTGCAACGGAGTCCCCTTATTGCGCGGAACGGCGCGGTGGCTGGCGGCTACCTATCGTTGATATTTATTGTCCTATTATCTTGATTGATGCGCGGTTAGTCCGCGGACCGCCCGAACGTATCTTCTCCCCGTAGACGCGAACTCGCGCTATCTCATATTCCCGTCAAGTAGCGACGCTCAATGGTCCAAGTTCGAGGACAACCGGCACGACGAGAGAAGAAGGGGGAAAGGACGCTCCCGTCCTGATCCCCCAATCGAAGGGAAGGGAGGTGACCATTTTTTTTCCGCAGCCCCCTTCACTTCGCGGTTCGTTTTCGTTCGTTCGCCACACGGCTGAGATCGGAATCGTTGGAAGGGCCGGCAGCGTCGGGTTGTTCGGTACTCGATCTCGATCATACCGCGCTGCGTTTTAAGACGCCGAAGCTGCAGGGCTCGTGGGTCGAATGGAAAAAAAGGGAACTGTCGGGGATGCTTCGCTTACTTAGGAAAAGTATAAGTTGAAAATACAGCGGGAGAGAAGTGGTGGGTCGGCGTTATACGCGCCGGTTGCAGGTGAAACGCGGAAGGTGGAAGGCGGGCAAAACTTTCCGAGTTAATATATAAATACGGCCGCATCGCGTGCATTAGCCGTTAAAAACTGAAAACTCAGAACTACGACGTTATCCCGAGCAAATTATATATACCTAGCCTACGCGAAGAAGAAGAACAAGAAGAAGAAGAAGAAGAGGAGGGAAAAGCGACGTGGAAACGAACAACCGTTAAAACTTGCAGATTGCTCGCGCGAGCGGTCGCGGCGAGCGGGTCCTCGCACGTAACCGGGATGCGCTTATAACACGTCCAAGTATATAACTAATTCGGTATTCCTTATGAGAGTCCCTGGGTAACGACCATCGAACGGCCGGCTCTTCGTAACCAACCGCGTACACTTTGCGCGTCGCTACTTCGTTACGCGCTCATCTTAGATTCTATAATTACTCCCCTTCACCCTCGGCTAATTAAACACCTTCTCGCTAATTGATTGACTGAAAGGTAAACGGAATGTAGCAGGACCCGCGCGTGTTTACCCGATAACGATGAATGGCAATCTCTCCGCTGGCGGGTTTGACAACCGACCTTATTACCACGAGACGCCTCGCTCGAAGGTCGCGACCTATACAAGTTGAACGGGAACTCGAAATGGAAGAAGAAGAAATCCTCCCTGTATAATAACCCGTTTCGCTTGTAGCGTAATAACCGGGGGGGTGGTCGAGGGGGGTGTGTTTATTACACCGTAGCGAAGCGACGGAAAACATTATTTGTCGTCTAATTAGGTAGATGGCACTTTGATTTCGCTCTTCCTGCACTGTTTGCGTAGGATCAATGCTATTTGTACGTCTCTCGCTCTCTCTCTCGCTCTTTCCCCCTAACGGTATTTCTCACCCTCTCTCTCTCTCCCTCTCTCTTTCATTCTCTCTCTCTGTATTTTCAGGCACCCACCGTAAAATGTATTCGGTCGCTCACTCGTCGTCGTCGTAGTCGGTGCGAGTGGTTTGGTGGTGAGCTTCCGATGTGCCTGCCGCCCGCCGCCGTGAGCGAGCAAGTTGCATTAATATGGATAGATATTGTACCCCCGTCTATCTATTATTTATGTAGTCGTCGTCCTCCGCTGCCGCGTGTATAGACACTCTATAAATACGTAAACTCGGAGCTTTCACTGTCTTCGTATTTTTGTCTGAATAGTGAGACGCGTCCGTGACACGCGGCGTACCTCGGTATGCGATACGCCGGCACGTAGAGACAGTCACGCGGTGTTAAACTGCGCGAATGTAAATTTTTTTCTCGTTTGACTTTTTTGCCATCTTTCCGTGCGACGACGGACCATCTGACTGGAAAATGAACGCAGCTATGAAATCGTCCGTTGCGTCTACGGCGATATATCGGGATACGACGTCGTATATTAACGACGTATCGTTACCCTCGGCATCCGTCCCGGCGCAGTAGTTGTTGCCCGCCCGCCTGCACGGAGGTATCCTCTCGACGCAACGCACCTTGTGTGCATACAGTTTTTGATTTATTCAAATTCCATGATTTGTATATTGAATTATAGCCGTGCGCCGCGTACGCCATTTTCGCAAAACGCGCTGGGTATAATAATAATTGATAACTATATAGATATTGGAGTAAAATATATATTCGACTACGGGGGTTAATCCAGAATGATGATTTTACCAGGTAACATTATGATACTACTCGATTTGTTTTTTGTTTTTTTCTCTTTCCGTTTGAAAATTTATAAATTTTCACGTGCGTGCACTCTGAATTTATCGAGTGCGATCGATGTCGTATATACCCCGGTCCAATTTGCAGCTGCGAAGGTGTATCCCATATCTGTACGTTGAAACTGTACGTAGAAACGGTATATATTCCAGCTTCGGATGGCAACATCGTTTCCCATATTTCCATTAACTTCCTATCCCCACCATGCAGCTGCAGGCGAAATTCACTGTTTCTGACAGCTTCCATTCTTAATAAACACCGATCAATTCCTCCACGGGTATTTCGAATCGCGTACACGATACCGATGCCGTTATGCACTTCCGATCCTCTTCCTTTCCCCCCCCCCCCCCCCCCCCCCCCTAGCGCGGTTATAACCACTCGCTCTTTATAATTCTTCCTTGAAATGCCCGGTGGAAGAATAGAAATTTGGCGGAAAGTAAAAAAAAAAAACTCGGTTGCTCTACCGTCGGTTGATTGAAATCCACCTTCGTATCGCCGAGTTCACGTATGAAGGTAGAACCGACGTACGTACGTACGTACATTCGAGTACAGCCTCGGGGTGGAAGAATATTAAAATTCTTCGCCCATTGAATCTCACGGTGGAAATTCATTTGCAACAGATGAATAATTAGTCAATTATTAAATGAAATCTCTTTGTTACGCGGAACTTCAGTTACCCGTGAAAGCACTCGGAGGGAGAAAACTGCAACTACCTTGTCAAATATCTATTATTGAAAAATAAATTCTCGGACAAGGCGGAGAGGGACAAAAGAGGTTATTTGATTCCCTCGGCTAAAAGGTGCAAGGAGAGCGCCGAACGGGCGGGGGGGTGGGAGACTTAGAGTCCGGATATACAGCTGGTCTTTGTTCAGTTTTCCGCCCCAGAAATTCGTACGCGCGTTGAGGAGTGCAGGGGTGGTGCGGGGGATGGGGGGGGGGGAGGAGTGTAAATGCTGTGTCCAAATTGAACGGGGGATGGTTACCCCCCGTTGTCGCACCGGCAAATAACGGGGGTTGCCGCTCTTCGCCCGGCGAGCTCCGCGTCCCGAATCGCCTCGGCATCCCGCAATGCATTTTAGTCGATGTTCATTTTTCCAACTACTCGGGTCACCCCCGCCGTTGAAACAACCCCCGACCCCCGAGCTATCGAACTATTTATCGGCGCAATGTCTGCCGCTTATTTTCGAGTCTCTACTTCCACGTACGGTGCGAATATACGGGTATACCTGCAGCTAGACATTTATGTCGTACGGTGTACACTTGTCTGCAATACAATGCTGCGCTACACTAAAACCACCCCTTCTATGCAAATAAGCTCGATGCACAGGCTGCCCACCCAGTGCTACGCTGCAGCTTCCCTCTCTATCCGTTGAAAAAGCTCGCTGATTTTTATCAGAGCGGGTGCACCGGAGAATATTATATATGCGATACCTGTACAGCGAAGAAATTTCAGGGCAGCAGCTGGGAGAAGAGGGTATTAAATAACCGGTTTTAATTTTATTTATTTTTTTTTTTTTTTTCAAATTTATCGATTCATTTTTTCACGTTTCTACAAAACTGATCTTTGCATCTGAATTTTGTTTCAGGAAATGAAAGTCAACTGGGCGACGTCTCCTGGTAATCAGCCGAAACAAGACACAAGTAGTAAGTAGTCGTAATTTGATTCATCTATCGGTTATCGCCGCTTCGATTATTTTTTTTTCATTCCATAACTGACTGCAAAAAAAGTACATGGAAAGGTCACGTTTTTTTGAAATTAAAGTTCCGTACAACCAATGGAGGAAAAGGGGCGTTTGCCGAAGCTCGAACAAACACTCGGAGGATGCTGTCGAAACTGTAGACGACCCTTTTCCAGCTTCAAAGTAGAAACGCTCGGAGACGTAATGTGTACGAATGTATTCGCACGAACGAGTTTATAATATCGCACCGGTTACAAAGGTACTTCGGTAAAATTAATTGCCTCCTTCGCGTGGAAGAGGGAACACCGCGTAGAACGGTTACAAAAATACTCGAGAAGCGTCTATCGATTGATCAGAAACGACAACATCGCCTCGAAATTTCTGGACCCCGCGCGGTTACGAGGCCCTCGAAATACCATGACCGATTGTTCGTTACGTACGACTCCGGGAGCTTATGACGTGTGACTGTAAACACGTGTAACGGTACGATTCCAATCAGGTGGGACTAACGTTTTGAGAAACAATTCCAGAACTCATTTGCCGTCGAGTCACCGCTTGGTGCGGAGTAGATGGGTAGTCGAAGGCGTTTCGCGGTATAGCTCTACCATAAGTGTACACATCTGCGAAACTATATGTGAATACACGTGTAACCCAACACGCGCACAGGAGCCACGAAGTTGTTCGTTCATTCATTCCATGGTACTACGTACGGTGCATGTGGTGTCGACACGGATTAACAAACGAAAACTTGTTTGACGCGCTAATAGAGTTTCGACTATTTCCTAGAATCGGTTTTGATCGGTAGTGCGGAAGTGTTCGGTCGGTATTCGTTGCATCCCGAAGCGTTGAAATTTAAATTTCTATCATGAACAACGATCGGCCCACTTCCACAGACGGCGTCGATCGGTGGAATCTCGATGGCCGCGTCTTCGCGAAGGAGAGGAGGTGAGTCTCATTCACCCGATTACTGAGGCTAGTTTGACTTCGCGGCGCTGACAATTGGGACAGGTGTACAGCGATGACGTTGGGGGAACGCTTTTTGACGCGACACCTTTGTCGGTAGGGTCTGAACTTTGTACACCGACTTTTACTTCACTTCAATTCCTACCTCTTCGTCTTCTTCTTCTTCTTCTTCTTCTACTTTGAGAGCGCAGGACAGGTAGAGCTAGGATAAAGGCACGTACACCGTACGTAGCTATCCCACGTCTCCGTATACGTAGCGCACGAAGGCGAGCAAAACTTGTCTCGATGTATCCGTCCATCTCGTCGAGGATGCGTTAAGCCAGAAACTTACGTCCGATGTATACCAACGTCCTTTTATTCGACGAAGAGTGCACCTCGTACGTGACACAAAGTGCATCTTCAACATTTCATGTACCCGCGGCATTGTACACGGGGTGTTTCGGAATGACGACGCCGATCGACAACTTTTGATCGAATCATCCGATGGAAAGTTTTCGCCCCGCTCGTCTCACTTCCGCGAGTTTCTATTTTTAGCGAAAAATAATTGCGACGTACCAATCGGGACGCTGTGGAAATAGGCGAAGCTTTTATCGTGGAATCGGTAAACGAAAAAGAAAAAAAAAAAGAAAAAAAAACGAACGAACGAACAAAATAAACCGAAGAACGAGCTACTGATTTATGGAAGGGGAATATTTGGTCTGATCCGAAACGCCGACTAGCTTATTGACATAATTGCGAACAACAAAGGTGGCGGCGGCGGCGGCGGCTCTGTTGTAACGGGATGCGTGCGGAATTGGCATTCGCAATGCTGTCAAGGGGGTGGGTGGAGATAGAAATTTTTCAGCGATCCTGGATACAAACCACCACAGGGGCTACTCGGACCGGTTGGCCCTCATCTGGTTAATGGAGTCGGACGGGCGAACTCCGAATACCCAAGCCGGGGCTTAATCCGGGATCATTTCCCTGCATTATGAATCGTATGGGCTGATTGTGGGGCCACTTGCGCATTCTGTTTATGCAACAAGGCGGCACAGCGGCCAGTTTTAACGCAATAAAGCGAAGCTACCCCTGCCACCGATAGCCACTGCACGTGAGCGCATGTTGATATTTACGCGTAGCTGTACGACGTGCGGATCCTGCGGGCACTTAGCTCGATATCCACCCCTCGTCCCGCGGTACAGGCGAACCGACGACGTTCGCCGGTATTAACGCCGCATCGCCCTGTCCGAATGTCCGCGTGGTACGCGTCCTCCAGGAGTTTTCCTGCGCTGGGAAAAAGACAGCAGCGGGGTGTGCGGGACGCGACGAGCAGTCTCTCCGGTGACTCGCTGAAAAGCTTCTCAACTCCCCGTCACGTTCCGACGGTTAAACTTCGCGGACATCCGCTCGTGTAACGTTCCGCAATTTGTCACACGGTGTGCGTCGCTCCGGTCAAAAGTATATTAAATTTTTTCAGGCATCAGCTTCAGCTTCGGTTGGTATAAAATTGGAGAGAAAATATTTCACGTTTGTGTTTCTCTACGGTTTATTTTTGACCCCCGAAACGAGGTTTTGTTTTTTTTCATCGGGGAATCAAGACCCTCGTCCAAACCCCACGAGACAACGGACAAACACGCTGGTTACGACGTAACGGATACGTGCGTATACAGGTATACGTACTACATACATATATCCGTGGATCGGTGACTCGATCAAGCGTAACTGAACAGATTACCCTCCTTCATGCGAAACCCAAGGTAAACAATTATTAAAAGTTGTTCCTCCCTTTTTCTCCGAAGCCCTCCGCGGATCTGACGATAAATAAATGTATGTCCGTCGTCGAGGGTGCGGGGTGGAATGCGGAATAATAAAAGAAAAACATCGACCCCGCGGAGTTTGATGTTTTTCGTAGTGAATTAAATATCCGACAACAAGATGTGTACACCCCGCTGAAGTCTTGGTTGTTACGAAAAAAATGTTTAAAAAAAGCTCCGCTCTGGTTCGAAGTGAGCCGCGAGAACGTGCGAGCCGCGCCGATGTCCCCGGAGAGCGATTAACTTTCCTTCGCGTTGTTCGGCAACCGGATCCCGCGCCCGCTGAAATACAAGAGGCAAAGAGTTCGTAACTCCCGCAGGGTGGTGCCGCCCCCCCTCCCCCCCTCGTCCCTCCCCCTCTCGTTTCCTCCTCTCCGTCGGTAGCGGCGTGTTTTAATCAAGTTAATGTAAGCTCGAGTCATTTGCTCGCCTCGTACGCGCCCTTTCACGTGGACACACGTGAATATAGACGCGCGGGACGTGCAGAGCGGACGAGAAAAGAGTCCGGGGCAGAGCTCCTGCTTTTCACCACGGCATTTACGGGGAGGCTAGGCTTACCCGTCGCCACGCCACCGTCGGTTCCACCCCGTGCCGCTGCCGGAAGTAGAGACGGGATAGTTGTTTCCCGTAACCAATTAGTTGAATGGAAAATTTTTACCATCGCGAATTTTCACTTTTTTTTCCCCGTACTCGCAGCTCCGATTTTTCTAATACTTCCGCACCGTCCCCCCGCCCCCCGCGCCCCCGTTAATTTCCGTTTCAGCTGATCCCGCGCGCAGGATTTCTCGTTCGATTTGGAAATAGAAATCCCCGAGATTAGACCCGTACAACAATGTCCCCGAAAATTCGACCGTCACCGCTCCCGCAGTTTCCATTACGGAATAAACCGAAATGTACGCTAGATGCCAACGGAGGACGACGCGCGACCCCTGTTATAGTTCGCCTCTCCCGCATTATACTCACGGTGACGCCGCGGTATTTCTCGCCAAATAAACTCCAGCACCGGACACACCCAGATGACTGACTCGCCTAGTGACCAGGCATTTACGCTACCCGCGTTGGTCCCCGTAGACCAGCTGATGGGATTACGTAGAACACGTACCGGGGCGGTAGGGGTTTCTCCCCTACCCCCGTCCGTTTTCGAGCAGATATTGTTCCCGGGGCTTTTGTGTTTCAGCGGCTCATTCCGACGTTGAATTTCTTCTGTTTTCTTTTTTTTTTTTTTTTCAATCTCTCATTTTACATCGACCCTGAGAAGCGCGCGGCGTACAATACACGCGGTTTAAACGACGTGCGTAAAACTAGAGAAGCAAAGGGCACAGCGATTGATATCCCCCGTCGGGGTTCCGTTACCGGAGGCACTCGAATTTCTAATACGGCCCTCGCTTTCTCGCTTGCCCTTTCGCCACGCCGCGTACTAGGCACCCTAATTTAGGGTAGCTGACAAGGCAATCGCGGAGCGATTTCCTTTTGCCCGGTGTCGGTTGTGCACGACGAACGATCTCTATCTCTCGTTTCTCGAACCGCGGGCGCTTTCGTTCGCGTTTCACGTTGTATCATTCAACCCTCGGCCTTCCTACCCTCACCTCCGCTTTCACCTCGAACTTATCCGTCCCGCCCCGGTCGCCACTACCCCGCCTTTTACACCTGTACTTTACACAGGTATACATACATAATAGACGCGCTTCGGGAACGTGACGCTACGCAGGGGTGGTTGGTTTAAATGCGCTCGATCGTTCGCGGTCGGTGTACCTACGCGTTTTATTAATTTCTTTCGTTCGCTTCGCCGGACACCCTCCACCTCCGATTTCCACCTCGCCCCCCCCCTCCCCCCTCCACCCTGGGGAAACAATTGGATTTTTTCACGCTATAGCTGTTTCGGTCGGCGCGCTTTTCGCGCGGTATACATATATCCGATTGCCGCTGCATGCGCGGGGGGTCAGGCGACCCGTTGAACTTTAACGTTGCGCGCGTGAACGCGCTAGAGAACCGCGAAGATTTATGTAGGGCCGTTCTTGATTTGAAATGAAACGAAAAAAAACAAACAAAACAACAACAACGAGAATCGAACGAACGAAATAAAATATCATTCCGCGACTGCGGTATTCATTGCAGTGGAGAGAATTCTGGCAACTATCGGGTCACGCTTTATAAAGCAAGATGACGTTGGTAGTTTTGTTCCTACCTGAAGCATCAGCGGGATTATTATAATTCCTCCCTAAGGATTTAGAGATTTCCGACAGCCTGCTTACCTATCCTCTCAGTCGCACCGCGGGGATCGGTGATCTGAATTATTTATGCAGCTTATACAGACGTTCGAGTGAGGTTGAGAACCCTTGTTGCCTTTGCCCTGCGCCGCGCCGGCGTGAATACCTTATGACAATAAAAACTAGCATGCATGAACAGATTTTGTTAGCATAAGAGAAGAAAAAATAAAAAAACCAAAACAAAACAAAATGAAAAAAAAACAACAACAACACGTTCGAGAGCACCTATTTTCCGGCTAATGATCGTAACGTAAGTGCGGTGAACTGAATTAGTTTCGAATACCCCCGCAATTGACACTCGCCCTCTAATTCTCTTCCGTCTGCCTCCGAAGCCGTATAATCGGTCGGAGTTCTCCACCGCCGTTCGTACTTACAATACGTGTTTCGCTAACACGCTATTCATTACCGTACCTACGGGCAGGCACTCGGTTCGCTCCGTTCCGCACCCGGTCCCGCTCTCTCCTCCGCTCCGGTCGGCTCGGGTCCGTTTCACTCCGTTTCATCGCGGTACACGCTCTCCTCTCCCCGTGCCGCTGCAGGACCGACCGGACTAACGTTAAGCTGGTGAACGCGCACCAGAGCTTCGGATTCTCTCTGCCCTGGTTCCCACCACCGGAATCCGCTTCTCTTCTCCAAAACAGTTATAGAGCGCCAGAGAAGGTTATCCCCTCGAGCGTAGGTATGCACAATTTCCGCGAGGACGGAAATGACCAGATACAGTTCACGGATTTGTGGAATTTCGGTTCGACCTAGCCCCCCCCCCCCCTCCCCCCACCGTCATTTTTATTTATTTATTCATTCATTTTTCGTTACTTTTCACGGGTACAGGAAATTACGATAAACGAAATGAAATTATTCGAAGCCGAACGACGAATGGTGGTGTTTTTTTTTTTTTTTCCCCTATTTTTCCGAATAGCCGACAAAAATGATTCAACCGCACTCGATCGTCGTCGATGGTTGTTTCGAGAATTATCAACCCTCCGGAACTTAATTGACGTAATCCACTTTGCTAACGGGAGATTCACCGGCGGGCTGGTATATGATAATCTGGCGCTTTTACATCTCCACATTTTTTCTCATTCAAGGGAGCGCGCGTTACGTAAGTACCGCGAGGCAGCCTCTGTCGTAGACAAGGTATTATACATATACAAGGTGTGCGTGAAACGTAGAGACGTACGCGCGAATCGCGTACGTGTGACGGATCGGTGTGTGTGTGTGTGCGTGCGTGTGTCGTACGTACATATTGTAGGGTTACATCCGCGCGAACGAGGGTAGTAATAGCCTCGCCCCGGCACATACGTGCGCAACTTGGCTCGCAACCAGACTCGTAAAGATATTCGCGGGGAATTATATTTATATATTTAACGCGTCCAATTAGAGAGCGGGAACGCGTTTATACGAGTCTGATTTTCCGCGACTTGATAAATGAATTTAATAAACGGAGCACAAAGTCAAGCAAGGCAAAAGCCAGGCTAGGCGCTTTCGCTGCTTTCGGGCAGCACATGGGACCGACGCGACGCGTCCCTAGATACCACCGCAGCGGCTGCCTCGATCCCCCCCTTCCCCCCGTACGGCTGTTACGAAAACCTCACCCTTCTATTTAGACTCTTCTGCCTTTCGAACGTCGAGAACGCGAAGAAAAAATTCATTTGAAATCGTATCTCCTCTGATGTCTTTCACGTAGCGTACTCTGTCGTCGGTGTACCCGCGGGTACACAACGATTCGCGAAAGGTGCGTGAATTGCATCGGATTTTTTTTTTTTTTTTCTTTTTTTTGAAACAAAATCCATGAATAAATAATTTAACGCAAAGCTAATTTGTATCCCGAAAAATTTTCCATCCGTTTCCTTTCACGCTTTGATTTTCAAATTATGTACACGTACCTACCCACCTACGTATGCACGCGTACATCCACGTAAGGTTTGAGCTTCGGTAGATCGCGACGAGGGAGCGAAAGCTACGCGAAATTCGCGGAGTAAAATTCTATCCGTGTCGCGCCTCGGGATTTCCATATTGACTGCTTTCCATTATACATTCTCCTCTCATCACGTGATATCGCCAACGACGATACGGCTCTCACAGTGATTCGGCTAATGTTAAGACAAGTATCGAACGCTCCGCGATTACAAAGGCTGGATGTTTTTTTTTTTTTTTTTTCAAACATTTTTATTTCATTTTCAACGAACAGAGAAAAAACGCATATTCTACGCCGAGATAAAAGGGGGTTGTTCTCATCGGATCGGTTTGATATCGCGTTGTTTTTTTTTTATTATTTTTCATTCATTTGTTTATTATTACGGTTCACCCGTAAAAAGAAGAAAAGAAACGTCGAATATACTACACGCATTTGCGGGGGAATGATATTCATCTATGTGGAGGAGGAGGAAGTTTTTTTTTTTTTTTTTGTTTTTTTTTCGCTGTTCTTTTTCAGTTGCCGCGCGCTTGTTAAAATTCGTTCTCGTGGTTATTCGGTCGTCTCATTTTCAGCGTTCATCGCCGCGTCACGTTTGTTTCCTTTTCCTCTTTATTCCGAATAATAACCGCGACCCATACGAGTGCCACTTCATCTTCTTCGTTTGTTTTTATTTGTTACACAGGTTATATTATTCAAAAATTTCCCCTCCTGTTATTTGCTCGTCCGATCGTACCCGTACCTCCGAACTTTATTTCTTAGCTTATTTCATAATGCAGGCGGTTGCAACGATACCTCACACACGTTCATATTTATCGTCGCTCGAACGGCCCCAAGATTCTCTTTACCTTCCGGTTATTTTCTCATCGATTCTCCCGTCCCTTTCCACCCCTCAACCCGCGTCGAGTTTTCCAAATCTATAACTCCCGCTTTTACGAACCGTACACCGCTTGCCCGCGGTTCATATTTCGTAGATCAACATATCATGCGATATTCTAATATGAGAAAAACTTTCTTTGTTTTTTTTTCATTCATTTTTTAAATTTTTTCCATTCATTCGCAACGAACATATTCGGTCGAAGTGAAACGACGAATCGAACCGGTCGAGGAATCTGCATTCGGGTAAAAGGTATCGCCCCGGTATCCCTGAACGGGCGCTCGCCGTCTTCCTCCGGGATCCGGATGGCGTTAAAATCTCCATCTCGTCGTTTGGAAATTCGCAGCGGTGTCATGCAGCCGGGTAAAGCTCGGCGAAATTCGGTCGAAAGCGTATCGGTAAAGTAGCTCGCTTCGTATCCTATCTTCGACGAAGATCTTATTAGGAGCTGCAGTCTTAACGTTAATGGCAGCGTTACGTTTTACGGCGCCCTCCTATAATACTAAAACTCGCCTCGGTACCCGACCGATCCCCGCGAACGGAATCTGCAGCCAATTTGTAACGAGAATCTACTTTTATTCCTTCAGAATCCGTCGTCATAAATTAAATTCAACGCTCCATATAAAAAAAAAAGAGAGAAAAAAAAAAAACAAACTGATCGACGGACGTACCGCATTCCGGAAAATTTCAAAACGTGCGATTGATAAGAGGCGTTGCGCGAGGTTACACTTCGGTACACATATATGTATGTACAAGGGTAGCTACACGAGGGGGGGGGGGGGAGGGGGAGGAGGGGTGAGACTAACGGCGTTTATTTTACGCGCATTACGCAAGTATGTGCAACAGGAATGGGAAATACGGACGGCGCGGTACACAATAGCCCTGATTGTGTGCTTACTCACGAGTCACGGGCCACGAAGCCTTGCCCGTGTGACTACACTTAACGTACCTACATACCTGCCATACCCCTATGTACGTGTGCATATTTGATGCCGGGTGAATATGTGAATAGGTCATGTTGAGTATATACGTATATACACATGTATGTATATATATACGCGTGTACACATACCCCCCCAGTTATGAAAAGCACGAGCATTATAAAGCCTGTATGTGTACCACCGACGGTATTCGTCGGTATAGGATACATTTACGCGAATAGGTGTAGAGAGTAGCGGGTTCGTCTGCGGGCCAACCGTGAGCCCTCGGCTCTGTTTTCGCGTGAAATTGTTTAAACAGGTATCCGAAAAGTAAATTTTGGTGTAAATATTATTCGTACGTTAATTTACGCGTATAGCGAGCCCCGGGCCTTCGTTATACGGTGGCAGGAATACGAGCACCCGGAGTCCGTTTATAGTTCGGACCGCGGTCCCTCGTCCGGCGACTCAAACTCGTTAAACTATCGCCCTAGCCGGAGCTCGAGATTACACATTTTAACGGATCGAAATTGAGGAGATAAATTCTTGAAAGATTTGTCACCTGATCTGGGACGCTGTCTCAACCGTCCCGATTCAATTGATCGGTGAACATCGAGTCTCGGTAAAATAAAAAGCACACCGCGGTCCTTGATTCTGAAAACCGAGGTGATTTCTCTCCGACGATATAAGGGGATATCACGCACCCTTATAACATTTAATAATCGCGAAATCCGGGTGCGGCTCATATAGTCGTAACGCGTCATTTGGGTCGCTGGTGCACTCGGAGGTGGTTCGAAAAAGCGAAAAAGAAAATAATGAAACGTTGGGTGCGCGGAATTTTTAGGAAATTTTCGCCGAGATTTTCAGAGCACCGAGAGTTGGGGGGGTACGTTACGGTACGCGGTAGTAGGTTGTTCGAGTGGCTACCTCGGCCCCCGCAATTCCGGCTAATGAATATTGGTAGAGAGCACCTATCTCCGTAGCGGGTCCGAGAGTAGGTAGAAGCTGACTGTAATTGTGAGATAGGAAGCCGCGGAGCGACCCCCGCGTTTCGTTCCTATTATCGTTATTCTTTACGAGTGGAAACGGCCGTGTGCGGGTCCGGCGAGTTTTCCGCCTGGTTAGGCGGAAAGTAAAGATGCAAAAATGTCCGTCGCGAGGTCCGAGCGTGGAGCGCGCGGGTTGCAGGTGTGCGTAGTACGGCAGGTGGAACGACGATGGAACGGGAGGCGAACGAAAACGGGGGAGAAGAAGAGGATTTCGGTAGGTGGCTGGTAGCGCTGTATAGTTCGCTCTACCGCCGGACAACAACTGTATTAATCTTTCAGCGGCGGCGGCAACGCGGCAGCTCGTACGCGTCGTTGTTTATGCCGTGTGAGCTTCGCGTACGTGAGAATGAGGACGAGAGCCGGGGGGGAGGAGGGGGGAGGGGGGGGGGGGGGGGTGGCGAAAACGTCTCAACATCTTTACGCCCTGTGTGCTGAAGGATTATCCCGTGATAAATGTACAAACACCGCGAGAGCGAATCTGCATTTGCCCGGGACCCCGCCGAAGCCGCCGTACCGCGTCCGCGCCAACGGGCTAATTGCTTCCTGGCTACAAATCTATGGCGTATACGCGACGAGTTCTACGTCTTTCCGAGGTTCGGTTTCCACCTGAATCGCTGCGGCTGTGGGGCGCCGATCGAAACCGAGGTATCGATGAGAGAAACGCTCCGCGGCACAATAGTAGGTGGATGAAAATTTGAACGCCGGCGAATGACGCGCGACACGCGGTGCGAAGTCTGCCGGGTCGAGGTACAGCCGATCCATGGGGGTAACCTGGAGAACACGCCGAACGGTACCAGGCTGTGCGGGATTTGCATCTGGATCTGCGGGGTAACGCGGCGTGGTTGAAAATGGAATGAAATCCGTGCGTCAAAGATAATTGTCACGTCGGCGGGGTATAGGGCGCGGCGGAGTTCAACGCGACTCGCCGTCGTTCCGGTGCAGGCCGCACGTTACGAAATGCGACCCTTTTTTGTTCTCCACGTGTCAAATTCGTCGTTAAAAACGTGACCGGAATTTTATATCCTCGAATCTTTCTCTCGATCGCCACTCAAATCACCGTGACCGACGACGGAGGTAAAATAATGCTCGATGGGGTGAACGTTTTCGGACCCTCGGTATCAGAAAATTTTCACTTCTAACGCTCGAAGCGAAGGACAAAAAAGTCACAATCCGGCTCAACTCCTGCTTGGAATAAATATTTTTCTCTCCGTTCGATTACTCTAGGCTTGACGATTTTCACTCGATGCGTGTGTCAAACTTCGGGGCATATTGCAACCGTTACGTGTTACTTCCAGGTCATTTTCTCGGTTTTCGAAATTCCACGAATACCAAGTTGTTTTGAGATATTTCACGAGCTTTCGGACAGAGCCGTAAATACGTTTGCCGGACGCAAGGACGTCGCCGGCGAAGGGTTAGAAAAGTGAGGGTTGAAGGTGGATCGGGTGTTGGTAGTAGCGTTACTCGGAGTAGGTACCGACCCAAAGTTTCAGCAAGACTCTAGCGAGCTTGGGCGTTTCCTTTCCCTTCGGAAATTCGTCGGATGCCAAAAGCGTGCCGTAGGCATACCGTGGACATGCCGTGGGCATACCGCGGCAAATTATATACCATATAGAGTCACCCCTGGGCCACCCGCTCCTCTTTCTTTGCCCCGCTATCGAAGGGGGGGGGGGGGGGGGGAGAGGAGAGGAGAGGTGACGTTACACGTACACGTCGCAACCTTATCCTACGCTGTTTCAAGCGTTGTACCGTTTTCGCGTCCACGCGTCGGTGTCGCCTTCAATGTCACGGGTGCTTTATTCGAGAGTAATCTACGGAGGTGTCGTACACGTGGTCGTATACTCGCGTGTAGTACACATGTACGATATTTATAATGGCAGAAGAAAAAAACAAAAAAAAAAAAAAAGGGAGGAAGAGTAGAAGTAACGCGACGCGGTTTGTGGTTTTCGGTGCGATGTTTTTCCTAGTGGCGAACGCCGTTTGTTCTTTCATTTATATTTTTCGTCGTAAAACGCGCGTACGTGTCCGCGTGCACGTAGTTTTATTTTTTGTTTTCGTTTTTTTGTTTTCGTTTTTTTGTTTACGTTTTTTTTCGCGTTTATGGAATTCATCGTTCGCCTAGAGCCTCGTACATATAGTCGGGGGGGGGGGGGGGGGGAGGCCTCCACCTAATTACCATGGGCCACGCACGCGAGGAATTAATAATGAAAATAAAATATTGCTGTGAAATGGGTCGAGGGGTGGGTTTGGGCGACCCCCGCAGCCGGTAATATACATAATTAAACATACGTGACTTATCTGCTGAAAAATGTTGCGTTTAACACCCCCTCAGCTATACCATGCCGGGGAACTCCGACGCCGCCACCGTTCCCCGTCCCGACAACCCCTGCGGCTAACGTACACCGCCTCCGCTGCCTCCGCTGGCTGCCTCTGTTGCCTAGCGTCGCTCGTACCGCGCTGCTCTGCCCCTGCAGATACCGCGCGCCAACGTATTTTTACAAACGATTATTTTCATCTTTTTTTACACCGGCTATACGTTACGCCCTATTTTTCGTTGAATTTTCGCCCCCGCTTTGTTTGGGAAATAGCCGGTCCTTCGAAACGGGAGGAGAAAAATTCACCGCGTCCACGTAAGGAGCGCTATTCTCGTTATTACGAAGTGTCGTTTAGAATCGGGCCGCGCGATGCTAAAGAAGACGTTTACTTTATACATGTATACTTGATACGCTGTACAATCCTCGGTGAATATACACACGAATTTATTCAACTGTAGCGAAACGCTCGAACGTATACGTATACACGTGTACGGTGTACACGTATAAGGGGTGAAGTTTAAATGGCGGAGAGGCGAAGAAATAAAGAGACAAGTAGACGAGGCGTGCAGTTCCCTCGATACGGTGAAGTGCCGCGCGCTCGCTGCAGCTGAAAGCCGTAGTCCGAAAGGATAATTAAAATTTCGCATATAGAATTCACGTGGCGGTGATGCAGCTGATGCATGCACGGCGGAAAGAGGCGGGAAACCAGCGGTGCTGGCTGCGGCGAAAAGAGAGGAGACAGCGTAAACCGGGAGATGGGGAGAGCCGAGGCGGGGGAGGAGGAGGGAGGATCCCGCGAGAACCGCGGGGCGGTGAACACGCTTTATTATACGCGGCGGTGGAATCGTCCGAAAACCGTGTGATTAACTGCTCTAATTGCGCAAACGTCTAATTAGCCAGCTACGTAAGATTGCGTTAATAACGCGCGCGTGGAAAGTCGCGAAATGGGGGGCGGGGAGGGGGGGGAAGGATACGAGGAGGGGAAAAGGCAGCCCCGCAGCCACCCTAGCCGCTACGTACGACGACTCCGTAGCTCGTCGAGACGAGACAAAGGGGGATACATCGGCGTAAAGAGGCGGAGAAGTAAAATGAATTAAGTCACGTAAATAAGTAAATAAGGAGATCATTGAAATAATAATTATACAAAAACGAGGACGAGGGGTGCGGTACGCGCAACCCGACACGGGCGTCTCTCTCTCTCTCTCTCTCTCTCTTTACCGACGATAATTCACACAAAACAACAGACAACCAAGGACAATAACGCCCCGAGAGCTGAAAATTTGTAGCGAAAGCCTCGCGACTACTTTACAAGAACGACACCGTCTCAGCGTGTTGTTTGTATACGTATAACGTGAACTTCAATTCTCATGCCAATCAACGTACACGGTTTCAACTAATCAAAATTATCGCAAAATAATATCGCCGTTAAAATTAATGCACTCGCAGCTCGAAAGAAACTAGAGTGAGACGTTCTCGGCGACGGGACTCGTTAATTAATTATATTGACCCGGTTGCTTCCCGTGTATATTTATCAGCCGTACTAATTAATATAATTTTCAACGGTTCCTTGATCACTCTACCGAACGGAGAGGACGCGACCGATCTATGTTATCAGCTCTGACCCTAGCGGTGGCTGTTTATGCGATCGTTCGCGTGTTCACCTTTCGGGTACCGCCAGGGTCTCTACGTCGGGGTATCGCAGGGTAACGTGTTACATACAACGAGGACAAAAGTTCCTTTGCTATCTCCGGCGTGTTAAGCCAAGCTTTGCACACGTTTGAGGACGAGCGAGCGAGGGTGGGTGGGAGGGAGGGAGGAGGAAGCGAGGCGCGGTAGACGTCGTACGTTCCGCGTTGAATGTGTAAGGGGGACGTCGTGTAACGGGCGACGGGGTCTAAGGGAAGAGGGGCGAAAGACCTCCCGGCGTAGGTGAAGCGGGGCGGACCCGTACGTACGTGTAAAATGAGTCCAACGCCGAGGTTGCGTAGCTAATATCAGCTGGAAGGAGGAAATAAACTACTTTGTCGTAGGTTACCGCGTTGCCCGAGGAGTCGGGGGGTATAGGGGGAACGAGGGGTAACGGGGTCGTCCCTAAAATATTCCGTGGCGCATAATCACGGCGTAACTCTCTTTACCTTCTCGAGATTCATCTCGCGGAGGTAATAGCTCGCTCCGCTCGAAAGCTCAGGTAGGTTAGAAGAGCGGCGAAGGGGGGGAGATGCGGGCTAGGGTGCGAGAAGGACGGATAACGCGTACGCAGGTACCGCTACCCTGTGGGTGTCGTCTGTCTCCGAGCCATGAGAATTGCCGGCGCTGCAGTTTTCTAGTACCATAAAATCCCGGTTTACTCTGTATACGAGCTGCACGAACAGCTAATGCGTTATTTGCCCCGGTACTACGGCGTCGTAGAGAATGTTAGCCGGCGAAACGGCTGAGGTATGAGGTAAACCGAGACAACGTAAGGTACGGGGCAAGAAATTGCGGTTAAATTCTAGTGAAATTGGAAACGGAAACGGACTCGCCACCGTTCGCGTATTAGGGTGGCCCCCCTCCCCCTCGCCGCTCTCCTACCCTTTTCGACATCGGTTTCGCGTTGTTCGCGGTCTGCGACGTTGAAGAAGTTCAGTTTCAGGGTTCTCCGGTCTCCCGATGCTACCGAGCGATAAGAAAGGTAGTCCCTAGCTTTCGCTCGGCGTATATACGTATATATATACCTGTGGCGGCAACAGCCGACGACTCTCGTGGTAGTGAGTTAGTTCCGGGAGGGATAGGTAAAGCTGGTTGCCGCCAAACCTTGTGCAACTGACTCGTAGCTTAAAGTCGGGGAATCCAGCGGTGGACCCGAGAAGACCACCTCCTCGCCACCGAACAAGAGCGCTCTTAATTACAGGAGCTGCTGTACGGAGTTACGCTTTATTTAGCTACCCTTTGCACGTGGATAGAAAGACGCGGTGAGGGTAGGACGAGGGTGAGCAAAGCTAGGTGAAGGGGAGGGAGGCGGGCGAGCCCCCAAAGGGCAGGAGTCTCGTCTGTATCCGTACCCCGGGTTCGTAGCGTACCGCGAAAGGTACACGAGGCATGATCCGATACCGCCGCACGCTGAGCTACGGACGGAAGTCTTGCTCTGGAAGAGGAGAGGAGATGGAAGGTGAGCGGGGAGGGCGGCTCCGTCGGCAAAGCCAAATAAGAAGAGGAGGCCTTGCAGTATTAACACTGTTTAAGAATTAAAGCCAATCTTACTAGGTAAGGCTAAGAAGCAATCTTAGCCGTCTAGTGTACCCGCCTACCGTTAACACGGTCTTCTCCGGGGTTGCAGGGACGGCACCCTGCTTTGCCCTGCTTTACCCTGCCTCTCCGCTAATGGATTGAATCTTTGATGCGTTAAGGCCAGCCTCGTCGATCTACTCTGACCGAAGGGAGGCCCGGAATGAAAACGACGAGGATGCCCACCGAGGGGCAAAAAATCGAAAAACAACAAAAAACCAAAAAAAAAAATGCAGAAAAAAAAAACAGAAACGACGTGGCGCGAGGGGATCGCAGCTAATTTACGGAGGTTCTTTCCGGGCGGACTTTCAGAATTTGCGCCAACTGCCGCGCGCTTCTCTTTCTTCTTATTTTCACCATACGTTCGTTCGTTCGTAGGTACGTACGTACGTACCTACCCACCTCTGCACCTACCTACGTATGTACGTTTGCGAAGGACGATAACCGCGCGCGTCGGACGACGCCGTCGTACGTCGCGCCATGTATATTTCAAGAGAGTATCTTAGGGTGGGCATTTTTACAGACGCGAGGATCGTACGGCACGTGTACACAACACACAAGCGGACAAAAGGAGGTGGGTATAAAGTCTGGTGTCTAAAGCCACGCCGGGTAGCTCGAAATCGGGTACAACTGCCAACTGCCGGGCGAGGAGGGCGAAAAAGTCGAGGGGGGGGTGGTGGTGAAAAAAAAGGAAGGAGAGAAAGGAAGGGAAAAGCTGACAATTAAGTAGGAACCTCGGGAGCCTCGATTGCGTGAGAGATATTTCCCGCTTCCTTTCACCCTCATTTCTCTTGGCGTGTTGTTACGTAGGCATAAACACTGTATAAACTGGATGGGCGCCCACTGTTGCGCTCTTTTCTTCCTCTCCCTCTTGAACTCTGTTTTTATTTAGTTATTTCTCGCTGCCTAATATAGGTATAACGTGTTCCTCGCTTCTATATAGACAAGAGGCACGGCGGAACAGCACCCGTTCCGGGCGTACGGGGGGGGTAGAAATGTATACAAGGGAGGATTTTCTTATACCGAAGAAGCCTGCGGGCGCCCGTTCGCTGCTACCCAGGGGTTGTACGGAACTCGAGCCGGAGTCGCGATTCTCTCCGCGATTCCATTTCGAGGTCGCCTCATGTTCGAACCGTGGCATCGGGGGTGGGTTTCGCGAAGGAGGTTTTCAATCTCGAAAAAAAAAATGAAAAAAGGAAAAAGAAAGGAAAAAGAAAACGAAGCAAGACAGGCATGATTTTTCTTTCGTTTCTCTTCAACGCGAGTCACGAGTCGCGACTGCAGCGGTTAGGCATTTCAGGGAGATTACGTATTACGTATACGTACGTACGTACGCGATCGTCGTATTAACTTATACGTGGCGACTGGTGCTCGATCCCTGTTTTCCTCACGCTTTTGATGCGGGGATATTATAATTCAAAACGCGATACCGGCTAGCGGGGAATAGCTGAAGAATAATTAAAAATTAAAATTAAAACGTTGATAAGCCGGTAATCAATCACGCGCCAGACTCTACGTGCTGAGCTGGCGCCGCGCCGCGCAACGCTTTGTACAGGTTGATTCCGTAGCGGGCGTTATATTATATAACGAATACACCTGCGATAGGTGTACATTAACCACGCAGTTTACTCGTAGCCTGTATTACTTGAAAACGCTGTAGTTGCTACGAATATAATGTCTATGGATACACCTGTATTACATTATAACGTTACGTATATCGTTACACGCAGGTATTCCCGCCCCACCAAAGATATTACACGAGTATAATAATGGCTAGCTAAAGCGGATCGCGTTCAACGGACACATAAGTATGCGATCTATACATGTCTCGAATATCGTATACGTAGCACATACGCCCCTCGTTAATCATATGCACCTATATTGTACCCGCCTAAGCCACCTTTATCTAATTCTAGATTTGCATAACCCAGCTGGCTGCAACCGTGTACCGCACGCCTTTTTTTTTTCCCGATTTCTTTGCTTTTATTTCGATTTTCTTTCCTTTTCACAACTGCTAAATCCCATTTCATACACGGTATGATAATATGTAACGCGCAGTTGAGAATTATACGATCGCGCGATCGCCCGAGAGTGCGCCAACGACTAATCCTTGGGCAGGACCCGGGGGGAAAACAAATGCTAATTATCGGCAAACTCCTTCGGTTTTCTTGCGACGTATTTTTTTTTTTTTCTTTCCACGTAAACTCGGAAATTTCGCGGGCGTATCGGAAGAATGTTACGCATTTATTTTCTCCATTTTCCTTTTTTCTCTCGACTCTCCATCTTCCTCCTGACGGAGTGGCGGAAATACGTTGTGAAATATTAAGCCAGGTCTCTCTGCCCTTAGACGAGAATCCCTGTGCCCCGTGTACATCCGCCGGCACGAGCAACTGCATTATTAAGCGGACGACGCGGACTCGATATCCCGATTTTATGGCAAATTCGTGGATCAAATAATTCTTGGAAGACGAACGGAAATCCGCACGCCCTCGAGCCCTTTTTCACCACCCCACGACCTGCCACTCATCCGTATAACCTGTTCGCGCTGATCGTGTTTGTGTCTAATAAATAGCGCGTCAAATTTCGACGAGCGATCGAACGATCTTGATACAAAGGTGGCGCGGTAGATTGCCGTTGATCGAACAGCGCAGAAATAATTTACTCAAAATAGGATTCGATAATTTGCGACGATCTTCGATCCGAGAATCTGGGGGGGAAACGAGAGGGGGGAGATTACAATCTGGAACAAGTATACGGCAAAAAAGTCATGGCGATTGCCCGACGACGACGATGTGGAAAATTTAGAACCCCGTACAACTAAATCGTAGCGGGACAAATTCCTACGAAGCCCTCGTGTTTCGTATAATTTTTGTTCTTCCTTGTTTTTTTTTTTTTTTTTTCTCTTCCCTCTTGCCATGTCTTTTGAAGGAGAGCCACGTGATTTTTCTGCCGCACACACGCGGTGGTCTGATCGCGATGTGAATTACGAAACGTAGCGTTACCCAGCTGCGTGGATACGAAGGTTGATCGGGAGGCTGGGGGGGGGGGGGGGGGGAGGTTCGAAGGGATGGCAAGAGCGAGGGAAACGGAATAGGGCCGAAGGGAGAGATGGAACGGCACTGCCCGTTTCACCCTTATTTTTTCAGCCATGGAAAATAGAGAAAAAAAGTAGGGGGGGGCGCAGAGACGAAATGGAGAACTGCGTGCGGCGGTAACAAAAACGAATATTTGATGTAATAAAACGAATGAATATTTTACGTTATTATAACAGGTTTTACTGTGAACTGGCTGCTCTCTTTCTCTCTCTCCCTCTCTCTCTCTCTCTCTCTCTCGCTTCTCTCTCGGAGTGGCATGAAGCATACATACCCAACCGACCCCCCGCCTACCTCCAAATGCGAGTTTGAATAAACCATTCCACGGGACAAAAATTTACATACGCCAGTTCGATACCCTTCGAGTCCCTCCAATAAAAATAGCCGCACCTATAGCCCGCAGCCTCCTTTTCTTCGGGTATATCTATACGCGTCGGCTCTTCCTGAATCATCCAGTTTCGCCAAAACCCACCCATCAAATTAAACGCTCGATTCAAGTACGCCGCCGGAACGAACTGCCGTTATTACCGCTGCGGAATATATCAGATATATATGTACTCGACTGGCAACATTCGTCGAACGTAGAGATGATATTCCTCCCGCACCACAATAATATACGTCCGTGTACACGGCCGCCGCGTACGTTATACGCGATAGCATTAACATCCAGTATAGTGGTATAACTAAAACGTTATGCATGGTGCGCGTTTTTCGTGCACCGCCATGTCGACGAGTATAATATTTATTTATCCTATAAATGTGTTGGTAATAGGCAGCACTCCGTAGCGCATATTCCTCTCTACCGTTCCTCGTGAAACATGAGGGTAACTATCACAAATTTTATCTACAGGCTACCGTGGCGCGCGTAGAACCCCCTCCCTCTGTCCGTGCAGATATGGGAGAATGGAAAAAAATTCCGGTCACACTGTCATCGTCCGCGAATTTACGAGTTTTACCAAATTTTCGTATGGGCCTTTCGAAGCCGATTGACAGCGGTAATTAGAATTTATAACCGTCGAACACCCGAACGCCGATGGAACCAGCAAAACCGCCGGCCTCTGCGCGGGATTCGACCCACCGGTTTTTTTCACCCGGTGTACGCGGCGTTCGCCGGTCACACGTATACGCGCGTACGCGCGATATCCCGATACGCGATACCGACGCATCGACGGATAACGCGAAATATCAACCCCCGTCGTTCTTCGATCTCATCCTTCTGGCGACGTCGTTACATGTTCGACCCAACTCCGAATATGTTGTACCTCGGGCGGGACCCCGGCGCGCGAATCTCTAACAATTACGAACGAACACAGCTCCGGAATATGTATATTTGCATACATACGTACGTACACGTGTACGTATACGTATGTATGCGTATATGTATGGATGTGTATGTATATGTATATATATATAAACAAAGGGAGAAGGGGGTAAACAAGCGAGCAAACAGGCCCAAGTAAAAAGTAGTTAATTAATTAACCTCTTGGCTTTGTCGGCAAACAGACGGCTCAGCGCTAACTCACGAGATGTCCAATTCACGGGGCCTCGGGCAACTTGGGTGAACCCGTGGACCACCTCTCTGGACCTCGGTTCGCATATATTAACCTTGTGTAAGCAAAATACGCCCGAGGTTCTCTGTATACTCGTTTCACTCCGTTCTGCGTTCCGTTACGTTCCAACGGCCCGATCTCTCCCTTCTACGTAATGCTCTCCGACCCCTTGCCCGCGACCCCGAATAACGACGATGATGATTATCAAGTACCTATGTACCTGTAACCGGAGCGGGACGCTACTCCGAAAGACCGAGTTCGCATCGATGTAAATTTTAGTCTCCGAAATGGCGGAGATCGAAAATCGAAGTGCGAATTGTTGAAGAACGCAACGCTCGAGAGAAATGAGAGAATAAAGCGGAACCGTTGGCGATGACGAATACCGCAAATTTTTTTTGCGCGTGCCTAGCGTGCGAGCCGGGATACGCGGTGGATACGGAGGAGGTGCGAGCCCGCGTTAATTTACGTTATACTCCGTAGGCTGTAAAACAATTTCATCACTCCGTATAAGGTATGTAGGTATACGTTTATAGGTATACCGGCGCTACGTGGGTTACGCTCAAACCGTCACCCGTGCAACGTTCGCTCTTGTCTTTATACGAATAAGCGAACTGGCGAACTGGCGAACTGTTAGGCGGACGAGCGAGCGAGCGAGCGAGGTGGTCAGAGGTAGGTCGTCGGTAGGTAGGTCGTAGGTATAAACCGGGTGGTGAACTCCCTTGAGCGTGTAATTATGCGCACCGTTTCGCGAAAGCCTTCGGGGTCAACGCAAACGCAACTCTGTTTCAGACTCCACCACCACCACCACCACCACCACCACCATCATTATCAACGCTACCTCCCCTACTACTACAAACCAGTCGACGCCCCGTTATTTTTCACAGAAACTCTAAATTCAACCTCGGCAGCAGCGGGAGCGGCAGCAACACTGCATTGCACCCGCAGGAAATCGCTGTAAGCTCTGCTTTTTCTTTCTTTCTTTCTCTCTTTCTTTCTTTCTCTCTCTCTCTTTCTTTTTTCACTTTGTTATTCCGCTCTTCACTTTTTCTTTGTTTCTCATTTCACTCGTTTCTTCTCATTTAAATCACCGCTCCACACGTTATTTGTTCTTTTTTATTTTTCATATTTATTTATTTATTTATTTATTTTTTCTCCCTCAAGACGGAATATGTTTCATTCTCGTGTCCGGATCCGTCCACCTGCCGGTCGTTATACTCCACTTATCAGAAACTAGCTCCGCACAAATATATATTCGAAAAACAAAAAAGAGGGGTGGTGTTCGGAGTTGTCGCCGGGTAATTTGTTACCCACATTTGTCTCGATGGGTGTTATCCTCGCTCGTCTTATCCCGTTGTCTCTCGCTCTTCCGCTCTTCCGTACTCTCGGTATTTTTCCACCGCGATACGCGCGACGTTTCCGAGATCGTCCGGCGTACCCTCCTCACAAATAGACTTTTCCCCGCCGCGAGATACGACCGACGTAGCTCGAGGCCGGCGATTGGTCTTCGTGGACTGAAAACCTTCTTAATTTCACCGGGCAAAGTCGACGCCGCGAAAAGCCGCACACCGTCCTCGCTGTACGGCGATACCGAATCTCTCGCATCACCGACGTTATATCGCACGTCATATTTTACTCGATTCCGCTGCACCCGCGACGCGAAAACCATCCCCCCCCCCCCGACAAACACCCCTTTACAAACACCCGCAACTCGCTTCGGCACATGACGCTATAGCGTAAGGTATATAGGCAATAAACACTTAGGACACGTACCCACGTAGACCCGTACCCGCTATCTAATACTTATTTATGTCCTCGCACGTATATTGGAGAATTCGGGAGGAGAATCGCTGCTTCATTTTTGTTGTTGTTTTTTTTTTCTTCTTGTTCGACAGAAAGACCCGCAACACCACAAAAATCTGTCGCCCCCGACGAGGTATTGATCTCGAGGTGCAGATAAACCCCCCCCCCCCGAAGCAAAAAAAAAAAAATAAATAAAAATACAGATTCAGAACTGCAGGTGTATGTAGATTTTTGCGAGGATGTGGAACCTTCGTACAAGTAGGTGTGTACACGAGCGACCGGTAGCTTTCGTCTTAAAAAGCTTTTAATGCGGGTGAATTAAAGAGAATTATAGATCAGATGTGTATGGGCAGCGAGAGAGAAAATAAAAACTATGGAAATGAAAAATAAAAGAGAGCGTCAACTGTCTCTGAAATGCTAATTACTATGGAGTTGTGTACGTTTGAAAAAGATACTCCGGCTCCGTCCCACGGGGTCGTCTTCGGTGCTTCGCTGACACCTTTTTGTGTGCACCCTATATGTATATGTGTATATATGTATATATAGACGGCGTTACTTTGACAGAGAGAATTTTAACATGAAACGACGAGAGTCGACGGAGTGAGAACTCCGAGAACTGGAGTACTTGAAAGACGATTTGGATATTTAGCAGCACTCCGACACGGCGATATACGCGATCAAAATTCCCTCGCGATTCTCGCGATTCTCGCGTCCCTTTATTCCCCGCTCCGCCTCGCTCGGCAGACACTCGTCACGAGTACAATTTAATTAACAATCGGCTAGACGTGCGACTAGACGGTAAATATCGAGAAAAAAACGAGAAAAACAACATCCGACCCAGCTGGAATCCGTCAATGTTTGAACAACATTTTCCGAAATAGATTTTTAATCCCACGCTACAGGTGTCGGTGTCGTATTCCCTCCTACGACTCCGAATCCCCGATTGATTGTAACCGACCCGATAAAATCATCGAAAAATAAATATCTAATCGATAAAGCTGTCTCGACGTAGCCGCTGGCGATGCGCGTTCAACGAAAACGTATTATTAACCGACCCAGGTAGTTCGCGAAATTCTAGTTTGTTACCTCATTGAAGTGGCCGCGTCAAATGCATCTAGAAAAATACGCCACACTTCCGGTACAGAATTAAAGTGTCGGATGAAACTCGATTGATTTTCCCCACACCCTTCTCATAGACTGCAGTAGAGGAGTGTAGCAGACGTGTTGGTATTTGAGCGAGTTGAGGGTGTTGGAGGCTGGTTCGGGAGGGAGGGAGGGTCGAAGTCGCGTTATATTACACGTGTAAAACTAGTCGTCGTAGTGGCCTCTTTCGGACGCATTATTCAAAGGGGCTCTATTACGTTCCAGTGGTTAACGCGGAGCCCCGCACATTCATCATGCGAAGAACGGTTTATTGTGTGCGAACTGAATAGTTGGTGTGTAGTTTACCGTTTCATAACGATACGGAATAAGGGTGGGAACGGCGGCGATGACGGAAAATTAAGGGCGAGAAATGAAACGGAGGGTCGGCACAGAAAATGAAAAATACATAAAATGAAGAAATGTGTATATATCTATATACATTCCGCGGTGGAAACGCTGCGAAGAAGGCGGTCGCGGTAGTTCGCGGTGAAATCGCGTGCGGCTTTCTCGGGTGGGTGGCGAGGGGTTCGAAAAGGGGCAAAGGGAGGGGGTTGAGGGTGGGTCCGGGTAAGCGTGTTGGGCAGCTGACCAAAAATGCGGAAATAATTCAGCGGTATAATTCCAAACGCAGCACCGGCATGCGTATAATGAAACCTGCACCTCGAAAAACAAGCAACGCCCGCAATTTCGGCCGGCCATATACCGTACGTGTCGGGGTGCAGGGGTGTACGCGATGCACGTTTTATACCGAGGACACGTACGCACACACGCGTAAGCCTCGAAAGTAGGCGCAACATCTACCGGTAGTTATATGTCTACCCCTTAGTCCCGAGCGTGGCGCGGGGATGGAAACGGTAACGGGAACGGGAACGGGGACGGGGACGGGGACGGGGACGGGAACGGGAACGGGACTTGGTGGCATTCTTGCGGTCCACTCCCGTAAACACGCGAGCGAACGGCCGGGCGCATAAATCCGGCTGAGCCGGACGTTAGGCGGAATGAAAAAGTTTATTTTTTTGTTAAGGTCCTCGCGGGAGTTATGCTTTTAGGGGGTGCAAAGCCGGACGGAGCTCGCCTGACGCGTACTACTCCGCGAACAGCGGCGCCCAATGCCTTATCTCGTGTGTCGCACGATTATCCAAAGGGAATGGAACAGTTTTTTTTTTTTTTTTATCTTTCCACTTCCGAAAGCTCTCGAGTTTCACGTTATACTCCAGAAAATTTACGTAGTAAAAGTCTCCGAGGCGAGTCCGAGTGAATTTCTCTCTCTCTCTCTCTCTCTCTCTCTCTCGCGAACCGCAACGTTCTCAAGAAATGACGGGTGATTTCGGTTACGCGGACTGACCGCCGCGTAACGGATATAGTTTCGTCGACGTGTACTTTATATTCGAGTTCGGCGTGAACGAGACGATCGGAAAATAAGAAGCTTCGGAGACGTGGAATAATATTGATGCAACACCTGGTGCAACGATGTGCGGTCGGCGTATGCGCAAAAAACGAAATAAATAAAGAAAGAAACGGATATCGTTGGTACGAAAAAAAAGAAAAAAAAAAGAAAAAAAAAAAAACGTCTGCGGTAGTCAGGAGAAGTGCATATCACAAAAGGAGCCGGAGGCGAGGAGCGAGAGAGGTTGTAAAATGTAGAATGGAAAATGGAAAATGAAAAATAAAGGAACAGTCGTCAATGCTGGACGTGCCTACGGGCCTCCGCATCCGCATCAGCCGCATGCCTCCTACCGATACAAACGGCAAAGGATGGCCACTTTATGATTTCGCGTATGCGCTGTGTCTATAAATACACATACCCCTATAGGTATGAGAACGAAAATGTGTATACCGTGCGGAAGGGTGGGTTTCCCTGAAATATGATAGCGACTGGCAAGAGGAAAGGGGGAACGAGGAGGGAGGGGGAGGGGGGGGGGGGGGCGGGAGGGGGTAAGATGCGGTACGTAAGGAAGAATAATAGAAAGAAAAACCGGCGTGGCACAAGGCAAATGCATGCATGCCCCGCGGTGGCGAGTGCAGCGGAATGGAGAGAGGAAGGGGTTGCGGTAGACTCGGCGGTCCACCTTTGCGACACGGTGGAATCTGCGACGGACCAACTACCGTGTCCCGATACTCGGTTACTCTTCCCTTTATTATCCCCGGTTGTCTGCTCATCTTTTCCACATGCTTCGCAGAACTCACAGGCAATCGGTAAGTTTTCTCGCGTTCATAGATACTGGATGAGATCGATCCCGGGCACTACCGTACACGCGTGCATGGAATTCAATAAAGGGTTCTTTAATAGGTAATGGGTTGCGAAGTTCCGCCGTTGGACTAGCCACGTCACCCGTACAGGAGCGCGTCGGTGAAGGAAGGCTGACTTTCGCAGGCACCGCCTACGCAGGGGTATAAGTATACACCCCTGCATCGCCCGGCTAAAAAGTGAGAACTTTAAACTTGATACTTGAAACTGGAAACTAAAAACTGGCAACTAGAAACTGGAAACTTGAAACTCGAAACTACCAGCTGCAACTTCGGGGCTTTAACCAGTAAGCTGTAAAGTGTGTATCGTTACGATCATAATCAAAACTACTTCCACCGATCTAGGGAAGAACACCACCGCTCCTCTCGACTGTACACGGTTTACGCTTTGGTGTAACTTCCGAATCGTTTTGTCAAACCGTAGTACGACTCGTTCCCCGAAGGGGTTCGGGCGCGGCGCGATCCTTCGCTGGAAAAAAAAATTCCAACGTCAAAAATAAGCGCACGACGCGACGGTAGCAAAGTTTGGAAAATAACATCGTCGATCAGATGTGGCACACGCATTCTACTCGCATGTAGCAAAAGTTTCGCATCCCCCGACGAAGTTTCGACGAACTCATCGGCGTGTGTAGCGAATAATTCGCACCTCCAAGTTTTCCCCCTGTAACTGCAAACTGCACACTGGTGCACTGGGTTGTTGTTACCGAGGTAGCAAGTTAGAAACTGCCTGTACACGAGGCGCGATATCTGCCTAACGTAAAATCGTATCTCCCTCTCGTTCTCCGGCCCATTTTAATTAAGTAAACAACTCCCGAGCAACAAAACCCGACACCGTTAATACCCAGCGCCGTTGCGCCGATACAAAATTCTCCTCTTATTTTCTCGTCCGCTTTACCATTTCCGGTTGGCACGTGTTCGCGAACCGCCGGATTGATAGCGGGTCATGTAGCGTCGATCGTACGCGTGTATCGGCAGATGGCGCGTGTACACGGGAGAATATAAAGCCCGAGGGAGTCCCATGGCGAAATAATAACGGTTCGGCAATATTTGAATCTGGTCAAGTTTGAGCCGTCCGGTGACCGGGGAAAAGCGACGAGTGTACAAACTGCAGGGAAACCGAAACCGGGGCCGCGGAGTGCAGCGCGGACCCCGGGGCTAGTGAGCGAGCAGCTGCCTCGGAATATTGTTTATTGTTTGTAATTATTATGAAAACAACAGGTATACGAGTGAATTTCTGTCGCGTTGCTTTCACAGCTCAACGAGTTCAACGCGTTACCCCCCTTTTGCATTATTTGCTGCAAATGGCTCGCGCTCTCTAGCCCCTAGGTAACTCGTTGAAATGGCGTCGGTACAACGCACGCGGGAACTCGACGAATATATTCGCAAAAATTAATCCGACTTTGAAACGTCAACGTATCCCGCAGACGTACCGCGACGCCTATCTACGAAACGCGACGTTATTCGAGCTCGTAGATCCTCCGAGATTGATGGCGAAAAATGCCAGCGGTAATATTTTCCCCCCACCTGGCGATGTTCGAGTATCTCCCGAGAGGCCTCCAGAGATTTTGGCTCTTCGGCGAAGTGTCGCGATTCCGGGGGTTGCAACGGCAACGCCGGCGGGTAACCCGCGACGATGAACGCGAGGATCAGAAGTAAACCCTCGCACTGCAGCGGCGAGCGCATTGCGCAAAACCCCCGACTCCCTCCACTGTGCTCGCTCATCGCGCGGTGCCTCGTTCCACCCATTCAAATGCTTTTCTTCATTTTTATTTTTTTTTTTTTTATCCATTCTTATTCTTTTTATAACTCTCTCTCCCCCCCCCCCCCCCCCCCTCCTTTCCTCGCTTCGACCCTTTTCACACCTAATTGGGCATTTTGTGCCGCACTCCCCGAGATATTATCGCGGTAATGGCCGCGTCCGCGGTGGCCCGACTGCAGTCCTTACAGGTGAAAGGCCGAGGGAAGATACGATGACGAGGTGCGTGCAGGGCCGCACTGTGGAAAAATAATTCTTTTTCCCGCAACCGGACGGTCAGCAGTCGGATGAATTATTTTCCCGCCCGTCTTTCTTCGCGATTGGCGAGGCCGACGCGGGAAAGGTGTACAAGGGGATCGGTAGCGCCGCGATCGCGAGAGGATACACCCTGTCCGGGTGTATATTTTTGTCGAGTCGGGTACGGTCGGTATTATATACGCGGCGGTGTTCATAGTTTGTTAAATTTATCACCTACACTCGCCCCCCGCGCGGTATACCGAACCCCGTTGCAGTTGTTAGTTACACGGATGAACTGAATTCCTCCAACTAACGCGAAAAAATAAATCTTCCCTCGTTCCGTGCCACTGTTTCTACAACTACGGCTACCAACGCGCCGCCGCCGCCGCCGTTATTATCATACTTGTTGGTGCAGTTACTTATTTTTCTCCGACGAACCGGTACCAGAAACCCGACCGCGCATTCCCGTCTCTACCGTTCGCAGAAGGGTGTCGGCGGAAATACTATCGGTACCCTATATATACGACGTGTAATTCGTAACAACCCTTCGCTCGTTTAGCGCCTACGAGGACGGTCGCGGGTTACCTAAAACCCAGTCGCGAATCTTCACATAATTTCCACTATCGGAGTTCGATCTGCAATCAGTTCCTAACGCCCGAACCGTCGAGGGGTGGCGGTTCCTCCGGGTCGTCGGTGGGAAAGGATGGATTAAGGTAAACTGAGGGCGCGTTTGTTGGTATAAAGGAGGCGAGGGAATAAGGTTCGGGTTACGGACCCGTGTCAGAGAGGGTGGGGTTCAGCCGCACGGTGGCAAAAGCGTCTGCGAGCTTGTATGGCGCGCGAGGTCTAAACGTCCCGAGACGAAACGGGACGGTGAGATGCCATTAACCAAGTAGCTATATTTGAACTAGGAAAACGCGGGACTCGCCCGCAGCGGTGCTCGGCCGAAAGAACGGCGAGGATCGCGCTTCGGGGGTTGAACTTTCGACGGAATTTATCGAAACAATTGCCGGGGCCCCGGTACGCCCCTCGGTTCCCCTCGGTTCCCCCGACCCTCCGGTTGGACCGGTTTCATTTTTTCTTCCGTTTACTTCTTTCTACTCTTCGACGGTATTTTTTTTTCCACCCTCGGATTCCCCTGGCTCTTGAGAGCCACTGCCCTCCGCCCCCCCCCTCCCCCCCCGACACATAAACTGGCATTATCCGACGGCACATACTAGCGGCGGCCGTGGCCGTAGCTCCCTCTCCGTAGCGCGAGGGAAAACGCGAAACACCCTCGCAAGTCGCGGGCGGCAGCTGGTTCCAAGTTTGACGGGGGTTTGTATTAATTTGTTTGTTGTCGGTTAACGACCCCCCCGACGCCCCCGACGCCCCTTTTCTCTTCATCCCTGAAAGAGCAAAGTAGTGCCGTGTGACAAACCCTCCCTGCCCCTCCCCGCCCACCAACCCCACACCTTTTACCCCGCGCCGTTGAAAACGAGGGCGTTTCGCGGCTTCCGCTTTCACCTCTCGCAGGACATTTGTATAGGTATGTACGTCGTATACCGTTCCATTTTCATGGACGTCCGCTCCCTCGCTCCGTTCCTCTTTCTCTCGCTTAATGCACTTAGTTAGACGACGAAACGAGGATCGCTATCTGTTCTCCGTTTTCCGTTACCCCCCCCCCCCCCGCGGTACTGTTTCGATACGACTGTACGGCAGCGTATCCCTTCGTCAAACTGTGTACAACGGTAAACACCGACGGTGGTACCCACGTCTCGGAATCCCCCGTAGTTTATACGTGATCGCGAAACCCGGACCGCCGAGTGGAACGAAAATTTCTAGTCAACTAATCAGAGCGTAAACGCGTCTGTCGCAACACTAAATATTGATACCCCGAGTACGATATCAAACATCGGCTGGTATATATACCTACGTGTCCGCTAATCCAACTAATGAAATGGAAATTGCAATCGTCGTATTTAACCGGGCCGAAAATCTCCATACACCCGTCCAACGGACGAATCGTATTCAAATAATTTCCAATACCACGGGAAACGAGTTCAACGGTTCACGAGTAACCAAAAAATCCCGCGGTACGCCGCCCTCCCAATTTACCGCGGCGACCCGCGGACACTCGTCGAGTAAACGAACGAACGACGGTGGCAGTTTGTCAACCCGGCGGTGCTGCGGGGTCTTGCGGCTAAGATAGAACCTAATTAAAGTCCTACGGTTTTCTTTCTTCCCCCCCTCGCCGCGAACCCTTCTTAAACTACCCGCTTACACTTACCGCAACGCTGCAGCACCGGACGTCTTTCCGGATGTCTTTCTTCCACGGTCCAGGGAAAGGAGAGCTTGGGGTGGTGTCCCGCAACTGAACGAGTCCACGTAGCGCGAACTGTAATTTCTTACCGGTGTGCAGCTTACGCCGAAGTAAGGGTAAAAGTAGTTTTCCCTGATGATGGGCCCGTAATAACGATCCCACCGATTTTCCGGCATGCTTCTTCTAATCCACTCGAGTCTCGCTTTTTCTCCGTCTTTCGCCGCCATCTCCTCTACGACGCGATAAGTTAGCCGCAAACCATCCAGTCGCGTTGCTCGATCGTAAGGGAGGGTGGAAGAGAAAAAAGAGCAAAGGAAATGGAAGGAAAGAAAGCGAAATGAGATGATTGCGAAGGGGGTTGGGGCGAGGGGGAGGGAGGGGTGGAGAGACTGTCTTGATTATTAAGCGACGATCGTATAGTTAGTTTGCTAGCTAAGAAACAATGCGAAACAATGTAGAACCAACTCGAAGTAAACCTACGTAGGTGGGTAGGTAGGTAGGTAGGTAGGTAGGTAGGTAGGTAGGTGGGTAGGTGTATATAAATATATACGTTTGGTTTGCGGAGCCAATTTTCTAAGATAAACAGCCCTAATAATACATTTATTCTGTTCGGGGAAACAAAGCGAACGGAGCGAGAGAAAAGAAATAAAGAAATGCGAGAGGAGAGAGGAGAAAGCGAGGGAATAAAAAAAAAAAAAAAAAAAAAAAAAAAACGAAAGAAAGAAGAAAGTTAACGTCGCTCGGAATATAAAGGTAACCGGAATTAATTTTCTTTTAATTTGCCGACGAGTCTTTCATCATAAATGTTATTAATCGCCGGGGGGGGTCTCTCCTCACTATTTAACCGCGCGTCAAAAGTTTTTCACCGCTTTACCTTAACCCTCGCTCCCTACCCCCTCCGCTCTTCGCTGCTGCTGCTGCTGCTGCTGCTGCTGCTGCCGTTCTTACCCTGGGTCCCACGTACTCCTTATATTTAACCAACCCCGAAAAGAAATTTTATTCTTACGTTTATCTTGAGAAAATCTTTTCGACCCCTTTTTTTGAAAGAAGTACAAGGAAAAAAAGGATATCGGGTCACCCTTGAGCTACCTCGCTTCGAGGTGGACGAATATGGGCGCAGTTGGTTTTTTTTTTTTTTTTGTCGCCATTTTTTTTTTGTCCGGCATTATTCGCCACAGTTTCGGAAGCGCGCGCGTAGCGAAATATGGAGAAAATTCCGTTGTTTGTTCGAGGGCGTAATTTCGATCAGGAGAGCGTCCCGGATGTATGCAATAACCGATGGTCAACGCGGATTCGGGGAGTTCCGATACGGTTGAAACGGGTGAAACACCCCCGCAGGGACACCTAGGGAAATCAATTTTACATTTCCCCAGAATTTCGCTCCGAAAAGTTCTACAGTTTTTGAATATATTTTTTTCCGGGAGTTGTGCGCCGGGGTGATTCGAAAATGGAAAATACGATGAAATCTTTCCGCTTTTATAATCCCCCCCCCCCCCCCCCCGCAGTGCCACGTGTCGCTTATAGGAAAGCGTGCGCCATCGTCTACCCCTACCCTCGTATCCACCCCTCCGCCGAGGCATATATATAGTCCAAAAAATTTACCACGGATAACACCGCGAGGTTGTAACAATTTCCGTCATCTGTCTTATCTTTCTCGCTAGTCTTCGCGATTATTTGTTTCGTTCATTTTTTTTTTTTTTCTCCTTTAGCACGAAATTCGCCGATCCGTCAGTCGGCGCAATTGCGTATTTCTCTTTTTCACAACGGTGCAGCGGCGGGCAGCTGTTGGTTACCTCGTGGAAAATGGAAAAGTCTCCGGGCGTCGCGGGAGAATATTTCACCTTCAGTTAATTAGCGCAAGACAAACAGGCGCCCGCTCAGCCCGCTGCGGAGCTACTCCGGCAAACTCCCTGTTTCCAACCCCCTCGAACCCTCACCGTGAACCACCCGAACGAAGTAAGTAATCGCAGCTGGACGGGTTTTAATTTTACGCGTAGGTACCGACGACGCGGGGCGAGCAGGGACGGGGGGCGGGAAAGGGGAGCGCGGAAGGGGGGCAAACAACCCACGTCCCTTAAAGCCGCGACAGCGACGAGATACACCCCGTACATCGGGATTCTCTCATCTTCTCTCCAGACTCCGCTCCGTGCCGCGTCGGTCGCCTCGTCCTGCGGCGTGTTCCGGGGGTGGAAGGGCGGAAGGGGGGAAGGGTGGCAGGGGGGAAGGGGGAAGGGGACGTATAGTGGCATAATAACCGAGATGAATGTATGAATTATTGACTGATCCTCGCATCAAGCCACATACTCACGCACGCACTCAACACCGTCCTCCCACGCACACCTGGATCAACCACATTCTACCGGCGAACAGCGTCACCCCAGCCACCTGGGGAATACGGCGTACGTTATCCCTTTACTCCTGTGCTCGATGCGCGTTACGCGCGCTACGACCCCCTCGCCTGCTCGTACAATATCTACGACCCAGAGACTCGGAACCGGGACCGGGATTCGGGACCGGGAGAACTTCCCCATATGCATACGCATGAGCCGGCGGATTTAGCACCGGTGTATACGGCAGACAGCGAGCGGGTACGGGCGAACGATAGGATGGGTAGCTGGTTATACGGGAATACCTCGTGACCTTGGATTTTGTCGGCGGTTTACGACCGCGTAAAGAAAACCATTTTTCGGGGGCTGCCGAAAGGGAATAGATTTTCACTTTTTCCCTCGTTTCGTTTCTCCTTTGAAAAAAATGCGAGAAAGAAATATACATTGGCGGCGGTGACACCCGGAGTCGAGGTTACGCGGTTGAAATCTGACCCGTTAAATCTTCGGATTCGCTTGCGAGAATCCACATCGTTTGTAGCCGCGGTGACACGGAATAAAAATGTCAGGAATATCATCGAGCGACAAAAATCGGTGTCGGTCGGGGGTTGAAATACGCAGGATTGGTCGCGTTCTCCAAGGTGTTACTGTACAGACTGCGTATAATCCGAATATGAATACATTTTTGTACATTACCATCGCGCGCATTCCGGTTATATTAAAACCATCACACCGGATTGAACTCGCAACGTGTGCCGGCGTATACTGCACGGGGCTTCCAGGAACAGCGGCAGTAACCAAGCACTTGAATAACAGTAGTCGCTACGCCACCGGTAGGGAGTAACAATACGCTAATTAATTTGTGGACTGCGGGTTTATACCGATATAATTATTAATTTCCGAATCTGTAAAACCACGCACCATTTCCGAGTCCGGTTTTGCAACGGCATATGCGCGAATACCTATGTGTGCGCGTATGTATAAATGTTACCTACCCTATCTACGCTACACGTAGCGATGGCAATATCGACGGGCGTAATTGGCCCACCCGCGTTATATCCCTACTACTCCGCGCCTATACGTGATACCGGCCGTTTTTGGCTATTTTTTTTGTTTTTCCGCTCCCGCCCTCTTTTTTCGCTCTTTCTCTTCTTTTTTTCGTTTTTGTTTTTTTTTTCTTTTCTTTTTTGTTCGCTTTCATTTTTTTCTGCCAGCTCTCTACTTTCGGCGTAATGACGAAAAATACAACTCCATAACCGCGTACCGTGCGCCTACAGAAATAGTTAATTTGTGTCTCACGGGCATCCCCGTTGTAATAGCCCACGATCTATATCATGATTAGAGAGAGGAGGCCCGGGAAAAGCCGGGGAAAAAAAAAATTTTATGTATATTTTTCAAATTAACCCGGCGCTAATTCTCAACTACGAGTTCGCCGACCGGCGGTCGAGATCTCGCCGGTGAGTCGAAGGAATTAGATCAACTCGATGATCGCGACTTGTAACGTAATCTCTTCTGCCATAGCGACGGTAAGAAGAACGCTGAAAACCACCACCCCTCGCAAACACCCCGGGGGATCGCTCGGCGTTCCACGTAGCGAATCGTTGAAGAGAAAAATCGTCAATTGTCAATTAACAACCTTGTAAGAAAAATGTGAAATTCGTTTTATTTTACACGATGCGAGAGCAGCGACGAGAGATGAGGACGAACGACTCGTTCCCTTGTGTTCGGATTTCCGCTACCGCAACAGACTCTACACAACGTTATACCCCCGGGCGATCCGTGGCCCCCGAGGAGAACCATGCACCGCGTGGCACGCGTGAGCGATCTGTTTGCGCTTCTGGTCCTATTATAAGATTGTTTCTCTCGTACGTTCGTTGTACGGATTTCTACCACACTACACAATACTTGGCGTGCCCTCCGTATCCGCCGCAAAAGCGAAACAAAGAGATTTTTATTTTCCGCTTATTAGCTCGAATTTAATCGTAAATTGGCTCCTCCACGGCGGATCCTATCCGCGGGTAGATTTGCCGAAGGGAAGGTGAGGCGGGCAGAAGGGAATGAGGTAAGGTTAGGTAAGGTGAGGCAAGGGCTGCCGCCTACACGGTAGATGGCGGATGGTGGATGGTGAGTTGTGGGTCGTGAATCGAGGTCGTGGGTGGTTTGAGTGGAAGAAGCCCTGGGCGATTCAACCGACATTGCTATGTTGCGGTAATTGCAGCTAATTAAGAGGTTCAACTCTCGTTCCCTCTCTCTTTCTCCATCCCTTCTCAGCCCTCCCTCCCCCTCCCAACTTCCCTCCCCCTCCCCGCCCCCCTCCCATTTCTCTCCTCTCTCCTTCTCTCCCAACGACCCGGCTTCAAAGCAATTTGCCCCGCGGGCTCTACTCCAGACCCCTGCAGCACCCGCGGCACAGCATCCCGCGAACGTTTCTCTCTAACGTTTTCATCGTCAGTCCACCGTTGCGTTGTTGCGAAACAAGGTACGAACCTCCTCCCCCCCCCCCCCCCTTCTTTCTTTCTTCCTTCCTTTCGATGATCCGACGACGACCCTGACCGACGGAAGAATCGCGAACAAGCTCCGATTTTTCCCCATCCTCCGTCTTCTTCTTCTTCTACTTCACGTTGTTCCGCTCCGCTCAGAATCTACCCCGGATTAACTCCGATGTTCCTCGACATCTTCTAAAGGGAATTTACGAGCCGTATAGTTTCGGTCCCCTAAATATCCTCCCCAGTTGCCAATAGCTCAGATTCCCTGTGGCCCAGAAGCGTCGGCGGTTGGTCATGTGACGTTGGTATCGGCACAGTAGCCGGCTGCCAGTGGCACCGGTGCTTCTGGCAGTACGTTACCACATCCCCCCTAGCTTCTGTCCGTTTCTACCAACGTCGACCACCAAACTCAAATCTATGTAGATACAACGCTGCCACTCAACCGACTATAAACAGAATTATTTACGAGTTTGAAGTCGAGCCAAAGCTCCGCATCGCCGATGCACGCTATACTGAGACAACTTATATCCGATGCAACTGCATTCCCAGTTGTACCCTTGCGGTTGACCTTAGGGTAGACAGAAACTTTGGACGTAACGGGGTTGACACGGTGCGGATCATCGCCGCATAGATGATCCACGTTCGTCGTCACCCCTCGAGACGAGAGAGAATATCGTGTCTCGGGAGGTCCGGAGACGCCGAGGTAACGCGAAACCCCGCGGTCTACCGTTTGCAGCTTCTTTCCAAGCATCAATGTCACCGCAGCGCACGTTCAACGTTACCTCTCGGAGAACTCACCGGGAAAAGAACAACCCTTCAGCATCGCAATCACCCTAGTTCGATAACCACCCGACAGGCGGCACCACCGACCGGGATCAGAGGGTGCTCCGTACGGGTAGCGTCCCTTCCTGCATCTACCACCCGATTTCCGCGAAGCGAACCTCATTCGCGCGGATTATCCCCTTCGAACCCGACCCGGCTGAAACGAAGAGGGTGCATTCGAACGAGGGGAAATTAAAAATGCAGGAAAATGATTACGAGAGGTAAATTTCGAAATTCCAAAACGAACGCGAGGTGAGGGAATGCACCTCATTTTTATTTTCATTTCGTTCGACATGGGGTACGGATGGATCTGTTCTGGAGGCTGAAAAATTTTCGAGAACTTTCGTGGCGAGTGGAGAAAGAAAATAAGAAAAAAAAATTGTCAAATTATTCGACTGGGCAGCTCGAAAGTTTTGCAACCCCTCGATAAGGTTGCCTGCGAGCGACTGTCGCGTCGTATCAGTTACTCGTGCAATTCCGCGTTTGATCGGGGACGCCGGCGCCTGTGCGGCGTCGCGACGCCGGGCGTCTAGGGCTAGGAAGCAGGCAAGCAGGCAAAGCCATCCCTTCGCGCTTTCCCCGCCAGACGAGTCGCGACTCTCTGCTCGGCCGGACGTGACGTAACACCGTGCGTAGCTTAGGTAGCAACGAGTGAGCGAGGGAGCGTGTAACGAACGAAAAAAAAAGAACCGACAAACTCCGACTCACGGTATAAAAATAAAAAGAAAAACCAAAAGAAGGAAATATCGTTTGTATTTAAATAACACACATAAAAAAAATAAATAAATAAATAAAACAAAAAATAACAAAATAATAAAGAAAACGAAGGAAACGAGGTAACGGGAACTCGCGACGCTAATCACCCCTCCCCCCGAATTTTCACCCGGTATTCACCCTCCGCGCCTCGCGATTACTCGTCTCCGTCTCCGCTTCCGGCTTTTGCGTATCGCGTTCTCAAGTTTATCGTATACTCGCAGTGTACCGGAATCACGGATAACAATTTCGTTGGAAAGTAGTCGGTGTTGTTATGTAATAAAAAAAGGAAGAAAAATAAAAAAGAAGGAGAGGTTTACTCTAAAAGTACATGTGATCGAAGAGCAAGGAGAAGGGGAGAGTTTTGATCGTAAGGGCAAGTAAGACGATTAATGAAAATATAGGTATAGCGGAATCTCGTTGTCGTCTTTAAGTCGCAAAGCGTATAAAACCAGACATAGAACCGCGCGCGAAGCCCTATAAAAACGTTATAAAACGTTCCGAAACCGTATAAAACCTTATAAAAACGCGTGTATAACGGGAAAGCGCGAGGACGCAGCGCAATACCCGACACCAGGGGGTGTATAAAATTTAGTGAATTTCGTGACCGGTGGTATTCTCCGCCCCCGTGAAAAGAACCTCGCGACGTATGTACGGCCTACCCGATCACGGATGTTGTTGAATCGTCGCACCTCAGATACGAGAGAGCCGCAATTATGATACTAGAATAGCCCGGTGGGTCGCGACGACGATAATCACAATCGAGATATCGACGAGTCCTCGAGAAAAGGAAATCATTGGAAATAAGTGAGAATCGAGAAGCATGTGCAACGCGAGGACGTTGAAGAAGTCGGTTGCAACGGTGAACTTCGGAGGCGAGGCGATAATCGTGACCTTGTAGAGCGAACGTACCTACATACGTTTCGGGATAAAGGTCCAGGCAAAGGTCCGCTCCAGAACGATTCCCCAAAAGGCATCGGCCGATCGATAATCCGATTCCAATTAGTTATAATTCGGGATTGGAAGGGAATAGGCGGGGGAGGAGGAGGAGGTGGCGGAGCGAGAGGAACGGTGATCAACAGGGGGAACCGATGCGACGTAATTTCAACGCGCGAATGCAGCATCAGTAGTGTTAAGAGGAGCGGGAAACGGTGGCTGGTTTTAAGAAAAGCTGCGAACCCGCGTCTAGTCAAGATGCTGACCATGTCGACCTTGATGATGCCAACGACAATGACCACCATGACGAATCCTGGGCCCATACCAACGCACACGGTACCGCAAAAAATCGAACCACCGAAGCTCACCAGCGCGGTAGCTGCCACCCTGACCCACGCCGCAACAGCAGCCAACAAATCAGGTTATTAATCATCTCTCGATTATAATCTATGTGTGTCTTGTAAATATATTCGTCGCGTACGCATCGATTACACCTCCATCTCCGCTCGATTCGATTCGATTCAATGCCGCTCTAAAACTCGATTCATTCGTCCGCGATTCTTGTCTTCTTCGCTCTTGAATGGGGCGATTGTTCCATTCATTTCTCCTCCCTCGTCGGCAATCACTCGGTGTCCAGATTATAGATCACTTTCGAGTAATCGTTCGCGTCTCTGACAATTCTTCTCCCCCTTTTTTTTTTTTTTTTTAGCTTCTCCCTGAAAAAGGTTTATTTTATTTTCCCTAATTTCCCTCTTCGCGTCGGCAGCGATATCTTTCGCAAAGTAGGCCTCGAACGGTGTATCCATATCCCGTGCTCGTATCCACGTTTATTTCACTCCCCCGAGGACGTAACTGCCCCCCGAATTCTACAACTTCCCGTATACCTTTAAACCGGATAAAGAAAAAAGGCGGGTTTGTAAAGGGCAACGAAGGGAAAAGATTTCGGAGGGTTGAAAGCGGGGGCGACCGACAATTGGCACAATTTAACCTCCTAACCATTATGCATACATCTACACAACAAACGAACAACGTCGAATTAAACACCCCGCTAATCTTCCGCGGCGCACGCGGAGCGTTCGCCGCGTGTAAAGGTGGAGAGAAAAGGAAAAAGAGGGCAACCCTTTTTTTTTTTTTTTTTTTCAACATTTCTTTTTTGCGGCCCTTCCGCGGTCTTTCTGTCCGCGAAACTTTTTTCACCCTATACCGTCGTCGTTATTCGCCCTTGTGGGCGTGATATATAGGTGTGCAAAGACGGGGTGAGTATTAGATATCCTCTCGGGTTTTCCCGCTACTCCCCCGAGATTGACCGAGGACCAAAACCGACCTTCGTGACTTTGTCACCGTGGAATGCTCGCGGGTCTCGTACACGCAACCTTTCGGGAAATACACGAGGTGGTAACCTAGCCTAACGCAATCTAACTAGATCACTCACGCTATCAACGGAAAACACGTTCGCCCTTATAACGTTGCACGAGCTCGCGGGGGCCGGTTTGATGCAGGGTGAAAATGAGGAAACCGAACGGGGTGAAGAAAAAAAACATAAAAAAAACGTAAAAAATAAAAAAAAAAAAACAAGCTGAAACGAGGGAGAGACTTGCTGCAGATCGTTGATCGCCGCGAAGTAACTCGATACTCGGCACAGCGCGGCGTGTCGACGCTGTTATTCGTGTACTTTATACCCACCCTATATCTATACATACATCCTCATCCAATAGCGGCGGCAACAACTCCAGCACGAAGCCAAAGGGTAAAGAGTGAGGAGTAAAAAGTAAAAAGTGGAGAGTGAAGGGTGCTGCAGGGTGCGAGTCACGGCGAAGTCAGAAACATCGGTGAGGGTAGGGTAAAAGGGCCATGAAGAGCAAACTTCAATATTTAAACTCACCGACGACACGCGGGCTATAGTTTTTACCGAGGGCAAACGAAACCCGAGATTCGGAATACTTACCCTCCGCATCCCCCCCACCCCCACGTGTGCCTATAGACAATAGCGCAGCAGCCCGGTTCATAAAACGCTCTGTAAATTAATCGATCTCGCGGACGGGACGAACGGTCTCCTTGCTAATTGAGCCGAGCAGCCGTCGCACGCGTTCTCCGATCGGGAGGAGCCGAGGGTGGAGGAGGTGGTGGTTCCACCTTTTCTTCCGTAAGGAAGGGTCGACCCCGACGCGGCGGCGGCGGCGTGGTGGGGGGGGGGGGGGGGGGGGGCGAGGAGGATTTAACCCGGAAAATATATCGCTCGTAGCGTAACGCGAATGCTGGGAGGCAGTCAGCTGTGGTCACGAATTTCCTCCCCCTACTCCGAGCCCCGGAGGCCCGATGTCCCCTACCATTGCGGAAGAGAAGTCTTTCGGTTCGCGTAGCACGCGCGCGGTAGCGGAGATCTTGCAACGACAACATCGCCTCGTAAAACGCCGCTTATGCACGCGATGAAAACTAGGAATTCTACTCTCCGGTTGGAGAGAGAAAAAAATTAAAAAAAAAAAAAAAAAAAAAAGGCACGAAACCTCCCCAACGCTTTTCCGAAACTAAAACTTATAACCCGCCTCTAACTTCCAGTAGGTATGAGCCGACGCGCGCCGTCGACGTATGCGTGCCAGATAGAATATTATCTGCTAATTCAGGGGCTCGAATTCACTGGGTCACACAATGAGGGAATTTAAACATTTCACCAAGATATTAGTCAGCCCTCTCTCTGCCCACAACTACTTCCGAGTTAGATATCGTTATCTAACCCCTCTGATATTTACCTGAAGAATTTTATATATTTTTAACTAAAAGAATCGACTGGACTGGTGCTTAGAGCTTTTTACGATTTTATTTTTCTCCCTATTCTTCTTATATTACTTCTCGGTTTATATCTGCCGGGAATCAGATCCCCAACTTTGCTATGACTTCTTCTGGTTATCCACGGGAATAGGATAGAATAAATTAAGTCTCATCAAATCCCCAGGGAATAACGGTCCTTTGAGGATCGGCCGAAGGTAGTAGAGAAAAAAACAAAAAAAAAAAAACAATAATTATGGGAAAAAAAATCAGGGTTGAATATAGAAGAGACAGCGGGGATAAGCGTGATTTGTGCGATAAGTTTCGATTCTGTCGTCGAAAAAAAATGACGCTGTCCTAAAATTCCATCGGTGATTAACCGATTCGCACGCATTTTTCCCGGCTATCCCCCATCGCCAAAGTTATATTCCCACCCGTACCTTTTTTCATTTTTTTTTTTTTTTTCTTTTTTTGTTTTCACATGTGTCAAAGCACGAACAACATCCCCGTAGAACGCGAGTCGGTATTTTAGCGGGAAGCGTTGATAAAACGCTTGGCGGAGTGATAGAAGTGATACGGGTATAAGTTTCGCCCGGATGAACGACTCTTGAAGTAAAGTGAAAACAATTTATGTTTCGTTTAACTCCTCGAAGTTTCATTCCGCAGTTGTGTCGCAGTTGTCCGCGTGTTGTTTATATCTATACGTGAAGGTATAAACGGATGTGCGAGGTATCGAAGGTATCGGAAAGGTGGAAAAGTAGCGAACGCTCGATTGACGTTGAGACGTGTGAGAGGCGCAAAGTAGACGTTCAAAACTTATAAAACGCGCCGAGGGGGTTTGTTTACGTCACAAGTTGCGCACTAAAGGTTATAAGTTGTGATCGTTGGGAAAACAAGAAGAGCCCCGAAGAATTCTCACGAGTCGGGGGGATCGGACCTCCCCCCGTTCCCCCCGCTCTCCCTGCGAAACGTAGGCGAACTCGTCGTTTTCTCCGTGGAAAATTCGACACGTTACGCTCCGCGGTAGTCGGTGGACTCGGGGTGTAGGATTTTTATCTGCGCGGTGGTTATACGTAAAGCGAGGAACGAACGAACGAACGAACGAACGAACGTATACGACGAACAGCGGCGGTGGTAGAAACGAGAAAATAAGCCGCGAAAAAAGAGAAGAAAAGAAAATAAGAAGAGCAGAGAATAAAGTGCAAAGCACGAGGCACGAGGCATAGGGCATAAAACACTGGTAGGTAGAAATAAGCCCAGGGGAGTAAGAAATATTAAGGGTGGTATTGCCTTTTGCTCGCTTTTAAGTGGTTTTTCCTACACCGCACCACCGACGGCGAAGGTGCCGTCGAGGGTGGCCGAGGCCTCGCTCGCTTTTTTATTCTTTCCTCTTCGCATTCGCATTTTCGCATTCACCTCCCCCCCGCCCTCCTTCGTCTCACTGGTTTGCCGTTTCACGTCGTATACGGTTGTCATCTCGGTTTACTTTATTCCGATCGAAATTCCCAAAAACTCCGAATGGCTCGGGGGGTAACGCGTTAGCTCCATCGATTATGAACGCATGTCGTCAACTTTATCGTTTCTCGTCTCGATGGAGGGAAAAATAAAAACGAACGAAATAAGAAGAACCAAAAGTAAAAATAAAAAAAAAATAAAAAAAAAAAAAAAAAAACGACCGCTTACGAAAAGCCGGTCGAGCGGAACGAAAATGGGAAATGTAACGGAAAAGAGGATAGCGACGGCGAAACTTGACTCGCTCAAACAAACATCTGTCGATCTCATTAAAACTACCCCTGACATCGGGCGTTACCGTCGGGCTGTATCTACGCGTCGCAACGAGGAAGAACCTTTACGATTCGTGGCCGCGTACGGGGGTAAACTCTAGGTCCCCATAACACTCGCGTTACCTGAGTGTACGTACACCCACCGATATTCATGCCTCTAAAAATTGATCAGAACTTTTCCGCGTCGCGGTTGATGTCTGCCAACGCGCCGGACCTATTTCTATTCCCAGAGTGGCTGCGAGCAACTCGTAAAACGGCTCTCGAAAATTTGCTGCGCCAAGTTAAAGTTGATCGAGGTTGGCGGGAGGACGCGCCGGAGGTCAGGGGGTCGGAGAGGGGCGAGAGAGCGAGCGCGAAGGCCGCGGTAGATCTCGGTCGGAGTTGAAAGCGCGAGGGTGACGGAGGAGGGAAGAGGGAGGAGGGAGGAGGGAGGGTGGTGGACGCAATACTCGGAGAGTACAGCCAGCCAGCGGGTGAAATGATATTGTTTTAGCTGAAAACGAGTCCTCCGTGGACGCTTAGAGGCCCCATTTTCCCTTGGACCGCTCGAAGCCGTAAAAACTGAATGTGCGAAGATATCAAGCGGTTTGCTCTCGCGCGCGGTATAAGCCGCCCGCGAAGAAAGTGGCGGAGAAGAAAAGAGCGAGGGACGGGGGACGGGGGACGCGATGGTTCCCCCGTGTCTGCGAATACCCCGCGTCTGCCCCTCCTCCGATATTTCCGGACCCCTGCCCCCCGTGCGCCTCGAAGAGGTCGACATAGGTGAGCCAACACCCGACCGAATACAAACAAACGCGAGTATCGCCGGAACATTTGCACGTGAGAAAACGATGGTATACGAGTTAGTCGGTTTCGAGTAGAACTCGCCGAGGGATGAAAAGGCGAAACTGTACGGAGCGAGTATCGAATGCGCTTTGAAGATCGCCCTACCCTCGCCTGTAATATTTTGCGTGGGATTCGTTCCGGGCCCTTTACCCGAAAAGTGGAAATGGAATTTCGTCCGCTAATGGAGAAGCTCACCGGCAACTGCACATTTACCGCACAGGGGCTCTCTGGAGGCTCGTCAAACGGCGACCAACATTTCCACTAGCGATTTTCCGCTAACGTTACCTTATGTAACTCCGAAACTTTCCCAAATCAAATACCGTATGCGGGGAAGGGGGGGTGAAACGTTGACGACCCTTCCAGAAAAAAAAAAGGTGCCCGCGATTTTTCATCTCCTCATATTTTTCGAGTCCCTCATCTCTCTCTCTGCTATTATTCTTTCTATTTCTTTTCACCGCCTCGCTTATTTTTCGTTTTCACCCTTTTCAACTCGTCGGCTCTCCACTCGCCGGCTCGACCCGTCGTTAATAGTTAACGCGCGTCGTTCGGGGTGCGTAGTGCGCAGTTGGCGATGCCGCTGCTCCTGCAGCTGCAACCGTCGCTCCGTCCCTCGGCCTCGTTCCGAAAACACTTATCTTTACGGCCGCCGAGCCACGCGCTACTCCGAACACTAGACTCACCCGCTACCCACTCTCAGCAGCAACGTCGGACTCGACTCGAGACTCGAGTCTCGAGAATCTAGACTTACCGGAGTTTCGAGCCTCCGCGCAACCACCCGAGGAAACGAACGTAGGAAACTACCAACGTGTCGACGTCGCCTCCCGCACAGACAGCCGAAGAACAATGCGTCGCAAAAACCTACGTGTGCACCGAATCTCCGTTTTGACCTACGTGTCCTCTCTACACCTTCGTTGATAATTTTTCGCACTTCGCGCCTCCCTGTTTCGCTTCCGTTTTCTAATCTCCCTCAATTCGGGGGTAAAGTATATTTACGGCAAAACCAATTTGAGGTGAATTTTCTTCATTCGAAATCATTCTTTCGTTTATTTTCGTGGCATTAATCCGGTGCCCGGTCTTTCCCCGGTGTTGGTCTTCCGGTGGCTAGTTTCGTGCAAATCGATAGTCTCGACTCGACGGTTCCGACGATTTTCAAGCGGAACTGGAACAGTTACTGGCGCAGAGCCGTTCGAACGGTCCAGTAAACCATGGCCAACGATTGCATTCAGCTTAAATCGATCGCGAAGGAAAATATCAGCCTTTGGCCCTCCGCCCCCGGCAGAGCGGTGGCAAAATTCTGAGCTTCCCCGTGCCCGGCACAAATTCCCACACACACAGCCTTCTCGCTACTCCAATTTCTCAAGAATAATGTCTATAATTGCGCCTCTCAGGTATAACTCCCGGAAAATTCCGTTGCACCATAAACTACCACCGTCTAAATTGAAGCTGGAAACGCGGTACTTGCAATTAGTTAGTCATATACCTGATACATTATCACTTCCGGATAATAAGGGTTGCGAATTATCCGCACAGTAGTCCGTAACGCTCCATAACCCGACTACATAACGTAACGTAAATCGCACCCTCCGCCCTTATTATGTGCGTTTCCATACCTGTGTATATTAATTATCTTCAAACTTTGGCGGTTCAATTCCTCCCGTTGTACGTACGTACACCGCACGGCTTTCGTACTTACGCACACGTAACGCAAACGACTCCGACACGTCTTCCGATCGTCGGAGGTTTACTGCCCTCGAAAGGAAACCGAGCCAAGTCGACGCGACGAGGGCCACACATGAGCGACGGAACATCATGGCCGGGCCTACGAGGGTAGCGGGGAGTCGTGCGAGCATTAAGCTAAGATAGGACTCCGCGACTCCTCCGATGGCTGGGCGCGGTGTATATACGTATATACCTAAGGGTAATAAATACGGGGATAAACTTTACTCGTTAACATATCGAGGCTGGAGGTCGTACGGCCGCGCTGAGTTTGAATGGAGAACGGGGTGACATCCTCGATGCGGATGTGGAACGGCGAACGCATGATATACGCAAACTGTATACGTATACGCGAACCGTACGGTATACGGATGTATGTACATTATTTCGGAGACGATCTCCCCCGGTACCCGCTCCCTTCTCGCCCTTCTCGCGTTACGCACGCTCCTTCGACTCGCCGTGCGTTTGTTCGTAAAATGTAACTCGATTGCCGCGAACCTTCCACCCCCTTCGTCGAGGCCCCCCCCCCCCCCCCCCCCCCCCCCCCCGTGCCCCACCGGCGGAAGCATCAAAATATTAGCATATTGATCAGCAGCATCCGTGAACCTCGCCGGGCTCAACCTCTTAAATTTGGGAACATAAAACCCACTTAGCCGTCGACAACCACTCCGCTATCCTTTTTATATCGAACTTGATACCTTGTAGTGCGCGGTGCGAATACCGCGCGTATCTTTTCCCGGGTGTTCTTACGCGAAGCACGGATATACGTATAGGGAGAACTATACGTATAACGTCGTACCGGTGCGGAGCGCGTGCTGCCGGATGTAATCAAATGGGGACGACGCGACCGTAGAATTTTCGGCGGATTCGCCCGTTGCATTGTCCGCAAATATTGTAATCAACGATCGAAAGCCGAGGCCGATGATAACCCGGGAATATGTTATTTACGATTTCAGATCGGCGAAAAAAGGTATCCCGATTAGGAATACGGGATCTCCCTTCGTCCGCGAGGGGCTTAGCGATAGCGCTGCCTGCTTGTTTTCGGGGAGGGAACGAGGCCATTTATGAGAGGGATGTATATTCCATACACCACTTAAAAACGGGAATCTGTTTATTGGTTTGTTCTTTTATTTTCATTTTTTTTATTTTTTTTTTTTCGCCGGTATCGGGAGGGTATTATAACAACGGAGATTTTCTCTTTTTAGAAACGTTGTTTGTACCGTTCTCGTTTGGAATGGTTTTATCGAATCTAGGGAGAAAGTAAGCGCGGATACTTGCGACACAAAGTGGATAGAAATAAAATTTCAATATTTTATTTTCTTTGAAAAACGTTTCCGCCGAATTTCGATGGCTGGTGCGGCGGTCTGTTGTGACAACTGGCTCTCATCTTGCGCGCTTCGCGGTGAGCTTTCGCTACGCTCCGAGATTGAAGAGATCCTACGGCACTCGAGTTGAACTTGAATTATTGTACTCGAAGCGAATTATACGAGCACTCTCCGATAGATCTGCTTGATTAAAAATCCCCCAGAGACGAGCTTACCCTGATAAAGTAAGAAACGAATGAAATAAAAAGTAAAAAGGAAGAAAATAATAATACCCGTTAATGTTGTTACCGGTTGAATTGCGTACCGCACCCCCTGAATTAATCTCTTCCGGGTAGTAGAAAAAATGGGGGAACGGAGACCCCGGAGACTCCGGAGGCTCAGAAATCCTGTATTCCCGTCCGTCCGTGTATAGGGCTAGGTACCAAGGGAGGTTGCGAAATGGCGAAAAATTAACGTCGGACCCTGGAGATTAGCCGGCCGTTAGATCTTCTCCTTTCGACCGTTGCGAATATAGCGATAATAGTGACAATGGTAACCAGTGCCTCGACTAATCCCGACTAATAGGGATCTACTTGTCGGGAAAGGTCGGATATACCGGAAGATGCCGTCGAGTCGCATTAACTTCCCTTTACTTTCCCTCTTCATCTATTTCTTCTCTTCCATCTCCCGTCGTCCCCCGTATACTCCGGTTTCCGGCACAGCGTGCTTTGCGATTCGTCAAAGGGTGCTCTCCCGCTGTGAAATGCACTCACGTCTTCACCAGCGTCCCTCGATCCTCCGCCAACTTCCTGTAGAAATAGAAGGGAAAAATGAACGAAAACTAAAAGTACCTGCTCGAGTACCCGTGACGCGTGCGTCGCGTCCGTCGAAAGCTCCGAGTGTTTTCCGACTTTTTTTCAACCGCCTCGACTACAGACCGACGAATCGACGATGAACCGAAAAGATTATTGTCGCACACCTGATGTGTGGAAAAAAAAAAAAAAAAAGAAAAAAAAAAAGAAAATCCCTCGAAAACAGCCGAGTTGAAAACATTTTCTTTCAACCGTTGTCATTTGCCGTCGCGATTCGTTCGTTTGAAGAACACGTGCGATTCGCGGGAGTAGACGATTAAATTCTTACTTTCATCAGCTCGTCGCTTCGGGGGAGGTTCAAGGTCGCCTCTTTGATCGCGGATAGTACCTACCGCCGAGTGCCAAGACCAAAATCACTCTTTCGCCCAGGGGGAGGCTGGTCGCTCCCGTTCTCCACGGGGTTTCGTATAACGAAACGCAACGGCAGCAGCCTGAGCGTAGGATGAAAGAAACAATATTTACCCCTTTGCCCGGAGGGAAGGCGAACGGAGGGACCGGACCACCCCGTACCGGCGGCACGCGTTCGACTCTCTGAAATTTGTAGAACGTTCGTTTTCACAGTCGTACACGTATATATATAACAGCGAAGCGATTTTCCGCCAAGGGGATGTTTGCGGAGTGTGAGGGAGGGGGGGGGGGGGGGGAGGGCTAATTGATTAATAAGCTCCATTTCGCGTTTGGACCACCGAACACTTTTTATGAAGCGTTATATCGATGACCTACACCCAGTCCGAGAAACACCGTACCATTCTTCGTAAGCTGTCGAAAGATCAAGGGCTCTGGAGAGGAGAGAAAAAATCGTCAATGAATGAGTAAATGAAAAGCCCTTTTGCATGTAATTGCAAAGATACCAATTAGATCGGTAGACCCCGATGAAAAATAACGAATACAAATTTTCGCGAAATGAAAAAGATGCGAAAACTTTCGCTTTTCTCGATATTTTCTCTTTACTTTATTTATCTCGTTTTCCTCTCTCGTTTTTCTCCACTACCACGGAGCTAGGCGGCGGGCGATCGGAGAGCGAGGAGCGTTTCGGTGTCGCTTCATCCCCTTTGGGGTACGCATCCGTCAACTACGATCGCTCGATTTGGCTGGCGCGTATCTCTCTCCTAAATTAGAAAGGGCGTGCGGATAGTCTGCATGGGAGTACAAGGGTGGAGGGAGGAGGGAGGAGAGGAAGGGTTACTACCCCATAGAGGGTAGGCGAGGTAACGCGGCATCGATTCCGAAATTTTCATCAATAGCGTTGGCGCGAGGGGTGGGGGGGGGGTTCTGCGGGAGCTACTCGTGGTGCGGTAAAAAGCGTTAGTTACAAATCGCACCGAGCTGCCTGTGGGACGGGGGCGAGCGAGTTCGTATTAGGGGTAATGGGCATTATCTCCATCGATCCCGGCTCAACTCCACCCGCGGCCCCGAAAACCCCCCTTTTACCGGCCCCCCCCCCCCCCCCCCCCTCCCGTCTCATTTTCCCGCTTCCCGCTTTATACCGCTTCCCAAGCCAACCCGCGGCAAAAACGCGGGAGAACTCGCCCGTTATGGGTTCGAAGGGGAGGTTCGGGGGGGCAGAGGGGGAGGGGGGTGGAGGCGAGGGCGAAACTGCGGGGGACGGGGGGTGAGGCACGTATATGCCCGGATGCCCTCGGATTCCCGGATGCCGGCAACCTCACCTCCGGTACGACGGAGGATCGGAGGCGAATCGGAGGGTCATCGGCCGTCTCTCGCTTTGGCGACGTTGCCGTGCGGCATCAGCCACACGGGGCGGATGATGCCAGTCCTCGCTACGCGATAGTTGAAACTCCGAGACGTCTGGCCCGCCTTGCAGAAAATCTGCAATCCAAGCGGATTCTCCGTCGCGTCCCGTTCGTCGTACGCGCGATACCGTATGACCGGCCGCTTCTACTTATCGCGAACGAGTTATTTTTCCATATCGTTCCCGATATCGATCGGTACGGCTCGATCTACTTGGACGGGCCAGATGTCGAATTCCCGTCACGGCTCCGCGAATTCCTGCGGGAGGCGTAAGCTCGGGGGGTACTCGCTACACTTCGTAATACCGGAACACCGGCCGAACGTACCCGCCGCGGGGAGATACCGCCGCGCGGCAATAGGAACGCTCTGCGGCGAAACCTGTTGAGTAGATCCCACGTCGACGTCGAGTACGTACGCCGCGTACGTAAGAGACGCTGGGGGTAGCGGAACGCAACGGAGCGAAATTTCCCCCTCAAATTGAGAAGAGAAGTAAAATGTCGAAGAATCGCTGCGGTTCGATATCGCCGAGTTCATGCGGATCCGCCGTTGACCGGGTGCGAGCCGAGGTCGCACCTAGACCCCGGTCGTCGCGGACCGCCGGTCGCGTCGACCGTTATTACCCACGTATGAGCGTAATTCGAAAAAGTGTGCGCGTGTCGCTCGCGTCGAAACATCGGCGACGGCGGTGGGTTTTTGAGATCGTGTGCGTTAGCCGGTCACACCGCCGCGCGATATGACGTACACCGTATGCGAAGTCCGCAGTTATTCGAATACAGCGAAGTGTGCACCATGCGATATTGCGTCGCTTTAGCAGGTTGGCAATTCTATACTTCCTCGAGTTAACTTTTAGCGAGCGCACACACAACAGCCGTATAATTTCTTATCGCTCGATACTCTTTCTCGTTTCATTTCTCGCTTCTCGCGAGTCGCTTTAGTTCTGAAACAACCGAGCACCAAACGTCGCTGCCTTACGCAGCGCGGAGTCTGCGGACTTCGTTACCCGGTCCTCTGGTCAGCGGGCGATCGAAGCGGCAACTCGATTTCAACGTTTCTACATTTCTGAGTCGTTGCAGCCGCCGCCGCCGCTCGTTGTTTATCTCCTCGAACTCGCGTCGCAATCACATCGCAAACAAGAGGCACCCGTTGACTCGTGACGCTTCCGCTCGAAACTTCCGGTCTGCCGACCACACCGCATCCTGCCCTGCCCTGGACTCTACCGCTGCTTACTACTCGTCCAGCGGTAGTCGCTACCATTTTAACGTCGTTCTTCGCGCCGACGATCCTCTTCTAACAGTGTTTAACAAAGTGACGCGGCACCACGTGAGGATTACGCCGCTTTCGTTGTTCGCGGTGCGTCGTCGAATTCTTCGAAATCTATTTCGAATCCAACGGCTTTGATCGATCGTTTCTCCAATTTTATATATCGTGTGTGAATCGCTTTGCCGCCAGTGAAACGGATCGTTCGTGAAAGTGTTCAAGTGACCTCAGAAGCGATTTGAAATATTTTTAGTTCTCCCTGGGCGCGACGAGGTGAGAAAAATCTCGACAGGGGATGGTGACGATCCGATAGCTGAGATGGCGTCGGTACCGGGAAAAAACAAACTGAAAATGGGAAGCGCCGGACGTTACTACGGGGCTTACCTACTCTATGACGTAGCCAATTCCTGCCTGGCATCCCTCCGTGCCAAGGCGCCGCTCCAGACGATGCAGGGAGCAGTCGGCGGTCCACCGCAATTATCCCTGGCACCGGGATCACCTGTGCACATCCAGAACCCCCGTGAGTGGAAGTTATCGTGGCGTAGACGTACGTCGACGTTAGAGCGACGCCGTACCGCGTCACCGCCTTACTAATTATCGCCAGCTCGTATAGCTATCGCGGGCTCGTTTCCGCAAGCGATACGCCATATACATGTACGGGCTATCGCGGCTATTGTTGGAGCGAGTCGATTGCGCCGCGTGAGAATATTACACGGCCGAGTGAATTTTCGTGCGAGTTAGCGAGCCGATACACGTGCCGTCCTACGTGTTACGAGAAGGCGCGAAAGTGAAATTAGAAAATTACGGTCGGCCGTCCTTCCCTCTTCTTCTTTCCCCCGTTTTTTTTTTTTTCTTTTTTTTGTTTTTTTCTCCCCCGTCACAGCTGCTAAGGGGAATTCTCCGGAAGCTAGTGGCGCCCGAGGGGAATCGTCGGTCCCCGTGATTCCGGGGGATTAAATGGCAAAATATCACTCGGAGCCGAGGAAGATCCGGAGGTTGCAAGCTCCGGCGTTTGAGAGAGAACGATGGGACGAACGTGACCGAAATATTCTCGTACACGTACGTCGTACATGCGGGGCGGATACACCGACGATACTCGGGCGACGGATCCCGTCCGTACGTCGAGGTTCGAGTCGGCGACCTCCTTAGAAAAATGTGAACTAAATAAAACTCCTTACGCGGCGGAACAACGGCGAGGAGGGGTGGGGTGGGCCTTCCATCGGGCTTTGCCTCGACGCGTCGAAACGTCGTCGTTGCCGCAATCGTCGGCGGGGGACGTTGTCCGCGTCGCCGCGGTTTCATTAGAACGAAGTCTCGCTGACTTTTTTTTTTCTACGTCGGACGCGCGCGGCTTTCACTGAAATCTCATTTCCGCGTGGCTCTGTTTAACGTATTTCCATCCTTAACGAGCCTCGTAAAGAATAACATAATACGCGAAATTAACAATTAAGAACGGGGAGCGTAAGGCGGAACCCCGCGCGAACTCCCGAACAACGGGGGGTCGCGCCGCAAACGCGGGCGGACCGCGGGTTGCCGGCGTACAACGGGGCGCGGTGTAAGCGAGGGTAATTAACCAGCGACGACCGCTACGAAACGGGCCGCGCGCCGTTTCAACTTGAGACCCCGAATACCCCGCTGAAGAAGAGTTGTGTGTATGTATACGCAACCCGAAGAAAAGCGACGACTCGACCGTGTACACGGATTTCGTTGAGTCGAGCTCCTCGACGCCCACCGCCCCCCCTCCCCCCCCCCCCGTTCCCCCTCGACCCACATTTTTACAAAGGAAATGAGAAGAAGAAGAAAAAAACAAGAAAAAAAAACGAAAACGAAAACGAAGAAGAAAATACCGCTTAACGAAGCGAACCCCGCATCGCTGAAAATTTCAACGAGATTCAACCGAGGGCCCGATAATTGCACCTTAGCGATCCACGTGTACACGCGCGTATGGAAGGCGCGCGCCAGTGCGAAAGCACGCGTAGCGTAAGGTGGCGACAACTGTAACGTGATCGAGCGACGACTGCACGTAGGTGCCGGTAGCTGACGGAGTTAACGAGCTATTGTTTCTCTAATCAATGTAAGACGCTTTACGATCGGTCACGCTTATGCGAACCTCCTTGTGTTTTAATTAAGATAAAGGCAATAATCCGATCTCGAGCTATTAGCGATTCCCCCGCCTCCCCCGCCTCCCCCGCCGCCCCTTTGTCTCCTAGGTATACCCTCACAAAGAACAGACTCCCTTCCTCCCGATTCACTTTGATATCAAACTTACTACGGACGATGGTAAGGGGAGGGGGAATTCTGCGGCTGCACTCGCTCGCTCGCCGAAGGATTATTTGCTCGAATGCTGATCCTCGCTTTCAACGAACATAACTATAAAGACGTAGAAAACCACGATCTCGCCGGGGTGAGGGAATAGCATACGTTACGGGGGTTCGTGGCAAATTCTTATAAATCAAAAGCAGGGTATCACAGACGTGGGCCGACGAATAGCGGGTGTAGCAGCGGCAGCAGCGGCAAAGGCGTCGTCTGGCTACCATCGAACCTTTACCACTACCAGCTTAGGTGCAACACGCGGGGTCTCTACGTAACCCGAGAGGGTGTCGGTCCGAGTTGTGTGGGTGGCGAAGGGCGTTGGTGTTGAGATGAAAAAGATCGCGAGGAAAAAGAAACGATGATTTACCTCCGACCTGTCTGTCTGGGGCTATCTGAGAAAGGAGTTCGGATAAACTTTCGAAATATGTTTTGCGCCAAGGACGCGCGGAAAGTATAGCGCTCGGTTAATAATAATAGCGTATGAATTCGTTTACCCCGCTCGTACGAGCGTAAAATGACGCGAGAAAGGGTTTACGCCGAGTTACGATATTACCTGCGTGCGAAAAAAAAAAAAAAAAGAAAAAAACGGAAGGCAAAAAATTTGGAGAAATATCGCGAGTGGTACAGCGTGGTCGGAGTCGAGCGAATGAATATCGGCGTAGAGAAAAAAATGGGAAAACCGTGAAAAAGATGTTGATGGAAAAAATAGAGGGAGGGTTCGGGGGAAAATTCCGTTGATAATTGTTCCGCACGGATGCCGTCGTACAGCGACGTTATTTATGAAAGCTTAAAACAACAAGTTGGTAGTCGCGTAAGCGTGCGGGGCGACGAAGCAGCAGCGGCAGCGGCAATGAGCTAACGGCAAACCAGCCAGCAGTTCCCAAGTACGGGCGGTGGTGCGCCCCCTTTTGTTTAAGGGAGGTTAATAAATCACGATTAGTTTATAAATAGTTTGCAACAAAGTGAGAGCCGCTCGCTTCGTCTGCTCGCTTTTGCTACGCCGTGTTACCGCTATGAAGTATAACCCAGGGGTACGAGGTGGCAGGGGAGGGGAGGGGGGGTAGGGGGTCGACCCGCTGCATAATAAGTTGACTGGCGTGTATAATTATTTTTTTCAACCTTTAAAGGTCGGCAGAACGGACGTATCGCACAATTCCTCTTTTCAGCTGGGCGTGTTCGTTGACCCGCCATCGGAAGATAATTAAATAAAAATAGATCCTCGTAATGCGAGGGACCGCGGTGCCATCAATCGAAGTTGGGCCGAGAATTTTACGTCCTACGCTTCCAACGGCCGCTGAATCCCGTGACCAGGAATATCGACGAACGCATAAATACGTGCACCGGGTCGCCCCTTTGAATCTATAACCTTCTCTCGTCATTCGGAGAGTATTACATTTATTTTACTTGAAAACCATGAATTAATGGCCCCGAGGGGAGGCCCGCGATCGACTCTTTTCCGGCGTGTGTACACAACAACTACATCCGTATGTATATATGTATGTGTTCCACGCGCGCCTAGAAAATGCGATAAATTTAAGGACTGAAATGATGAACAAAATTTAGACTAAAACTTGGTCGATTTGCGACACCTGAAAGCGTTCATCTGAGCCTAACGACGCAACTCTACCGCCGCAAAACCACATCGTGTGCGGGTTGGAAATCCAGGAAACGCGTGTTTTCCCCCCTACACTGGGGTACGTATAACCATTCCAACTTTTGACTTTCGCGAATCCCCCGTAGCGTTTCGATCATTGAATTCAGGGATTCGGGGATCGCTTTCGAATCGTTCGAAAATTATTTCCGTTATCGTACAACATTATCGACCGATCCGCGTCCTCCGTATTAAAATATATTTCCGCATAAACCTACGTTACACACACCGATTACCGAACGCATACCTACGCGCGTACACCTCGTTCATTGTTCGAAATCATTTCCCTTAAATTCTTGCGGAAATTATGGGAAGCTCCTTAAATGTTTAACGCACTTTTATGTTCCATGGATATTAAAAGCTACGCTATTATCGTACACCATACCTTTCTGAATGTATGTCGAACGCCCACGCCCGGCTAAAGGCTGTAAAAGTAAAAGTACGAAAGTAAAAGTGTGCCTAATAATTTTTTCAGCGATCAAAAAATCACGACTCACGTATACCCGACTTATCCGTTCCGAACACCCCCCCGCCCCGCCGCCCCGCCGCCCCGATCATTTTATCGTACAAAGGAGGGAGAGGAGAAGGAAAGAAAAAAGAAAAAAAAAGTTACGACTCCTGAAAATTGGGACTCCGTTAGCGGCGCAGCTGGGATAAGGCTGTATATATAGATATAATACATGAATAAATAAATAAGCGCGTTCAACGGAGCGTGGTAAATCGGGTTGACGGTGCAAACCATCAGCCAATAGCTAACGGTACCTGCGGTATATCCGGCGAAGCTGCTACCGCCATGGGGTTTGAGGAGACCGTTCGCGGTGTGTAGTAACTCCGACGCGACCCCCGAACCCGGCTGTAGTTGACCTACCCCAAACCGGTCGATCTCGGTTCCCGCGGTAATCGTCGCCCGGTTCTCCGATTCATTTCGTTGCCCGAATTCGTCCCCGCCACGTCTTACGTCCAACCGCCGCCGGACTTTGCTTTTCCCTACCCCGAAACATACCCCGACGTCTTCCGGTTGCGGGACGCGTTACGGGGATACGCTTACTCTCAGCGGTGACGAAATTCCCTTTGACGGAGCAACGTTTGAACGCGGATGAGAAAATCGTGGTTTATAAAGCATTTATAATAAACGCCCGAAATAAGTTCCATCAGCCGAACTACTACGGTAAAAGTAATTAAAGGTATTCGTGTCCTCTGGTAATTAACTTTCGCGCAGTAAAACTACGTAGGGCATACGGTATAACCCGGGTATACGAGGTACGTTTCATCGCACGCTATGCTTTTAAAACTAATCGGTATACCCGGTATGTCTGTGTATAGGTATATATATATATATATTATACGTAAATATATCGTCACCGCCACTGCTACCGCGCCGTATCAAAGTTTCCGAACAAGTGTCACGTTATTATTACGAGTAAATAAAACCCAACCCGCCAACCCGCCCCCCCCCCTGAAACTCACCCCCCCCCGGTTTATGTTTTCTCTATAGCTCCGCGCTAGCTCCGGTACCACTGCCGCTATTTTCCTTCCTTCCTCTTCTCGTTGTTCCGTGGTATATGTGCATAACTTGGAGCCATACCGCGGGTAAAGCTCGTACCTTATGCCCCGTGTATATAAAACTTTCTCTCGCATGCCCGCGATCATATTACTATCGTCTACGTTCTCCTCCCACACGACGACTCCGACGGTGTAGCCTTAATTCTTACGGGGCATCGCCGTCAACGGTGGATTCTTCGATTCGAACACCCCGTCCGTGATGGATGAAAAAAACAAAAAGGGCGAAAGGAAACTTTTCACTATTTTTAACAAATCTCTTTATGAGGTACATCAAAGAACGGGTTTCTCGATACTTTTATCAGCTTTGGACAAGGGAAGTCGAATTGCGCGATTGCAACTGCATCAGCAGCAGCGGCAGCAGGGAGCCGAGGATATAGAGGGAGAAAATCAGAGGCCAGCTCCGGGTGCGGCGGAGGTGGTTGGTTTGATATAGAAGGTGTCGGTGATTTTCAGCCATGTCGGAAAGCTATCGGACTAACGGGGTAGGCTGTTAGTTAGGAGCCGGAGTTAACGTAGACTGTAGAGAAGAGAAGAGAAGAGAAGAGAAGAGAAGAGAGGAGAAATTGTGGATAGAGCCGAAGCGAGGGAGAAAGAGTAGAGAAGCCGGAGTCTGTGCGGTAGGTAGATAGGTAATTCGAACGAGGCTAACCCGAGCTAAGCCGGGCGGGTGGCTGGCTGGCTCGATCCATAAGTCGGTAAAACGCGAGCAAAACGGCTAGATTGAAGAAAGTCGGGGGTAATAGATAGGGCGGCGTGTAAGCGTCCACCGGAATACGAAATGAGTGCGCACTCGTTCGCGGCGAGCGCATCGCGACGTTCGCCCTTGTCCTGCGGGAGGTGTCCCCGGTCCTCGTCGACCCGCGGCGCGGGATCGCCGAAAAGTACGGGGCGCGGAACGAAAAGGGCCCCGACGCCGCCCCCCTCCGTTTTCAACTGCGTTCGCCGAGTCCGAGGTGGCCGGCGGACGTTCGCGCCCGTGACTAATTCGTCAATCCCGGCTAAGCCCCCCCGACCCTACATAGCGTGGAAGCGTAGTCGGAAGCGGCATGAACCGAAAATCCCACTTTGGGGACAATAATTTATCACAGACCGTGGAAAAAGGGACGAAAGAGGGGCGAGGGAGGGGGGCGGGGGGGGGGGGCTGCGAGGACAATTTTTCCTAATGCCGCCCCCGCGATGGTATTAGTCGAACAGTAACGCGTAAATTATAATCCCTACCCTCCCCTCGCCGCGGTCCGGTAAAATTTACCCCTCGTTCTTCCGGCCCCCGGTGGGCTTCCGCCCTCTCTCAGACACGTCGATTTCCCTGACGCTACTCCTTTCGTGAATTACGTTGAATCCGAAGTCGTAGAAGAAAATAACCGTACGCCCTTGACTCGACAAACACAATTTTTCCAATCAGGCCTACCGACCGATTCACTTTTTCAATCACTCGTCCCGGTAATTACGGTCCATACCTCGTCTTTGTATTTTTTTTCATATTTTTTTTCACCGCAGCCATCGTCACGCGTCGACTCGATCGCCCCGTCCCAGGCCGCGACTGCGGGGCGCCGTTCGGGTGATGATCTTAGGGTGCAGGACCCGTTTATCATAAATTCTCGTTGGGATAATTTGACTTACAGCGTTTCAGCCCTCCTCGTACCTTATTTCGTCGTTCCCCCGTTTATTGCTGTAACTGAGAAAAGCCCGCCGTCACACATATTTGCCGCAGAGATTTTCGTTTCCCTTCCTCGTTTTTTCTTCGCTCGCCTCGCCGACGCGCAGGGATAGAGCTCCCGGGCCCCCTCGTTTCTCCTGGTTTATTCTAAACGCACCTTCCTTCCGCGCAGGGGTTTTCCTTAAAGACAATCTCAAACACGCGATATCCCCATCCCAGCTCCTCTCTCTATAGAGTTGGGAAAATTTTTTATACGAAAGTCTTTCGCGACCGATTTCATCCCCCTGTCACGCTCACCTACGATTTAGTTTACATTTATTTTTGGCTGATGGAAAAAAAATTCGCCGCTTAAGTCCCGGCCCCCCCCGGAGCGGATCGTTCGCCCTAAAAAGTGCAACTACACTTCCACGCGTCGATCGCATATACCGTTATTATACGTGGCGTATAATAATGAAATTCAAATATTTTTCGATCAACATCGTAGCTGCGAGCGACGGAAGTTTTCGCGCTCGGTCCATTGGAAACTAGCTCGCGACTTCCGCGTAATAGCGCTTCGGTTCGTTCGTCGGCGAATGATTCGCGTAACGTTGAAAATATATATATATATATACCGATCCTGGGAAGTACACAGGAAGCCCACCTAAAACCCGGTAGAACCTTATACGGGGTGGTTACGTACGCCCGGCTATAACTATACCCACCTATTCTACCAACGCCGCAATACATTTGGGACCCGGTGCACCGCGCATAGTAAATGGATTGACCAATATTTGCGGGCTTTTGGCAAACAATCAAACAAACAGGAACTGTTTCCCATGTTCGAACGCTAAATGTTAGTTAGCGCAGCTCAGGTGTGTGTCATTCCCATTAGTAGTTGCGGTGATTGTCCGCCGCCGACCGGCTCAGCTATGACTGGAAACGCGACCGTTGCGTTTTGTCTTCGTTCCCCCCCCCCCCCCCCCCCCCGATCCCGATCCCCCCCGATCCACGTGGACGAATTATATTATTTTCCCCGTACAAACGTAGAAAAATAGGTGTCGTAGCTGAGGGACGAATAAAATCGCAACGGGAGAACCGGAATCGCCGTGACAAAATTCAAGAATAAAGTCTGAGAGGCAAGTAAAACGTTGAAGGTTTTTTTTTTTTAGGGGAGGGAAGGTTGAAATTATCGGTGAGGCGGTAACAAACGCAACGACATGTATTCATCGCATCAATAATTGTTAGGTAGGTATATAACTCAACCGCTGTGACCCACATCCCACTAATATTCAGATAATTAATATTATAGCAGGGGTGGGGGTACGGAAGGGGGGGGGGGGGGGGGGTGGAAGTCTGGGGGTGAGAGAAAGGGGGCTCCGCTAACCCTCGCAAAGTGTGGGTGATTCTGATTTGGCTACGTTTCAGTTATACTAAAATAATACCATCGGCAGATATGATCGATCCGACGATAATGGCGGGACGCGAGTACGGGGGTCGAGTCGAAAGCCCCCCCCGTGGATACGGAGATGGCGAGGGGTGGGAGGAAGGGGAAAGGGGGGGAGGGGGGAGGGGAATACCCGAATACACGTTAAAACGGGGTTAACTTTTGGGGTGCGGAAATACCGCGATATATCTACCGGGTAAAAGGGGAAAAAGGATCCATTTAAATTCCACGCGAGCCTGATGCGGATGTTTTCCACGGGACTAGAAAGAGCGAAGAGCGAAAAACTCCGCGGCTACAAGCCGGACTCGGTCGAACGTAACGCAAGGGAATCGGTCAGCTGTCGCTTAAATACACTACCCAAAACCCGGGGACCTCTCGTTCCCGCGGAGAGAACGCGTGCTGCGGAAGCCCTTTTGCGTATAATTCCCGAATAAAAATCCCGTACTCGCGTAGAGAACATTCATATTCATCCACCGCTACCGAGGGACGCTGAAGGGAACCGAAGGGAAAAGAGGGTAGCGAATATTCCGCGGTATCTGAAATCACGGCATTAGCCGCCTCGCGCGCTCGTATACGCTTGTGTGCGTGTGCGTCGGACGAGCGTATCTGGACGGACGGACGGACGAACGGACGAACGGTCGGAAGGAGGACGGGCGTCGGTGGTCGGGTGCAGTCAACAACATTAGCGAGGTCTAAATTTGAGGTTTCAAATAATTCGGTTCACGCGGCAGTGGGTTTGTTTTGTTTTGAAATGTTGACCGACCTCGTGTACACCGTGCCCCGGCGTCGCTACCGCGGTACGCGTTATAACCCGGGACTTGTAGCTTTTCGTTACAATTTCGGACGCCCTCCTCATTATTATTCAGCCCTTCCACTGCGCGCAGATAAATCTCCGTGTACGTACCAGCGACTAACCACCCTGAATTTTCGACCCCCCTCGCGAGCACGGCGAGGGGTAGATACGCGATGTGTCGTACAACGCTCTCGCTCGGGACGGACTTATGTGGCGTAACCGCGCGCGTTCAACGTACGCCCAGCTACCCCGGGTAAATGTGTGCTGATCTAATCAACGCCCTAACATACTCATTAGCCTAAGGGAAGAGTTCGGAGCGGGCGGAGAGTGGGGCGCGAGCGGATGGCGCGAAATTAGCTACTCGAAACTGTCCTCTCCGCGAAAATGTACACATGCCATCGGGGGGGTGGGAGACGAGAGTTACAGCGCACGGAATTGGTAGGTAATCGCGGAGCGGAAAGCCCGAGTTCCCCGTACGCGACGAGCAGTAGTCATTCCTTACGGCGGTGCTGCGGATCCGCTGCAGTGTTGAGAATCTCGGCACGTGGTCGAATGCGTCCTCCCGACGTCCGTGCCATAAACCTCGTGCACGAACCGTACCGCAGCGCGGGGGTGGACTCGCGTCTCCGGAGACGGAGGAAACGGCGACCATTTCCTGGTGACGTCGGGACGCCCGCGCGGCGGACTCGCGGACGTGGACGCCCGAAACCCCTGAAATATTTCCAGAACATACGAGCGCCCGCCGTACCCACATTTTTTCACCATAGCGCCCCCATTCTCGCGCGGTTAAGGGAAAAGCCGAGAAAAAAGAACCGCGGCCGCCTACGCCCTCCACTCGACTCGAGAGAGGTCGGCGATGATGAGCGACCGAGAATCTCTCCCGGTTCGCCGGCGGGTCTTGAGATTCGCTCCGAAATATAGGTATATACCGGGAAGTGGGTTGTGCGAGCGGCGAAAAAAAAAAAAAAAACTCTCCTTTAACGGGTGCCGTAGAAACGGTGCCAGCGGACGAATGTTCGCACTGTTTCCGTACTCTAGGTTTCGGTGAGCGAGGAATATATCTCTCCCCAATTTACGTCTACCTGCAAACGTCGTTCGAATATTTCGGAGAATACGGCTGGGGGCGGTAAAGTGCGTGACGTCGAAAGAGACGAAGAAAATACGAGTGAGAGATGGGCGAGCGAAGATTTCGGACGATCTCGGTGATCCTACGCTTCCGCGTTCGTTTTTTTTATTTCAGCGAATTTCTTGCATTCCACTTCACCCGCCGCCGACGCCAATATTTGCCCCGGTCTTTCGGGTAATCTCGAGATCCGGGCGCTCCGTCGCGAGAAACGGGGAAGCCAAAAGCCAAGTTGGTCCGATTTGTGCAAACTCAACTACCGCGTAGTCGCGCCCCCCTCCCCCTCCCCCCCCCCCCTCCCCCATCCTCCATCTCCACGGTATACTCCGCGTCCTGCCAGCTTACATATTCATCGACCCGCGGTTAATTACGATATTAGTCCCAAGACGTCGACTCCCTTCGTTCCGCGCCTCGAAGTTGCGACCGACTTGGACCGGCTCAGCCGCCGCTTCGACGCGATCCCGATCGATACCCCCGGCCACTTTTGAATCTGCGGATAGAACCGCGCGGATCTCACTCGCTACTCTTACACCAACACCGTTTCGCGTCCGTACAAAAGATAGAGGAGAGTAGGCGTCTCTGCGCACACGTTCGCACGTCTGTATACACATACCCTTCATTTGTATAGGTGTACAATAACGTGGCTGTCGGTGGTAGCGGCGCTTCTATCACCGATGCGATCGAACGTGCGGCGGTGGGGGTGAGACGTACGCCGAATTCGAAAACGGATATCCGTCGCGGCCAGTAGAACCGCGTAGTTTCTTCAATGGCCCGTGCTCTCTTCCATCAAGCTTTAAGGGTTTCGAGCAGAAGACTTTTCCTACTCGATCCTATCATCTCTTACCGTCGACCGCTGCGATGGCGACCCTGTAGGTACTAAAATAACATCGCGAAAATTCCAACTCATTCGGATAGAAAATATCTCCCGGCTCTCCCTCCCCCCCCCCCTCCCTCCCTCGCCCCCCCTCCGTAACTTACGTACACCCAAGTCCCGTCCCTTCTTTGTGAGGTTGAAAATATTTTTCCCTCGAATCCGCAAGTACGTCGTACACACCCAGCGCCGAGGATTTTTCGAAAAGCGCTGCAGCGAGGCTTCCGTCGCTGTACGGGGGCATAACGTAGCGAAGTAGAGACGAGGCCGTTGCGAGCACGTGACCAGCATCCCCTGCCATCGTCTCTCCGTACACTCGTCGATTCTCTCTCGTTCCTCTCCGTATACTCGAACCTCGCCGTCTCTTTTCCCCCCCCCCCCCCCCCCCGTCCATTCGCCGAGCCAACCTCGTTTTTCCGTTCGCGTGGCGGGGCACGGTTTGTTCCCGATTGAAAAGTTCAACGGGTGTGTGTGTACCGTGTGTACCCCCACACGGGCGGGGGGTGGTGGGAGGTGGTGGAAAAAGAAATAGTTGGCGCAGCGCGTCGCGTAGCGCCGAATCGCGGAGTAGCGCGTACGGAGCGTGACGAGTACCGGGGGTGAAACGTAGGCAGGGAGAGCGGGTATCTGGTACCCGCAGCATCGAGGCGTCGATGTTGACGGGGTTCCGGCGAGCGTTAACTCAACGTTATTACGTTACACCGTGAGCGAAGCGACGCAAAGCTTTCATTTTCCGTTTCGATGCACCGCTCTCGATTATTTCCCTCGATCAATCTATAATTCGATAAATACCGTTACCCCGCTTCTGCCTATTTATTTGTCCGTTAAACGACCCGGAATTCACCTTGAATAGAAAATATCCACCTAACCGTGCGCTGCACCTCGCTACCTTTGTCGTCCAACCCCCCCACTATCTCCCCCCCCCATCCCCCTACTCGTCGGGCGTCCTTCTCCTCCCCCCCCGAAACGTCCCACATGCAAAGCTGCAACGAGCCGCAAGCACCACCCCTCGTTGCCCTCAATTAATCGTCGCGGATCCGCGCCACCCGCTCTATATAGGTATACACGTCGGTACGTACATACCTACGTACCCACGACGCCGTAGAAAAGTAGAAGCCGTAACAATAAGTAGCGTCGGACACGGACAGCGGCGAACGCACCTACGTTTTTCGTTGTCGCGGATCGTCCGCATCCCAAAGTAAGATCGATAGAAAGCTTTTTTCATCCCTTAATTCTGGACTTTCTCTAGCCGAGGGGGTTGAAGAGTTCTCGTCGAGGGGGAAAACGTGTCGTGTGTGAGCCACGCATACCCTAGCGTCCGTACGGTACACAAGGGCGAGTGTGTACGCGCATATAAATACCCGCGCGTATATACCCGCTGCCCCTAAATAACGGATGCTGACAAACATTGGCGAACCCAACGTAGCGGCCGGGCATCGCACGCCTTGATACGTGACCGAGGGGTCGGAGATCGGAAACGTCGATGTATATGAGATTCGAGGAAGGAACCGCGCCGTCTGCGAGGGGGTGGTGAATGAAACTCGAAGTAAATAATGCGCTCCCTCTCGACGTCGACACCTGGCTCCTTTCGCTTTCGGAGTTCGGCGCCTCCGATGCGTCGAGATACACGGGAGGATTTGCCTCTGAGAACCCGCGGCGAATGTCGCGTCCGCGCCGAAATGAGAGCGCAGAAAAAAAAAAAGAAAATAAAGAAAAAAAAAAAAAGAAGAAACAAACGCCGCGCGGAAAAATATGGAAAGAGAGTAGGAAAATATGAGAATTTATTGTTGGAAAATAACGTTAACGGTCGACCCGTACCTGTCCGCAGATTAAAAAACATGCATAAAATAAAATGGAAAGAAAGAAACTTGTGTTTCATTAATATACACGTGTAATTGTTTCCCGGGGGAGGAGGACGGCGGAAGGGACATTGTTCATCGTTCGGTTGAGCTTGGAATGAAAACACGGTGTTACCGTCTGCCGGTTGGTCTTCCAATCCAATCGACTACGTAATTCGAGCAGCCTTCAATATCTAGCAATAACAACTCGCTTCCATTGAACACCCTGCAGCGGTATCGGCATCAGCATCAGCATCGAAGCTGCACCACCGGCGGCCTAAGGCTGTTTGGAAACCACCCCTCCTCGCGTTTCCGCCGTCGTTCGGTACCCTTTTTTTTACTTTATTTATTTATTTTATTTTTATTTTCATTTTTTTATTTTTTGTTTTTTTTTCTCCATCCGCGGTACATTTGCATCAGCTCGCGAAAGCCTATTTATTGTTCCGCACCCCCGAAGAGTACCGGGCGGTTGTATCGGCGATGCGGCAACGCGGGGATGGCGATTCCTGAGGGAATTTTTTTTCCGAGTTTCGGTCGAAACTCCTACGCCGAGGCGATCGAGCGAGTTGGTTGGATTCGATCGGTTGGTTAGCTTCGCAGTGCCCGGCGATGAGGTGGTGGACCGTGTAGCGAGGCGTGCCTTCTACCGACCAACCGAACAACTGACCAACCTGTACAACCATCTATATATATATATATATGTATATGTAAAGTTGCGGGGCGTTCGCTTTGCCTTTTGCACTTTCAGTAATCAATGGCCTGGCCGGCCGCGTACCGCGTTGATAACGGACCGAGGTTGCATACATTTCGCGGTTCGCGTTGCCGACTCCTGCATACGAACGCGTATAAACCCACCCCGCGAGTATTATGGAAAAGAAATAAGGGAGGGGAAGGGTACGGGTTGAAATCCCTGTCCAAAACGGGCCTCGCCCGCCGCTACATCCCCCCGCAAACACTCCGCCGGTAGAAAGCTAGAGGGAAGAAAGAAAGTACGGGGTGAAATAGACGCGGGGATATCGAGGAGTGCGGGGTAAGCGTAGATGCGGGGCAACTTCCACCTACTCCAGCGCTCGCGGTTGCCCCGACGCAACCCCGCATCCCACTCCCGTATAAAACATTCAAAGGGTTGTTTTTATTTCGGCGCGATTCAATGCATTCTATAGTGAACACCCCTCACCCTACACCCCCCCCCGTTTCGCCCAACTTTTCCCTCCTCGCCCCCTCGCCCCCTAGCCGACGCCGACGCCGCTTCCTCCTGCCTGCATTTCAAATTGATGGATTTACCCGGAAAAACGTCCGGGCCACCGTGCGCTGCCTCCAAACCACCGCGCCGCGTCAATTTAAATAGTTTTGTATAATTTTAAAGTTCGTCCCTTCGACGTCCGGGACACGCGGTGTTCGTCCACGTGTGTATACGCGCGCGAGGGATCGTCCGGGGGGCGCAGAGCCCCCCCCCCCCCCCCCCCCGTCACCCCCGTCACGTCTCGGTATACGTGTTTCCTACGTACGTTATACGTGTGCGTTCGCGTTTGGGTATTGCGGGAAAGGGTAAGGACGTGCCGGTCGGGGTCCCCGGGACGCGTACACCCGCAGCTATACCACCCCTTTCAAAAGTTTTCTCGCCTAATAGTTTTCACCGTCTCCACTGAACTACCCGACTCTCCTTCCACCCGCGTCCCCGCACCCCCCCCCCCCCCCTCCCACCGCCAACCTTCGCTTCCACACCCCTAGGGGTTCCGTCTCCTCAATCTTGTCTTACCCGACGTTGCGAAACGATAAAGCACCGACATCGATCGTCCTTCTTTTTCCCTAGCTGTACGCCTCGTCCTCTCCTATTCCTTTTCCTGGGTTTTTCTACTTTTTCTTAGTCCTGTATATGTATATATATGATACACCGCCGCGCCGCTTCCTCCGCGAGAGCCTCCTTCGAAGGCTCCTTGAATTAAATACAAAGCCGCAAGACCCTTTGTACTCCGGGTAATGCACAGCGGTAGGTTGATCGGGGATGGCTGTACGATCGTTGCCGCGAAAATCCAGCCGCGGTCGGGGGCAACGACGATACAACCTTGCCGAAGCTCGCCTCCCGCGTCTAACGATTTTAATTACTCGATCGTTAGCGAGTTTGCGCCAGCTATTACCGGACAATGGATCTCCTGACCCGAAATTACTCGCGTCAACGAGCCGTCGAGGAATCATCGAAGAGGTGTCCCGCGAATTATCCCCAGTCACGGACCACGCGAACCTCTTCTCCCTCCCCCTCCTCCTCCCCCTCCTCCTCCAACCCTCTCGTTCTCTACGGAGAGATTTTATCCCCTCAAAGAGCGCGATAACAAAGACGACGGAAAATATCGCCAGATTCTCATATCTTCCCGACGTATCGCGTCCTCCGCCTTGGATTCACTCTCGCATCCCAAGCGAGGGTTGATTCGTTGGTCGGTCGGTCGGTCGGTTCGTTGATTATACGGTCTTCGGATATGGGTAATAATCATTCGTTTTGTTACCAACGAACAGTTCGGCTTCTCCGCTTCCGTGTCGCCTGCGTCGTTCTAGCGGCCTCCTTCGACCCGCGGGTCTTCCAGCTACCGGTTCCTAAATCATCAGATAATTACTTTGGTAATTAATTACAACTCTGTTCGGCCGTGGACTCGCTGCCTAGCGAACTCGCGAGCAAACGAGCTTTCCCCGCATCTCACCGTTCGGCCCGCCCTCCGCATTCGCTCCGATATACCGACTACGCCGGTCGGGGGGGGCGCGACGGAGAGGGAGGAGGAGACTATTATTTTTCGTATTATAAATCACTTACCGATTTTTTGCCAAAGACCTTTCATAGCTCCGACAACCGGCGGTCTTCTCTCGGGCCAAGTTTTGCAAACTCGAAAGTTGAAACTCGGCTAAGCGCGGACCGTGATCCTCCCTTCCCCCCTCCCCCCTCCCCCGCCCCTCCCTTCGGTATTTCCTCCCTTAGCAACTTCGTAGCAACTCTCCGTTCGTTCCTACTTGGCTGATCCAGAAACGATCGCAACGATCCCGCGAGGGCAGCTCGCAACGAGCGAACTAGGGAAATAGGAAAGACGAGAAGACGCGCGCGGTAGACAAGAGACGACTCGAGCCGGGGGGATCGAGTAGAAACGAGTCAGGTGGCAGGTGGCAGGTGCACCTACCCGACAGGGAACGAGCGTTTCTAGCTCTAGCTCTACCTCGACTCGACTTGTTCCTACCGTCGCGTACGTGTCGCGTATGCAAAGTTTGCGCGTCCATTAGTTAATTGTAGCTTCCCACCGTGAAGCTAACCGCTACGTAGTAGTAGTAGGTGGGAAGTCAACTCGGCGGGGCTCAGCCGTTCAAGTTTTGCGACCGCGGTACCACCGTGACATTCTCAGGGGGGTTACCGGGACTCCCGGAGGCTGATCAATGCAAGCAATCAGTCTTACCGTGGGCAGAACCATCCCCCCCCACCGACGGAGATACCCGGCCCTACACGTCTCGCTCAGGAGTGATTGTAACACGGATGTAGATTCAATTGTGGGTTAGATACCAATACCAGTCCTCCTAGGTCAGAATTAAGTGTATTAACGTGGCTATATGCGTACAGCTGTGGTTTAAATTCACCGTGATAACCGGACTTTCCAGTTCTGACGTCTGCTCTAACCGCTCTAAGCTTTACAAACTATCTCGGAGCGGAGCGAAACACGGGTAATCCATCGTCGGGCACGCGTCGGCGGACATCGGTCGCCGGTTAACGATCCTCTACGGACGAATCGGTCGTCGGATTCGGTAGATCCTCTCTCTCTCTCTCTCAGCCTTTTCTCTCCTTTGATTCGGTTGATCATCGTTCGCCGCTCAGGTTCGGCCCTCCTCGACCGTTCGTTCCTCTTTTTATTTTCCCCTCTCCTTCTCTCTTTTATTTCAACTTCACGTCTTTCTTCTTCTTCTTATTCTTCCCCGCGTTCGGCCTCAGCCACCGTAGTCGGCGTCGGCGATAATGTTGCGAATTTATATTCCGAAGGCGATCGAGCGGAGGTGCTGAATGTGCACTCTTGGCCACGACCACCCTCTTCCTCATCCCTAACCCAGCCCTACCCCTATAGCTACCGTTCTACAACCCCAACGCCAGTCACCACCACCTCCGCCAATACCACCGCTCCGAATTCACCCACACCCAGCGCGAGCTAACGTCGCCACTCGGAAACTGACGGCCAATTTTTACCGTCCGCGAATTTCTTCCCCTTTTTTTGTCCCGCTGCACGTCACGCGACGACTAACCAGATGGCTGACTGGACACCGTCATTCTCCACTTTGACGAGAAGGACTCGGCCCCCGGCGCCAGGTGCTCGCGTTACAACTCCACCTTTATTCTTTTCGTTGGAAAAATTTTGTTTGTCATCTTCTTTTTCTTCCTCGAAGAATTCACGAGTTTCGGGGTCGCGGCTCTTTCGGTCGGAAGGTCTAAAGGTGGCCGTCGCGGGGTTGAAAAAAAAAATCGGGGATGGGAAGCGGGAGTTTGTTCGGCGGTGTATAGGTGTGCGGGAATAATTGATCACATCGAATGAATTTCCTCGGTAATGGGAACAGAACCGAAGAGGCAAGAACGCTACTCTGACCGTCCCACCGAGGGTCGTCCTAGTTTTTGCCATCGCCGTAGTCTCTGGACATTAACATAACGAGAGATTAATCACTCGAACGTGTCCTCCGCTGCTATAATTACCGACACAAACCCGGAACGTTACAAGGGGAACCTCGGGATTCCCCGTGTCCGTCACATCGGCACGCGAGGATAACCGCCGCGAAGAAAACGGTCAAAACCAATACCCACCTCCGGTATACCCTATTCGTCGGATCGGGCATTGTCAAAAGACTCTCGCGTCCCAGTGTTCGAACCGTCAATTTGACGTCGCTTTTCTTCTCGCCGTTCTCATACCCCCGCCCGTGTCCTTCGGCTTTTCATCGCATTTTCTCGCCGTCCGAAGGAGGGGTATTTTTTGACTACCCGATGACAAGTGGTTCGACGTCGGCTAGAGTATCGTCTAGGAGTGGCCGCAGAGGTATCCGGAATCCGCTTTCTCTTCTTTATATTTTCCCTCCGCGCTCAAATCGATCGCAGATTCTACGGGGGCGATAAGGGCGGTCGAGAGAAAAAAAAAAACAAAAAAAAAAAAAAACAAAAAAGGGAAGAGGGCGAGAAACTCGGACGCCACTTTGTGCTGCATCGACACGAATTTGTATCCCTGACTCCGATCCCTCCGCGCGCTCCCCTCCTCACGGCCGTCGCGTCGACTCGTGCAGGACTACGAAGCGAACAACGATCATTTCTCCTCGGATATATGTATGTCCTATAGCCGTTCGTGCTAAAATACGCCGTACATGTCCACGCGCGCGGAATAGCCGGCTACCCGAGAAGGTTGTTCAAGGTTGATCGAACCAAGAACCGAAACTACGGCGTTGAGAACCAAGGTCCTTTTGCTTTCCTTTCTCTGCCTCGGTGCACAGACGTATCGAAATCGCCGTCGCCCCTCTCTCTTTTCCCGTCTAAAATAGCCAATTTGTCATCAAGTGTTTTCATTGTGCGTCCAATAATATACTACGAATAGACCTCCGACCACCCACCGGGGGGCCCCCAACCCCCCTATTGTAGTCCACGACGGAATTATTGTCATTACTGTTATCATTATTCCCACCCTACTTTATCACCGTGAAAACTAACAACGAAGTCTCTACACACGCTTCGCACCGTACGTACACGTCTTGACGCTATACCGCAACGAACAGCTATAACCATAATTCCTGAATTCCGAGATTCCAATATCGGACGGTTCGTTCCTCTTTATTGATCAAATATGTGACGTCTCGCGTTCACTCGTCGTCGCTAATGTCATCAGTTTTCCAGTAATTGTTGGGTCGTGGTTCACCCTGTCGCAATTCACCCTCTCAGCGATGTCTAATTTTCGTCCATAGTTCACCGACGTTCGTATCATTGGGAATATACACGCGTACGCGACGAAATGCCGTTTGTGCAATTATTGCAATCGTTGCGGCTGCTTTGCAACACGTATGGGAATTCGCGGGGTAAACCGTCTTCGCGTCTCGAGTCGTCTTATTTCGGTTTTCGATCGCGCGTTCGCGCAAATCCCCGCAACGGATCACTCGATTGTTTCGACGTTCGATACACGCGGCTCCCCCATCCAACGCATCCCAGGCGGCAGGGATAATTCACGAATTGATTCAAGCTAAATAACGATTTGCGCCCGACAAAACCCGCGAGTCTCGTTCCCGCGGGGTTCGCGTTACGGGGTGGCTATAATATAGGGAGGGGAACGGCAACGCGAGGGATGAAGGGATGAAGGGATGAAGGGATGAAGAGATGGCCCCGCTTCGAGCACGCCGTTCGGCCGCGGAGAGGTGGACGACGAGTCGTTCGGCCCATGAATTAGCCAATATGTCTGCCGTTCGCTAAATCACTATGATTTATGGGGGAATCTCGGGTAGCATCTCTACGCTCTCTCTCTCTCTATATGTATATATATACGTATACATGTATACGCTCGCCTGTATTTACGTGGAGACGCACACGTAGATGCGGCGGACGTACACCTACGCGGGGTGCCGGTGCGCTGCGCTATTAGATATATCCCATCCGTCAAGCCCGTGCGAAACAAAAGCTGGGTGGTGGAATTATGTACGTACATTATTAGAGAGAGGAATACCTACATGCACCACCTACCTGTAACCTACTCACCCTTCTCGGTTCCAGACAGCAACGTCGCCCATATCGCATCCGCGAAACTCCGTATCTACCTACCCACCCACCCATAGTACTATCTACCTATCCTCGACCTTCCTGCATGTTCCGCTACCACGTACGTAACCAGCTCGTGTCACCCCGTCGCCACAGCTGTCCACCTCACGTTCTCACGTCCACCTAATTATCCCTGCAACCGTCCTATCCCTTGTTGTGCAAAACCCGCGCGGATCCAGGCTCCTCGAATCGCCGAACGGCCAATTTATCGAATTCAATTGTTCGGTGCAACGATGTCGCACAGGGTGGGTTTGAATTCGGTGGATATCCTTCGTCGTTCGATCAAAAAAAATTGAGATCCGTGGAGTTGGAGTTCGCGGATCTCAGGAATTGCAGTGCGACTCGCGGTCTCGCCGTGAAATTCGGCGCTAGGAATACAATAATATTCGAGGGACGAGGACGAGCCGCGTCTCCTTTTCATCTCCCTTCCTCGCGGCTTCCATCGAAAAAGAGAAGGCGGTCGAACGAAGGGAACAACGGGAGACTTAGGGGTCGACTAACGAGGACTAACCCGGGTTGTTACGCTGTGGGTTCGCAGCGGCGGAGTTCAAGAATCGGATACTCACCTCACCTCATCGCCCCGATTCTATAGGGGGGCGCGAGAGGGTGTAGTCGGGTTCACCGGTTTAAATCCTAACTAACCAATCGCACCGAGTTGATCGAGTTCGAGCCAATCAGTGCCTAATTCATACATTCGTATTCGCGAAATGTTTCGCTACCCCCTCGTCCCCCGGACGCCCGGGATCGAACCCACGTTTCTTTCACCCCCACCCCGCACCCTTCTTTTGCCAGCGTTGCCACCACCGCCACCAAGTGTAATAAACTGTCCTGTTTTCTCTCAGCATTTTAACCAAATTGACTCACCGCCGCTCCACCGCTGCCATCGCAGCCATCCCTTCCTCCTTTCATCCCCCTACGTTTTCACTCGCGTTCTCTTCCCTCTTTTCTCATCCTCCTTTTTCCCCCCTTCTCTTTTTCCTCTCTTTTATTTCTCTACGCCATCCGGCTTCGTAGATACGCCGAGGCATTCACGGCGCATACCTCCGATCACCGAAGAATCAATCTGGGTTCGAAGTAGGGGTTGAAGGGTCGGGGAGCACCACAATGAAATATCTGGTCCACGTCGAGTTAGCCGAGTACGTCTTGCTCCGCCGCCCGATCGACGCTGGTGTTTCCCGTCGACACGCGTATAGTATACCTGTATACACAAAAGATTTCACTCGCAACGCCTGCTGCTGCAGCAGCAGCGGCGGTACCTCGACCCGTTACGGAGGAGGGTGCTGCCGAGGAGAGGCTCCGTGCCGCATGAGTGACGCGAACCAAAATGAAATCAATTATTCTCAAAGAAAAGAGCGAGCGACCGGGCGCACGCTATTCCGGAATCCATCACCCTTCCCTTTGCCAATCGTCTCCTTTTCTCCCTTTCCTCCTCCTTCTCATTCACCTAAGCCCGTCGGAAACAATAATATTAATACACCCGGACTTAAAGACGCGCCCTCCGCTATCTTCCCATCTCGAGCATCTCGAGTGCTCGGCGTGCGAAAATCGGGACGAGGAAAAAAAAAATAACCGGCGATAGAAGGTGAAAAAAAAATAGTCGAGACTCGCCGGCGGTGTGTAATTGAAAATTTCTAATTCGATCACAAAGCGAGCGTAACGGGAACATGCTTTAAAATTAATAGGTCCGCTATTCGCGGTGTAAATCAACACTCGGTTTGAACACTGTGCCTCCCTACGCTACCCGAAAATTAAAGGAATCCGCTTGATCTATAGGCGTTGAGGGTTAGGCCGAAACTCCCTACGCCACATCGGATCCCCTCAAAACTCACCACCTCAACTCACCGAATCGCGGACTTTTGTTTTAGCCCTACCATTGTCCGACCTTCAATAGCCGTATTTTCATATTGTTTTTTTCGTTCCATTTCGTTTTTCGAATTTATTTATTTTTCTTTTTTCCAGCCATGTTTTTGTTTTAGCGAAACGGCCTCACGGAAGGGGGGGGGGGGGGGGGGGGGGGGGCCAGGTTCGCTCGGTATATATCGACTCGGTTCTCAAATGGCGCGTTGTGCACACACGTATATATATATATATACATATATATATATCTACCCACTCACCCCTATAAATATATGAAAAGACCTCACCCTGTTTATACACTTGGTAGATGTTACGAAAGCATAAGATCACCCCCGGTTACCTACAGTAGCACTCCGTACGCTATACACTCGGTGATATAACTACCGCTGCTACTACCCGCCACCGCTACCACTACTACTTGTACGTTTCTGCAGAGAAATTACGAAATGATATACCTGCCTCCTAGCGATGGGACGAAAGGGATCTCTACCGCTACGACCTACCGCCGTTACGCCGCGGCAAGTTTGTCTCGCGAGTGGTGCGGGCGATAAACTTGATTAAACTTGAGTCGTGCGCGACTTTATTTTCGTTCCATCCTAGTTGTTTCTTGCTCGATTCCTTTATTTCGCGTTTTTCGTTTCCCTTTTCGTTTGTCCGTTTCATTTACTTTTACCCCTACGTCTATTCTCGTCATCGTTGAACTCGCCACCCCGCCACCCCGCCACCCCCTGGCGTTACAAAAAGCTCGGCGATCGGACGTCGTTCAACTCACGCATTCGTAGGAATAAAAACAATTTATAAAAGCTTCAAACCGACGTCACGACGACGACGTCTCGGGTAGACGTTGCACGAGATGCTTGCTGCCCCACCTCGAGACCCGTCGCGCTTTCATCGGCCTTAGGTAAACCAACGTAAATAACTGAGGGAACGCCTCTGGCCTACGGCGCGAGGGACAGCGGGGGTTATTCTGAATTCCCTTTCTCATGAAAGCGCATGGATGGAGATTAGGGACGAAGGGATCAAGGGGCGGAAGGACCGACGCCATCAACACCCTCTTGCCGGCGATTTCCATTCAGGCAATGACGCTTCCAATCGTAGAATAAATCCGTAACATCGGAACACCCCACCCCACCCCCACCCCCGTCTCTCTCCTCTTTTATTCCTTTCTTTTTAACTTCGACGAGGAAGACCCACACGAACGAAAACCCGCCACCGACGTACGTACGATGTGGGCAATTCATCCGGGGGATTCTCAATTTCCTTTTCTTTTTGTTTATTCGTTTGTTCTTCTTGCACCCTTTTCCGTATTATTTTTATCATCATTTTTATCATTGCTGTTATCGTTATCATTATTATCATTATTGTTATTATTATTATCGTATCTCATCTTCGCGCTCCCTTGAAAATTCGAGCACGTTGACTCCGGACCCTTTATAATAATTCAGGCTCCGCTTTCGTGGACACAACGAGCGTTGGATTGCCGGTGTACGGCTATAAAGGGGTGGCTCTCCGCCCGCCCGTCGACTCTCGAGGGAGTTGTCGGGTAGGTGTGCCCCGGCAATTAATATTGCATCTGTCAATTTGCCGGTAGCAAAGCACCGCGTATAACACCTGCATTTCGCGTTCATATTTATTCCCAGTTTAGATTCGCCCCGCCTTACTTATATTCTTCCGTCGCAGTAGACGGGTAGCGCGGTACGTGTGTATCGTAATAGCGACCCGCTCCCATTGAAGACGATGCGGTCTTAATATAGGTGGCATCGCAATCAAGCGATCTGAGTGCCACTCGAAATTAATTAGGGACTTGTGAAATTGTTTGCAGATGGTCTTGAGACGCGAGAGCGATACGCGGTGAATGTCTTTTAACGTACGTATAGCTATGTACGAGCAGGGGGAGGGGGAGGGGGGGTGGGGGTTTGGAGAAAACTGGAAAAATATTACCCTGCAACACCCCCATTCTATATAAAACGACAAAGAACCACGTCGGGCGAACGGTAGTGGAAGATTAATATTCGACCCGAGAAACTATTGTGCGCTTTTCCCCGAGCGTCGACCGAAAACCTTTAACTCCCCTAGCCGCCCCGTTTCATCCCCTGTCGCCGGGCTCTTCTGATATCGGTCGACAAACTACCGAAATTCTTGTACACGGCCGCTGAATAGGGAGCGGAGATGAATCTCGGAACTTAATTTTAAGAATATCGCATCGCCGAGTCCCGTACCAACCTCGGGGAAGAAAATGCTCAACCGAACCCGCATGCGGGACTTGTTCTCGCGATTTTTCGATCACGACGACGCATCGACGATGAATCGGCGTACGAGAAATTTTTCAGTGACCATTTTGTTTTTCTCTGTTGCAGAACACTATCACATATTCGTCGGTGACCTGAGTCCCGAGATCGAAACGCAGACGCTGAGGGAAGCCTTCGCCCCTTTCGGGGAGATCTCGTAAGTCCAACGGAGTTCCTTATTAAGGGTTAAGGGTGAGCTGAGAAACGGGTGACGATATACGAGTACTTAGCCGCCTAGATAAGGCCCGCCATATTGTCCACGTTATACGACGATGTGACAATATCCGAGGCGTGCGCCATTATTACACTTCGACCGAGAGTTGTGCCGGAATATCAACGCCGCATCCTCGCTGGCTATATCGACCAACGCGGAACAACGCCCTGCAAAACTCCCCTCAGAATTTCCACTACAATCATTCCCGATTAACGGGGATAAGAGTTTTTCAACATTTAAGGGATGAACGGGTTCTTCGCAGCCATTTCTACACCGAGTTTAAATTCCACGGGTCTTGTTCTCCAGATGCGCTGTATAAAAGAGATCCGAACTCTTTGCCCTCCGCGCCCTTCCAGCGACCCGAAACTTCCGAACAAGATTCAAACTCACAATCAGCTCGAAATACGTCAGGATTCGTGTAAATGTAGGGATTCCACGAGTTGCGTGAAATTTTTCTCTGCCAATTCCTCTTTTTTTTTTTTTTGTCATTTTATTTATTCGTCTATTTAAGTTTTTTTTTTTTCTCTTTGTTTTTGTTTTTTTTTCTCTTTTTCGTGTGTAACAAATGCCTAGATTCGTTTGCGAACGCATGAGCGCCCGTAACGAATGCGAAAAAGAGACTGGGTGAATTCCGCTACGGTATGTGCACCGGTTTCAATTTCGCTCTTTATCGCGCCGATACATCTAAAGCTCGCAGGAATGCGGGTGTTGTGCTTCCTTTTTTTTTTGTCTTTTTTTTTTTTTTTTTTCGTCAATATATATCGCTTTTTTTGTTGCGTCGAATTTTTTCAGCTGTTTTTTTTTTCAGGTGCGTGTACTACACGTTACCGTTGTTTTTTTTTCTTTTTTTTTTCAATCGTCGTTTTTGGATTAGGGAAAGCGTAGATTATCGAGGAGGGATGAAAGCTTGATTTGTTGGAATTATTGTAAAAATATCGTCCCGCGGTACGTGATATTCTCGCGTTGCACGGCTGCTCACCTACAATATAAAGAATCGCATCCTGTCGTAGTTGCACTGCTCGTTGGCGCGCGCCAAGGATTCGAGAAGCCAGTAGCTGTGGCTCCAGTTGCCGCTATACGTACTTACTACCTACTTTCTTTCTTCTTCCTCCTTTCCCTCCCGGCCCCGCGTTCTCTTCCTTTTTTCCCTGCCGCGATTCAACTTTTTCCCTTATCCCGCTCTCTCGCTCTCTCTCTCTCTCTCTCTCTCTCTCTCTTGTTCCCCGCGCGCGGTATCCCCGATCCGGCGACTCCTGCAGCTCCTCTTTGCTCGCGGATATCGGCACCTTCGACTTCCGGTGTTTCCTCCGCCCCCGCGCACTTCTAGTCAGACTCCTCCTCTCCTCCTCTCTCTCTCTCTCTCTCTCTCTCTCTCTCTCTCTCTCCCGCTCGCTCTTTTTCTCTCTTTTCGCTCCGTCTTCCCCATCAGACTCTCTTCTTCCCAGCAGCTCCTTGCAACTCGACTCTATATTATTCTCGTTATCGATTTCCAACCTCGTTTCTATACCCGAGTTCTTCTGGTCTATGCTACATACGTATAAGTTGCCTACGTACATACGTATACGGATCGAAGGGTTTCAGCACCCAGGCGATTTAAGTGGCAGCGATTTTCTGGCGACGAACGAATTCCTAGCCAGTCTTACTGGCGACCAACTTTTCCCCTAAAAACTACAACGACAATAACGATGACTTTGTCGCATAATATATATAATCCCGCCGTTATACACTGCACCCTTCTACCGACGTCAAAAGGACGAGTGACTGCGGAGCTGCCGCGAACAAAAAAAAGAAAAACCCGAATAAATCAAATCGAATGAAAATTATTGTTTCTTTTTATTTTAACGCGGGCACAGGCGCGCGCGAGCGCGCCTCGTACGATTTGTAGTTTCCGGGATCAGGAAATACTTGTGGAACTTTTGATATACCGTACACTTTATACGCGATCATAAACGGGGAAGAAGAATTGACGTTCCTCCGCCGAAAGCTCTGAGATCTTCCACCCCCCCCCCCCCCCCCCAGCTGGGGGCGAACTTGCGAGTCTCTCGAGAGAATTGAGCGGATTCCAGTCCCGAATACCGACCGACTCGCCTCTGGGGCAGCTTACCTCGAAGAGCCGGGCCACCAGACTTCTACGCTACGACCCGCGGTCGTACCAAGGTAACGAGGACAAATTCGTCCTCACCCGGGAACCTCTCGTATTTACCCGATATACGTATGTGCAGTGCGGTGCATATAAACGTAACAACCGCGAATATATCCCGCTACGCGATTAATCTCAGTTGTTTACTACGCCTGCATCAAGAGTGGAAACTGCGGTGATACGGGGATATTTTCTCTCGTTGGTAATAAAATTGGGCAAGAGGTAAAATGTGTAAAAGGCAAGTTCGAAAGAGGGAGATATCGGAAAGGATAAGGTAAGGAGGTAAAGGTGAAAGGGTGAAAGGGACCATCGAACATGTTTCACGAGCTTTTTATATAAAAGCGTGAATCCCCCCTTCGCGAAGCACCAATCGATCGGACTAGAGGTTCCTACGTACGGATCATGCCATGAGCCCGCGTTTCCACCCCTTTTTTATTTAATTTTTCTTTTTTTTTTTTTTTTTTTTTTTTCGCAGTAGGTATAGAGAGCGTAGTGAAAGAGCTGCCGCTGGCCACTTCCACGTGTACCAACGCCGTACACGGTATATTATACACCGATACCTCCGATGATACTCGCGATACCTGCGAGCCGCCCCGTTCCCCCGTTCCCCCTACCCCTCCCTACCCTCCATTTCCATCGCCACCCCCCGCTCGACCGTTGTCCACTCGAAGCGAAAGGGTTAACCTTTTATTTTCAATTTCCGAATTCAAATTCCGAAGCCGGCGGCGTTAACGTTTCAATTTTATCATCTGTCATCGCGTATTAATTATTGGCATATCTCCCAAATATTTTTTGGGGCTAGCGTCAGACCTCGACGATTACCCCCCCCGGGCGAAACTGTCTGCGAGAATCATTGAGGCATATCGCGAATTAACTCGCGTTACGTCTACACAATGTGCCTATATTCGTGCCTACAATTTCACCTCATCATCATTCCGTATCGTATATTTCGTTTATCGATAGCCCCGAGCTACAAGGGTTGTCGATACGACGGGTACGCCTGTACGGTGATACATACGGGTACGTTATCATTTTCGATTGTTTAATTTTCATCTTCCATCGTTGTTGTTGTTGTTGTTGTTGTTGTTGTTTTTTATCCATTTTCTTTCTTCATTTTTGGCGCGAGAGACAGCGAGAAACGAATATTCCCCCGACCGGGTATCGTATTTTTCGCGTCGCGTTGGAATATTATTACCCAAATGGACAAATTAATTTGCGAGCCTTCGGGCTGTCGACAAACAACGATCCACGACTCGTAACTCGATCGGTGCGACATTGAACACTGTCCTAAATATAATGTTGGAAAAATTTGTTTTCGCTGCGCAATTTCGCCGTATCACTCCATTTATTCGACGATCATAATTTCCTCTTTATTTGCACGGAAATTTTGCAACGTTCGATTGGACAGCTGCAAAACTATTTTCCCTGTATACATACATATATACATCGCACGAGTAACTCGCACGTGCTGAATTTCGCACCCGGTTATATATAATCTCCGCTAACGGAGGAAAATGAAAAAAAAAAAAAAACGTTATCGCGGTAGGTATATCGAAATTGCCAAAAATTGAATGCAGCTTATACCGCAAACGGCGTCTACTCCGCGGAGTTGGGGAAAGGAGAGCGAGCGCTGCGGGTGCCGAGGCGTCGACGTCGGTGAAACCAATCAGCGGATTTAGCTCCGGTTCATCGAATTCGCTAGATTCCGATTTCACGGTGAGATGTACGTACGTACGTACGTACGTAGGTATAGGTATATGGTAGGTCGGCGGTAGGCAGGCGTGGAAACGAACGCGGTGGATACGGGCGAAGCCGGTGTAGCAGGTGTATGTAAATGGGAAGAAATAACCCGGGAGATTTCGCGTAGCTTTTAGCTACGGCGTCGCGAACTTGGAGCGGGAAGCGTCGCGACGCGTCGCTGCACCGTTTGACCTCTCGCTAGCCAAGCGTCGTTTATATCGCAAAGCTTGATCTCGGTCGGACTAGCAGCAACGATCCAAAGCTCGCTCGCTCGGGTTTAAATGGCGACTAAGTAAGCTCCGTACCCTCCGCCTTCCGCCGCCGACCCCATATTTGCCATTCCCACCTTAGAGGATGAACGAGACGGCAACCTCCGGCTTATGATACACGGAGGCGTCGTTACCGCGAGACCTCCTTACGTTCTTCGGGGAGTGAGAGCCGGGAGGAGGAGAGAAAAAATAGGGGGGAAGGAAAAAAAAAGTACCGGGAGAAAAAGGGAGGGAGGATTCATCCGGTAGAGTGTAACCGGGACTCTCCGGAGACTTTCGGGACTCTTTTTTTTCCCCCTTCGCGAAGAAACGGGGACGACGGGGTGGGATAGCTGCACCCGAGATTTCGGTATTAATATTTAACTACAGCGAAAGATTAAAACTTTGGAGGAAAATTTTAATATACTTCTCTATTTTAAAGTTCGTACGTCCGACACCGGGGCTCACCTCGTTTCGCTACCCTCGACTTGGCTTAGCCAACCGACCTCGGATGCCGCTGCAGGAAGCTACGACTTTTCTTTTACCTTCGATCTCGTGTAATTTACTTGGCCCGCTCGCGTCCCCGGTTGACTGAATTCGAGCGAGGGATTCCGGAGAGAACGGGATCATACGGGGGATGGGAACGGATAGATGAAATGCGGGGGTGGCAACCCTTCTCGAACAGAGAGAGAGGGAGAGAGACCCGGCGAATCGTTGCGAACATCAATTAACAAGTAAACGTTACGAACGAGAGAAAGATAAAAGATAAGGGAGGAAAGCATCGGTTCGCATTATGAGGTCCTTGAATTTTTATTACCTTGAACTTTCTCCTATTTCTCGCACCGATCTCCGGGATTTCAAGTGAGAGGCGTTCGTAGCTGAGGGCGTAATTTCCTATTCCCTTTGTAGACTACACCCACCTTAAGAAAGTTCTCTCTTTGCCTCCCCTGACGCCTGTCTGCTGTCTGCTGTCGGTTGTCGGTTGTCGGTTGTCGGTTGTACGGTGTACACGGGGTAGCGGTGGTTCTAGGGTGTCGGAATGTCTGCCATTGGTTGTCTGCTGTCTATTTTCCCATGTCAGCGTCTCGGCTCACAACGGTATAGCTACAGGTATAGAAAATTCCGCTATCAAAAAAACACTTCACGTACGGGGGTGCCCTTTGAAGTTTGATATCCAGTTTCGCGGAAATCAAACCCTTCGAAATCACTATTTCGCCCGCTCCTCGCCACGCGAGAGCTTCTGTTCGTTCGATGCCGAGGGTATACTTGCACACCGCGTACGCGGACGAGCCCTTTACCGCCAAAAGTCCGAAAACTAAGGGCTGCTTTGGGAAAATGGAGGGAGTGTATATGGGTGGTACGGCGGAGAACGAAGAACGAAGGGCGATCGAAGGGTATAACGTGGGGTAACGGAGAGGCCGGCGTGTGTCGTCTTCGGTAACCTCGCGTGGGGCGGGTTCCGGCAGTGGGACCGGCTAGAGATCCGGTGGGACTGGGCTCCGTTACGTGGCACGCGGGGATTGCGAATGTGCGGTCACCTGATTTATCGCCTCTCAAGATTATCATGCCCCTCGTTCCCGCGTAGCGGTCCCGAACTCCCGACTCCCGGCTCACGACTTCCCGCTTCCCTCGACTCTCGACTTCCCTCCAGGAATTCTCGAATCTATACACCCGCCGACGCCGCGCGTATATAGACCTCGCGCTAGCTCCTCGTCGAGGCGCTAACGGCGGGGGAAAACCCACCCCTCGGTTTCACCCCTCAGACGGACGTTGCGGCTAGTCCGACTTGAGACGTTGTCGGAGCTTAAATTTTACCTCCTCCCTCTCCCCGCCGCACTAGCTATACCTTCTTACTTCGTTCCCTCATCCCTCACCTCCTCTTCTTCCTCTTCCTCTTCCCCCCCGCGCCTCGCTTCCCTTCATTCCGCCTTGCTCGACCACCTTCGAGAGAGATAAACTGACCCCGTAAACCTTGTCCCTCCGTCCCTCCTGCTCTCCTCGTTGCCCCCGCGTTCTTTGGCTGGATAGAAATTCTCCGCACTTGCGCTACGAACGGCGGGTTGAAAACAAAATTTAAAAGATCTGCCGTGTTTCGTTTGTGCGGAAGAAAAAGAAAAAGATTATCTGATCGATGGAAGAGCGGATGAATGTAAAAGGGAACGGTGTAATAGACGGAAAGCAAACTTAAGAGAATGGGCGAAACAAAAAATTCGACATCTTTTATCGTCGGGAGTGATGAAAGGTATAGAAAAAAACTCCGCGAAAGTTGGCTCACAGTTTTTTTTGCGAGTTAAAAAACTTTTTACTAGGAATCTAGAAGGTCCGTAGAGTGAAACGAAAAATCTGAGGAAAGCTTCGATCCGGAAAACTTGCGAGTTTCGTCTAAACTATAACAACGTTAACATTTTTTCACTCTTTCCCCCCTAAAAAAAACCCAATAATAACCGGCTGACTTAACCCGAGGGCCACCGTGTCTTTGATTAATGGAAAAAAAGCGAAAAAAATAACCAGAGAGAAACAGCGGGTCATATATCTGGTTCCCCTGAGTATTCGTCCGTCCGTTCTTGCAGCTCGCAAAACCCCCGCCGGTTAATCTATACACGTTCGCCCGTGTGTGTGTGCGCGCGTGTGCGATGTGTATTCATCGCGCGATGGTCGGACTTCCGCTGTACACGGGAATATCAGGGGCGGCATGCCCTAACCGAGGGGAAGAGGGTACCACTAATTAACAAACTCCGATCACAAAAGAGACGAAAGCGCGCGGGTGAAGAGCGAGAAGGAAAGTAAAGGAAAGGATAGAGACGAAGGTGGATACGGAGGTGGCGTGGAACCGGTCGCTGGACCAGCGGGGCTCGACGAAGCGACCTCAATTATTATATTCAGCCGTTGCGATCAGACAAGGCCTCGAGAAGTTAATCATACTTTTCGAGGGGCGCCGGGGGGGAGTGGGGGGAGGAGGCATTCTTCTCGGGGGATAAAGATCTCAGGAAAGTTACACCCATTTGCAAAACTAATTGAGCCGCCGCCTTTTATGTGGTGTCAAAAGTTTTTGTCAACGCGAGTTCGTCCCCCCCAAAAAAGGTAGGAATAGGTGGAAAGGTAGGTAGGTACTTAAGATTAGATTCAGCCAACAAGAAAGCGACCAACTTCCGCCACCGACGTATACCCGAACTATCTACCCTCCAATAAAATCCCTACCGGCGCGTCACGCACTACGGCGAAACATCCGCACCGAGTAATAATATAACAACGGTGACGAATAAATGTTCCGATGTTGTTTTATTTATTCCTCCCCGTGAGTATGATATACCTCGAGGCGTTCGTCACTTGCACTCGGACGATATTTTCTGTTGATTTACCGTACGGAGAAACCGAGCCCTCAAAGAAGGGGGGGGGGGGGGGGAGGCGTGCCTAACCCCACTGACCTTATTGCCGCGCTGAACGTTACGGAACATCGTTTGTTACCGCATTAATGTTTCCGTGAAAGTAAACAAGCAGCTGGTAACGAGTACCTGTTATCTATCCCCTCCTAATTACTCGAGGCTTTCATTGTCGTCGTCATTGACTTTCCGCGACTTCGAAGGTTGGGTATCGTACGCCCCATAGGACTCTGAGATAATATAAATAAATAAATTAATGAGTAGTTGAACAAGGAATTGAAGTCGAGCCCAAAGAGGCTGGGGGAGGAAGAAGGGTAATAAGAAGAAGAGGAAGAGGGCAGGGTAATGGCGGTGGTATCTTGCTCGTTAGATAATAAGAACGAGTGCTGAGAACACAGACCCTCCGAGGTTATATCCGGGTGGTGCAAAGTAAGGAGGGTTCAGCCATCCGGTGTGGAAGGCTAACCTCCCACCCCCCCCCCCTCCCTCCCGCCCGCACCCCCTCGCCCTCCCCCCCTCGTTCCATCCACACCCCGAAAGAGGAGGACGATGATGATGGAAGGGAAAAAGAACGAAGAGCGAAAAGTAAAGAGTGGAGAGAAGAGGGAAAAGGCGCGGCTCTTTCGAGGCCAACTTCCGGGTCAAACCAACGCGAGACGAGACCTTCTGTTGTCCGTCTAAAATATTCAGGCTACTCGTCGGCACAATGATATGTATACCACTCTAGCACGGCGCGTCGTTTCTCCACTCTCATCTTCGTCGTCTCGTCTTTCTCGGAACGACTGCGCCGTTCGAGCTTCCTGTCATTTCAGTGGCACTTGACTGGGGTACCTTAAAGAAGAAGACGAAGAAGAAGAAAAAGGGAGGAAAAAGGTGCACGGGATGTCGTCGCTATCCCGAACTTTACTTTTTCCTTTTCTAATACCTATTCCATGCGAAGAACCGCGGGATCATCATTGGTCATCCGGGAAGGGTCGGCTCTTAAAACCGGTTCGTAAAACCCCGGGTATTTCTATGCCGTGAGTGAAGAGACGATAGGGATAATCGATCGACACGTATGCGCGGAATGACCGAATCTCTCTTTATCCGTGTTTGCGCGTCCGGTGAAGAATTTTTCGCCCCGTATGACCCGCGACCCAGATCGGGTGATCCTGATTTCTCCGAAATTCGTGTGAAATTTTCCGGTTCCCCTGCAGCTCACACGGTCGACTACGGCCCTCAACTTTGAATACCGTCGAAAATAAATCGGGACCACGGCGAACCTGATTGCGTTTCCTGCCTCGCGAGTCAAACTTTTCCAAAGATTCGCTAGATTCTCGAGTCTGTTCTCAGGTTGGGCGGCGGAGTTTCGCGCGATAACAAATCTCAGAAACGACCTTCAGGAATTTAATAATTCGCACAACAGTCGCGCGCCGCGAGTAACAGCCTCAGGAATTTCTACGGAACAAATCTCAACGACGCGCGACGTCTTCATCCGTCGTCTGCCTTGTATATTTTACCGTACCGAGTACACGGAGATACGTCGTGCGAATTGGCTATGAGTCCTGTTCTCAATCTGGACTGGAAATATTATTATCAGAGAATAATTCGAGACGTTACTGTTGATGTCTAGATGTCGGCGTATATTTGAATGTTGAAAAGTGGTAATCGAACAAAGTTTGTAAATCAACTTTTCTGCTTTGAGCGACGCGAAAATTCCGTCGCCCCTTGATTTTCTTCGATTTTCAGATCTGAGCTGAACATTTTTATTTCTAGGCTATTGATTTATTTTTTTTTATTCCAAGCTCAGGAAAAAATTATCGAATTATGGTAAATTTTTCACTTTTCGGAGCTAAAAAATCGAGATATCTGGATGGGAAAAATTCGTAGCTTAATTTGGTTGACGAATTCCTTTTCGTTAGGTCAAAATGCATTAGAAAAGTGTCGAACGATCGATTTTAAAAATAGTTCATTTTTCGCCCAAAAATCGAAAAAATCCAAAGGGGTACCCCTTGGATTTTTGTCGATTTTGGGTCAAAAAAAAATATTTTATTTTATAAGCTATTCTAATGTATTTTGACCTCAGGAATCCGAATTCATAAGTCAAATTGATCTATCTACAAAATTGATAGAGTTATCGCCGATTTTCCACTTTTTGGAGCAGAAAAACTGAGATATCTCGATAGGGAAAATTCGTAGCTCAAATTGACCAACGGATTCGTGTTCCTGAGCTCAAAATACGTTAATAAAGTGTCCTGCAATCAATTTTAAAAATACTTTATTTTTGACCGAAAAATTGAAAAAATCCAAAGGGGTACCCCTTGGATTTTTTTCAATTTTTGGGTCAAAAATTAATTTTTTCCAAAACGAGTTTCCTATGGTATCCCTATGTATTTTGATCTCAGGAATCCAAATCTGAAAGCTAAATTGATCCATCTATAAAATTGGTCGAGTTATCCCTAATTTTTGGATCAAAAAAGGAAAAAAATCAAGGATATCTCGATGGATTTCTTCCTAACTCAATATAATCGACTCCTATCTGACGGCTAGAGAGGGAGCGAACCAAAGTAGAGGAAATAAACTAATTTTTATGAATGAAAAAAGAATTTCAAACATGGAGAGTTTTGAAAAAAGTAAAAGGAAAATTTTCAACACGAATTTACGTAGTCATATATTTGGTTCCCAACAAAATGTTAAGAGATACCATACGCTAAACACAAAATTCGAATCGCGATAACAATAACGCATATCCTGACAGAAGAAAACTCACAACAAGTGTGCGAAATATAATGACATGAGATCGAAGAGAAATTGCGGGACAATAATTCAAACGACGAATGAAACGAATCGCGGCGCGCGCGCGCGTACCACGTTGGTTTGTATAAATATAATAAACGGGGGTGTGTGAAAGACTGCGAGTATAATACCCGCAACACAGGGAGCAAAGGATAGGACGCCGCAGCAAACGACCCTTGGTTATTTTGAGCCGGTCAAGGCTTCCTTGTCCACTTCTCCTCGATATCCCGAACTCTCCTTCTCTCCCCATCCGGGATCCAAAAGCACCCCCGACATCCGTAGCTTTCACCGCACTACAAGGGGTCACCCGTCTTTCGAGTGAACTCCGCAGCGCTTTGCCTATCCCTATCCCTATCCCTGTCCCTGTCCCCGTGTCCCCGTGTCCCCGTGTCCCCGTGTCCCCGTGTCCCCGTGTCCCCGTGTCCCCGTGTCCCCGTGTCCTCTCACGAGGATGACACGTGAAGTTCAAATACATCGAGATTCAAATATTCCTGCTATCGCATCCCTTTGATACGATGCCAAACTCACCTTGCCTTCTCTATCGCCCGTGCGTCTCGTCGTCTCTTTTTACCTCCCTCGTTCAGGTATATCGGCTTTCGAAAAGGTGCTAACGTGTGTGCGCTAGTTTACCTCCCGAAGCGGCCATTCGGTCTGGGCAAATAGGCAGGTCGTTATACAACACGGATACGTTCTAACCTGGAATAGGCATGTACGTTATACGGAAATAAACTCCCGATGAAACCTTAGCTCGTTATGAATTACCCGGGTAGAGTTTCGCGTCCCCGACTGACCGGCAGTCATCGACGGACCCGGAGCTTTTATTTTTTTTTCAACGCGACAATCGTTACGAGGAGGGTCCGCGAGTCGAGGTGAATTTTTATATTCGGTCGACGTCGACTCCGCAGCGCTGTTTATGTCGCTTGGGAATTGTTTTTTTTTTTTTTTTGTTTTTTATCCATTTTTTTTTCAACGCTTCTTTTATGTACGTCAATTTCATCTGAACGAGAAGAACCGACGACGACAACGACGACGGCGTGACTTTCTTTTCCACGGCGTCTTTGCACCTCGTAACGTCTCACCCAGAGATCCACTCGACTCCTCCTCAAGTTCCTAGTGATGTCAAATTCTTCTCCTTCACGCTAACTCGAGAGTCTCAAACAGGACGTCGCGTAAACTATACCTGCAATGTGACGCGTCTTTTTCAGAACAAAGATTTTCATCGCGGAAACGTTGTATTCGCGATTGTTCTTATTGTATCGTCGTCGTTGTTGTCGGGTCAGCAACGCGAACTCGATGAAATTGTTATGCCGTATCCACTCGTCTATACGAGTGCAGTTTAATTCGTTACTCGCCGAATTGAATGCGGGAAAAGCAAAGCAGCGACTCTTAATTTTTTGCCTCTCATTTTTTTTCTCACACTGCCCTTTCCCCCGTTTCGAAGCCGGCGGTATATTAAGTCGTTGGATAAGACCGTGGCCGGGGGGAGAGGAGATCGTGGCGGGGGTGCCGATTGCCCGTTCGGTGTGCGGTTCCGTCCCTGCGGGGGTCTTTGGCCCGCAACGGCGGTTTGGCAAGCGGGGTAAGTCGCCGGTGGTAGGCAGGCGGGCGAGCAGCGACGTTCTATCCGCGTCGGAACGGGAGGCAGTTTGGACAATCGTCGAGAGAGCAGAAGCGGATAAATTCGCGAAAATCCCAATTGCCAGGCGACGCCGAGCCGCTGTCGGCACGATCGAAATACTACCTAGCTCCCTTGTTTCTGGGGCGCCAAAGCGGCGCCAACGGAACCCACGTCGCCACAATCGTCGTGGTCGTTTTCCCAGTTCGTACCCTCCCTCGGACATTTTCTTGGTTTTGGGACGTATACGCGCACTCGGATCGCCACCTCGGAGCGCGGCGCGCCCGGACGAAAGTCTCCTCTAATCGTAAGTGGAAGAATTCGCGCCGAGGGTAGTCGCCTAATTACGTACGTTTCCGCAGCCGCTGTACTCTCGGTATACCCTCGATAACACTTCACCCCCCCCCCCCCCCCCCCCCCCCGTATTGTAACCGGCCCCGGGCCACCGTGCGCGGGATCGCATTTTCGGGGACGTATTGTCGCTTCCGTAAAGCTTCGTCAAACGAATCGCCACTCGGCTCTGGAAATATTTTCCGGCTGGCGTCGGATGGCGGCTGAAATGCAGCCGGTCTACGTACACCCCTGATATATTATACCCGCGTCATTCCTAATTAGTTGCATACCTCGTGCAAACTACTTCGAGTAGTTGATGTTACTTCACTAAACCGCATTATTATCCGTCCATATCCCCCCAACAATCTATACATACCATTAGCGAAATGGGAAGTACACGTACTACACAGCTATGAATACCCGAGGTGTGTACCTTAAAGTACGACCTATCGGTATCTTCCTCCCGCGCCTTTAACGATTCGATGGAAATGTCTAATTACTGATTTTTCACCAACAAAGGGATCGTGCTGTACGGCTCGATAATACTTGGGAACGGGATTAACGGGGGAAAGAAATATGAAGGGCCTCGCACGACACCTTGTTTTATCGATTGGGTCGGGAGTTACAGTCCTCGAAAACACGAGAGTGAAATTTTCCAGGCATGCCGCTGCACACCGCCTGCAGTACCCTAGCTAGAAGAGCAGCGCAGCTTCCTCGTTCGTGCAAGCCCCCAGAAAAATTTTACTCTTGTGCTTTCGAGGGCCGTAACTCGTGACCCACTAAATAAAAGGGAGTGCTTACTCTCGGTAGTGTTTCGGATTTGTTTTAACCTTTTCTCTAACGTTTGAAGTTTGAAAGAAACTACTTTCCATTTTTTTTAAAATGTAAAAACGAATCTCAAAAACTAAAATAATGATAAACCAGAAGCTGAAACAGTTCTATGCAGCGTCCGGAATAAAAGTAAAATAAGAAAAATGATATTATGATAAAAGGGGGGTATCCGAATCATAAAAATCTGATCAACCTCAGCGAGTGCGTCGTCGCGTCGAGGATACGAATAGCTTTTACGTTAAACATTTTTCCATATCTCCATTAAAATCGCACACCCTCCGTACGTACGCGTACATTACGCATCTAGGGGTGGTCAAACTTCGCCTGCGGATACGCGGAAGCTCACCGAGCGCGGGGTAAACTTTTACCTAACCGCGACCGGAAAAAATGTCGTTTCTTCGTTTTTTCTTTTCTTTTATTTTTCATTTTTTTTTTTGTTTATCGCGCGCGTAATACGCGGTTTCATGTTTACGATAAGGGACGTACCGTTCGGCGGCGCAACTTTGAAATTGTTTACGTGGGTTTTACTTTTTCTCGTTGCGAGCAGCCGCGGTTTGGCCACCCCTGAAATATATGTGATAGCTGTTGGAAAGCCTCCCGCTGCCGCCTTTCTTCACTTAGGAGCTGACGCGTCAGAGCTTGCGAATATAAGGGAAAACTGTACGTGAGTGAGTGTCTACGTAGACGGGGCCAGGGCGTTATACGGGGTGGCGCAAGATGCGGAAGTAAAAGAGGATGTTCACACCCCAAGGATCTCCCTACAGACGCGATATTAGTTCTCGCGTTCCGAAAAATCTCGTCTCTTCTCGCCTCCCTCTCTCTATTCCTCTCCGCCTCTCCGCCTCTCCCTACCTTCTTTCTTTCCCTCGGCTTTTTTCGCCCGTCTTTTCTTCCCCGCTGGTCCTGTATTATTTTATTATTTGCATAACTCGGGCGACCCGCTTCCTCCCGTTCCGTTACCACCGGCACCTACACCCTGCCGATTTTTCCCCAGCGACCGGCAACGAGGAATGTTACAACCTGTACACAGGTTTTAAGTCAACGATCGCGAACCGATCTTTAGCCCCCAAGAGACACCGAGGAACGGTAGAAAAGACGTCGCGCACACACCCCGCCCCCCCTCGGAAACAGCGACAGCGGGAACGTCGTCCGTCCCATCCCTCTTTTACCCTTCGATTCTCCCTACTCGGAGGAACTTTTGTCGTTAGAATCTCGTTTGTTTCTTCCGTATGACATCACGGGGACAGTTTCGCGGCCGACGACTCGTGGAAGAGCCGTTCGGCACCTTCTTCCTTTTTTCATTATCATTTATTTTTCTGTTTAGTTTATTTTACTTTTCTGTTTCACGCGCGGGGAAAAAGAACGGAGAAGCACGACCTCGTACTTTTTTTCTTCCTTCAATTTTCTTATTTCGTTCCGAAAATAGTATACATCCTTCGGCCTCGTCCCCGTCTGAAACTCAGAATCGAACGGTGCCCGCAGGAAACCAATTAACGACCCCTGATGAGGGAAAAAAAAAAGAAGTAACAAGTTTGAAAAAGAAAAGAAGAGAAACGAAGAGGGGGGGGCGAGCGTCGCGGTGCAGCGGGTAGTCGCAACGTGCGACCCTCCCGAGTGAAACCGAGGTCAACTTGGGGTCGTAGGGAACGCGATAAGATGAGTGGCGGTGAGCGGGTCTCTCATTAAAATTAATTTCGTGTAAATAAAAGTTCAGATGCGTGCTGCCGGCAGCTCGACCCCTGCAGCTTCGTTGGGTGTGTCGGTTGTGCAGGGGTGCGCCTCGAGCTTTTCAAAAAATAACATCAAATTTAATGTACAATTAGGAGGGGTCCCCACAACACCCCGTGACACCGCGCTAAGCCCCGCTAATGGGTACGTCCGTCACGGTCTGCCTCAAAATCCTCCTCATCCTCTTCATCCGCGCTTCATCCTACAAAACTCGTTTTCTACTACTCGGAAACGGGGCGCGATTCCCGCAATCGTTTCTCACCCAAGGCGACCACCTACTCCGAAGACTTTGAAATTATTGTTAATTACTAATTAAATATGGCAACGATAACAACGCGCATAATTACCAACCGTACCCGTTTATCTCGCAAATTACATCCTGCCAATCTTTGCGGGAGGTGATGTTGTAACGCTGCCTCTCTCTCTCTCTCTGTACTTGAACGAACCGTATGGGAATTTCGGATTCCGAATCAACCTTTTTAGGGTAAAGTCCGAAGTACTCGGTACGTATCCCGTGCACCGGCCCAGGGATACGTTACACGTACGTATTCGTGCCCGCGCGCTTATTGCCGAGGGGGGGGGGGGGGGGGGTGTAAAAGGGTCGGGGTTCGGTTTGACCCGGGTGACGGACGACCGTTGGAGTGGGAACGGTGGTAACGCGTAGGTGTGCATAGTTGGTACGAGGAAGAGGTGCTCGGTGCTAGCGATATTTTACGCGAATTATTGGCCAACGAAAACGCTGACTGGACGATCTAATCGCGTTCTGTATTTATTGCCGGCTGTTCAACACCGCGCGCCGACCGCTCGGCGAACGATATTCTCGTTTCGCTCTGCCCAAAGCCGACGTAGCGGTGCCCAGATTACATATTTTCCATCCCGGCGTGCACGTCCTACCTCCATTCTGTTTTTTTTCTGTTTTTTTTTCTCTCCGTTCTTTTTTTTTTTTAATCCCTTTTTTCGCCGATCATAAATTCATCCGCGATGACGCGAAATTGTGACAAATTCAAGGAAGTTATCGCGCGCGACTATTTATTAACGATTTATTTCGGTATCGCGTTAACCGAGCTTTTACGCTCAAGCGAGAGAAAAGAAATGGGGGGGAGGGGGGGTAAAAAAAGGAAGGAAACCGTCTTATTCCTTTTATCTCAATCTGAGAAATGTCTCTCCGTTTACAAATCGTTACGCTTGTACGGGATTAAGCTGTTCTTCGGGCGTCCGTGGCGGGCGCTTGCGATTCCCGTTAGAGAAACTTTGAGATTATAAGAAAAGTAGGAACCCCGTTGCAGTCGGAACAGCGGCGGCAGCAGCGGCAGCGGCGGCGGCGGCGGCGACGGAGGAAGGAATAGTAGCGAGCGGTGTCGAGGTGTTCGCCAATTAGAAAACTCACCGTCCCGTGATCGACCGTTTATGCGACGAGCAAAGCCCGCTCTGGGTGGTCTTCCTCCTACCGCTCAGCGGCAGCGGCACCAGCTTTCGCGATTCTCTAGCTCTAATGTGCGACTTTGCCTCCGGCGTTAAAGTTTTCTTTCACGTTTTCCTTCCGCTCCTCTATTTTCGCTCTGCACCATCACCACCGTCCGTTATAGCGATGCGGAGAGATGAGGTTCTCGCCGTTATAAACCCCACCCCGCGTATCAACGTTTTTGCACCACATTTGTATAATGTTTGTCTAATTGTAAGTAAGATACGCGTTATACGTTCACTTCGTCCGAGACTTTTTCAAAAACTCTTCAACGTCGTCGCGTCTACGTACGTTTATATACCGTATTTTATACCCGTATAAACAAGCGAACGTACACGTACACGTACACCCGTGTACACCGGTCGTCATCGTCAGCCGGTAAATAAGTTGGTGAAAGTATATAAGATCGCAACTTAGGAGCGAAGAAACGGGGGAAAATAAAAAATAAGGAAGAAAAAAAAAATGAACGAAGAAACAAGGAGGAGAAAAGAAAAGAAAAAAAAAAAAGATGAAAAGAAGAAAAAAAATAAGGAAAACTGGAACGGAAGAAAAATGAGAGAAAAATTGAGCCTCGGTTTAGTTTAGGGAGAGACACCGGTTTCAAGTGCTTTTCCTCGTGGGTTGGAATAATGTTATGACAATTAAGACAGTAACCGTGATAAGGCACGGTAGCGGGGCGAGTAACTAGAAAAGTCGGAAGAACCACCCCCCTGCAAACAAGCGGGGCATCAAGAAAGAAGAGCGGTGTACGGGGGAGGTTTCATCGGCGGTACGGCGTACACCGGCTAAGGGTGGCTCTAATGGATCCACCCTCGAGTTATTTCGTCCTTCGTTTTCGTCTTCGTCCTCCTCCTCCTCCTCGTCCTTCGGTTCATTTTCGAAACGACCGTGTCGACTTGTTCGCGAGCTACGCGTCACGTGGTCTCTATTCGACACGGACACAGAGGAGACCTCGGCTCGAATACACAGCCACAGGTACATGTAATAATAAAACCGATCGTCTACGAACTCCCGTCTTATATACCCACTTAAACTCACCCCATTTGAAAGGCAAACTCCCGGTGCCCAGTTTTAAAGGCAGCCCCGAAGCGCAACGATCCAACCGAGCAGATACCGCGCGTCTTCGCGATCGAGACGAGATCCCGTGAGCTACCGTGAAAGCTTCTGGCACAGTTTACTGGAAATATTATTTGAATCGTTGATCCCCGCGGCAGCGCCCCTCGCCCGGCGTTCGGGGTGCTTCGCACCGGAGGTGAGGTACTATGGCAAGGGGTGCGGGAATAAGGGAGGGTCGACCGAGAGGCGTCGGATTTCGGGGTGCGAAGTATTCGTTTCTCAACTTCAAACAACACCCGTGTAACCGTACCTGTAACGGCGATAGAATAGAGACACGCGTCCAACAATTACCGCGGCTCTGACCCAACTTAACCCCGTAGAACGCGGAATGGGGTGACCGCAACGGAGCCGAATGCTGCCCGAATAGCCTCCCCGTCGACGACACGACCGGTCATTCCGTACGAATAGCCGAAGCATCGGGGTGTACGATGACGTTCCACCGGAATAATAATAACATCCGCAACTAAAAGTGCTCTTCGGTGGCGTGTCCGTTTCTGACGGTCGCGTCGGCATCGAGTCGAGGTCGTACGGGTTTCGGACGTCCGTACGAAAACAATCGGCGTGGCTGACGGAAGTGACGAACATTTCGACGTCGCGTAACTCGCTCCTCAAAATTTCATCCGTCCTCGTACCCCGTCGAACTTCTACTTACGATTTTACGAGATACCTAGGCGAGGAGCTCGCTGAAATTCAAACCGCACCGACCTCCGATTTATACAACTCTTATCGCTCCCCCGATATTCCTTCTCAGTCCCCCCCCCCCCCCGCACACGTATCGCTTTAATAATAGATTTTCAATCTCACGGGGCGAAAAGAAAAAATGACTCTTTCTCGGGCGAGTAATTCGGCGTAGCGTTCCGCAGATTTTCGCATACCGTTACCGTTGAAAAAAATTAAAACAAACTACTTGAGTCGCGTTATTTGTTTATTCGGCTGTTTCGCGTTTCCCGTTCGTCCGCCCCTCATTTTTTCGGCGGGTCACACCGGTCCGGTGGGGTTTTTATTTTGCGAACGTACAAAGGCATCGATCAATCAATCAATCACCGAACCAATCAATCAATCGATCCGTACACACTCTCGCTCCTCCCATTTCCCTTTCTCTCATTGTAAGCCTCGGAGGGAAGTGATCGGCTCGGTCTCTCCCCTGGGATAAAGCGTGTGCCGGTTCGAATGACCCTTTGCGAGAGGACCTAGACCAATCAAGGGCGACTAATGTAAGTACGCGGGAAATCCCATTCCGAGTGGAAGCGCGGAGAGATTAACGAGACGTACGCGAGCGAGCGAGCGAGCGAGCGAGCGGAATGGATACGTTATGGGGAAATTCGATTCCTCCTCGAATCGGATGTTCGACGACGACGCACACGAGTCTGTAATCGCATATGTGTGTCAAGTATCCGCGCGATTCGAGATGAGGAAAAATGAGGAATAAGAATAAAAAAAAAAAAAAAAAGAAAAAGAAATCAGGTGAGCCAAACGAGACGAGGGATTCGAGGCAAGGGTTGCTACGTGAAAATCTGCGTGTGTGAAAATAAGGGGGAAACGAATGAAGGAAAAAAGAAAATGAAAAGACCATCTTTCTACGGGGGCTGGTTTATATTCAGAGAGGTCGGTAGCGGCGTCGCGGTTCCACCGCCCTCCGGTTTCATCCTTAAATCACCGGAGTCTCGTTCCCAATCAGCCCGTAGCGCGAAAAAGGAAGAATAAAAAATAAATGAAAAAAAAAACAAAAAACAAACGATGAAAAAATGAAAAATTGCTGAAAAGCAAAAGAAAAATTATGACAAATTCGTTGGAATGTACGTGTACCCCTACGGTGGCGCGTACGTGTTCGTGTAACCCGTACGTACGTATATGGGTATAATACGTGAGCGAAAAAGAAGTTATCTCGGAGTCGATTTGTGGCCTCGGCTATTCTGCGGGGACTCGGTGCCGAGATATCTGTATAACTTCACCTCAAATAAGGAGTGCGCCACCTCTTTCCACGTTGACTTATTAAAAATCAATGTTCATCGCCACGCAGATGCCATTGACGACGCCCTCCGAGCCCCCGACCCCCCGCTCGTTTCCCCGGTAGAAAATGATCCGCCGAGATACCGAGGTTCGTCGCGACATAATTACGGATTCCAACTGTATGAAATATTCAAAGTCCATTGAATATCAGCGGGTAAAATGTTTGCACGGCATTTATTGGTTGTTCGATCCAATTCCGCAACGTGCCACGTTCAACGCGTACACCGATACACAGTGTACACGGAGCGTCGGGGGTACGCCCGCGTTGATGTCCTCCTGGGGGTGCAGTCCGCGTTCCGCTGTTTGAGTAATGGACGGTCGAATGCACCGTTAAGCACACTAACGTGCCGGATTTCGATGGGAAGGAGAGAAGTAGCGACGGCAGCGGCGGTGCAGGTAGCGTCAGGATTCGGTGCGACGACGCGACGTAGGATTAAGCGCTTCGGAGATACAAACGGAGCCCGCGGGGATGCGGAAGTGACAGAAACGGGAAACGCGGTACGGTCTCGATGCGCCTGCACGAGTCGCCGTTGGTGAGAACGCGGAGAAATCGGGGCGAAACTTTGCCCATTATTTTCGCACCGGCCAACGAAACGAGATAAGGACGATTGCGAACGCTTTTAAAACCGACCGACGCCGCGGACGCCGCGAACGCGCGTTACGGCCTCTCGTCTTATTGTTAATTTCGAGAGCGTCGTTACGCCGGCACGGCGCGATACCTATAATTACCGATCGGGAATTACCGGGGCCATTACACCCCCCGCACCCGAAACGGCATCGGTCAGCGCCCGGGGGGTGTGCGAACGGGACGTGCGATGATTCACGCGCGCGATCGTATGTATGGGACAGATAAGACGCGCTATACTACTGGCTGCGGGGGACGTTTTGGATTCGGTATTGCCGCCCCCGATCTCCGTACGGGCCGGTGCAAGGTGATCCTCGTTCGGTTGAACGGATATTTGGTATGGGATCAGAGGGAATAATCCGGGGGATTAGTCTCGCTTCCGAGTTCGCTCTCCCGCGCGCCCCTACTACCTATCCACTATTCTCCGCGAGATTATACCTACGGATATACACGCGATACATCCGTCGAAACGAAACGGGATTCGAATCGTACGCTACATCCCCCCCACCCCCAGAGGCATCGGGAACACATAACCGATCGACGAGGGATTTTTACCGTCCCACGCGCACCGACCGGACGGACGGAGACAAAGTGGGGAAGGGGGGGAGATACGTAGTCATTGTCCGTCTTTTCGTCGGCGTGATCGGTACAAAAGAATGAGATAGAGGAGGAGGCGGAGGCGGCGGCGAAATTGGCGGAAGGAAACGTGTATAAAGCCGTCGCTCCGCGAGGCACGGGGCAAAGTAACGTCAACAAAGACGTTAAAGCTCGAGACACGTAGCTAGTAAGACGTCTCCTTGGAACACCGCGGTGTGGATCCTGACCCGACCTAATCTAGCCAAACCTGTCGACGGGATCAATTCGCAGACGTGTTGTTAATTTATAAAGAGTCTCGGAAGAGAGAGTTTCACCTCCGCACGACGATGGCGTGCGCTACGATATACCCGCAACTCGCGAGAGTGTTCGATGGAAGAGAGAGAGAGAGAGAGAGAGAGAGAGAGAGAGAAAGAGAGAGAGGGACGGGGAAAAAGGGGAAAGGGGTCGAAAGGGGGAGAAAGGGGGAGAAAGCCACCCCTCGTATCGGAGGGTTAGCCGATGGGAGGGGGGGAAAGAAGCTCGCAGGAAGAGTCGATACCTGTTGATACTTGGCTCAAATAAAAGTTAACTTGTACGCCAAGTGTTTTAAAGGGCGCTGCTGCTGCTGCTGCTGCTGCTGCTGTTTTCCATCTTCCTCGCTCTCTCTTTCTTTTTCTATCTTTCGCGAAATCCAACGGCACGGACACACGAACACCCCGCGTACACCGTTCCCCGCATAGGAGACCACACCACCGCGCCGCGGTCTTTCCGGGTACAGAGAAAAGTTCGGGGTAAACTTTAACGGATGCGACGGAAGAGCGCAGTCTTCCCATCTCACCCCTGTACACGTCCACTCCTCGCACTTCGTGTTTTCGGCTCTAGTTTCACAGCTATATCTTCGCGCAACGCGTTGCCGGGGCGAATTCCGCGCGAATACTCCGTCAATTGGATGTGAGAAAAAAGGAGGAGGAGAAGAAAAAAAGAAAATAATAATAAATTATTGCACCCGTACCGAGTTGGGCGTATAAATTGGTAAGAGTCGAGGTCTCTCCACTATATAACCGTTAGAAGGGAAAACTATACGTATATCCGCGGTTTTACCGCCTTCGAAAAATTTTCTTATCACTTGTCTATTCAGGCCGCGCGAATCGTGATGCTTGAGATTTAAAATATGGGGGATCTCGGGGCTCCGCGCTCGCACCGTTGAACCGTGAGCAGCGTTTCCAAGCAATAAATATAGGTATCCACCTTCCCTTACACCCGACGTCGCCTCGTGATGCTAAAGTAAATCGCGTCGGGGTTTGCTGCGAGGGGGGGGGAGAGAAAGTGGCGGACGGGGGTTGAAATTAACCAACAGGAGAAGACGAGTTACGACGCTCCTTCCCTACGCGGTGCGTGACGCGGGAAATGCGCTCTCGTTCCTTCGCTTTCGTCCCCCCCGCCCGTCGAGTTTGCGATACGTGTACACGCGTAAATGTGGATAACCGTACAAGGCATTCGTCAGCCGTACGCCCGAATGAAAAAGATAGAAATAGATGAAGACAAAAAAAAAGAAAAAAAAAAAACAACTACACAGGGGAGTAAAACAGTCGGGAAGAGAAACAGGGAGCGAATAAAGAGAGCGGAATTTTTGAGGGCCGCGGATTATCCGGTCCGGGTGATTGAGCCGCCCGATTGTTCGAGTGATTAAATGTTTTTGCCAAAACTAAGCTCGTGTAACTGGAAAGGGATTCGCGGTTGGTCTGCGATCAATTATACCCTTTGAGTTCCGCCCATTGGGGATACAGCATGAGGGAAATAGCCGGCGATATAGCTAGGATAAAAAGAAAGGAGAAGTATACCGGGAATAAGAGAGCGCACGCGAATCCAGGCGAGGTTTTAGCGATTCAGAGATAAAAACGAGGATGATCTTCTGAATCCATAAGAAAAAAGGAAGCAAACGAAATAAAAAAGAAAAAAAAAAAGGTAGTCTCGCTGCTATTCAATTCATAAGTCGCGAGTGACTCCCCCTGCACCATCATCTCTTTGAAGTTCGGAATCTGATAACCTAGAGAGGGGAATAAGAAAAAATAGTTAAAGGATGAACGAAAGAAAAAATAAAATAAATAGAATGAAGACGGAATGGAAATCCCACCCGTTCTATCTCTTGAAGCACGCAAGCTGAAAATGAATTTTCTTAAGCTGGTTATAAATAATTTTTCTCTCTGTTTCTCTTTGACGATCTACAAATTTATTTCTTACTCGATTCTCCGAATTCCTGTGGCTCGATACTCGGGTGCATATCATTTTTACTTGTTTTTTTTTTGTTTTTCGGGCATCGATCATTAAACCATTTTGCTACGGGGATCCCGCTGTCGCCGGGGGACACGGTTACACGGTGGGTCGACGTCACTGCCAATTTCTGCCCACGCATCATAATCTTTTCTAGAAAAAACTTTTTAACGAACCCCGCGAAGAAGATGTTCGCGACGTTACTTTTTTTTTTTTTTTTTCTGTTTACCGCTCCATAGTCGCGCCCGTGCGCCTCCCCTAATTCGATCGCTTCGTCAACGTTGCGATGGTATCTGATTCAAGATACTTTTGCTGTACGGCAAAAGCTCACTCGTTATCGCCTCACGGCTTTCCGTTCCACTAATTCCTCTCAATCACGCAGATTTTTCAATTTTCTTCACGTTATTTTCTTTCACCTTCTCCACCCTGCGAGCGTATAATGAAAAGTTTTTTTTTTTTTTTTTTTTTTCATCCCCGCGCGGTGTCAAGATGTAAGGGACCATTTTTTCTCTCTTCAGTTTCTAAGTATCTAATCAAGACGAGTCACGCTACATTGTGATAATACAAACGGTGTCAGGTACCCCTCGCGCATAAGCTGGGGGTGCATGGCTTCGCAAAGAAAAAACAAAAAAAAAAAACACGAAAAAAAACGAAAAAACGGAAGAAAAAAAGCCGAAATATTCTACGTTGTTTTAGATACTGAGACCCCCGCTATTCTGCAAGGATGTACCTAGACCGTTGCCCCGTCATACGTTCATTTTCGGTCTAGCCGTCTTTTCGAGAACCCCGAGACAAGGCCCACCCTTCTTTTCCCATTGCTCTTCCTCTTTTACCTTTTCTATTTTCCTTTTTCCCTTTTTCCCTTTTTTTCCCATCTCCCCGCTACTCGGCGGGACGCTTTAGGACTTTGATTTCATTGAACCGTGTAGTTTACCAACGACGTAAGCAATTATCGATCCTCCGTCCCTTCGCTCGTTACACATTATCGGTATACGTCACATATACATACAAAGAGGTACGTATGTAAATATGTTACCGTCGGTAGACGCTAAAGACGTAGCGTAGATGTAACGAAATATCTACGAGTATTTTGCAAGTCTAACGCACGTGTATGCCGGGAATGCTCCTCTATTTTTAATAATATACGACACCGTAACCTCTGACACGGCGCTCGAGTCGTGGAGGTTTTCCGAAAGGTCGCTTATAGCCGGGCTTTTCTGGCTAGGAATTCATTTCCCCGAACCTCGCGCGTTTCGTTCTGACTTCTAAGTCCGAAACTTCGTGCCCAGCATCTCGCAGAGCTCGTTATATAAGCTGCTGTGCCACGAGGTGATCCGTCCATCCTGCACCCAGACGCGGAATCGGACGCCCACTTTCCATCAGCTGATTCCGGGGGAACTGAAACTTCAAATTTCGCTACGGGTCATCTCCGTTTCGCGGTAGATTTTTTTTTTTCTGTTTTTTTTTTCTGTTTTTTTTTTTTCTCCAATTTTTTTCATCGAGTATCTCGTTCGCCCGTATCTCTTCCGCGTAGCCGGGGGTCGAACGGGGAGGAATGGCACGGGAACGCAGATGACGGGGTCGGATAGGGGTCGGTAAGGTACCGCTCGACATTCGTCAACATCGTCATCCCCTTAACGTACGTTTCTCATCCCCCTCGCCCCGCGTCAAGGTGAATGATATAGGTTACACGACTATAAGAGGAAAGAAATCCACCCCCGAAAATGGTTCCCCATTTTTTTTACTACTTCTTATACTTCTATCTCTCTATCTCTCTCTCTCTCTCTCTCACTCCCGAACCTTCTATTTTTCTTTATCCGTACAGATGATATACCCTTACGCGCGACAAAGAGCGAAAGGGAACCCGTTCGCGTCACCGAAACTCTTCTTTACGAAACGTGTGGACCAAAACTTGACTGAGTACAGACATTACAGATATCCGTATAGGTGGTTGTGTATATACTTATATACACGTACAGGTATATACGTCTCAACCCTCGAGTGCGAACGTCGACTCGGTCGTATCTGGTCCACCTCGACGTATATGTAGATGGGAGCGGCGAGTGAGCGGTGGCTACGCGATGGTAGGGAAAAGAGGAAGAGAAAATAAAAGAGAGAACGAAGGTGAACGAAAAAAAAAAAACAAAAAAAACAAAAAAAAAATAGCGTCGTTACAGACGAGAGAATAGGGTGAAAGGTAAAAGATGAAAAATATTTACCCTGAAAATATGGCTGCCAGATTATTCACTTCCGTGGCTTGGCAGCTGTCCCAAATTCGCTCACCGGGGCTCACCGAGCACACTGTGCGCCGGTCTCTCGCTTCACAATCAGTTCTAATATTAATTTCCGCGAATAAACGTTATAGCGTCACGTTCACCCTTTTTCTAATTCCGCCTTTCCCTCTCGCCTTCCTGTCCCCCTAAATTCGGAAGATGAATGAAAACATCAGGGTCGCGGTCGCGTTGCCTGTAACGTATTTACGTCCGGTGCAGCGTCGGGAATAAAGACGAAAGAGGGACAACGAGGAGCATCCGGAAAGCGTATCGAGCGTGTAATCAGAGCCGGCGACTCGGCTTCTGCACAACCGGCTACGCCGTACGATCCTCGTGGCGACACGACCGAGAGGATGTACGACGAGGAGGTGTAGGAAAGGGAGAAGGCGGCAGGGGAGGGGAGGGGAGGGGGTGGAGGTGGAGGTGGTGGCGGCGGAATACGGGGGATGAGGAGAGGAGCGTCGAGGGTGAGGGTGAAGTGCAATCAGCGTTTACAACCCGCGCAAAACTTTTGCTCTTCGGCGAGTGAAACGCGCGAACCGTCTAGAAATACCTGAGAGCTTTATTATCACGTATTCCTACTCAACTTGCCCCCGACCGAGACCTCAGCAAATATACGACTCGACGTATACGCCTCACCTATATACCCGCTACCCCCCGCCCTCCCCCCCGCAAACGACCCCGCACAACCGACCCTGGGGAAGATTTGAAAAAAAAAAAAAAAAAAAAGTCGCATTTTACATATCGAAGAATCTAGGTACGGGTAGAACGTTTGTTTTTCCAGAGAGTAAATTTGGTCAGTTTTTTATGTTTTCCACAGTTTGTTCCACGGGAAACGATTGTTTTTGGGAAATTTCAGAGAGAAAAAAAAAGGTGGTGTTGTAAAAATGCGCGTAACTAGTTTTTCGGTAAACGGACGCATGTTCGAGCGGTGATAAATGTGATGGCGGTATAAAAGCACGGTGTCGAGCAACAGGTTTTTATTGAAAACATTTAATATTTTTGTTGAAAAACGCGGATCGGAAAATTATTAAAAACTATGCCCCCGCGGATGAATAATTTTTCAGTTATTTTACCGTAAAAACACGGTAGATAGTCTTGTTATTCGAAGCTGAAGCGCAGCAATAGCGCTATATATTTATACGGGGTTCGTGAAAATCATAATTACATCTACCCGTAACGATTGGCAATTCGATCGAACGACCGACCGACCGACCGATCGATCGATCGATCGGTATTCTGTAGAGTATTGAAATAAATTGGAAGGGAATTTGTGATTCGACGGCGCACAGGTATTCCATTGTCGTTCACCGCTACACCGCTGCGACGGTGCATGCACAGGTAATTGTGTATAGGTATAACTCCGCGAGTTTACGGCGCGGAGCGGAACGTTGAGCGAAACGGGAACGAGAGCGGGAATGACACGGCAGCGGAGAGGAGCAGTTGACTATTTGCATTTCCGTCTGTATTTGAATTGTCGTAATTTAAACCGGTTATTAATGTTATACGCTTCGTACAACGTAGCCGAAGCCAACGCTGGAATCGAACCGGGCGACGCTCATCTGGTTCGCGTGGGGGTGGGGGGATGAGAACGGCGACGGTGATAGCCCGGTAGGTATAGGCCGACCTAAAGGGTTAACTGCCCACGGTGTAACCGAGATTATAACCGAGATATCGGAAAATTAACTGCAAAATACCCCATTTTAACTCCCGGGTTACGGTAATTTTAATAACGTATTTATTAGTCCCTCACTGCCCTCAGCACAAAAGCTTCACATTTTCACAACAACCAACGACGTTCCCTCTCCACCGCCGCACCCCTTCTCGCCTATCGGACGGAGAATGCGACGCAACAATTTCCGATTCTTTCTTATCCGCTTCCACTTTGATCGGGTAAATGCATCGAGGAACGATCGTGCGTCGGACGGGTGAGCGAGGCCCCCTTAATATCGGATAATTATCGAGGGTCGTTGCGTAGGAATATCAGAGATGTGCGCATATGATGATCGTGCAGGTACCTCGTAATATACTTGACCGGTATATCCAATTAATAGGCAACAAGCTAAGGCAGGGCTTATCGTATCTCGAGCGTCGCGTACCTCCTGTACCGCGAGCTCCGTTCTACGAGGTACCTACCTACCTACCTATCCATCGTCCTATCCGCGCCCCGTCCGAAGACATGAACCCGGAGCATGACGTTTAGGAATTCGAAGCGTGAGTATAATCTCGAGAAGAGGAGGGCCGCGAACCGTGTCCGATAATGGGTCACGTGACGGAGAAAGCCACATATACCTCCGCCCCGGGCGGGAAGCGACGAGTGGCGACGAGAGGGCAAGGATTTCGCCGCGATGAGGATCGCCGAGCCCGAATCCCGTAGCCATTCCAAACAATTATCATCCTACCCACACGGTTAATTGCACTCGGGCGATGACGTCGACGTAGCTTTGACCACGTTCGAGTGTACGCGCAAAGTTGTATCCGGTGCTCGCCGAAGTCCCGTGACACCGGTCTTCTTCCCCGCGAACGTCATCGGCTGCGAGTCGAGACGGGGCGACGCGACGTTGTACTACGCGGTGTTAGCAAACCTCGCGTAACCGAGGAAAGAGCGAACGAACGAACGGACCGACGCTAGAGCTGCTGTAGCGAACGAGCGAGCTGACAGTTTGCCAAGTTATTAGAGAAGAGATTGATGAAGCGTTGGGCCAAGGGCCCCCCCAGAACATTTTTCACCTTCCGGGCGCCGCTTATCTGATCCACCGCGAGATTTTCAACACAAAGATTTTCCCGCTGACGTTTCTTTTTTTTTTTTTTTTTTTGTTTTTTTCATTCTCTCCTTCTTTTCTTATGTATAGTGTTTTTTTTTTTTTTCTTTTCGAGTGTGTTCTTTTTTTTTTTTTTTTTTATTCATTATTAATGAGTTGCGGCTCTTGGGGGACGGGTGGGGGGGAGGGGGTTGTAACTACGGGAGATATACAAGACAGCGGAGACATGACGATACGCGATTTTGCCAATTCTGGGTCCGACTTGGTGCAGTGACTCCCCTCTACCGCGGCAGACCATACACCCCTTTGCCCCGAGATTTCACCCCTTCCTTATATTCGAAACGCCAGGCTCTCGGTCCTCTATCCGTATAACGCGCGCCGGGGTAGTCCGGTATAGAGGAAAAGATGTCGCCTGGCGAAGCGCCCGAGGCAGTCAAATATTTTGCATAGCACCCCCGAGAGTCTCGTATAGTCCTTTGCAGCCCTGCAGACTCTCGGAGTCCGGGTATACTGCCTTCCGCTATCACTCCCGCAACTTTCCTCTTCCCACTTTTCCCCATATTCCTCCTCCCCCCCCCCCCCCCCCGTCGACCCCTCTCACATGCAGCGCGACTCATGAATCCCTCGTATACCTTCCGGGTAGAAGACCCACACCGCCTTATATCCGCGCGCGGGTACTACACCTGCGGGAAAGTCGCGAGCAGCAGCAGCAGCTACTCTCGGTTCTGTGTCACCCCGCGTTTTCTCCTTACTTATAAGGTATAGAAATACCTGTGCATAAACCGAGGTACGGTACCCCATTAAGACTTCGTCGGTAACTGACAGCCAAAATTAGCAACCCCGCTGAGCGAGGGAAATTCGGTTGGCCCGTAACGTCGAAGAAATTGGGCGGTGGGAATGCTTTTGGCGGAGGAGGCGGACCGGGTGGATCGAGGGTGTCTCCCGCAGCCCCCGATGCGGTTTACTTTCAACGTATGAATATACGGGATAATATCGAAACTGTTACGTCGAGCCCTCGAGGATTTTTCTCCTTCCCTTTCCCTTTCTCTTTTTTTTTTCTTTTTTTTTTTGTCGTTTTCTCACCAGCGTTGGTACGACCGTGTGCGGTGCGGTCGAACACGTCCCCGGTAGACCGCATTATGCCGCGAAAGCGGCGAGGGTAGAGAGATATCGGGAGACGAACGAATCGGAACGGAACGAACGGGGCTCTGATTGTTTCCTGTGTAGCTACTACGCTCCGCCACGAGCAATTCATCCCAGCTGTGTACCACCTAATGCTGCCCGAGCCACCGATGTTGGCTATACCGCCGTGCCTGCCCGGAGTAGAAATTACCAACACCGATGCGACGTAACAACTCAACGTACGACGCGGTAGACGAGGCTGAACGCGATACGTGCGTGACACGAGGACACGCCGCGTTCGTGCGGTCTAATAGCAATTAAATGTAGTGCGGCTGCCCGCCCGCAACACCCAGCCCTACCTTCGACGTGTATCCAGAGTCCGGAACGAGGAGAGAGAGAGAGAGAGAGAGAGAGACAAAGAGTGCGAGAGAACAGGGGCTGAGAATGCAAGTGTCCAAGAAACGAGATGATGAAGCAAAACTTGGCGAAACCGGTCGCTCGAAGGATTCGAGAGATATTTCGACCGCTAATCGTATCACCGTCGACTTCTTCGATTTTGCTCAACTTTTCAATACGGCCGGATGTGTGACACACGCGTCACCGATTCCTCCGGATTTTCGGAGCGTGAAGAGGACGGAGTAGCGAGTTTCGGGACGGGGGTGGTAGACGTTAATTCCTCCGGTTTCTCAGCGAGACCTTGTATCAAGGGGGTGGGGGGGGGGGGGTGGGAGTGAGGGACAAATTAGCACTATTAATCAAAGGCGTCGGTTGGTAACGTTGATTCGCTCGGTTACGAACGAACGTTTGTCGTCGGCGTATATCGATGGAAATTCTCGAAGCGATGACGCTTTGTCGTAGGCGGGGGACGGGGTGGTTAAAATCAGTGTCGGAGAATTCTCGCGAGTTATAAGCATCGCGGGGGGGGGGGGGGAAAGGGGGGTCGAATCATAGGTGCAGGAGATATCCGCGCGGATGCGAGTCGCGAACGGTTGCGGGGGAGCGAGTCACGGTGAATAATGGTCAATAGAAGTTGGTCGATTCGCAAACGGGCGGAGGAACCGGGGGTAGCCCCGACGCGAAAGCCACGTACACCAGCCGGAGCTAAATACTTGACGCGTATCGATGCGCGAGGTCGATCGCGTGCGTGTGTGCGCCGTTTATGCATGTAAGCGGCATTGGCACGTGTCGCCGGATTCTAGCTGCTTGCCGCTAGAATCCGCGAACGGTACGCGAGAACGCCGTCCAAATGGGAAAGCAATTGTCCGGCACGTCCGTTACCCGGCTACGTAAACGTAAACGTAAACGTGAACGTAACGTAGCGTGGCGTCCCATCTAAAAGCTGCGCTCCCCGCCGAACCGGTTTACATCCATCCCAGAATCGTAAATTAATACCTACTACGTTATTGACGCGATAAATCTCAGAATTTAATAATTCAGGGAGTGATCGTCGACAATACCGCCGAGCGTGACCGAGACACATGGCGTACGTAGGATATTACCTACGCGTATATCTGTTGTAAAAAAATTGTATAAGGATGAGAAATTTATATACACGCCAACGTTCGAGTGCGACTGTGGATTTACGAGGGCGAAGCGATCGCGAAAAGGATTCGCCCCGTTTACACCTTGTATCCTCGTTAGGATGTTCAATTTTTTCTCGACCACCTCTCTCCTCGTTCTTCGGTGTGAGTTTGATGAAGAAGAGAAGAAGGAGGAGGAGGAGAAGAAAAAAAAGAGAGAAACGTGGAGGTCCGGCGACGTTGGCGAGGGTAAAAGACGGACAATCGTTTTCTCGGGGGACGACGTCCCGAAGGAGCGCGGGGACGGGGGTCAGGGGGGACGGGGGGGCCGGCGAATGTAGCGAGAGAGTCGAGAGTCGTAACTCTATAGCCCGGTTGCCGGCTTCCAGTTCCCTTCGCTCTCCACCTCGCCTCTTCTTCTTCTCGTCTCTTCTCTCCGCTATCGATTACGCGCACTCGAGCCACCCCCGCGCTAGTGGCAGGCAGCCTCCGCTAAATCGCTCGGTCCAAAGTGGACGGATCCTTATCGTGCCGCTAGCCAAACGACCTCGAAAACCCGCGGAGGAGGTCCTAGGAATTTGCGCGCTCCGGGATCACCGAGCGCGACATCCTTCCATCCCGGAGTGGTAAAGACCGACGGCGATAGCTTTTCCCCTTAGTTTTCCATCCTCCGCTTCCTCGCGAATACCGTCGGTAGAAACATCGCCGCGTTATCCTGCACCACCGAAAGGACAAGGGTCAACCTATAGAATCCTGATGCACACGGGGCAGAACCTCGTAGAAATTCAAATACATATATATATATATATATGTATGGCTGCAGATAACCGGTAACCGGTGACTGGTTACCACGTTGACTGATGATAACTAAAGACAGTCAGCCCTGGGCAAAAGTTTGACGCCATTAGGCGGGTTTGGCGGGTTTGGCGTCATATCAGTTCCCTGATTTACCAGCCGAATCTGCCAGATTTCGGCAAGGCGTATCCGAGATGGTCGGTAAATTCGGCCTAACCACTTATGACGCTAAACCCGCAGAAAAATTTTCTTATTATCGATGGAAAGTTGTCAAAAGCACTTATCGACTTCTTTCAAATATTTGTAGAAAATCATTTAAAAATTCAAAATGTTTTTCTTCTATGAATAAATAAATGTATATTTCCTCAAGAGATTTTTTTGTTATGACAAAGTTGGTGATTCTTGTGAATATAAAAAATATTCAGAATCCAAATCAGTTCTACAATACCAAGTTTAATTACCGCGGTACACAGTACTCTTAGCGGACAATAAAATTAGCTCTGAAAAATAATTCGAATAATTTTCTTGCGCTTCCCATCTCTTTCATCGCCAAATAATTATCGCGATGCGTATTATTCTTGTAAACAAATAACATCAGCTCCGAAAAACAATTCGATTGATTCTTTCGCGGTTCCTATATTTTTCAACGCCAAATAATTATCGCGGTGCGTTTTTTTCTTCGAAGAAATTAAGGATCTTTTTCGGTAGTTCGCAGACCGAAATGATGTGGTTTTTTTTCATGAATCAATAAAAATCGTTGAAATTTATTTTAATTATTCAGAAATAGGTTGGAGGAAAGTATTTGCTGAGACATGAAAAAAAAAATTGAAAAGATATAAGTGAATTTGACAGTGTTAAATAGTGAGTGTATTGAATTATCGAAAGAAAATAGTAATATTCGAAGTTTCATGCTTAGAAAAATATATTTAATCAATCTTTTATAATTAAAAATCAAGATTTACTAAAGAAAAAAAAAGAAAATATTTTCGTTAATTAAATTGAAAATTATCTTCGTTTTATTTGTACAGAGCGGACAACGTGAAATTGCGCACCCAGATTTTGTGCGCAAGCATGAATCAAAACGACAGTCGAATTCATCAGCTGCTAGCGTGTTGTAACAACAGCCTCAGATTTCAGCTCTAGCTGTCAAATTGTCGATCACCAATACAGCTGAGATCGCGGTATTTAAATGTGACTGAGGTATATTGTGTCAGGTGAATAATGCAGCACAAAACCAGACACAGATAAGTAGGGTGGCATAGCATCAAATAAAATTGATCAATTGAATGAGAGATTAATTAAATGTCGACAGAAATACACGCATCGAAAAGTTCAGGTTAGGTCCTTGTATTTGACAGCTAAATCTGAAAGCGGAGTGTTGTTGGACATTCTGCGAAACAAATGCCGACGGTCGCGCATGTGCAAATGGGGTGCGCAATTTCACGAATCTGAAAAATTCGTTATGTCAAGGTATATATACATGAAAATTCGGGTTCGCGAATATCCATCCAGGAAGGGATTGTAATTAATAATAAAGCGTACGCGAAGACATAGGATATCAAACTAGGTGCGCCCGGCGAGATTCATCATGACCCTCCTTGTGGCCACGCACTTTGGGCCAACTGGGAGAACGCTCGGAGCAGTTTCGGTCGCCGGGGACGAAGCTGCCTTGGAGGCTGGCCGTGATAGTTAAAGTCGTCTGCTAGCGTGGTCTCCTTGCTATGATTGGAGCAAACCAAGGTAGCAGACGATTTAGCGATCACGAGAAGCGGACCAGAGAAGGCGAAGTAGCTTGTCACCGAAGACCGAGGGGACTCAGCAGCGACAACAGAGGCCTGTCCAATTCAACTCGACGTGCGTGCCACAAGGGGGGTCATAATCAATCTCGCCGGGCATATTTTCATTTCTATTCATTTGATAAATAGCATGTGCTGGGGTGATCTTCATCATAGAAACAGGGGAGGCAGTAATTGTGTTTGCATCTTACACACTTCACAAAAGCTGCATTTTTACAGGCACATGGTGTTTTCAAAATATCCATATAAAAACAAACTCTGTTGACGTTCATAAAGGATTCTCTGTCATCGGAAAGTTTAGCTGCGAACAACGCGTAGCACGTGTTGAAAATTGGCGAAGATAGCTGATGATGTACGATGAAATACATTTTTATACATTCTTCTCGGGATGTGATTTTTCTTTCTCTTCCGATAAGATAAGAGCAATACTGAATTTTTTTAATCAAGTTTTTCACCTGACGGTAAAAATCAACATCGCACGGTTGCACAAGCGGTGTACATTTTGGGGGGATCACCTTGATAGTGCATGCATATTAGACATCATTTCATTTTATTTGCGACGTAAATAACGTAAACATTGAAAAAAAAAAAAACTCCACGCCTGCAGAATCGAACACACGATCCTCGTTCCATGAATAGGATCGCTTGCTGCTGCGCTGACCGCTACTGTGTCTTTACATACAAAAATATGACTGAGGTATGTTGTGTCAGGTGAATAATGCAGCACAAAACCAGACACAGATAAGTAGGGTGGCATAGCATCAAATAAAATTGATCAATTGAATGAGAGATTAATTAAATGTCGACAGAAATACACGCATCGAAAAGTTCAGGTTAGGTCCTTGTATTTGACAGGTAAATCTGGAAGCGGAGTGTTGTTGGACATTCTTTTTTTTTGTGAAAGATAGAAATAGTTATTAAAAAATAAATAATCAATAATTTTATTCGAAGTCAACATTCCTTTTCAGGAACTTGAGAATTTTATTAAAAGCAGTCGTTCTTTTTTATGACAATTGTTGATTCCATTAAATAAAATTATTTACCGTCGTTAAAATTGTTATTTTTATTCGAAAAAAATCATTGATTTTTTGAATAATCGTTAATTTCATTCAAGGATATTATAAAGAATATAACCTATAGTTTTTGAAAAGATTATTATTTATTCTTACAACCAGAGATAATTAATGTGTTTAGAAATCGTTAATTACTTAAATAAAAATTAGCGATGTTTGAAGAATTCTGAGGATTTTTTCATTTTTATGTTAATCTACAATTAACTAATACGAGAAAAATGAAAAATCATGGCAATATAAAACGTTGACATAATTGAAGATGAATGCAAAAACTAAATTCAACAGTTGTCGGTACACACGCCGGTGGTGCAAAGCGAGCGAGCAGATTCAATGCGTTTGGTAAACGCATTGCAACGTTGATTTTAATCTGAATAGTTTTCGCGACTCGCCGCCGCGTCTAGTGAGAGGGCGGGAGCTCGCGAGGATTAGTATCGACATTACAGCGCGGTCAAGCGTCCCATAAGCGTTGACTGTCTTTAGCAATCTTCAGTCAACGGTTACCATCTGGAAACCAAACGACGGTCATGCAGGAGCACTGAAATGGCCAGGACGTGGGATCCTTTGCATATAACGCGGTGTAGACGCTACTCAACATCGAGATCGAGGTGGTGCCGGTCCGCGGATATCGCGTATTCGAAATAGGTGTATATGTACCTATAAATAAAGCGCCTTATCTGCCGTCTGAAAGTACCCACCAGCTGCGAAAATCACCTGCACTCTCGTTTACACATTCCCATTTTACCGGTCTTCTGTACCTATTTTATTTCAACCTCGACGAACGTGAATTTATTCCTCGGGCGCGGATGAACGAATCGGTCGAACGTTCGAACGGAATTATAAGCGAAAGTAGCTCGGAAATCGGAAGGGAACGTCGCTGTTCGCCGACACCGAAACATTCGCGAGTCGAGAAGGAGGGCGATTTTCAAATTAGCGAGCGTACGCGTCCGTCCTAGGTGGTGCGTGGTGCGCGAGATCGATGGAAAAAGCGCGGGCGATATATCGCGCAATCACGATTTCGAAGCAAAGCGCTAAAAATGTAGAAATGGTGCTTTCCGTGCGCGGTGCGAACACACACGCGAGATAACGTGTACGTGCGAAGGTACCCGTACACCCTGCAACGCCGGCAGAGTTCCTGCATTATTTAGCATGAGTTCGCCAAACAATCCTACAACGGTTGTATACGCGTATACCCCGTGCACTCGCTTCGAGCGGGTACACGTACGATCGTACACACGTATACGCACACGGTTCTCCGGTGTTGTTCTTGCCCCTTTGTCCCTAAAAAAGTTTGAGGGTAAACAATTTTCAGAATTGCTACAACGCGGCTACTCCCGGTGGCTACCGCGGACGTCCGTCGACGGGACGGTCGCCTCGAAATGTCAGGGAAAACCAGAAACCGGAAGACACACACACCGAATCCATCTCCTGTCCCCCATGCGTTCAGCGGCTCCGTCTTATTGTTAATTATCGCGAACAACCTCGAGGAGAACAACGTACGATCTTTGGGAAATTGAAAATTAGCACGAATATTCAATCTATTTAGCTCGTACGTCGTATGAAAATATAGGTATATATACATATATGTACGAACGATATCCTGCGGCAGCGTTGCTATATCGACGAGGTTGACAATTAACGGAGGTTTACGTCCCATCAAGATCTCCGAGAGGCTTCTTCAATCGCGCCAAATGTATTGGTTTTTTTTACGACACCACCACCACCGCCTCAGCTACCGCGCGTAGTCGAGCGAGCGTTCCCCCTATACGGAGAGAAATAGCCGCGCTATACCCTCGGTTATACTACTTGTTCCCGATCGAATCGGCGACCCCCCCCCCCCCACGATCGATCGATTTAACTGGGAAAGGCTACGGGTTATGCACGTACACAACGATCCCGTGTGCAGCTGGGCTCGGGCTGCAAAGTGCCCGCGGCGAACGTCTTCGCGCCTACATTTACTCTCACCTCTACGTCCGCACAGAAATTGCCTCGCATGTACGGAGAAGCGAAGAACTTTATACGATTAGTTAAACTATCGCACCGTCGGGAGTTTCGCTGTATAAGTTTCGCCGAGAGAATGTATATACGCGAGCATCGATCCGCGGGATCGTGTGTCCGGTAGGGACTTGTAGTCCATTCGAAGATACACCGAAATTTATTTATTTTTCATAATTCGCCTTGTATGAAATGAACGAGTTCGAATGAGAGATAATAACGTGCCGCCACCCCCCCTTCAGCGGCTTCGCAACCCCGGTATAATTATGTGTGCGGATATTAACGACGCGACGAGTGCGCCGGATGATAATATAAGTGGATTCGCGTATCACTGTATCGTTATAGGCGCGTGCACGTTGAAAAAAAAAAAGAAAAAAAGAAAAAAAAAAAGAAAAGGAATAAAAGAAGAAAAAGTTGAGGAAATTTAACGAGTATAAAAGTGGGGATGATGACATTAAACAGGTGACTTGTAATCTTTGTTACAGAGACTGCAGAGTGGTGAGGGATCCGCAAACGCTAAAGTCGAAAGGATATGGATTCGTCTCCTTCGTTAAAAAAGCGGTGAGTAAACGTCTATATACAAGATAAATATATCCGGGGAGAAAAAGTCTCGCGCGTCGCAGCAGCGATAAGATTAAGAAATCAGAAGTCTGTTTTCGAACCCCCGTCACCCGAACGGTCCCGATTTCACCCAACCCCCCGATTCTTTTTTCGCCCCTTATATTTTCGGGTCTCTCGACATTTCCGTAATTGTTACATAGCAGTTACAACATCTCCTATCTTAAGTGTACCCGTCGAGCTACACTTTCCGATATTCAAATACGCCCGCCGAGGGCTCCTCGATACCCCGGGACTTTATAATTGGGCGCGCTCATACGCAAAAATATATTCCAAACAACGTCAACGATCTATATACTATATTCATGCATGTAACGAAATAATGAGAAGCTTAATAATACCCGGATACCGAAGCACTTTCATTATCTCGAGATGTGGATATCGGTTTAATAATATTGCACGAGTGATAAAAGGAGAACGAGTAAAGAAAAAAAAAAAAAAAGAATCGGAAATTATCCCCCGAGTCGTATAACGGGATCGCTAAAGTGCACCGAGCGTTTCTTACCGCGTATGCATCTGCGCGGGGCACGGGGACGGGGGAGGGGGGAGGGGGGAGGTGCAGCGTTCCCGCAGGTCCGGAGCATCGCGGGGGTAATAACGAAGGGATGCAGCGCCGGTGATCTTTAAGCGTCGGGACGCGTCTGGCATGATTATATCACTATTGTTACGGCGTCGTTAACGTTAACGTTTTATCAGCGATCTTTAAGTCACGGGACAGCGTGCATTTGGTACGTAATATCGGAGGGCTCATCCCCGTAATACACGCCGCGCGTTAAGCCCTTACCGCGCTCTACCGTCGAGATGCATCCCCCGGCCCAACCCCCGAAACCCTCTCGGTTTGTTCGCCTCCCCGCTCCATTAGGTATTACCGCGCCGTACTCCTCTCTCTCTCTCTCCTCTCTCTCCCTCTCTCTCTCTCTCCTTCCGATCGTGCGGCTTCCAATCGAAACTTGGCTTTATATTTTACAGCGCCATTCTCCCAGATGGCATTATCTCTCGCGTTTTATTAGACCGAGCCTCCTCCCTTCTCTCCCTCCCTCTCTCTCTCTCTCGCACTCTCGTTTTTGATTTATTTTTTCTTCTCCTCCTCGTCGCTCTCCTCCCTCGGCCTTCCTCCTTTTTTCTCTCCCTCCTCACCTTATTCGCTTCCGCCAAAAATCCGTAACGTAAATCACCGCGCGCTCAGATATCCGCGGATGCCTAATAGCGAAGAAGGCCCGAAGGTGGTTTTTACCTCATCCCTTTATTGCTTCAACCCCTCGAAAGGTTTATATCAGCCTCTCCCGGACCCTGCGCACGGGAGGACGGTACGGGATCCTTGCGGACTTTTGCGGTCGGTTCAACGGTGGTATGTGTAGGTGTATATATACCATTATACCCTCATGGAAGACGACGTCCCGTCGTCTCGTCTCGTCTCGTCTCGTCTCGTCTCATCTCATCTCATTCGTCTCCGGCTACAACTACTATCCTCCGCAAACCCCCCGACTACCTCGTTCTCCGGTTCCGTTTTAATGCCCTATCGATCTCGACTACTGACATCTATACACCGTCCGGGATTACTAATACCGCTGTGCAAAAGCTGCAAGATACGTAATAGACACTTGCCGCTGCACCACCACCGAACGCGATACCCGAGGAAATTCTACGGACGGGAAGAAAGGGGCGCGCCACCCAAACGGACGGGGTGTATATATACCTACCGCTGAGAACAAGACCACGCCGCACCACGTATCACCGGGAATAAGATATAACGTACATTACCCACCTATCTGCTCACCTATCTCCGGAACCCGAACCCAGATATAACCCGAACGACTCTACCTACAATTATACACTTTGCTACGTTTGCCGAGCGTCATAATTGTGTGCGAAGCTCAAAGATATTCCTTGCGATATATTCGCCATCGCTGATTGCGTCGCGTATCGATATTCGCGGTTCGAAACCTCCGAGGTATCTGAGAGATATAAATTGCGAAGGGGGGAGAAAAAAAGATCCGCAAGTGCAGCGGGAACGAAAGCGGAAGTTGAAGGGCCGCGGGATGCCACCGTAGAGATGGTCGTAAAGTTGAAAATTCGTATTATACGTTCATTGTTACGCCCTTGGCATGATATCCGGCTATTAGTATCGGGAATATGAATATAACGGTGAGTACACGATCGGATATATATTTTTGTAATGACGGAAAGTAGTCGCGGAAGCCAAGATAACGGAAATTATTATTTTATGATATATCGTAGGGATTGGGGAAAATCTAGCGGTTTGCCAAATTTTATTTCTCGATTCTCATCTAAATCTGATTAGATGCTCGTTTAAAGTTTTATTAGATCGTTTCTTATGCTCCTCGAGCCGGTCGATTGGCTCGCCATGTTCGACGTTCCCCCCTTTCGCTGAGAATTCCTGACTCGGTTTCGGTTTAAATGAATCTTGATTCCTCGATAGGGACATCACGGTGACCCCCGCACGCTCTCAATGTCGGCGTACTCGGGGGACTCGCCAAAAACCGATCGATCCGACGATAACGGCGTTCCGATCACCCGCGGAGTGCTTCCCGTCGAATGATCATCTCGCAGTAGCGCGGAAGAAAAAAAAAATATATATATATACGTATACCCATAGGGCAGAAGATTCTTCCCCATCCCCCGATAAATTCTCCCCTTGTTTTTTCTTCTCTACTCTCTTTTTTCAACTCGAACACTTCAGACGAGTCGAAAAACTTTCATCTTCGTATTTGACCTTTGGTTGGAATAGGAGAAAAGGCAGCGACGAAAAAAAATCACCCACCGTCGCTACGGTGGTATTTCTCTATGATGCAAGTTTTCCACAAAGGAGCATCTGGGTACCCCGACGTCGATCTTATTCCGATAAGTAGAAACAACGAAGTTCGTTTTTGCGTGTAGATATCTTTCTTCGATATCGACGACTGAAATCGTAAAATGTCTCGGGCTTCGCACGGAGTCCGAAAATTTCCGGAAACCCTGCAGCGTCTTCCGTCGGAGCAAAGTAATCGGCAGCCTTTTGCATAGCCATTTTTCACGAAGCGTCGGAACGTTGATTATCCTTTTTCTCGCTCGAGACAGAACTAATGGATATCTAGCGGTGACTAGCGTCGGTAGTCGGTCTCGACTAGGTATAGTTTTTCTCAGCGGTAAAAAGAAGATGGGGTAGGTAGCGGGTAACGTGTAGGCAAACCGCAACGAGCGATAGTCGGACGGCGGAGAAACAGAAGCGGCGATACCGGGCCAAGGTAGAGAGGCTTAAGTAGTACGGATCCTCGCGACTCCTCGGCTACTCGGCTACTCGGCTAGTCGGTGCTAGTCCGGGGGTACGGTATGTACACAGATCCGCGTACGTACACCGAGGTATACACCTATACCTATCTACGTACGTACGTACCTCGCGGATCTATGCGAGGCACGTCCACGTACGGGATAGCGGCAGCGACTGGAACAGGGTGCAACGCGGGTACGCGGGATAAGGATAGGGATAGAAAAGGAAAGGTAGGGTAGGGCGGAGGGATATGTCCCTCGCGGGCAACGCTCGTGCAAGTGGAAGTGGAAGTAGAAGTGGAAGTAGAAGCAGAAGTGGAAGTGGAAGCAGACGTACAAGTGCAAGTAGAAGTAGAAGCGGAATATCGATTCGAGTCAAGAGGCTCGGTGCCGTCGCTCCCTCCGCTCCCTCCGCTCTTTCCATCCCTCTCGTACGTCCAACCCTTCCAACCCTACCCCCTCCCGCAATGGCCTCTGTGCAGCTTTCGGCTATCCTATGTAGGCTAACCGCTGAAATACAGATAGTCCCACATTGAGATGAAAATTTGAATCGGAAACATTTTATCCCGTGGGACAAGCGTCCGGCCCCTGTCGTTCCGTCTCTTCGACGTTTATACTTTTGCGAATCTCGTATGATCTGTATACGAGCCAATGGTACGGAAAAAAAAGATACCGTACGTACACCGGACGAAACCGTTCTTTCCCAATACACATGCGAGAGCGGCAAAAATATTTTCAGAATATTTATTTCAACCATACTCGCACACCCATCTACGGTATTGGATTGCCCTCTGCCGAAATGTAAAACACCGTACAGAAGTTGATGCTTCGCTATTATTATTATTGGTATTATTATTATTATTATTATACCCCTTTCGTAAACTCTCTTTTCCGAACGAATGAGAATATTTTTTCATACGCCGATACGTTCCTAGCGAAAGAGTACGATGGCGAAAATAAAAACGAATGAAAAAAAACAAACAAAAAAAAGAAATAACAAAGAAAAAAAAAAAGGAGAAAAAAGAGGAGGTTGTTCCACGGACAACGACCACGGGGAACGGAGCAACCCTTAAAACGAGCCTAGCGCGTCCTCTTTTCCCATCCTACCGGAGCATTCTTCTTCGTCTCAATGCCCGAGGCTATTCCTTCCGGTCGAATTTTCCAGGAGCTATAGCGCAGCAGCCGATAATCTGTCCGTTCGTCCATCTCTAAACGGGTCTCTGCTCTTGAATGGAGAAGACCGATCGAGGGTGCAACGGTATAATCCTGAGCTACAAAAGCGTTATTTTAACTCTATAAAACGTTCCTATACGGGGTGGTATGGGAAACAGGGAAAATAAAGCGAAAGAAATCAGCTTTTAATTATACCGCAGTTTGCCGATTATAGCGGAAATAATTTTCGAGCATTATTCCGTTAATTCCGTTGCCTAACTTGTTCGGAGTTCCGTGGGTCGAGAGTGAAAAAAAAAAACAGAAGAAAAAGAAGAAGGGGCGAAAAAAGCTCGCGGACCGCAGTCGTTGAGCCGCTTTGCTTTGGTGTTTCGTTTATAGCGTCCGAACCGCATAGCGCCGCAAAGACGCCAAAGAAATGGTCGAAATACTCTCTAGCGTGAAATTAAGTACGTCGCTCTGAGGTAGAGGTAGAACCATCGTCTAGTTCCGAAGACATCCGCACTGTTTTTATACGCTCTCTCGCTGTATCCGGTAATCCGATCTCATTTCAGATACCGTCGCAACTGTAGGGGGAGGGACCTCCACTTTCGAAGCGTCCCGCCGCGATTTTTACTTACAAACGATCCATCTGGACGCACAAACCGCTATTTCTTTTTAAGAACGCGAATCGACTTTTCGCAAGACGATATCACTCGTCGATGAGTATACATACGTATTCGTGTGTGAAACGTGGTTAATTTTTTGTCTTCTCCTTTTGTTTTCAGGAAGCGGAAAGCGCCATCGGCGCGATGAACGGTCAGTGGCTCGGCAGTCGCAGCATTCGCACAAACTGGGCGACCCGCAAACCACCGGCGCCCAAGTCTGAAGGTAGGACGACCAATGGATTTATACGTCTATACACATGTACCATGTTTCGTTATCCGAATTGCGAATCCCTTAGGTAATACACCTGTCCCCCGTACCACCCACCCCACTTGACGTTAATTTTCCATATATATATTATATATGTGTGTGTGTGTGTGTGTATCGACATATGTTATATATCGTGAATCGTATACACTCGCCTCCATTGTACCGCAGCTCGTACGGTCGTTTCAAATTTGAGACGAATGTGAATCGATGAAAAAATAAGCGCGGTACAACGATCGATAACGTCACGACGCATGACACGTGTCCCAACCCCGTCCCAGCTGTTGATGTTGAAATTTTTCGATTCGGCGTGCAAAGACAAAGAACACGGAACGAAGGGAGGAGAAGAATATCGGGGCATTAAATACCGTCTCGAAATTTTTTTTCACCTCAGCAAACGTCGGAGTCGGGGATACTCCGCGCGAACGGGTCGAGGAAGAATAGAGTAGAAAAGAAAAGAGAATGTCGGAAAAAAAAAAATACAATAAAATAAAAAGTAGAGAACAAAAAATCGGCGAGCAACGTGTACCATGGGGTATTCTTCGATCGAAACTTCGATATATAAGTATAACTCTTTGAGAAGTGTATAGGTCGGCTAGCGTAAAAACTGTGGTAACCACCCCGTGACCTTTGGACGTCCTCCGGGACGCACCTCGCCCGCTTCTACCACCCGTCTATGCACACGGTGGCGGAAAATCCGCGAATCTGTACTCACCATCTCATACCTACCTACCTACCTACCTACCTACCTACCTACCTACCTACGTGTCACTTTGAAACTAGTGCCTTCTGACGTCGCTTCGGGTCTTGCCGAGGGTATAATGAAGAGCGCTGGGTAAGGGTGACGCGGAGGAGAAAAAGAAGGAGAATGGGAATGGGAAACGGGGAGGGGGTGGGGGGTGGGAGTGCAAAGAAGGGGGAGGGGTTAAGCACGAATCCAATTCAAGTTACAAACTAAACGCATAATGAGCTTAGAGGTAGCGCCCAGAGCTAAGTAAGTATTATTATATTATCATAAGCGGCTCTCTCTTCCCGCTTCCCTGTCACCCGCAACTAACTAATTTCATTCCACCAGTCTTTAATTAGTATTCGACGCGGCGCGCCCCCCCCCCCGCCTCTCAACTTTTTGACCCCTCTCGTCCTCGATGGCCACCACCTTCGACCCGCCGCGTTACTTCCACGCGTCACCGCTGAGAAAATTGATTCGTACGGTACGTCGCGCGATTTCGAGGTCCGCGTCTCGTTCGCCTCTCATCTTCGTCGTTATCGTCGTCGTCGTCGTCGTTGTTGTTTATTATTTCAAAACAAAATTCATCCACCCCGCGAAAGACAGGAGGCGACGAGGTAGGACGGCGTTGGGGATGGTCATTTTTCACCGCATTACCCGTGAACATTATTCTCGCGTTACCCAACCATTTCTTTTTCCAGATTTGAATTTCAGAATAGTTTACCCCACGTCGAGGGCCCGTGCGGTAGCCCGATACCCGCACAGCGCACAGCTATTCGTCCCAAAACTAGATCGCCTTTATATGCCGTGAAACGAGTACGCCCGGAGCGACGCGGGATTTTCAAGTTGCAGTCGGTCGCATCCGAGAGGTTAATATTTTACACCCTTAAAATCCACTCCGAGTAGAAGAGCGATTTTTCAGAAAAATTAAATCGCGCTCGAACGTAGGGCGGGTGCGAAAATAAGCCGACTCGAAAGAAACGGCGAAGGGAAAGGGGAAAGAGTAACTCCGATATACCAAAAATTGATAATTTTCAACGTACATACATAGGTGCCGGGTCGGGATATTAGGTATGCAGCGACTGATCGATCGTTTGCTCGCGGTTACCGCGACCATCCTCTCCATTCTAGTTATGCGGCAGAGGTTCTTTGTGTCGGTTGTTTCGCACCCCATTAACCCACACGAAACCGCGCCGTATCAATTGCCCTACGCTATATACGTACGGAATAGCTTCGATAAACCTCGACCGCAACACTTGTTGCTAAAAAATCTTTTCCGATAATCTACCTTTGTTATTCCTACCCCCGAGATTCTCCCTCTCGCCGCTATACCGTCCCCCCCTTCCGTTCTACCGATTCTACCGAATAAAATTCTCGTCCTCGCGATACTCGCGATAATCCGTCCCCGAGCTCGATTTCCATCTCCGCTCGTCGATAACCGATATAACAATAATTACGATACCTGCAAAGGATTAGGGGACAACACCCCCCCACCGGGGATGCGACGCAACGCTCCGTGTACCACGTATGCGCGCTCTACACTCGACGAACTACCCGGTAGAAGAGCAAGAACGAAGGGCGGGGGAGGGGGTGGGGGGGGGGGGGAGGGATGGCGAAGAGGAGCGGCGGGTGCGGGGGCGAAGGGGTGCACAAAGCGGAGCTTGCGGCTTATCGCGAATGATGTATACGTGGCCGATTACCCAGCTTTGTAATGCGCGTGTTTACCGGCGTAAGTGTCGAGCCGTGTCAGAATCGTGCGAGTCTCGTCCGATCCACGACATACGCATGCGTGCGTGCGTGCGTGTGTGCCTACCGTCGATGTGTTCCGCATATCATCCCCCGTGTTCCAGACCGCGAGGCGTCTCTCCGTCCCCTTCGCTCCCCCTATCACACCCCCTCCCGCCGCCGCTACACGAATTATACCCGACGCACATACGCGGCTATACCGTACGTACGTACGTACAGCCGAGTCGAAGGTGCAAAAGGAACACGTTACACCGTACGGAGTTGGCGAAGCACATACGCGTATCGTATCGACTATTTCGAGCTACACGTCACCCCGAGCCGTAGGTACGAGTAGCAGGTTTAATGCGGGGAGGTATCGCGGAATCGAGGGGCGCCGAAAGGAGGCGAGGTGACCTCGGAACGAGGTGTTCGCCTCCGTGGCGCGTATGCGTGACTACGTGCAGGTTGTCCTCTTGCAGTCCGCAGGGGTGCTCCGCACGGGGTTAGCGTTGCCACTGCTCCTGCCGCCGGTTGTCGGTTGTCGGTACGCCGGTTGTCGGTACGCCGGGTTCGGACTGGGGATATCTTATCTTATCGCGAAACTGCTATCGGAGTATATCCTCGACGTCGTTACCTGGGGCTCCCGCGTTACGGGAGTGCCGCAGACACCCGCATATTATGAACACACGTTATGAGAATACTACGTGTTCGTGATACGGAGATAGATGCAGCTCTCCGATCATCATGCGATCCGTGTACCTACGTCTGTGCGCCCGCCTACACCTATGTTGGTTGTATTGTACCCTAGATTCGCGCGTACCTGCAACGGATGAGGGTGTATATGGGTTACAGGAAATGGACAAGTTATCGAAGGTTAACCGTATAATAGCGGGAGGCGGGGGGTGGATTTTAGACGAGGATTTAAGGGTCAGAGGAGCGTCAGACGTCGGCCATTCACGGTCACCGTTAAACCCGGCCAAATTATCCGAGGGAGAAATTAGCAGCGCGGATTCGAGTTATGGGAAAACTTGCTTAATCACCTTCGACGTTTGATATCAAGAAATCAAGGGGGGCCGACTCTGACTAATCGTAAAATTTTTTTTTCTACGATCGTTCGACTCGCGTCTAGAAACTTTGTAAACCGGCCACGCTCTCGATCAAGATTCGGAGCTTTTTATGCAGATTCTTAGCAACGATTTTCAGTTTTCGGAGTCGCCGATTCGAGGGTAGCGCGACGAACGCGCGAAAGGATCGAAAAATATGGTTCCTATTTTTCAGGGCGTAAGAGATATACATCCGGTCAATCGATTGCTCAATTAGCGTAGTGTCCGGATCACTTCCCGAGGTTTGCGATTTTGGAAACGCTGGTACGGTATCCGCGGGCGCACGCTGCATCAGGTAGCATATAACGGTGCGGTGATTTGGCAAAAGTTTTGAGTAGGTAATACGTGAAAAACGTCGGGATCGATTACCCGCCGAATAAAACGTTATTCGTTCAATGTATATAAAATATATATACGTATACATAGGTAGTAGACATGTGTGTAGAGCTGGCAAGGCATAAGGTATACGGCGTATAGCGAGGTAACGTATAACGTTCGTAATTACGGTTGATTGGTCGAGATGATTTTTATCTTTTATCTAGATTCTGCAACCGCGAACTCCACTCTATCACCGTACGCGGTCGAACCACTTTTTTCCATACATATTTATAACGTGCATACATACGTCTACGATACCACGTACACAGGTATATAGGTACGTACGTACACGTGTAACGCATCTGGATGCTCCACGGTTATACTCTATTCTCCCGCCGCCGCAGGTACCTTGTGTACATTGTACACACGTGATATATATATATGTACATACATATACATACATATACATATGTACGCGCATTTACACCAGCGCAGTTATCGGCATACGGGCGCGGGTACACGTACGCGTCTCTCTACGCGAGTATATGTATACACCTTTCGCCCAGATTAAACGTCAACAATCGGCATCATCGTATACGCTCCGTCGGTTGTTGCTTCGCGGTAGGTTTTTAATATCTTGGCTGCCTGTATCAAAATAGCCCGCGGAGTTGCCCTCGGACCCCTAAACGTATCTGGGGGGGGGGGGGGGGGGCGGAGGGGGCGACGCGAACGTCGGTAAACAGTCGCTTGGAATGATAAAACAACGCCGGAAGCGTCAACGTCTGCCCCATGGCGCACTGCTATTTCCACCTGTCCAAACCTCCCTCCCTCCATACCCCCCCCCCTTTCTCCCCCGCGATTTACCTACGCAACGCATCGCTTCACCTCTCCTGCATCCGACCGGCGTTACTCACCCTCGCCCTCGCGCTCTCCATTCGCAAAAGGAACGTTTCGCTTCGACCGCGTTACGGTCTTCCGGAAACTCCCGCACTCGAAATCACGATATTCAATTTGGAATAGGAATTTTTTCATTCCTTTTTTTTGTTTTTTCTTTATTTCCAAAAGACGAATCCCTGAATTGAAGAGGTAGACGGGAATATACGTGCAGCGTGTGCGTGTGTGTTTAGGAATACTTTTCGACCATAGCGCAGGAATTATCGGCGTCGAACGGAGAGTCGAGAGATCGATGAAACCGCATGCGTACGTATTTCATGCATACGATATCGGATTACCCGGCACCCGGTTGGAGCGAGTTACCGCGAAGAGAATATAATTCTTGGGTCGGGTTCCCCGGCCTTCGTCCCGTCTTATCCGCGCGCGCGGGGCTAAATTTGAACATTCGCGAAACTTTTTATCGGGCGATAAGCGGTTTCGCCAGCTTATCCACAGGTAGGTACGGGCCCGGGGTATTACTGTCAGTCACGAGGTGGAGGCGAGACGAAGCGAGGTACAGGGCCGAGGAGGGCGGCGACTCCTTTTTCGAGAAAAAAATATGCCCATCGCGTGGAGATCATGCGATTTCGTTATCCCGGAAAATTCACCGTGTAATTACAATTCTCGCTCGACTCCGCGGTGTGGTCTCGACGCGGCGCGGCGTTGTTTTTCGCGAGAGGCGTCGATGACGCGATTCTCAATTCGTCGAGCGGTTCTTTTGACGTCGACGAAATTCCGAGGGATGACGTGTACCCCCGCGTCGCGTCGGTTCTTTCTTCCTCGCGACGCGGCGCGGGTTAGTCGTCGATTGCTCGGTGGGTTTTCCTCGCCCGAGTGATTCGACGTTCCGACTTTGCTTAAGGAAATCTGTTCCCGCGAGGAAAACGGAGATGGAAAAATTCGAAAGGAAACGGTGAATCCGATTGAGAAAAGAAATTAAAAAAGTGGGAAATCGGTACAAGGATTGAATCAATATTTGTTTGGAAGATTCGTATCGAGATAAAGAAGGAGCGACGAATTCCTTCTTTTTTTTTTTTTTTTTTCTAATTTCACGCGTGTTCGAAGTACAACTCAACCGGCGCGAATGTCGCTGAAAATACCGACGACGGAGATTCGAACGATAGCGTATAATAATCTGAACCACGTAGAAGCGTACGCCATCGCCGTTTCCGGATCGTCGCCTCACCCGTTACCCTCCGCGCTGTTGAAGGTCGAGGATGCCTCGGAGGCGCTCCGACGTCGTCGTAGTCCTCGTCGTCGTTCCACCGCGATAATTAACTCGGTCTTCGCGTCCCCGTCTACTCGGTAGAGGTACCGAACCTGCCGTATAACGCACCTCGGAAACCGTCGCGACGCGACCACCGCCCGGGCTCCGGGTTACGGATACCTACGCGTCGTAGGCCACGCGTCTCCGTACCGGTAGGGTGTACGCAGCTAACAGTTCTAGCCGACTTTGGAGCAAAACCCGCGTTTCGTAGTCCCGCTACCGCTCTCGCGATAATTATATAGCCGCCTCGATCATTGTTCACTCCTCGGTGGTCGTCGTCGCGGAGCTCGTGCTTAAAGTAAGAGAGCTGGAAGCAAGAAACGTAGAGCGAAACGCAGAGCGCGTCTATACATACATACAGCTACTTTAAGATCCGCGAGGCGTTCCGACGCCACGAACTTTGCGGGAACCGGGTGCAGGCTTTTCCCAAGGGGGGTTGATAGCTGGCTGCTATACCCGTTTGGGAGACGAAAGGGCGAATATAACGCGTATAATCGTTACGAGCGCGGAAGTACCGTTGGGCCTACCACGCGCGGGCCTATCGTTGCCTCACCGTAATTAAATTAACTAAATTATATTAAATTAAGGGTCTTATATCAATTTCATCCCCCGGCGCGTTACCTTGCATTTCGTATATTGCCCTCCGTCCAACGTAACAGAAACGGACAACGTATAGTGACTACACCGACCCTTGGCGCCCTTGGCATTCCTCTGCGCTACACTCCTTCCTTCCTCTTTTCGATCCTTTTTCTTCTTTTTTTTTTTTTTTTCTTCTCTTTGATCCGCCGGACTCTGGATTCCGTAACTTCGGAAGCTATTTGCCAAAGTATATACCTATACGCGGAATCTATTTACCGTACTATATGTATGATATTTATTCGCGCCCTGCCTCCATTTGTACGTGTATAGCTAGCCCCGCTGTTATGTTGGTATAGGTATAATCGGTAAAGTTTTCGGCTACCTATTCCCACGGGGGTGCGGAGGGACGGGGGGGGAACGGAAGGGGAATGAAGAACAGACGTGCTCAGCTGTGTTCCGCCCCCTCGGCCCCCGGAACGGCGGTTCCTCCGCGCCTCTGACCCCCTCTCCCCTCCCGCCCCGTTCTTCGCTGACGTCGGCTAACTCGATCGGACGAAATTCCGGGAATCTAATTTCGCCCTAATTCGTTCGTTCTCATCTCTGCAGCCACTTCGATGGGTCGAATGGGAATGAACCGCGGTGGACTACCTTTACGCAAAAGACGCCCGATTACGCAGCTCGCTTTCAACCCCATCCGACATTTTCCCGACCCCCCGAGATCCCCATAACCTCCTTATCGAATGTATGGGGATACGCGATATATTTTATTCAAGAGTTGGCGTTACGAAGAATTAGGCCAATCAAGCCGCTGGTCGGCGAAGCCTGAAATTATGAAGCTGTTTGGGTAAAACTCTCTTACGGGAATAACCGTTATCCCCCCCCCCTAAGCGGAGAACACATCGTGTAATTATACTTCTATCTGCGATATTAATGCAAAAATTCGGTATACCCTGCACCCGCATAGGTCGGTGTAATTGGAGTTCCGTCGAGATGGCCGTTTTTTTAATCGCCTGCCGGAAAAGGAGCTTAATTGTATTCCGTAATACCGGCGTTGCTGCTGCTGCTGTTGTTGCATCTATAGCTACGAGGGGATTATATTCTGATAAGGTATAGAAGCGTATAGGTATGCGAGTAGTTTCAATAACTATGCCGCCGGTGCGCTACTGCACACTTTCATGCGATACTGCAATAGACGAATTCTTAAGGCGCCAAATTTTTTTTCTTCCAGCTCGCAACTACCTACTTTCCACCTCCTAGCGTGGTTATTCTCTGCGAAAAAGACCGTCCTCCCTCCCCCTCCCCACGTTCACGTTCCAAAACGTTCTGCATTAAATTGTCGTAATTTGCCGGCAATTGAATCAAAAGAGGGGGAGGGAAGAAAAAGGGGGTAAGAGAGACGAGTAACTTGGCTAGAAAAGGGAAGGAGGGGTGAAACGGGGTGGACCTCCTTTGTAACACTCGCCTGCCCGCAAGCGACTGGTAGCTAGCGCGAGTACCGCGGAATTGTACAGGGTAGTGCAGGGTAGTTGCTAAATGGGTGGCTTCGGCGGTGACGACGGAGGGGGGCGGAGATCGGGGTGTGGAAGGAGAAAGGCGTTTGGGAGGCGGAAGCGGCAATACTTTTACGGGTTTCGTGTTTTTGCGTAGTTGGTACCAGGCGACTCGTTTGTTCGAAGTACCTTACAGCCGTCCAAAGCTATCGTCGTTAATATCGTTCCGTATATCGTCTACCTTATACCGCGTAGCTATATGCAACCGGCTCCCTATATACCGTGCACCATAATACAGCGCGAGACTTAAAATAATTAGCCCGGTACACGGCATGAAATTCCCGAGTGCTTCAGCCTCTGGATCCTTCTAACCCCAAAAACTCACCCCTCCCCCGCCCCCCTTCCAATTATGAAACGCTCCCGTTGTACAACGTTAATAGTGGTAAACACGTATAATCGCAAAATATGTAGTACGATAAACTTAGGAATTACGAATTTTCCCAAGAAACGAGATTTTTAATGTTCTCCGGTATATAAAGTCACCTTAATAAAATATTAAACAATAACAACGAAAATCGGAAAATACAAAATCAGATTCCCTCGTTATACACGTTTTAATGGGGTACTACCCCCGGCGTATACCGACTTACTTGAAAAAAAAAAAAAAAAGAAAAAAACAAGCCTGACAATAGATGATTTTCAATGGAATATCGTCGCTTGGATTTGTCATCGCTTAAGAATGCCGGCGTGGTAGTGCGCCACTTATGTACAATAATATAACGGAGTCGGAATACCGCGGGGGGTTCTGAATGGTTCGGGGGTGGTATTCCCACCCGCGGTGCGTAGCTACGGGAACTCGAAGAAGCTGGGGCCGTTTACAATATAAATCTATAGCGAAAAATACGGAAAATCTCGGTGGCTCTCTCGACTTTGACGGCGAGCTTACGGCGGGGTGCCCATTCACCATCGAGTGCCGAACGTTGTTCTCACTGTGGAAGGCTTTTTAGAGATGGTCTAAAACCGAAGACGCGGGGGTGCGAAGGTGAAGAGAGAAAACGCGGAGAAGGAAAAACGGGAAAACGCCGCGCGAAGGAGGAGAAAAAAAATTATGGGAAATGGGAGAAAGCGAACGGCGAACGGAGAAAGAAGGAGGGGCGCGACGCCCCCCCCCCCGATGTTTATTCTTCGTCATATAATATCAAAGCACAGGGCGTAAAGAAATCTCGAACAAGATTTTCAAATCACCCCATTTCTTCAGCCCCCGTGGATATTTTCGTTCGGCAAATCGAGCGGTAAACGGGAATTAGTTTCCCTTCTTTTTTTTTTCATCCAACTCGCCTATCGTTACAAATTTTGTTTTCCCTCTTTTGTTTTTCTCTGTCTCGGTACGAGAGGTTCGAATTTTAATGAGCCTGAAGAGAGATGAGGACCGCAGCGCAGGATAGCTCGTACCTACCCGTTCCTATATTATCGCTGATTAATGCCGCTTGACCAGTTTTGAATGCCAAGCGCAACCCTTTTTTTAGCGGGTAGTTTTAGCGGTTACAGAATTTTTGTTAAAGTGAACTTGACAATAATTAATGATGGACAGAAAAAGTGAGGTAAGGCGAGAGGGGTGTAGACTGAACGCTCGGGTTTTCCAGTTCAGCAAAACTTTTAGGGTCAGAGAGAAACTTTGCGAAGTTTAATGAAATTTACACTCTATAGAAAAGCACCTCAATACCCCTGTCTTTGGTGTACAATAAAAGTCGGAAACGATAAGCAGCAAAAGCTCCACCGGCAACAGTAGCGGCGTTAGCTATCGAGCTACAAACGATCGAAACGACTGCCTTCAAGGAATTTCCGTATAAATGCGTGATAAAAAAGAACGCTCCGAATGGCCGATAAAATAAATAAATAAACAACAGCGACGAGAAACGGGTGAAAAATATCAGAGGAATAGAAAATAGGGAGGAGAATACATCGATCCGATTACCCGCCGCACTTCTTTCCTAATCGTCGTCGATTAGGACGAATTCGCGACTCGAAATTAATATCCCGTTCGCGTAGCGGTCATAATTAGAAACATCGTATGCCGACTCACCCCCCGCGATCACATCTATTCGTGTACAGTGTAGAACGGTAACGGACTTTGACTCGGCATCGGCCAACGGAGGGCGACCCCTTTTATTGGGGGGTGCCAATCTATTATAGGAAAGTGGAAGGGTGAAATGCTCCAATTTATACGGAGACTACAAATCTTGGCTCGAAGTGCAGAATCCGGCTCGATTCCACAGTTTCTCGATCTAGGACTCCAGGATATCCTGTCCCGGTTCACTACGACTGCCGAGCGTGTGCGAATTAGTGAAATTATTACGGGACCCGCTGAAGAACTTCCTTTCTTATTCTCACGGGAATTTTCGGAGAAAGAGGAATTTACGGGGGGCGCTGGACGGAGTGCGGTAATGGATCGATTGAATTATTCGTTCGCCTTGGTTATTTTCTTTTTTTTTCTTTATTTCGTTTTCGTATCGCGAGTAAATAAAAATAGTGCAGACGGCACATCATTCAACGACTGACAATTGTCGATCGCGGTGAGGTTTTTTTTTTATCTTCTTTCTTACGTTTCTTTTCTCTTTTTCCTAGATACCATTTCAGAAATTGCCCTACGACCTATAACGTTTTAAGCAAATTGACGGCGAGTCGGCTCCCTTAGAATCCACCTGTCGCTGTTTTTTTTTTTTTTCTCATCGTACAGTCACCGTGGCCAGCTATACGTACGACGGATAAGCTATACTTTCATTCTTCGTTGGAAAATGCAGAGGTATAAAATTATATCACACGATTCATCCTTTGATCCGCGCCCCTTTCAGTCCACGCGTTTACACGAGTCAGGTGTGTGACCTTTGCAAGGATTTCGCGAATCGCACGAATCCTTGGCACGACACGACTCTCTGTGATTAGCTCGAAACGTCTGCACTGCAATTTATCTTTTCATCATCGTAAAGCAGGCAGGTAGGCAGGTAGGCAGGTAGGGTATGTTGTAGTCGTACCGGGTGTGAGTGGCAACCGTTCGGTCTACGAGTAACGGTTCATTTGACGAGCTGACCAAGACGATCAAAGTAATTTGTCAAATGCCCGGTATAGATAAGCCCGTGCAGCCGTGTTATTAATCACTGATAAGCCGCCGCACCTTTTTTACTCTATTTTTATTTTCATTTTCATTTTTTCTCAAACGAAAATATGGATCACGACAATGTTACCCCCCGTTTACATACCGCGTATGTAACCTACATGCACATATGACTAATGTCGTATCCGTGTAAACACGTTACGTCGCATCATTTTTTTCAATTTTTTTCCCCCGGGACATTCGCGTCCCCTGGAACCCCTTTCTTTCGTAACACTCGATCAATTAGAGAGGGGGATACATCACTCGCTTGTCAAATTTAAATGCGAATACGCATACGACTATGATTTGTTTGTTTGTTTTTTTTTGTCACTATATGCTTTCGACGAGATACGAAGGGGGCGGTGTACAAACGTATTCGTCGTGTCGTAGATTGAAAATTAGTCGTCGAATGGAAGCGACGGAGAAAAAAAGGAGGTAAAAGGTGGAGAGTCGAGCGTCTGACAAAGTCTAGAGAATTTTGATAGTACCGTCATACTCCGGTATACTTTACGGTGTGGCGGGGTCTGAGGTAAAGTAAAGTTTAGCGGAGGAGGACAGCCGGCGAAAGCGACACGGGCGAGTCAGTCACGGGGTGGAACAACGTTAAAACATTGTTTATTTCCATTGTCCCCGTTATTGCCTGAGGACGAGGAAACTCCAACTTTGGTAAGTAAGGGTTATGACGGGGCGGGGGGGGGAGAGGCAGAGGCGGGGGGCACCGCGTCGGGAGGTACCCCTCGTTTCGCGCGGTATACCCTACCGTACGCTGCCGCCTCGCAAGGTATAGGAATCCGCGTTGAATCGCGTACCCTTTACCGCGTCTTATACGACGTATCCCCCGCGCCAACGACTCCGCACGCTCCGAAATAAACACACGAGCTCAACGGGGACATTATCAACCCTAATAAAGACCCTCGACTACCCGCCCCTCCCTGCCACCAGCGCTACCGCCGCGATTCTCCCTTCCACCCCACTTTTCTTGCCGAGAAAGCTAAGTAACCCCGGCTGTTAAAGTTTCTGTGTAATTTTAGCGAAGGTTTCGTTTTGCGTCGAGCTTCTCCGGAGTCGGGCCGGTTTGAGGTTTCGAAAGCTGAGAGGGGGTCGGCGGTTTAACTCGGCGAGACTCGAACTCACCACCCCCCCCCCCCGTTCCTCGTTCCCGTTCCCATTCCCATTTCCATTTCTATTCCCATGCATATTCCTCAAGAAGATAGTCTTAGCTCGGTGATGCAAAGCGGGTGCTGAACCTCGCGTCTCGCGCCCCGTGCGAAAGGGTTCAAGGGGGATAAGTCGAGGGGGTTGGTTGGATAGATACGAGTACGTAGGGGGAGGGGGCGGGGGGTGGGGGGTGGGGGGACGGGGTTAAGGGAAAAGTTGATGGCTCGAGTGAACTTGGGTCGCGTTACGCGCGATTATTTACTGCTGTTTGTTCGTTTGTTCGTCCGTCTGTTTGTTCGTCTGCTTGTTTGTTTGTATGTTTGTATATTTGTCCGTTCGTTCGTTTGTTTGTTCGTTTGTTTGTTTGTTTGTATTTTGGACCGTTTGTCCGTCCGACGGACCCACCGACCGTCCGTCTGTCCATTCGTCGGTCCAACCCGTTCTCGATATCTGTCACCCGTGTCTGTAAGTCATGCGTTCATTCGTTCATTCGTTCTCACTTGAATATCGCACCACTTCGAACTCTCCCCCTCATTCCGTTCAAAGTGTTACTATTTCGTTCGATTTTCCTTTTCTTTTTTTTTTTTTTTCAACTTCAATCCACGTCAGTTCGCTTTCAGATTCTCTTCCGAATACCAAATAATTATCACACCGGATCTGTAATCGGATTTTCTTATTTTTTTTTGCTCCCCTGCAAAACCTGATAGATTACTCAGATAAAAAAAATAACTTTCGATGCAATAACGAAGGGAGTGAAGGAGAATCGTTGATTTTGGGGATACCGGGAAGTATACGTACCTAATGTACATGGTGAAGTATGTACAGTTTATATAGGGAGTAGCGAATCCCGCGAATTTCAAGCACTTACGATTAGCCGGGGTAGTGAAACGAGGGGCAGGCAATCGGATCGATTTGAATCACAGCTTATTGGAATTGCCACTCGGACCGCGAGACCCGATGGCGTCGGTAACGAGCGAAGAGTATAATGAAATCCATTATTAGAGGAAGAGAGGAGTCCCGAAAAAAAATCGAAAAAAAAAACAGAATCACAAACGATAAAATTTCAGTCAAATAAAGAAACAATTTTCACAATAAAATAGCGAACAAGAAGGTCTTCGGCTCCTTTCGTTATTTCTACATTTATAGTTTATTTGAAGAAGAAGAAGAAGAAGAAGAAGAAGAAGAAGAAGAAGAAAAAAGCAAGAGAAAAGAAAAGAAAACTTCGCGGTGGGGTGTATAAAAAGCCAGCAGTAAAGAGAGGGCTTGCGAAACTGATCTTATCGTTAGTATATCGCGCCAATAAACGTGCCCCACGAATATCGGTGTATCGCGTATAGTCGCGCACACACGTCCTGTGTACATATACCCATAAGAATACACAGAGAACACAGCTGACTGACACAACAGACTCGTTTCGTTGAATTGTTCTCTGGGTCGTGGGGATTGTTTCTTTTCCTCGCCAGCAATGTGCCTCGTGTTATGTTATGCCTCTCTACCCACCTACACGTATGTCGTACGCGAGTATATTTTGTCATCGGTGCGGAAATATTACGCGGCGGATCACTTTTCAGATAAACGAACAATTCTCTTTCATTTTTTTCTCTTTTTGTTATCCTATTTTTTTTTTGTTTTGTTTTTTTTCTGCGCCGTTTGTTGAAAAAATAAAAAAAAAATACCGCTCACCGCTGTTCGGAGGGAATACAAAACCATACCGCATTTATACGCTGTATTTAAAAGAAATCGAAAATCAAAGAGATCATTACGCGTCGCGTGATATACGTGTGTACAAATATATTCCTTTTTATCTCGCTGGAATAACCAGATAAGAAAAAGAAAAGAAGCAAGAAAAAGTTGCACCGATAACGTAGGCAGTCTCAATTCCGAAATCGATTTGTTATTCCCACGTGGAGAAATATACGCACCGATATAACACGGGGGAAGGTGAAAAGGGGGACGGAGGAAGAAGATGCGGAGCTTTTAGTTGAATCGCTCGGAACAGCTCTGTTCGCCCTCGACCGTGAATATATATAGGTGTACGTACGTATATGATATGTACGTGTTCGATGTACTTACCTACAAGTATACCGGGAGAATACGTATGCGTGTAGGCGGGCCATATTTGGCGAAATTCGTAGAGAGACCGACGAAAGGAGGAAGAGAGGGTAGGAGACGAGAAAAAGATAATGTGATGTTAAGATCTTAAAATAAACACATATATAAAATAAAAATAAACACCTCGTTTTAACAAGGATATTTTGCAGGAGGGTGTTTGCAGGAGTTAAGGAGAGATAACTATGAGAGATTGGGCTTAGCGAGTGTGTAAGTGTACCAACAAAAAACAAAACCAAGAAACAAAAAAAGAAATCGCCACCTTATACAAAAACTCTCATTCGTCCTTATTATTATACTATTACAATTGATTGCCAAAAATAATAACAATAATAATGATAATAATCATGACAATAACAACCACACACATATTTTCAAAGATACATCTTCTTCATGGAATATGCTTACTAACTCTCACCTATATGTTACGTAATACTCACGTATCACTTATTTTCACTCACTGTATCACTTCTATATATGATATTAAATTTTCGATATTACGCTCTCGAACATTTATTATTAATAACACTATTATTATTATTATTATTATTATTATTATTATTATCATTATCGTAGTCGAAATTTTCTTCTATCATTTCTTGCATATTTTTTCACAATAATCTCGATATGTTACTCATATATTGATATTTGTTTCGTATATTATAATATATGATAGAATCTTACATTATTTCTTGTTTAATTAAAGTCACAAATATAACACGAGTCACGACACAATTTAAATCAACGAGGTTATACGGCTATATTTTGAAGGTTATTCAAATAATATACGGAACTAAAATTGATAAATATAATAAATCAGATTTCATAACGGAACCAATGATTTTGGACGAAATTCAGCGGATGAATTATCTTTGATCGAAAAGTTTTATTTTACTATCTCATCTTTTTTCACCCTTTTATCCCGAATATTCATTTTTTCACATTATTTTTTTCTTCACGCTATTTTCAATCATCGATATCCACTGTATCGTTATTCTTTTACTTTTTCTATATCCGTTAGATTTTAATTTTGAAATCGAAAAACAGAAATTTTCATAAATTTTTTATATGCTTATTCTGTAACTTGACGAGTGTCATATAATTAATATAGGATATTGATACATTATCCACGCATCCAGTATAATTATATGTACCTGTTATATATATTTTTACAAAAAAACTTTTTCTACATCATATATCACATATATATATATATATACATCTGATATACGGGTCGGTTGAATTTCTAATGATTAGATCTAATTATTCATATTATAAATATTTTTTCTTCTAATTTCTTTGTTACGAATAAATTATATCTGATTGTGAGTGGTAATATTCTATATATATACATTTTTTTTTTTTTAAGTACATTGGCTTTACATTATATATATATACAATAATTGCATGCTTTTACATTATACTTATATAATATATTATGTAAAATTTTTTAAACAAACTACGTATATCATATATCCATATGATATATTTTTACGTAGTTCGCACATATCTATGCCCTCGTCAAGCTCACCGGGTGATCCGGTTGCGGTCATGGGTTACAGAATAAGAGAAAGGTAACGATAAAGTATGCATCATTTTTTAACTTCGTTTACATATATTTATTACATGACAGGAAGAAACCGAGAAAAAATATTTTCCTCCATTTTTCCTTCGATCGTTTTTTCAAGACTCCAGTTTTATATCATTGAAATTTCGATTCTCCGCGAAAGGGGGATGAAACAACAAGGAAAAAAAAAAACAAAAAGCGAAACCATTAAGAGAAAACGGTGAAATTATTTTTGTCCCCGCAAGAGAAAGGATTCGTATACCTGGAATAGCTCGCGTTTGTTTCCGCCCTTATTCTTTAAAGGTAAAAGAGGGAATTACAGGAGCGTTGGTGCTTTCTTAACCGAGCTTATTACCCCTTTTGCTGTTTCGTTGCCATTTACCGGGCGTTCCAAAGACATACCCCTACGTATACGGGAAATTAGGTCGAGGAACGCTTACTCGCAGATATTGTTATCGCAATCCCATGGTTGAATCGGTGTTGCGATCGGTGGAACTTTGTCTTTCTCCAACGTAATAAAATATCGCGTGTTTTATACCGTTGGTATAACGTAGAGGAGCGCGCGAGTGCGTACGCGCGGTGGTGGAAAAGAGGAAGAAATGAAAGAAGGTTGGAAATAAATCCCCTTGACCTGCAGCAGTTGGGATCAGTGAAAGCCCACAATTAGTAGTTCGAAAAGCCAGCCGGCTGCACCATTCCGTGTACCGCACAACGAACCGAATCGAATCGAATCGAATCGAATAGAATAGAATAGAATTGAACCGAACACCATCATCGCCGCGTGGTGTGCAGGCGTGCCCATGCAGACGGTCAAAGTATCGAACAAATGGCGACGACGTGTGAGGCGAATAACCGCGTGATTTCCAATTAATATCAATCAACCGGGCGTCGATTGGGAACCGAGGTATACCTACGGCTATATAGGTAATATAACGAAATCGTTCAGTTTCAAGATCCTGAGGGAAGTACGGTTCTATGTATTTCGCACTTGACCTAATTCCTGGCTAACGACCCCACGTACTGGACAAATAAATTAACGTTTTTACCGCACCGCTACATACCTACGTACCGTACGTACGTTGCGAAATTTGGAATTTTCGACGGACCTCGATTCGAATGGAGGTGAAGAGGACGAAAGAAAAAAAATAGTAGAATTACGCCCGGATATGCCGTATAGCTCGTTATTTAATCGTTTGCGTAACGTGCGGTACCGCGGATAGATATAAATAAATAAAAATAAAAGTTTTGCGCGTCGGAAAAGTCGATATGAGAGAATAAAAATTCCGAATAAACTATTCATATCCTGTATCATAGAGCTACAGCTGGTCTTTTGGTAACTTTTTTAGTAACTTTATCCAAGTTCGTGTTTAACACGAATATATATTACGCGTATATAGGTATACCCGTATACCCCCTATACATATGTATGTGGATACAATTTTATGTATAAAACTACCGAATAACTTTATATAACGTAATCGATATTCAAGCGCATCCCGCAGCTTCGGAAGACGATCGTCGATGTAAACAGGATTCATGACATCGAACAACAGCCGGTGATCCCCAGCTACTTTATTTCGCGATTAGGTTACCCCATTCCACCCCACCCCCGTAGCTACGGCGGATATTTTTCATTAAATTTAACATCGTAAAAGAAAAAAGCGGATAGTACAGAAAAAAAAAAAAAAAAAAAAAAAACAGCTTCGACAATTCATTTCCCGAGCGCGTTTCGACGATGCTTCCTATAAGTTATGCAAAATAATATTTTCCATTTCCCGCAAATTTGCCTTTCTCACAACGTCAGAACTCTAAACTTTTCGCCGTGGAAACGAACGCCAGCGATTTCACTTTTATACGATAAATACCTTACACGGTGAACAAAGACGACGGGATTCGTCGGGTCCACGAAATCCGAAAGCACGAGCTGACCGATGTCGCGGTGTACCACAATCGACGAACAGTTTTAAACGAGCCTTTTCTCGAGGTGTTTTTTTTTTTTTTTTTGTTTTTCAATCCGTTTTCGAAACTTTTTTTCAAAGCTCGAGCTCGCGGGCAATCGTGACAATTTAACGTCGCGTCGGATTCTAATCGCTAACTGCTTCAGGGGCTGCCCGGTGTCTCTAGATGTGATCCGGCAATGTCAATGTTTCACCGTCGACCGTTCCATCCACATCTGAATATACGTAGGACGCGATGTGTGTCAGAGTCATCGATAGAATTGAACGATAGAAACGCTTGTGACACGACGATTCGCTGATACGAGTATAATATATATATATACATAGATACGTTTTTACACATTTTTTTCTAGTTTCGTAGCGAAATCTGCGTGGAAATTTTTGATTCGTGTATTTTGTTTTTTCGTCGTCGGATCGACGGAGTAGTTGGGAAAAACTAGATCGCCATGCGAAGGATGATACGTGAATGAATAAAGAAAGAAAACATAAAAAAAAGTGAAAAGAAAAATACAGGGGTATAGGTGTAATAGGGATATTGTATATCGTACATGGGGAGAGTTTCGCGAGAGGAATGGTTATGGGGTATACACGGTGACAGAAGCACGGGTGGGCGTCACTAACCACATCAATTTATCCATCCGTCGGGTTTCTCGTTTCGTTGAAAGTTTTTTTTTTTTTTTTTTTTCTTTCTGTTTTTTTTTCTGTTTTTTCGCTCTCTTTTTTTGTTGTATTATACGGCGTTATAGGTGCACATATATACTATAACCAATACCGAGGGTTATATCCTGCAACGTTAGCAGAGATCGAGCGACGTCGCATAGCATCACATCGTGGCTCTCGCCTATATATGTATACGTAACTATTTTTTTCTCGCACCCCCTCGAGTCCTCGTCGTCGTCGTCGTCGTAGTAGTCGTCGTGGTCCGTTGGCTCGCAATATCGACGCGGCTTTTTATACGTGTATGAAATATACCTATGTACGTACGTACGTACGTCGTCGTCGTAGTGGTAGTAAGGGTGAAAAGGTAAAGTCCTGGAGGGCTCACTGTGCCTATATAACACGTATATATCAGAGTTTGAAAAAAGGGCCGGAAATGACCGGAAATGACGGAAGAAACCCGGGAAACTCTTGCGCCTGCGAACGTCGGGTGCTGAACCCTGAAACGGTATACGTGTACACAGCCGAGGCCTGAATTCCAGAGTCAAGCACCGCAGCTTCAACCCCCATCGCGTTCACCCTCGTGTCCGCGCGTCTCTGCATAGCGGGCAGCGGCGCTCCGGCCAAGGGATGTCCGTGTAATCAGCTGCCTAATGGGATGGATGTGGATATAGGCCGGCGTCGCACGCGCCCTTGCTCGGGTAAACTTTTGTCCGAGTGGCGAGGGGCGGCGAGGGGTGGTAACGGTAAAAGAGGGCGAGCTTCGTCTCGCGGCAATCTCGCGCATTCGTCTTTAGCTCTCGGATCGTCCGGCTGAGCGTCGGAGTTTCGCAGATGGATTTATGAGGGTGGGAAAGAAAGGGGTCGGTACACACGCTCGGTAATACCGTGCAACGCGCTCCGCTCCGTTGCAGCCCTGCGGGGAGATAACAAACGACCTGCGGCGAAGGTCGCGTTGCAGCGTTAATCGTACTGCCGCCACGTTTCCACCCTTCCGCGCTGTGATCGAGCGCGGGGCGCAAATTTCGTCGTTACTCCGCTACTGCCGCCGATTATAACCGATCGCTGTACGTACACCTTCGTACGTACGTACGTACGTACGAACGAATTTCACCTCTACAACCGACGGTGCCCCCCCCCCCCCCCCCCCACCATCGCGCGGATTTAGAAAAGGGAAACTTCCACCAGCTGCACACCGACAAATTATAGCCGAGTGTTGACTATGCCACGGTGTTGCGATGGTAACAACGACTAATTTACGACGTATGTACGTACGAACTGTATATAGAAATGCTGCGTATACGTACACACGTTTGTATATTCTTATAATGAAATTGCAAACGCACGTGATTTGTTTTCAACAGAGTATAAAGCCAGTCAACCACGCGCTCGCGCCGTTCAACTTCAACGTGAATTAACCGGAATTAATTGAAAATAGTTGGGGGGGTGGTGGGAGGAGGGGGTGGCGGGGGAGGCGGGGGAGGAAAAGGGTAGGGGATTCTAGTTTCTGCTCACATAATCCATAGACACATGTATCGGTATATACCAGATGTATGTAGGTGTATACCTGTACCTGTTTACCTCGACGTATATCTACCTATCCATCTATCCATCTATCTATCTATCTATCTATTGTACATCCACAATTACCTCGTGTACATATTTCGACATACTTATATACACACGCTTACACAACCCCACGTACAGAATAAATACACTACATAGTTTCTCGGTAGATACGTGGTGCAGTGCCGATGTAGATGGGTAAAACGTATAGTGCTGCACCTAACGAATATACTGCGCTTTAGTGGATGTAGGGTTATGCAAGACCTTTGAAGCCAGCGAGGGTGGTTTTACCCTCATCATGAATTCTCTCTGCGCCGAGTTTTGTTCCACTTTTTTCAACTATTCCCTCTTCTCTTTTTTCCTCCGTCGGGGGCGGGAGGCCTTCCTTTTTTGTTTGACCCCCCGCGCCCTTCCTTCTTTTTTTCAACGCAGCCCTCTTTACACCCTCCTCCCCACTATCCTCACTTCGATGTAGGTAGGATTTGTTACATAACGTGTAGATGCGTTACATCCTGTGTATTTTTTTTATTTTCCGGCGGTCCATCCGCTTGGCGATGTGAATTCAGTATCGTAGTATACGTACGTTACGTACACCTCGTATCGTATCTTACTCGCTTGGTCTCGAATTTCTGCATCTCTGCCTTCTTCGGGTGGGGGATGAAAAAATCGAATTAGCGAATACCCACCCTTCTCCCAGTATATACCGAAAGATTGATTCCTTTCGTAATTAAGGTTGGTGCCGAAGATTTTGGTAGTGGCTATACAATTGTTTTTTCATCTTATATTCCTTGATATTTTATTTTTCATCTTTTGAATATAATCTAATTGTTTTTAAGTTTATTCGTAATTCGTTCATTCCTATTTCTCAATCCTATTAAACGTATACTAACATTTACCGTATGTAATTATCTGTGTTTATTATCTTGATAATAATTATACAACTATATAGAAATATATATATATTCTTTTTTTTTTCTCAACATTATTTGTATAATGCAATGGTGTACTTTTCAGCAAATTTATTACAATTATTATCATAACACATAATCGATATACGTGTATGTATACATACAACGTACACATAATTGTGTTCGTTATATACATATATATACACATATATATTCTTTTTCCTTATGTTTTCAATATTTTTTTTTTCTCCTACATAACATCCTGTACAGAAAATTTTATCTATATACGAATCTAATAATTGTTAGATAATTTATATCGTGTATGCTTGTTACATATATATTATATAATATACAAACCTATATAAAATCATCTACGATAAATTGAAGAGATAAGCCTCCGAATTGTCGCGGTGAAACGTTAAATTGAACGAAATTCTTCTGATAAGGAGAATTTGTTTCCCCATTACTTAAATCTAGAAATATGGGTGGAATCGGGAACTCCGGGGGTGAATAAGAACTTTTGAATATTCGCGGAACGGTCGCGAGTCGCTTCGCTCTTGAATTTATCGTAGTTTAGTAGCCGGCGTGCGTGCAAAGGGAATCTCTTGCTCGTATTGCGCGGCACTTTGTCTTATACTAGCTGGTACCTATATAACGTTATACCTATAACGCGTCGTTCCTATAACCGTCACGCAATAACGCTACGTATCTAACGTTACCGCCAACACAAGTTATAATATATACGCAACGCCAGCGGCTAACACGCGCAGCTCCTTTAACTCTTCGAATCCTCTTGAGAAAATTTAATATTTTCCATCAGCTTTAAAACTTTCGACGAATTCACCCACCGAACTTCATATACGTACGGACGATCCACTTATTACAATGATAAAAATGGAGAAAAAAAATACGTCGACCAGAGTAGAGTGAGCGGAATGAGGAATGAGATGATAGGAAAAAGAAACGGATGAAGTAAGAATAAAAAGAAAGAGAAAAAAAAAAAAATTGAGGAAAAGTGGGATCGGAAGAGCGTCTGGCATTGGCGTTGACGTTGGTGTTGTTGTTGGCGTTAGCGTTTGCGTTGGCTTTCGGTTGTAGGATGGGAATATAGCGCGGCGGTACAGCCCCAACGACCTGATATCTAAGGGTAGTTGTTCACCTGCTTACAGCAAACTCTAAGCCGCTGACTTTCGACGAAGTTTATAATCAGAGCAGCCCGACAAACTGCACCGTATACTGCGGAGGTCTTACCAATGGTCTCACAGAGGAATTAATGCAGAAGACATTCTCGCCGTTCGGCTCCATCCAGGAAATCCGGGTCTTCAAGGACAAGGGATACGCGTTCGTCAGGTGAGTCGATGACAAATATTTCAAACGTCGAATAATCCACGCACGCGTTACTAGAGGATGAAAATACAATGGGGGGGGGGGGGGGGGAAACACAACGAAAAAAAAAACAAAAAAAAGAAGCACCCCGCGGATCAAACGCCGCTGATACGGATACCCTTGATCCGCACGCGGTGCATATGTTGTTTACTCGATCCGTGCACCGCAGCTTCTAGGCACCGATGCCAATAGATATTCGGAGAGGGATATATTCCGGGCGAAATCCCGAGCCGGTTGTAGGTGTAACGCGCTTCGTGTATGAACGCTGCCCACCCTATCCTATACGTAATATTCCGTACATGTACCCTTAATCTTGGCAGATCGATCAGAGTTCCTCTCGCGGGGTCCTGCTGCTGGCTGGCGGTAGATTTATCGGTGGATTCAGTTTGTACCGCGGTGAAGTAGCTTAATGCTCGTGATATCGTAACCCCTCGATCCGCCGTACCGCTGCGGGGATACCTTCCGGGTCGCTTCGTTGAGGATGCACGTGTGCTGCAAGCTCTGCGGCACGATCACGCACTATTAATTTGCAAGCCTTGCCAAACACCGTTTCTAACGCTCTTGCCACCGTCGCTACGCCGATACAACCGACGGCTTCCGTCTCTCTCTCCGCGGGTGAACCGACGCGCGCGCGGAGGCACCAAACCATATAGAATTGACCGTCCGAACGATTTACGCTCATCCCCCGTGCGACGTATGCACGGTACGAGCAAACGTATGGTGCCGGTGGTCTACCTTATAGAACAAACAACGACAATTAACGCGCCGATCGCTAATCGAAGCACCGAATCGCCCGGAAGGAATCGCGCCGCACCTTTTTTCGACCATCTATTTTTCAACTCGCATTTTCGGAGTCGTTACCTCTCGCCCCAACGAGAATGTATGAAAAACGGATACGCGTATACGCCTCTGAACCTCGTTCAAAGAACAAACAAACAAATAAACAAATAAACAAACAAACGAGGGATCGTCGCAGGGCAGATATCCCTTTTACCTGCGTACACGTACACGTAGGTGTGTAACGTAACTTCCACGTAACCGTGGCTGCTTTGAAGATGCTGCGGATACATATTACAGAAGCCTTTTTACCGAAATATAAACCACCGCCGGGCGAGGGGACACCCGCGGGGACCCCCGCCCCCCGGGCGAGGATATTCGCGCATGTGGCGAGGATGGGTATAATAAAACCCTCGCTGGATTTTGAATTTTGTAACTGAGCGTAACACAGCCGACCCCGACGCTCGTATTATGGGGTATTACACGTACTAGAACCCCGCGTTCCGTAGGGGGCTCGAAGTTAACGGAAACTGTACGGAGATGAAAATTTGGAGAATATAACGTTCCGTGTGGTTGCATTCGAGCGGTTCCTCGCGCGTGCCTGACCAGCTACGGGTGTCGCTGCCGTTACTACTACTGCCGTTGCTACCTCTGCCGCCGTCGGTGCAGGTTAATTTGAATTTTTAATCAACGAATTAGCCACGCGTTCTCTCCCTTTCGCGTAACCGAACCCTGCAGCCAGTGGCAACTACGAATTCGCACCACTCTATTTACGAACCACCAAATTTTTCAACCCCCCAACCCCCGACCATCATCGTCACCACCACCGCGGCAGAACTTTGCATATTTTTCGTGCCGTTGGGCGAGAGCGGCCATAGTTTTAATTACCGAGGGCTAATATTCGCTGACTGTTTCACCCGCCCACCCTGATTCTCCCCCCTTCATTTCCCTCGTAATGCCTTTCCCTTTCCCACCTTTTTCTCCTAATTTAGTCACTCTGCAACTTTACCTCTTCAACTCCGAAACGATCGCCCCGTTTCTACCAATCGATACATATTTCTCTCATATACTTCGATCCGAACAAAACGAACATTTCCGGTATATAACTTGATTCGCTCTTTCGCTTTAAAAATCGCATTACAGAGATTCTCTCGAATCGTCGCTTTAGAATAAAATGCACAAAGAAAACCTGGCGGATGAAAACGAGAGAGATTTCTTTGAAAGAAAATTCCCTACTGTGGTCAGAAATTTCTCGACCATCGGAAAGGATCCTCCCGTCGATGTAACGCGACGATCTGGTTTTTTTTTTTTTTTTGCTCGGGGTTTTTTTCCTTGTTTCGCGTTTCACGCTTCGAGCAGAATGAGGGAAAATTTAACATCTCTCGGCGAGAGGACGTAACGAGCTTTTCTCGCACTTTTCCTTGTACACTTCGCGCGCAAGCCCGTACATATTTCTATATTCTCGAGAGATGTAAGCTGCAGACAGCTATTTATAATATGGTAGGCAACATCACAGAGCAAGGCATGTGTAAAGATATACGTACGTTCGCGTATCCCATTTTCCTTTTCCCTCGGCCCCCATTCCATTCACCCATTATCCGTTCCCGCGTTTTCCTATTTGCCGTTTTACGTCCCCCGCATCGAAGGAGAAACGCGGCATCCTCCCCCACCTCTTACACCGACCTCTCCTCATCCCTTCGCCGGCGATAATAGAAACATTTTATTAACTCTTAACTCAGGAAGCAAGCGTGTGCAGTGCAGTTCAGATTACTTTTATAATGCCGCTAAAAACGGGATCTTTACGTCCGCGCCGAGGCATAACCTTCGTCCCCCAGCTTGCTCCTCTTGGACCGCTCTTTCTACTTTTTGTTTTTTTCTTTCTCGTTCTTATTCCCGTTCTTGTTCTCCTTTCTTTTTCGCGACCCTTGCGTGCAGCACGTATACAAATCTCGGATAAAAATCTCCGACGTTTAGGGCGCCCTCCCTGTTTTTAGGGATGCGCGGCTCCGTACCACCTGCTGTATCTACATCTCCGAACTAAACTGTGTATTCCAACAGCGTTAACGGGGCGAATTTTGTTACCGGTTCCCAGAGTGGAGGGGAGGGGGGGGAGGTGGCATCGCTTAAAAAAATCTGAAACCAACGCCCGAACAGAGCTTTACGATGTACATAGGTATACGCATAGGTATTTATACGGAGGGTCGTTTTTCACTCTAATAAACCGCCGCACGGGAAACTAATCAACTGCAACATACACCGAAAACCGGGAGAACGACCGCGATGGAATATTCAGAAGAAATCTCACTCCGGCAAACTCACACCGTAAACATTTTCCCCTCCCCCGTTTATTATCGGAGTAAAACAGACCGACTTAAGGGGGGTTAGTAAACTGTTCGGTGTTCATGTTCCGAAAGCCCCGAAATAATCGGCGTAATTTTTAAGAGGAAGAAAGTGCGATCGAGTTAATTGAAAATAAAAATAATGAAAAACGCCGAAAAAAGAAGAAGCAGGGTGAATAATTCTTTTTTACTCTTCGTTTTTTTTTTTTTTTTTTTTCACGAATTAGAGGGTGGTGCGCCACTTGGAACTATGAAAAGCCCTGGTATACCGTGAATACATAAATCCACGTTTGTTTGCCTTTCGGTTTTATGTACCGACGATAAAAATTGGCACTATAAAATTGATTGATTTATTATATTCGGTTGTAGCTGGTGCGATAGGTATATACTATACATACAACAATATAACATCTGTAATATTTATATATTTCAGGTTTTCAACGAAGGAATCGGCGACGCACGCCATAGTGGCGGTCCACAACACGGACATAAACGGGCAGACGGTGAAATGCAGCTGGGGAAAGGAGAGCGGAGACCCGAATAACGCGCAGCAAACGGGACAGGTGAAAATAAAATTCCTCGCCATTATACGCTGGTTTAATTTCGCCACCGCGAGAAATCGCGATTCGCGCACTGAATTAAATGTCGACAACTATCCTCGTAATCCTCCTACTACGCCGTACATACGTATACAGCCGCACACTGAAGAGTGCAATTATAAAAGTAACGATGATTGAACGTTCGAATCTCTTTTTCACGTACCACTTCAGACGCTGACCTCTGCAACGTATCCCTACTATGCGGCGGCAGCGGCAGCGGCTGCGGCAGCGGCGGGCGTCGCGGGTGTCGCGGGCGTTGGTAGCGTAGGGGGTGTCGGAGGTGCGGGTCAACTCGGGTATTGGTACCCACCGCAATCCTATCAAACAACGGCCACTCAGATGCAGGCAGCCGGGGGTTTTCTTCCAGGAATGCAGGGCTACACCTACGGGCAATTCGCCGGTTACCAACAGGCGCAGTACATGGGGTGAGTTGAAATTTTACCAACGATTCATCGAGGCAACGACGCCGAGTCACGGGGTGTCGTTTGCACCGCTGTTTCTTTCCCCTTCTCATTCGCAGGATGGGAATGGGAGTCCACGCCGCAGGTACGGCCGCGGGATGGGGTCAGGGTCTTCCCGGTGGACCTCAGCTACCCCCGCATCACGCAACCACAGTCTCGGCACCCCCGGGAGTCCAAGCTGCGGCTCCACCTCCTCCACCACCCGCGCAGATGATGGCCTACCCCATGCAACAGTTCCAGGTCAGTATCTTCGGTAACAGAGATTCAACGAATATTCTTGATCCGAAAATTGCACCGAATCCGCGAGGTGGATTCATGGCGGTCCGAATCCACAAAATGATCCAGACCTAAAGCGTCGCTGTGGCGGTGCATAAAAATTCGGTTCCGGATTATTCCTCACTCAGTAGTTTTTGTCCGTTGATATTCTGTGTACTTCGAAAACAGATATGCTTTCGTGTAGTTGAATTATTTTTCTACTTTGCATTTTTTAAATCGAGCGGATCCGTCGCTTTTGACCGCTGCACCGGTCATTTTTAGTATGAAACGACTCGCTACGATTTCGAATAAAAACTTTTCATGTCTTATGTAGATTTCCATGAATAGTGTTCGACCCTATGTCGAGTAAATCGAATTCGGGTCCCTCTTCGGATCTATCTGACGGTGTTGTTTTCCCCTCCCCCCCTTTTTTTACGAGGCATGAAATTTAAACGGTTCAGAAGAGCCGCGTCTGCAAAATTTAAACAGTATAGACAGGCTATCGCGTTCAAGAACCAAAAATAAAAGGAAAGAGCGCAATGATACGAGTCGATAGATAAAAAATTAATTGTCGGTCTTTGTGCTACGAAAGTAAAATCGGAGCAAAGCATCGCGCTGCATGATTCGTTCGCAACCATTTCAACGATGCATGAGACAAAATTAATTTCGTTCGTAGCATTCGTGATTGTACTTGTGGAAGTAAATTTACTAAATTGGCACGTATATGACTATAATGGTAATTTGAATGAAAGTAGTAAATTTGTTAAAAAAAAATTTCGAGATCAAGACACCGTACTTAATCAGCGTTTGTGTGTTCAAATGGTAAAGTGTGTTCTTGGTTGCGGTCCAGCTAGCGGATGAGGATTGGCTGGCGCCTAGTCTTCTAGTGTGATGGTAAACACGCACTCGCCAGCGACACCACTGCTACGTCACTTCCGGTTTGAGCCCCTCCCCCTCCCCCGCAATAGGTATACCCGGCGACGAAGACTACGCGGGATAAAATCTTCACCCCCGGAGTCCGATAGCGACTGCGTTTTGGTCCCGGTGACCCTCGTGACCCCTGAAGAAATTCGTCTACTCGGGATAACCTTGACGAGGACGGCTTCACGACGGCTACCTGCACAAGGCTGCTGCGAAAAGACTGGCTGGCTGGCTGCTGACGCACCAAATGATACCAACGGACATTATAATTTTATTGAAACTATTAAAAAAAGAAAAAGAAAAAGTAAAAAAAATGCTGAACATGCGTTGTTTGTGATGATATTATACTATATTATATTATACTATATCATATTATATTATACTATATTATATTATATTATATTATATATAAACAAGTTTATTGATAACGGGACGCATAATGTATATGCGGATATATTATATACATAACGTACGCACACATAAGCTAGTCTATCATCACGGGACGCAGTGCTGCAGCGCCTAGTGCCTATTTACATCTTCGGACGTTCTGACCTCGACTTTTTTCCAACTTCGATGCCCGACGCATAATACGCGATATGGGCAGTAAAATTGCAACAAAGCTGCGGATGGTCGTGTAGCTTTCAGTCGAGGCGAGCACTTCGCACAAGCTTGGACCGCGGTTGCCCGTATCGGAAATCACCTGGGAAACGCACGCTATAAAATGCATCGTATAAAAACGCTAGATTCAAGGTTCGAGAAAAAGTTTATATCATCTCGGTCTATACATCTCATGTCGTAAAGCGAGGGAAAATAATTTTCAATTTAAGAAGACGAAGAAGCTTGCAAATCGTTCCCCCGCTCACTGTCCCAAGTGCCACAACAACAAGAAAATATATCGGTATATATGCATACGTGTGCATATATACATATACCGCTGTTTTAAATATGTAAAATGTTGTAGCTAGGTAAAGAACAAATGTTTCACAATTTTTGATGAACGGTACTTTTGACATTCTATTTGTATATTATACACCTATCTGGATAATATTAGTGTTCCAACAATTGCGAGATAACTTTTGACGAGGCGTCACATTAGATCAGCGAAAGAGTCGAGGGGGTAAGGTTGGTTACAACATTCAAAATTTATCAAATTTGATATCGTGACGCGAACTCTTGATGATTACCATAATAAGTAATTTATCAAGTCGGAATCAACTCGAGAATCCAAAATTTTGTTTTCACTCCTCGGTCTGACTTGAAAATAATTTTTGCCCCTTGCTGCTACATGCTGTCGTCAATTCATTCCAACATCAAATAGAACAGAATACAAGAAACGAACATGAACGCCGGCACTGCAGACCTTTGTTACTAGCATATGTGCGAGTATTAAAACATATATATATACTATATTACACGCGTAATAGGTATGTAAAAACAAATACAAATAAATAAATAAATAAAGAATAAATAGACAACAAAAAAACCGTGCGTATTGAAAACCAATATAGTTAGGTGGTTAGTTAGTTGGTTAGCTGGTTAGTTGGTTCGGTGGTTGGTTTGTTGGTTAGTTAGTTTAGTTAGTTAGTTAGTTAGTTACAGTCAGGCAGTTAGTTAGTTACTTAGATAGTTAGTTAGTTATGTATTATAATATACAACTATTGGAGTGCGGGGGAATTCAAAGCTGAAACAAGTGCAATACAAAATGGAGACAGGGACGTCCCCTAGATTCTTTTGTCGTTTTAATAACAGAATTTGCAAAAAAAAAAATCGATGGAAACCGCTTCAATGCTACGAAAAAACGACACCAATAATGATGATGATGATGATGATGATGATAGTAATAAAAATGATTTAACGACAAGAATATATACAAAATTCCCAAAGATGTACAGTTTATCATTATACGTCATTATTATTACTATTATCATTTGCTGCCAGACTCAAAACGACAAACGAAATAAAAACTGGAGGAAGTATCTGTATATTATTCCAAATTTGAAATATCTGAATAATATCGCTCACGTCCGGCAGGTACAGCGCGTATTCGCGCTCTCAATACCTTCTAATAATATACCTGTACGTAGACAGAAGATATTTACGCTTATTTTTGTAATGCAATAGTTGAATAAATTCCGGCGTGCAGCAAATGAGACAAAATCCAAAAAACACAAAGCAAAGAAATGCCGATCAAACGAAACGAAATATGACGAGGTAAAATAATCAAATTCGAGTCGTGTGCGCCTGCCGCAGTGAAAAATATTGTGTTATAAATTCATGAAATTATGATATTGATTGGAGAAAAAAGGGGAAACAAATTAATACGATAAACGAACGAAATGAAGAAAATTAACGAGCTCCGAAGCGTCTCTGAATTTCTCCGCGCTCTCCTAACTGAACGGAAGAAAAAATAAAAGGAAGAAAAAAATAAATTAAAATAAAACGAAAAAAATGAGAAAATTGACAAAAAAAAAAAAAATAAGAAAAAATGGAAAAATGTATCAAAAAAATATACATGCAACACAACAACGTTGGTTGGATCACAATGAATGATTTCAATAATATAAATGCACACAGTGTCGCAGCGACTTAATTAAATGGGAGACGAGACAATTATATACCTACATGAATATATAATAGTTAGATATATGCACACCGCACGGATTAGATTAGGGTAGAAATAAAAACCAAAAAAAAAAAAAGAAGAAAATATAATAATACACAATAATAATACTGATAATGATTATTAATAATGAATAATGATAATAATAATGAAAATTAATAAGATGTATTATTAAAATGCGATCGAATATACTTACAATTATAGGTGATGATCATTTCCGCTGAGCGGAAGATCAAAACGAAAGGTACATGAAATATACATATACATTGCAAGCATTATACATTACATACACGCGGAAAACTAGAAATCATAGAACGGAAGAAGGGGAGTAGAAGATTAAAAAAAAAAAAAACGAAACCTAATTATAACACAGGAAATGTATAATTACGGGGGACAAGTGAGTAAGGAGATTAGTACGAACAATGAATTGTATCATAATGAGATATCAAAATATATAAATAATCAGGTATATAACTGTTACAAAAATTTGAAAAAATCAAAAAAGACAAATTTTACAAATACGGATGTGCTTAAAGCGAATCAAAATATAAAATATTTCGTTCATTTATATTACAATCGATCTTTTCTCTATTATCGTAACATTTTCTATACTTTTCCTCTCTTTTGTACATTTGCGCTCTTTATTTAGTATTCTTGTTCGTTTCAATGTTATTCCTATATTTGTCCATGCTTACAGTTCGTCCCCAGACTATTTTCTTCTGATGAAACGCAGTTTGAGCAAATATATTACAAGAAAATCAAAAAATGTAACGATCAAAGTAGGCATGTCCGTTTACGAGACGTTCTTCTACATCTCTCCAAAGTAACCCGCCTATTCGTTGGTTATACATTATTATTCACAACCAAATGCCATTTGTTACCGTCACTCAGGTAGATACATAATCGTAATTATACACAAATACATGTAAATATTTACCTACCACATACGTGCTGTAATAAATACTTTATATACCTACGCCGAAACGCACGCACGTATGTTACGTATTAAACACGTATGCATATAAGGGTGAGGGGGAGTTGTTAGACGTTGAGAGTTTCGTCAAAATGACGAATATTGCCCCTGATGTTATTTAGATATCACGTAGGTCGCACCTAGGAATGACTACTCGATCCATGTATTACGAATGTAATGAAAAGCGTGCGTTATGGGTGGCGGTAACCCGGCATCATCGAGCATATTAATCGCATGTGGATATATTTTTTGTACCTACAAGAACGAAAATTCCGAAAATTCACCCTAACTTTATAGAGTGTAGAAAAATTTTTCCGTAGCCTGTTCAAACATAAACTCTATCGAGCGAGTATGAAGTACGATTTCTTTCGAATTATTCCTGATTAATTTTCGGCTGAGGTATTGAAGGGCGTCTCGTTTTACCGGCAGGAAAATAGCGACTGTGAACAGATGTACTTATATGTATACCGATAGCCATATTATACATACAAATTAACGAATAATAGATCGCAGAAATCGCGCGTACACGTAGAGAAGAAAAACCAAAAAAATTAAAATGAAATAAAATCGTACACACCTAATAATATACTGATCGAAGAGACACGGATATATACATAAATAATTAATAAAACACACGCGATATCATGATAATATACACATAAAACATAATATACATACTATATATATATACATATATATATACATAAATATACACCAGAAAAATTAATCTAACGATAAATGAACGCTGAGCGTGACGGTAGTAGAAAAAAAAAAGCGAGGAAAACGAAACCAGAATTACAGAAAAGGAGACAAGCACAGTAAGAGGAAAAAAAATTAAAATAACAAAAAAACATGTACATTATTAGTTAGGAGAAAAATTGAATGTAGCTAATGTTGTCGAGGCGAATCGAACGGATTACGTATAATATACAGTTAATATAAGTAATGAAAATGACATTACCGATAACAATATATAAATAACATAAATAACAACAATAACGCATATACAATTAATATTAATATTAATAATAATAATAATAGTAATGATAATGATAATGATAATGATAACGATATTGATATCAACAATAACGATATTGCAATTAGGACGAGGCTCTTTAAATAAAATATGATACGGTGTAGTGAGACTTTACATATTATAATTGTGTATAATACGGTGCACCTGACATGACGAGTTGATAATACACCGGTCATACACATATACAAATATACATATAACATACGCGTAGGTGTACGTATATTAACGTCGAGGTTTGTGTAATAATAATTAATAATTAACGAGAGTCTTATATCCCATGGGAAACCCGGAAGTCGGGGAACCTCGACGCCGCTGCAGATCCGGAGTCTCGTCCGCGCGAATTCCCGTGGCCGGTTTGACCGTCAGCCTCCTCGCCGCGAGCTTTACGCTAGCCTTCGCCTGCTGTCGTCCCGGTCTCTGGAAATCGAGCCCCGATTAAAATAATAATAATATTAATATTAATAACGATAACGATAATTTTAATATTAATACTAATACAATGGCATAGCCCTAAACGGAATAATAAGTCATAAATACATCATAAGGACTTGGAAAATCTAAGGTAGATAGTCAATTATGACATAAGATGTTGTAAGAGACACGTAATGGATATACATAATAAACATATAGGTGATTAAGGTTTAATATTTAAATAGTCTACACTATGCATAGTAATATGATGGAGAAAAGAAAAAAAAAACAGAAGATGAAAAAAAGAAATTAGAAACTTAGATATTAATCTTAAGATGAAGTAGTTAATTCGTATTATAACTATATATTATTATATATATACATATATGAATATATGAAGTAAATAATACATATATATGAATATATTTATTTGAATGTTACGTATGTACGTATGTATGTATAATTTATACCTAATATACAATGAAGAAACGAGTGAAAAAAGAGACGTTTCAAAAAAAAGGAAAGGTAAATTAAGAAAAATGAACCGGGGAGGGATATAATTATGTCATAGACCCGTGAAAAACGATACATACCTAGTTGGTAAGTGACACTTACTATAAATATACATATACATAAAAAACAAATATATATATAATATATAAATAAATATAACATTTAAGACGCACACACTGACACCGTACGTATATAGGTATTTATACATATGCATATAGGTATGTATGTACATATATACGAATACGATATAGGTATATTATATAGGTACGATAATGGGGTAGTTTGTTAGGGTTGAAAAGGGGGAAGGGGGGGTTTGGGATAGTTTCATATATCTGGACATAACGAAGCGATTTTTCCTTCGAGGACAAAAAAAAATTAACATGCATATATAGTATCTATACTGCGAGATCATCGAAATCGTGAAACACGGATATTCGGACAGCCGATAAAATAAAAAATTAGTAATATCAGAAGGATAGATCGAGAACAAAAAAATCATAATAACATTGATGCGTGCGTGGGCGCGCGATAAATCGTCGCGTGTATTATATATAATGTGTCGTACCTGGTACGTATATATGTATATGTTTATACCTATATTCATAAATAGGAAAAAAGGCAAAAAAAAAAAAAATTATGTTAAAAAAAAAAGAAAAAAAAACCGAACTAAAAGTAAATTTAAATAACGCACGCGCACGCACGCACGTATGATTACATATATATACAATATACATACATAATATCTATTACACCTATACACATTATATAGGTACGCGCGCGCGTGGGAGTAGATCGGAAAATGATGTGTGTGAAATAAAAAGTTTACGAGAAAAAGAACGAAAGAAGTACATAAACTTCACAATAAAAACGTAAAAAAAGGGGGAAAGAATATTATGCAGGAGCACCTATCAATTTTTGGCCACCTGTTCCGATATTTTTATAAGGTACACTTTATTTTCAAAGTAATTAAAAATAGTTGAGAATCCAGAGGTTTTCTTCGACAAACATATTTCACGATTTTAGATTTGTCTTTCTATCAGCGGTGTAAAATAAATTCGCTTCGCAGTATCACCCATCATATACCTACATGTATACGCATACACCTCAGCCGTCTATTTTTCGTTTTTGAATTTTTCCTCATGATTTTTTGATTGTTTTACCTATTTTTCTTATAAATTCCGCTGCGGAACAGTCGACAGCTGACAATCAAGTCCATATGTGATCGATAAAAAGTAGAATTAAGAATGACTTACAATTAAATCATAATTACGTACATATATATAACACATTAAACACATATGTGCAGTTGGGATGTATAAAAAAAATAGTACGCTGATATTGATATTAGCTCGATCGCTTTCGGTATATCTATAAAAAATAAGCAGCGAACGACCGAAGAAAGAAACAAAGAAATAAATAAATAAATTCACATTATTTGTAAAACCACGTCATTTGACATATGCATATACACACATTACATAGGTAGGTAATATTCTGTACATAGGTAAGGTACGAAAATCTATTTTCTCGCACGTCCCTTTCAGTTATACCTATAATAAAATTATTTCCAATATTGATCTGAAACCGCGGGTACATGGATCACATTTTACATTTTATTTTCGGGCTCAATCCATCCATCCATCCATCCATCCATCCATCTGTAGCGATACCAATCACTCAAGGTCGTTATATCACATTAATATTTTCACTCGTTCTTTTTATGTTCCAATTAATTTTCCATCTTTTTTTCCCGTTTTTTTCCTGCTTTTCACCCCGTATATTTATCCATCAAACCGCGCGATTCACTGCAGATACCCTCCGCTACATGTATAACGCTCATCCACAAAAACGTTGATATTCCGCTCCCGATAGAGGTGCCGGGCAACGTTTCGTGATACATTCAAAAATTAAATATCTATACACATACGTACGTACCAGATCAGCGGTTAGAGTACTCAAATCAACCCGACATCCGTCCCGCAGCTATTTTATTGAAGTTTTTTTTTATTTCTTTCGTTTTTTTTTCTACATTTAACTCATCGATACCGCTCGATAGATACCCGCGTATGCGGAAACGATGAAATATTGAATTACAGTATATGATCATATTCGAAATTAGGATGAACACATTATAATTGAGAGCGAATGGCGTAAACATCCGATTAAATAATAACATCGTTAGACGTATGATAACTGCAACAATTATAACCATTATTTCGAAATAAAAACAGGTAAACGTAATTGAAATTCATTCACCTGTCGCATAGTGCGGGCGATGGACAGTTCTACGGTTTGCAGTCGTCACAGCAAGTTTTGATAATGTATTACCAAAATTGACGAAATTTATATAAAATCATTCGCAGAGCCTATCGGTACATTTCCACCGCAAAATTGCGCGTACTGCGTCTTTTTTTTTATCGCTGAAATCCAACGTATTGATACAGACGATTTGTAATTATTAGGTTTCGGAACGGTGGCCAGGCCAATTTCACTCCAGAAGGAACACGAAATGAAAGATGCACGAAATACCACGAAGCACCTAAGCAAATAGAAGTAATAATAATTATTATTGAATAAAGAAAAAAGTAAAGATATCCCCCAAATAAATTCAATGAAAAATACACACACATTTTTCAGAATTAGCAAACGAAAGAAGGTATATAGGAACCGTGTAAGGTTAGCAAATAATACCGAACATACCTATGTACACGTATTAACAAACAGATGAGAAAAAAAAAACGTGTACATGCAAGCGAACACATAATATCTAAGCTAAGAGTGAATTACTACATACATATGTATATTATGTGAAATGGGGTAGCAATGTGCGTGACTGCAGAAACGTGTTAACACGATAAAAAAGACAGGCACACATACACACACACACACACATAGAAATGTGTAACACAAAAGTTGTGGTTTTTCGCACATTGTTATACACCATAATAAAATCACTGCAATTTATTATAGAACATGGTACGATATTGTTTCGTTATTTGTACAATTATTGTTGCTGTTACATTGATTGTTATCATTACCATCGCTGTCATAATTTCAATCTAATTTTACAATGATATTACTTCTATGATTGTCATTAATCTTACTGTTATTATTTACATAATATTATTATTATTATTATTATTATTATTGTGATCATTACTATTATTAATAATATTATACTATCGTAATCACCTGAATCATCATCAATCATCGTTGTCAATATACATCCGCATCAAATATCGCATAATTTGATTATAGATATGAAGAAATAAATTGGAGAAGATGAAACCAATTAAAACAAAAAAAAAAGAAACGAAAAAAACTAGTAAAGTATAAAATTTCTACACCATGTTTGTTCATCGTGGTGTGCAACGAAGGTAAGACACTGCGTGTTATAAGTGATGTGTATGATTAAGAGACGATATGAAGAGCTGGGATGTTGTAATAAATTTTTGGTAAAGAAGAAGAAGTTTTGCAAACGCCGTAGTAGGCGTACGGTTGATCGATGTGTTAATTCAACTCCCCTACGTAACGATCTATTTGTCGATTTTCTGACGGCTAAACATAATTATCAGGTTTTAACGTCGCGCCATTATATTCACAAGTGCTGTTTCCTTTTTTGCTTCGTTATCTGTTTCGGATTCGAAATTCGGTAATCAAATTATTCGAGAGTGATGTGAAATTGCCACCGTTATCTGCATCGCGTAATGCGAGGAGGAAAAGAGAAAACTTGTTTGAAAAATTGGTGAAACCAATATTAGTTTTATATTGAGGAATCGATATAACGAGTGTTATACAATACATTGGGGAGATAAAATATGGCGTGCTTGATAATTGTTACATATTTAGGAATATATGATCATATATAAGGGAACAGCAAGGAAGAACAAATGTTATTTAAATAAGGAATAGGTTTATGAAAACTGCAGCAGTATTGAAGTATATTGCGACCATTACGAAATTTCAAATGCAAAACAAATTAGTGAAGAGATAAGAAGAACAAAATGAAAATCATAGAAGCAAAAATTATGGATAATGAATGAAAATAAATTTGCACCCGCGCGATGTACATGTATGATTATATACATAATATATACATATATAGAATATATATAATATAGAGACACACAGAGACACGCGTACACACATACAATTGTAATAACATAAAAGTACATTATAATAAAATGATGAAAATATATATATAAATATTATATGAATAAACAAATTATAAATATGAAAAAGTATATAAACAAAATACAGGATAACAATTAGGCTATAAGTATAAGATATTATTATTATTATGTACGGTTGGTTTATAATGTAAAATATATTATAGAAAATGTATCATGTCTGTCTGGCAATTATTTCTCCTGCATTCCATCATTTGGTTCCTCTAAGAATATGATACATTCCCACTCAATTCTCGAAGAATTCCTTAATATTAATATTATCGAAATTTATGAAAGCCCGAGAAAAATTTGAAGCAATAAGTTTCATAATTTGTGCACTAAATTCATCGACATCTGAAAATAATTGAGTATAGGTATTCATGGGTCTTCGTATACCACAGATACCAGAGAAGCCAATTTTTCAACAAATGATAAAGTACACATCGTGGTTCCACAGCATTTTGTTATTTTTACTACACGATTTAATTGAGATGTCTCGATAAATATTGGACGTAGCTTAATTAAGTCAAAGAATCATTTTTTTGAGGTCAGAATACCACAGAAACCAGTTGCTCAAATCATTTGGAATAATATCAATTTTCAGTCCCTGAATCGGAAAAAAATCAAGACTTCAACTTTCGATTTTCATATTAACCCAGTTGTAGAATGCTTGACTAGTTATCATCGTTGTTGACTGAAACACGAGTCGTTGACCGTAATGTTCAGTCAACGCATTGACTGAAAATTTCCACAATCATCAGTCAACGATTGAGGTTGATTGAATTTTGAATATCGTGCTCAGTTGACCCGCTTAATCTGAATATGGCGGATTCCGGTTTGGGCTCGCCACCATTGACAGTGAGGTGGGGGCTGAGTGCATTGTTTGCATTCGCCAGTAGCTTTTACCAGTAGTAAAGTTTTAAATTGTTCGAAATAAGTGGATCTGCTTAACTGAAGCACCGAAAATTCCTTAAACCTATTTATTAGACGTGAGTAGTTGAGCGTCTCAGTCACCTCCACCCGAGCAATAATCAATATGCATTGATAACGGCTTTATTATTGGCCGCATAACCTACAACCAAAGTAACGGACATTTTCTATTATCAATAACAAATTAATCATTAATTTTCAGTCACCCTCCCTTGCCCCTGCAAACCTGTTCTCAAATTATCTTAATTTTTATTCAATGAAATCTGTAGAAATATGTATATACATTTCAGATAACCTAATCTAGCGATATGGAATCCCGAACTGAATATAAACTTAAAACCCCACCGACAGATGCGATATCAGCTGTAGAATTTGGCCCAAATTCGACACAATTTTTACTTGTTTCATCATGGGACAGCACAGTCAGATTATACGACATTCACGCCAATACAATGCGACTGAAATACAATCATGAACTGCCAGTATTAGATGTAGCTTTTCAGGTATTGCAATTTAATTACATTCTAGAATATATTAAAACCAAAACCAAACATTCATCGTTTTACTTTTGATAGGATGCAGTCCACGCGTACAGTGGGGGATTAGATCATACTCTAAAAATGTATGATATCAACAGTAATACAGGTGAATTACTTTTTAATACTTCGATGACGAATTAGAGCAGGCCCAAGTTTATGTCTTTGGTTATTCCTGATTTCTTCTGTTTGCAGAATCTGTAATGGGTACCCATGACAAACCAATTAGAAAGATTGAATACTGTGCTGCTGTTAACGCAATTTTAACTGGTGGATGGGATGCTGCTGTAAAACTTTGGGACCCAAGAACCCCAACTTGTGTAGGAAGCTATCAGCAGCCTGAAACTGTGCTGGCTCTGTCTGTCTGTGGAGACAAGTTCGTCGTTGGCACAGCAAAGAGAAAAGTCTGTATATGGGATTTGAGAAACATGGCTGGGATGTTTCAACGACGTGAAAGTAGTTTGAAATATCAAACTCGATGTGTCAAAGGCTTCCCGAACGAACAGGTTCACATCCTACCAATAATTCTTTATCTGGTAGATGTAGGATATTTCTTCATATTTATATTTAATGTTCTAGGGTTACGTCCTCAGCAGTATTGAAGGAAGAGTTGCCGTTGAATATCTAGACACCACTGCTGAGGCACAGAAAAAGAAATATGCTTTCAAGTGTCACAGGATAAAAGAGAACAATGTTGAACATATTTATCCTGTCAATGCAATCACCTTTCATTCTACATACAACACATTTGCTACCGGTGGTTCGGACGGATTCGTAAATATCTGGGATGGATTTAACAAAAAACGGCTGTGCCAATTCCACAGATACAACGCCGGTGTTGCTGCTCTTAGCTTTAGTCACGACGGTTGTGTGTTAGCGATCGGTGTATCATACCTAAATGATGCTGAAATACCACCAGGTGGTGTAAACGAAGAAAGCATTTACATTCGATACGTGAACGACCAAGAAACTAAACCGAAGTAACGAAAGAATGAGATATTTGTTTGATAAGTAGCTGAATTATCGAAATTCTGATTGGAGATCAGATTTTGACATCAACTATTTCCTGATAAGGTAATATTCTGGAAATGTGACTATCGTATGACTGACCTGAGTAAATGATTTTTCAATTTAGGAATAATTGGTGAATGTACTAGTAAAATTCGCGAATTTTCTACTTGATTCACATTACATGTCAAATACATATAGAAAGCATGCTATTTATACCTCACTATTGAAATCCTTAACTATACATTACGCATAATTCAGGATTAATAAACAAGTTTTATCTTAAAAATTGTACAAAATAAATTATAAAAACCACTTTTGGAAGACACGGTCTCATTTCAGATAATAATTTATTGACTCCTTTCTCGATAACATTCATCACTTATGATTAGCTAAACTCAGAGTTTACTAATTATAGCAGTTCTTCGATCGATTCGTGTTGTCTGCCAAAAGCAGCAGCAGCTTATTTATATAATTATTAAGTGTATTTCCGTTTACGATTGACAATGAGTTCAATACTGCTAGTCGTCCAAGAAGACTGTCAGGTAATAATATACAAAAACAGAAGGACAACAAAGAAAAATCTAAAATGTACGTAAGAATTGTGCTAGCCCGCGTTTTGGGAGTTATTATTACATAATAACTTCCCAACTAATTGTAAGTACATTTTACTATCAGAATCCTGACTTACAAGAATCATATATCATTTTCAAAGTGCACACGTGTATACATCGTTCAGTTGATTGACTCCTAGTTTTTCCCGTCTTATCAACCAACTTAGCCAATGCACCGTAACATAGCGAGTGACCCGGTTAAATTCGTAATCAGTTGTTATCGCGAATACCAGCACATGATCACTATGATAATTGCAAGTGAGACTCAATGTACAGTATATCATTCCATAACATTGTTACGAAAAATTCGAGTATAAAAAATTCGAGTTTGTACACTAATATTCTCTAGATTCTAGAATTTCTGTGATCAGATAATTCGAATAAAACTACGTGACGCTAATCGTTCAACAATTCTCGATATAACGTGATGTGATCGTTGTGCCGTCTGAAAGTGAAATAATTTTTTTTTCCGAATGAAGCTGTGGTAGAATAAATTGCGGCGACATGCAACAGTTCAGTTTAGTTTTATCAACTATTATCATAAAGAAATGTATGGCTTCGTCAATCAACTAACAAGAGTCATTTGTAGTCTGTCAATTTCAGGGACAAACGAATATCCTCCGATATAGTCACGAGGTATCAATATACAATATATATCTTTTTGTTCAAAACGTAATACATTTAACGACTTATGCAATATTATTTACAAAACTTTTAACAATGACTTGTAGCGCAAGATCGGTCAACAGATACACATTCTGTAATAATGTGTGTGTATATAGGCCTATATAAGTATGTACAATATTTCATTATGATAGATAAAATAATATAGATTGCTGAATTGATATCATCACATACGAGTAAATTTTTTCATTCTAAACGTTTAAAAAATAACGAGCGTTCTTTGTGGGTGACGAATATCAACCGCTCGCTTTAACATACAACATTTCTTAGACCATTGCGAATAACGTCGTAAGTTGCAAAGCTGATTCCAACCGCAACTGGCCCTTTAACCCAGTTCATGCTCAGACCCTTGAAAAAAGCAAAAGCTCCTTCCCCCCTAGAATAAAATCCAGTACCTAATGGTTTATTCTGACTTATTTCTCATTGTTTCATTTGTGACGATACTTACGTGTATATTTTTACCACAGTTGTAGTTATGGTGTGGTACGCGTCACCTTTGATAGCAGAGGTCTGCATTCTTCTGCGAACAATGTCCAAAGGGTAGCTACTAGTTTGGCCAACCATTCCAGCTACAGCACCACAAATAAGTGCCGATATCGCGGACAGTCCTGAGCTATTGACTGTGTAAACTGAAAAAAGTATTGAGGTATGAGAACGAATTATTCCTACATATTATTTCTACGAATGTGTAAAAAAAATTTACCCGCTAATAATTGTTTTAGAGTTTCATAGGTAAAGAAACTGAAGCCAGCGTAGGGAACAACGCCCAATATGGTCGGTGTGAACCCGCGATAAAAAGCAGTCACTCCTTCTTGCCTGTATATTCGCGAGAACATTTGCCTAAGAGTTCTATACTCAGTCTTCTGCGTAACAGCCATCCTAGCTCTCGCGAGGTCTAAAGGGTAAGTCAAACCCTGCGACGTCACGCCGGCCAATGAACCAGCGAGAAAACTGAGAATTTTGGACCTGGAAATAGGTAACAACCAGTTGACATTCAATATTTATTTTTTAAATCATGTTATCTTTTGATCATTCATCATTTAATAATCAATTACTTTTCTGGTCCGTCTACGCCTAGTATTCTTTTCCACTGTTCGTGGGCGGTGAATTGGATGGCTGCGTAGGGCACAATTCTAGCCATTGTCGCGCTATTTCCCCTCCAAAGACTGAGGAGACCATCGTTTTTGTATGAATTGACTAAAAATTTCCCAGCTGCCTTAGCTGAGTAAGGCTGGTGAGATATTTGAAAATTTATTTTCGTTCGGTCCAACGGAGCAATGGTAGTCTTAGCTAATGCTCCAGCTATTGCACCGGATACCAAACTCGTGGAGACCCTCTGCATGTTCGAAATCGTCCCATTTTCAGGTGCAAGCTGCTGTCCAACCTTGACAAAGCGAATCATGAAAATATTTCAATTTTCTTATTGGCGGTACTTCGACGATAAGCAATTGTAATGAAATTACTTTTATTTCATTAGGTTGGTCGGCGACGGAGGGGGTGGAGGTTGGCCCGACAGATTTGGCAGCGTTGGTCATCACGCTGGCATGAAGTCGTTCTAAGACGACCTGACTGCCTTCTGCACGGCCTGATGTCACGTGGCCGCTCATCTCCGTCGCCCTTACCTCCGGATTGCAACCTGTAACTCCGTCCCGTAGTATTTTCTGCAATCGATTGGATTCAATCAATTGCAAAGATGAACCCTGCAATCGACACGCTGTGAATAAGGTATACATGAACTACAATTGACCTACCGCTTCGATAATTATTGAATTATTATTGCCATCTTATTTCAATTATATTCCTATCATTATTTGTTTATCAAAGCGCTGTGGAATATATAATTATCCGATAAGATAAGAAAAGAACACAAACATCCAAACAAACACGTCCTTCAATTGCTGTGCAAGTACATCCAAATGTCGTTTATTATAATTTTGCGCATAAATGAAGATCAGTAATTTCTCAATTATACCAAACGTTAACATCAATATTGGCTTATTCAATACTACTGTCAGCGGTAACTAGAGGTATACATAAACCAGCAGCCGCATCTGTCGCTAAAATATCGATAACATACGCGATAATTGCGCGTTAATTAAAATGCAGTTTTATTTTTGTGTGCCGGAGTATTATCGATTTACATTAACGGATGGGCAGTTGAAAAATAGCCGTGAATATGTTATTTTTACATGATCTACAAAATAAAGGTGATAATGGTACAGAGGGTATAATTGAATTAACTTGGCTCATATGTTGCTCCGTATCGCAGCTGATGTTAAATGTTAAAAAAACTAATGAGAATATGTTTTTGGTTTATCCGTGACAACGAAAATATTTCGAAAGTATCAACGATTAGACGCAAAATCTATACTCATGCAGAGTTTCGCATCAGAGACCGTTGAAAAATGAAATTATCAATTTATTATCCTTATTAGACAACTAGTTGTATAGCCTTATCTTCTGTTAGCGTTGCGCAAACAAAACACCTATGTGCCCTAGTAGATTTATGAGCTGTGTAATCTGGATTTGACAGGTAAGTTAAATGGGAAAATTTATAATTAGAATCGGGCAGTAGAAAAATGAAGCAGAGATATTAACGAAATAACAGAACGTCGGAAAATGATAAGCAATTCCAGATATTTTTTTACAATTTTTAAATTTCAATATCTCAGCAACGAACCAGCAATCTGATTTCAATCCAAGCGAGTAGATTCTCACTCTATTTCGAGAATCTCAAAGTCTACGACCAGTTTCGAAACCGACCAAGTATTTGTGGGAAGAATCTTTGAAAATAACAAAAACAGAATGAGTTCTAAAAAGAACTCCGGATTTCAACGGGCATATCCGTAGGTACACAAATAAAACTATATAGCGTATATAAACGATGCATGTGCAAGTATGACTGCTGCAGCAACCACGCGGCTGTAGTCATTCGCTTCAGCTTATTTTAGGGTTTGTAAAACCGCTAACTCATCACTCTAGGCATACATTGGACTGATGCATCCAATGATGGCTATATTTTCATACAAATGTCTCATACGAGATAAAAAAAAAAAGAAACATCAAATCAATACGAATATTTGGAACACCCGCGCTGATCTAGAGTGAAAATTATGCTGCAGGCGTTTGCCTGATGTAAAGTATAGGAAGAAATTATGAATATTCATATGGAATGGTATTGCGCGACTCATTATCATTATTGTGATTATCATCGTGATTTCAAAATAAACTTTTTCAACTGATAATACCGTGAACGCGAATTCAATACCACACACCATGCTATATTGTTAGTTTCACAGTTTGCTTCGTTATACGAAACAAATTTTGCATTCTTTCAAACAGTTCAAATGCAAATACGTGTAATGTCACGCGTCGATTCTCGGTTCAGTGTTATCTGCAATGCATTTATCTTTTTTGAAATATAAGCAGAAATATAATGTCCAACGTCTAGCCATAAGAAATATTTGAGCAGGTATTTATGTGCTGAAAATTTAAAAAATTTTGTTCCATCCTTCACACCTTTGACTATCGATAAAAATTTATTTAGGCACGCAATTCGTAAAATATTATTAACATGTAGATAAGTTTATTGACGTGAGATGAAATTCATCGAAAACGTTATGCATCGATAATGTTACGTCGATATTATATTCAATTGATCAATTACCCTCCATTATTCGTCAAATCGGTTGTACGCTCTTCAATTGAAATGTTATTTCATCTGATATAATAGCGCTCGAATAGCGACAAGATCATTTTTTCATTCTTTCTACTTCCCAGTTAATTCGGAAACCAACAATGATGTGCTAAAAGAAAATTGTATCTCGTAAACTAAGATATAAAACGACCTTGAGTCGACTTCACTCGCATCATCAAGATAGTAAAAATCTGTGAGTTTAACATGCTACTAACTGTAAGGAACACGAACATTCAGCACCACAAAGATATACGCAAATCAACCACATTATTCACAATCAGCTATGTATATAGAAATCTATAATGGTTCATTCAGTCTGATCTTAAATTGGTGCTTTATCAGCAAAGGAAGTGCTCAATTAACATCGATTCATACGACACATACAGTGCACAAATTGCACCTTGATTGTTCAAGGGAAACTCAACATCATATTGTCGGCGCATACAAATACACATCTATAGATATCTATGTCTATAGGTTCGTCGATTTCCGATAAATCTCTAAGACTCGAGATTGAGGGGGGAAAAAGTATTCATCTCAGCAGATTAGTTGCAACTAAAAAACGATCATCAGCACATTATCTCGGTGTCTAATGCCGGCTTACGGCGGAATTAAATGGCTAAACAACCACAGCTTGCAAATCTCTTTGAAAATCAGAGTTCCCGTAAGAATATCGTTATTTTTAATCTCAAATGATACGATCGATCTAAGTACAAAACACGCCGATTCAATCAATTGGCAGGTGTTTGATACAATTAAGAACCAAGTTAGTTTTCAAGGCGAACTTGCGTTATACCGCGTTCCCAAGAGATTAAAAGATCACAGACCTATATAAACCGTGGGGATCAAAGGTCTGCCCCGAAAAATGATGTATCACTGAATACAAGATTAATCTGTGATATTGGCGATACACATATATACTTGGAGAGTAAATGTAATCCTATAGTATACATGTGTATTTGTATACATATAGGTGCAGTTAGTTAGACTCCGATAAATCTAGGCGGCAAATTCCGATTTCATAGGAAAACTACTGCATTCCAGATGTACACTTTTGCGTAGTTTACCAGCCATGTTTTTAACATGAGGAGTAATGATACGCACAGTATTTAAATTTGAAGCATTCACGTAATTCAATCCTCGTTGCAGCAGCTTATACGCTGCGTTCGTAGACTTTGCACACAATATGCTTTAAATATAGAAGAATAGTTCTAGACTCCGAAAATTCGACATTCAATTTTTTGCCGCGTAATTGTTTTTTCACCGAAAACAGGCAGAGAGCTGTTGAGGGAAACTAAATGCGAACGTGATTTTCGTAGTCAGTGAGAACAAATAATTCAAATTATGATTATTGCCGTAATAGAACATGTACTTATCACATACGTAGTCATGTTTCAAAAATACTTGGCAGGATGTTTACCCCTTCATAGGTGTGCCAATCACGTTGAATTTTCTATACCATACGTGTGTAATCATTCCGATCGATTGAATGCAGTTCAATATTGTGAAAACCCGACTCATAATATATTCTGGAATATTGATTAATCGAATCTATCCATTTTAAAGAAGCTATAGCATATGATAATAATATACGCAGACCTCGAAACACGACCAAAATTACGTAACGATTGGCCCAGAACTATTGTAGTGAAAAAAGGTCGGTTGAACACATGTCATTTTTTGTCTCGAATATTCAATATATATGATCGTATCACTACAGTGAAGTTGAAAAATTTTGAATTGGACTAGTGGTGCCAAATTTTACCGCATCGATATCATACGGGTAGGTATGTGTAACAAAGATTACGACTTACAATGATACAGTCGTCAAAAGTAATGACAAGCAATATCCGTTTTAAGGTCAAATCAACTATGCTATTTTTGGACCCTACCTACGCATTGACCTACTGTGCAGAAAATCGAGTATAAGACTGCATAATTTTGCATCCGAAGATTACATGATCGTACGGCTTAGATTTACTTTAGGAGTAATGGATAATTGAATCTCGAGATAGTTCGTCATTTAAGATATATTGCGCATTACATAATATAGTGAGAATTGGGTAATAGAATGGCTAGATCTTTGGGGATGAAAACCCCTTTAATTACTGTGCTTTAAATTCTATTTTGGAGAATGATTATCGTTGCACATTCTTTCATGACGAGTCTAGACACAACAGGAGATAATCTTAATACAGGTTTCATTTATAACGCGTGCGTCCTTGAATGGTTGGATAAATACTTGATATAAACAACGTCGTCGCGATTGTTGTTATCATCCTGGTCATGGGCGCAGCTAACGTTTATGTTATAAAATATGTATTTTGAATCAATTAAAAGGGAACGCGTGATAAAATAAACGTCCATAATAATTACGTACTTCGTATAATGGAGCTGCAAGTGATCCCTTCGGAAACGAAATGCCACGAAGATTCGCACTGAGGGGATAAATAAAAAAGGGCTTGATTGTACGCTGTGTATATGCTTCGATTATTTTCCGCTACATCTTCGATATCTTATTTTCTTCGTTCACATTTATAATGGGTTGAGGGGAGCCCACTTATTAACATTTTTACTACCAAAGCTGAATTGTTTTCACGCATAAAACGTTGCTCCCAAATAGACAACCACGACCACGACCGTATTCATACGAAATCACTTCTACACAGCCCGGCCATCAGCCACAAACTGGAACTCACGCCTCGCGTAGCAGCTGACTAGCTGACTACTGTCGGTCGAATCACGGCCATCTAGAATCGGGCGGGACGCTCAACGTCGATTGTTTCAGTGAAGAAGTAGATGCTTTTTTGTTCGTAACAAGCGCACAAAGCGCGATGACGTTCCGTGAGATTTATGCTAGTGACACGATCATAATTCACTTTCTCAGTATCTCTTGAAGCATTCAAAATATCACTCAGTTCCAGCTATTCAAAGCTTCAAGATTTCTAATCGTAATTCACTATTTTTCCGTACAAAAAATTAATTCACATCATTTCCGCGACACGGTCATTTGAACCTCGCTTCCATCTTGGCTTCTCCATTGTTGCTAGTCTGTTCTAGTAGGTCTTGATCGCCTGTCAGTGCGTTTAGATCAGGTTAGGTTGTCATCTGACACGTAAACAGCCTTCGAGCACTCCGAGATCACCACTTGAATTTGAACCGACTCTCCGTATATGAAAGTCTGAACAAAAATGGTAACGATAGTTGTTCATTATTTATTGAAACACCATGATCAAGTGGGATTATTTTATGAAGTGTAAAAGCTAGTTATGCTCTTGACTTTCATATATTCTGAGACTGATTACTCATTCTCTTATCTCTGCTAACATTTTTCTCCATCGTACGATAACAAAATAGTTAACATGTGTCGTCAACTGGATTTCTAAAATTCAAATCAAATAAAATGATTCTAAACCAGTGTTCTTGTTGCAGGCTCGCTATTTCCGAGAAGAAGATATAGATGGTAAGCTACTCGATACTTGGAACATATATTTGTGAAACTGATCATCTAGATGACTGGACACATACTTACAAGATGTCTCCTAATTTCAGAATTCAGGGAATGTTTCTACCTGTTTGCCAGAAGTGGTCAAATTAAAACACTCGATGAACTGACAATCATAATGCGTTCATTGGGCTTGAGTCCAACAATTGCAGAGCTAAACAAGTATCTGAAAGACAAAGGTGATGCAATGCAAAATCATCAAATATGAAAACATGTGAAATTGTCTCCTGATAGTTGTGTTCTGTGGAATAAACTTTACTTTCTGTGTACAGGTGGTAAAATGTCCTTTGCTGACTTCCTTGAAGTTATGCATCAACAAACAAGGGCAGAGGATCTGCCTAAAGAAGTAATTGAAGCATTTAAGGCTGCGGACACTTCTAGGAGCGGTGCAATTCCTGCTAGACAATTAGCTCACATGCTACTTCACTGGGGAGAGAAACTTAGCGCTAAAGAAGGTGAGAGCGCTGTGACATACATTTGGCAATGGTAATAAATGTTTTCAAAGAAAGCTAGAATTAATTATTCTTCTTTTTTGTTACAGTGGAACAAATATTCAGAGAAGCCAATGTTTCACCCAATGGACAAGTTAAATATGAAGACTTTGTAAAGATTGCTTGTGCTCCGGTACCTGACTATTATTAAAATCGAGTTGAAATAATTTTTTCAATTTTAATGCTCGGTTGGTATCTAGAGAAAAAATTTTATGTTACTACACAGTATTGTAAACGTACTTAATGGACAATTGCAAATAATTGACAATATTTTAACACTCTAATCATGGTGATTGGTGCCTTACATGTATTTATATTCTGCACATTTATGTTTTCATGTAATAACAGTGACAGCAAATATAACTTATATTAGTATCTGATGCAATTATTTACTATTCTACCACACGAATGATAATTAATTTATTAATCAATTTAATCGATCTTAAGGACGTATTAACACCGCTAATTATTGCTAGGTAGTTTTTATCGTCATACCTGTGTGGATGGCTTTTTACAACAACACATCACTAATAGTATCACACGTTTACATTTTACATCCATATCATAAATTCGGACATCGATATACAAACATAGATCGTTAACCGAAGATTACTACTCTGCAGTCAACGCATAGATATTCTAACATCATACAATTACTTACGGACAAAAAAAAATTATCAGACAATTAAAACTTACTTCGTTGCAAATAAATTTACGTATTAAATCTGAAACGTACGATGATATTCATCGACCAATGCGGCGTCGGATGCATAAGTGAATCACATTATTCAATTTCCGTACATTTTCTTGTCTCTGGACTAAGGATTCAGACGATTAAAATTGGCAAGTTGCGTTTCATTTGATCGGTTCTGCTGGGGGTGATCCGCAAAGGATAACCGTGGTACTGATTATCGTCGTCAGAAAGAATACGCAAAGGAGTGCTCGATCGCTCACGAGAGCAACTTGCTTCCACTCCAACTCTGTTCTTTCTCGACGTTCTTGTTCCGTGAGGCGTCTTTCATTGCGATCTATTGTTGAGTGAACACGACCCAAGACTCGGGACCATTGGGCCTCAATTCCAACATCTTAAAAAAAAAAAAAAAGGTAAGAAGAGCTATTGAAACGGATATCGATAATTTCAATACTTCGGTAGGGATGAATTTCAATTCACCTGGGCTGCTATTCGCGCTGTCATTTCGCCTTGGAAGATATTTTGGAGACATTTGAACCTGAGGTGGTGCCGGAGGGCTGATATCGGATTTACAATGGAGAGGACATTTCTTTTTCCGAGAGGGTTCCGCGGAAGGCAAGTCCTGTAATTATATTTATAACGCCCCTCGGTTACATAAGAGACATATATTTTTCACCCACAGCCTGATAACATTCTCGCATTTTTATGATACCTCCTGAAAATTGAGAAATACGACACGTGCCAGTTTTTCCAAGACCAAAGACCTCACTACCGCTGGCACCCTCGTACCCCTAACACCTCGGTGATGCAAATTCAGAGTCACGACCGCAAGACCAGACGCAAATGAAACCAGGCAAATACTCACGCCGTAATATAGACCTGCGAACATTAATTTATCATTAGTTCGAATTTATTTTCACGCTGATACTTTCCTCTCTAATTATTCTTTAATTTATTGAAATTGAATTGTACGTGACGACAACAGCTTGCTGTCTGCATTAATTGCTCAAAATTGGAACAAATATAAGCGACGAGTAGAACTAATTCGACTTCGATTCCCTTAACGGATGAAACGAATTCCCAAGTCTAATATCATCGTTTAACTCTGCGTTACGTTTTCCAACTTATACCTACTAATTAACGGTGTTTTTTCCGTCGGTGGTAACGTCTCGCGAATTGTCATGAGGAACACGGTCATCGACAAAAGTGCAGATATTCCGAGGGTAACTTTTTCCCCAGACTCCGATGGAACGTAGAAAACAAGAAGAGCTAAAAAGTTGAAAACTAATTTAAGCTTCAAGGCTATACCTACGTACACGTAAAGTACGAGTTCTATAAAAAGTAACTAGCTGGAATGAAAGTAATATTGATCATTGATTCAATCACTAGTTGTTCCAAACGATATGCAAATCGCGGCTGCACTGCAGTGCAGACACTGGAAGTTAATGGTGAAAAATGAAAACACGGAGAAATCGGGTTGCAGAAAAGTTCGTTCAACGATTATTAGTTGTATGAAATACAAATTATCCCAGTAGGCTGCAAGGATATAAACGAGGTAGAAATCTGAGAAATGAAAATCTAAGATTGCCCCAGGTCGCTGCAGCAGCAGCGCATGTTATTAAACACGAGAGGCGCCTTTTCATTAAACTCGCCGTATCAAAGCTCTAATAAGTTAGTTGCCACTTCGTTACTGGGTAGTAAGTATAGATGTATAGAAAACTAAGCCACGGCGTTATCGTTTTTCTTATTTACTTCCTGTTGCCGGTTAAAAGCGACCGGAAAACGACGTTGCATTAAAACGGAAGATAAAAAAAAAAGCCCGCTGGTACCGCGGAGGAACCGAGTAAATATAGTATAGGTAGATGAAGTCTACCAAAAGCTTCAAAATAAAAAGACGAACCCGGCAAAGATTTCTACTTGACAAAAATGATTTCAACAGTGCGGTGCATAGTTAATAATATGACAATTTTGCAGGTGATTATCTTTTCGCGGTTAATAATGCGATGAAGCGCTTCGTGTAATCGGTGAAGGTATATGAGAACAGAGAGATAATGAGTTGTGCTGAATCAATAAGCTCGGTGATCTTGAATATTAATATTTGAGTTCTCATACGACGTATACGTATACGTATATACAGCGAGTCGTTGGTTTCCTTGGAATTGCATGTTGAAATTGATAAAGTTTTCTAGCTAGTTATAAAAAAATTAAGGCAAATTACTCAAGTTTTAGTTACACGTCTGCGAAGTATTTTATTTTCAAATATCCTCGACTCAATTATGTCCCCTGAGAAGAGCTGCGGCGGATTAATCGAAGGTAAACGCGATAATCGATAATCTTCGAACCGTACTAGTGATAACGAGTTTGCCGCGAGGGAAAATGAATAAATGGGAACCACTTTTCAATACTGAAACGAGAATATATACATGCCAACAAAAATTCGACGCTCCGATGGCAGCGAAATCCTTTGTGGCAGAACCAATTTACGCCCTAATACTTTGTGGACGCATGTAAAAATAATAAAATGAAACAAATATTTTGAGAAAAATTGAAAAGAATGATCTCTTACCGATACCGTTGATGAGTATGCATGGTAAGATGAGGTTGAATACGTAGAACATGGGTCTTCTTCTTAGTCGAATTTCGTAGGTAATGTCTGGATAAGGTTCTGGGCAGCATGAGTAAAACTGTACGTGTTTTCTAGCTGAGAAATCCACCAGATCGAATTCCCCGTTTGCTTGGTAATTACTCACGTCCCCTTGTTCGCTCTGCTTTTCCAATTCCAGCTATACATGGACGAAATTCCAACGTTCGAAATTGAGTGTTTTAAGGAAACAAAAGGACAACATCGCAACGCGGAATTCTGCAGAGCGTGACTATAATTATCTTGAAATTTCGTCTGGATGCATCCGACAGCAAGCGACGATGTTCGGGAAGCTCGAATATTTTTCTTCGGATATTAATTACCATTATAATTGAGATGAAAGTCAAATGAATAATATCCGTTCAGGGCATGACGTTAGTACATAATGGCGTGTATGTTATGCGATAACGCGAGGGTGCAGGTTTAGCCGTTGAAAAAAGAGAAATGGGCCCTCTAACACGTCGTAAAATCTCATTTGACGCTACAGGATTCACAACACACCTTTTATTTATGTTTACTATTTTGTGCGATGAAATACGATTGAAATATTTAACGCTCTCCCGCGCATTGCAAATGCCGCTTTTCACACAGAGCGCATCACTGAAAAGGCGTATATCCGATATCGGCGTCAATATCACTCGCATCGACCGGAATACAAAGCATTAAATTTTTTTTCTCGATCTGGTTTCAGTTGCGGTTGCACCAACCAATCTATTGTTTCCTCTGAATTTCCCGTCTCTTTGAAAAAGTTAACAACTCAAAATAAAATAATATCAGCCTAGACGAGTAGATCTATTATCTCCTATGATAAAAAGCGAATAACGTACAACAACCTAATAAGGTGCCTTGGGACCCTGTTAGGAAAAATATATAAATACAGGTACATAAACCTATGTACATAATATTATGTGAAAACTACGTATAAAAATACACAGAGAGAAAACCGGCGTTGCCTACCCGCATGTATGGAGATGGGTATATTTTTTAGCATGCCCATATGTATCCATTGAAAAATGGGATATGAGAGATAGAGAGTGGCTGATGCTGAGGGTTTATCCACGGCGGAGACCGGAATCGTGGGAGCGTATCCCGTAGGAACTGGCGCAGAAACCGGGGAATGGATACATAGGTAGATATAGGGGTTGGTGTAAGGGGTGAAGTGAAAGCAGAAGGGAGAGCATTGAATTCTTCGCCCATTCAGGATTAAACCTTTCGATTTGAAACCTGGCGGGGGGATGGTATCCCATCAACGGGACTCTTTGCAACATTCGTCGCGAGTGCATTTCGAGTTTCAATGACATTCGGGAATTTAAGGTTTTTTCTTATTTTGTCGCTACAAAGTTATGTTCATATTACGCCTGTCTGCCGGATAATGTTCTAATTCCCGTCGATATGGGTATACGTACACTCTTCTTGTACGTACCATACCTCCTTTTTCCATATTAAACTTCGCGCTGATTTTGTAATGCATGGGCCCCTCAATTTAACGATTACCGAAATGGAACGCAATTCGTTGCATAATCCGTTAATCTCGCCCATTTAACACCTGCAACCTGCGATGGTTTTCGCCTATTAAATTTTCGATAATAACGCGCGGTCCGCGAACCTATAACCATCGCGCCATGCCATAGAATATTTATATCAGTTTCGTGCGAACACATCGCTGAATTGAAATATTGCTCAAGCTGGGGATGCCGAAGATAAAATATGAGAGGGATGTTTTTTGTTTCTCTTTGAAGGGTTTTTGCGTCACGACAGTTTTAAAATTAACCCCAAACTCTGACGTCAATCAAAGTGTCGAGCCACATGCTCTTTTCCGAACTACGATCTCTCCGTCAATATCTACAAGCTATGATAGTGTACTTTGCGAAACGCGAATGATTTCGAATACGTCGCGCTAATAATTGCAATCGTTTTCATTCAAAAGAAATCAACTTTTCTTACGCGACCTACGTGTCGTTTCTGCAAGATTACAGAAATTTACTACGCGTACGGTAATTCGAAAGAGAAAGACGAAAATCTATCACACAGCAACGGGGGTGCGCGGGGCTAAAATCGACCACCAATCGTTTTGCAAATGGGACAGCATCGAACAGATTGCAGATTTTACTAATAAAAGTAAAATAAAAATGAAAGGGAGAATTGCGTTACCCTGCGAAGCACCCTCTTCACTCCGCTGGCTCAGGGGCGCTAATCGAATAATACCGGAATTTATTTCGCCGCTGAAAAATCGTTTTTTACTAATTCGCATAACTTCGTGACGAACGCATACGTACGTTTCGTATTTTTAACGCGATAGGTAAACTTTTGCGTCAGATTCTTTCGGCTGTATTAAAATTGTTCAAACATTATTATGTTCAATCGGATTACAGAATCGTCAAGTTCGCTCACTCACCTGATATCCGTCGTACGTCCACGAGGCCCATTTAAGGGCGCAACGCTGTTCGTCGAATGGAAAGAATTCAACATCAATGTCGCAACTGCTTCGAAATATTCCGTGACTCAGCCAAACCACTTCACCGGTATGACTTACGATCACATTCGTATTTATCACCGCCGAACTGTACTGAGGATCGGCACTGAAACAGTTCAATGGAAAAATTGAACAAAAACGAAAAACTTACTTTATTTGTTCATTTCTCTCGTTTTTATCGATGAGCTATAGGTATGAAGCTCACTGATAGGGGACGAATTACCGGACCATAGCGCGTTATAAATCTGTGCTGCTAGGCATAAATTGAATTTTAAGCCTTTCGTTGAAATTTCGCTTTTTCATTATCCGGAATCACACTTACTTATTGTACAAAATTGTGTCCGGTCTCCAGACCCGGTTGTAAGGAACTCGGATTACCCTAATTCCAGCAAATTCTGAGGCGTTCCATTTCAAATGATGATCCGTCCATGCCTGAGTAACCCAGCAGTTGGTAGTTAATATTTGATTCTTCTCATCCTGTTTCAAAAATTAATTAGCAACCCGTGAAAAGAGATCGTTTAATTATGTACGATAAAAAAAAATATCCTTTTATGGTTTATATTATGGTAATCAATGTAATGCGTGCGAGTTGGGGGTGAAAAATTCGGCGATTCCGACTGGTAAAAGTATGTCATACAGTCTTTTCGAACTGGCTTGTGTACTAGTGATTGTGAAATAGATTTAGTTTTCCGTAAGTCCCGATGGAGAGAACATTACGAAAGGTCGATTCTCTGGGATTAGTGTTGCAGATTATCCTGGTCGCAATTCCACCTCGTAGTAAAAGCCTACTGGGAATCCACGATAAATATCCGCAAACACTCCGCAGGTGCTTGAAAAGCGTACACAAAAAAAGGTTAAATTATATTTCGGCATTTTGCTTGCATCCAGTCCACCCGGTGGCAGGTCCTTCGAGATCGCGAATATTTTTCGGCTCGAGATAAAGACTCCAGTGATCATTGATGTATGGCAAAATCCTAAAGCCGATAGAAACGAGACTCGAGTTTGCCCGACCTGCGCAAGGTCCGCAAATTATTTAAACGATTTATATTTCATTCGAGTTTACACGATTACCGTTGCACGAACTGCAAATGTCGTATAATTTTGTTAGTAACTACGAGCAATCTTCCAATTTTGCATTACTACTATGATTTAATACTGGGCAAACTGCAACGACGACGAGCCCCGAATAATGGTATTCATCTATGTGAGCGCCTCGCCGCGTCAATTTCATCCATGGGCATCGATCTAACACTCCAAATATTACGATTAACTTGATTCCCATCATTGTCAGTGATGTGATCGGTAAGGTAATTTGAAGCAGGATCACATTGGCAGTATTAAATTGTGTTTCGGCTGCACCGTTTCACTCTCCATTTTATTCGTTCCTCGATTAGGAAAATTCGCATTTTAATTCGCGGTATATTATAGCATGCCGAACAACGAGACGCCAACCCCCTAATGCCATCCGCGGTTTCGTGATGGTCGAGGAAGAGAAAAATGTCCAATTTGAAGTACTGATCGTTCCAAGTTTCAGTCAGAGAATAAGAAAAAAAAAATCACGTGTTTAATATCGGCGGAATATCATTGAATTGTAAAAGAGTTACGAACGCTTTTGCAGCGTCCTGTAGCCGAGGGGTACGTTTTCAGGATTCCTGGGATTTATTCAAATTCTAAAAGCCCCCGAAAGTCAAAGTATATGTACACCAGCTGAATACCTTCAACAAACCAAACCAAATATATACACAACGAACTTCTACTTTTATTAGGCCGTCCGATGCCATCCTCGCTGTGTAACAAAAGTCCCATTGTTTTTTTTTTTGTTTTTTTTTCATGTTATAATAATGAATCGAAATAAATGATTAAAAATTTTTACTCTCCGCTGATTTAAAAAAAAGTTAAGGTAAATATTTTACAACATAAATCAACGTTGCAAGTCACAGTTGTTCCCGTACCCCCATTTTCTCGTTAGGTCCGATAATTATTTAATGCAAAAAATAAAAGAATTAAGAACAAAAAAAAAAAAAACTCACCACATCAATAATGTGGTGAAGAGATAAGCCAAAGATGACGGCCAAAGGTTCAGACGAATTTTCTGCCGGCCTCACAGCGGCGTCGTAACCCTCGAGAAGATATTTCGTAAGTCTGTATTCGTGTTCGTCGCAGCTTCCTGTAAGAAAAACCAGAATTCCTTATCTCATTACGCATGAATTTTCACCCAATCGAGCAAAAAACGGGGTAGAATTTTAGTGCAAAAGAATAACGATTTGAAAAAGCATACATATACGTCGACTCGAAGGGGGAGAGCCAACAAGCCGGACTAAAACCTAAATACGTTAAAATCATGTAGGGGATAATGATCAAAGCAGCTTGCTGACCTCGTGTCATTCTTAGAACGGATCGACCCATTTGCGAGGGATGAGGATTTGTAAAGGTCAAAAAAGCCTCCTCGGATGACACGCTCGGACGATCTCTTTTTTTCCT